>NW_027206268.1:3779604-4379604 GCF_024711535.1 Dipodomys merriami | reverse complement strand
CAGTCTTTCCAGGAAGTTGCCATTTTTCTGGCCACCATTAGGCATAGGATTTCAGTTCAGCAGTCTTCAGAACAAATGGATGCAAGTCTCGGAACTGAACAGACAACCGGATTCCTAACCTGTGGAGAGCCTTGAACTGGAGAATGAAGAGGGGAGAGAGGGAATTCAGAAAAGACTCATTATGCTAATCTCTCAGTGTTTGCTTATGTTTGAAAATTTATGTAATAGACAGTGGTTTTTTTTTTTTTTTAATAAAAAGTGTGCTTTGGAAAAGAGGAACTGCTTATCTCCCCTGACACAAGACTTCTCAACAAACAAACCTTCACATCCCTGAGTATTTAATGTCTGATTTTCTGGCTCTGTTTTTCTGTTTATTGTGCAGAGAAAGCTTAATCTTGCTTCATTCTAAGCCGAAGATTGGAAGGAAAGCACGCAGCAGTTGACTTTAGATTTGTGAGCTGTGGCTGGCAGAGGACAGGGGTGAAAGGCAGTTAAGGGTCTATATGTTGTGACCCCGTAGTTCCTGGGACAAATGCCTCCTTGGGAGAGGAAGTCAGATGCCAGGCGTTGATTGTGGGTTTCTCAGCTTTCATTGAGCTGTTCACAGTCTGTCCCGACATAAGTAAACGAAACAGTTTGATGAACCTTCTATGTCTGATCATTAACTATCCTTCTATAGACAGGTGGACTGGCGTATCCCCCATGGTGTCACAAAGAAAAAGCCATTGTATCTTGTTAGACATCTTTGCACAGTTATGTGCTACTTTGTAGGTATTACATTTGTTATTTCAGATCCCCACTGTATAATTTTGTTATTAAAAGAAAAAAACACTTTTTTTCCTTGGAAAATCCTGCAATCTCTCTGGTTTTACACAAAAGTTCATTTTTTTTTCTGTCCTAGCAATGGAACAAATAATCAGATTCCTTTTACTTTGTATATTTTCCTTATCAACATCACCAGCTGGAGCAGCTCTCTAAGTGTTATTCTTTCCTTATCTTCTTCAATAATACTGTCATGGAATTACTAAATCTGAAGACCTATGTGGAGAATTTTTTTAGTAGAGACATCATTGCTAACCAAGGGGCCATGCTTTACAAGCCCTGATTCAGCTCTCAGAATACCGTCATATCTTCAGTAGAACTCTATCCTTTACCTTAAGACTTTTCCTTATTAATATATACCCACTGACTCCATAGTGGTAATTCCATCAATTCTGGAAAAATTAATTGTATTTGACCAGTGTAGCCACAGAGGCATCGAGGTTGGTTTGGGGACTGTGAGGGGCTTTGAGATGAATCTGGGTATAAATCTGTTTGCAGAGGAAACATTTGTTTTTTTCTCTGCATAGTCCATTCCTAATTAACAAAGCTAAAGAGGTGACTGTTGATCAAAAATCAGTGAATATAAGACTATAGTCAATTCTCAACTTTCTGGTGTCTGACCCACTGGTTTGTGACTTGATTGGGGTTCAGACAAAGTAGGCCCTAGGATGTCATCCGTCTGGAATTGGCCATCAGCTGCTTACCACCTGACTCCCAGCCAATGTCTCCGTCCCAGGAAAGAAGAGAGGTTTCCTGGGGCTGAGTTGGGAAGTACTAGTTGACCTTGACTAGATTGGCACCACAGTGGTGGAGATGTCGTCTTGGGAAGTGGGAGGGGGAGATGCCAGTGAGGGCCCTGTCTCACCAAATCCCCAGAGCAGTGGGCTCTGAACACCAAGCAGCCAGAACCACCTGGAAGGTTTGCTAAGCCCCAGATGGCTAGACTGCAGCCCTGATTTCTGACTGCATAGGTCTGGTGTGGGACCTTGCACTTCTTACAAGTTTCTGGGTAAAGCTGATTTTGCTGTTCTTTGAAAGCTGCTCCTTTCTAAAACGTGTTTTTCATCTGAGGTTGCACATTAGGGCTCCCTGTGGAGCTTTTAAAAACTATTGATGTCTTGATGCACCTTGTCATCCCTCTGATGGCCTGGAAGGCTCCGGATGTGGGATCTAGGCAGGGGCCATCTTAAGACTCCCCAGGCAGTTTTAATGTGGGCCTGAAATTGACAGCCGAGAACACATCCCAAACTAGGACTTCTGCCTCTCGTCTCCTGATTTTCCCTTATATTTACCTCACTGTATATTTGTTTCATAAGAATATTTTTTCTTTACATCAAGAGTTTATTCCCGTAAATAGGTATATTATGAAAGTAAACTACATACCTCCTTCCTGAGAGAAACATTTCATAGACAATAAAGGGGACATATCTGTAAACACAATGTAATTACCTGTTACCATTTTTAGCTTTCCTGTACCCCATCCTGCACACTGCAGCACACCTACACACACACACACACACACACACACACACACACACACACACACACACACACACACACACACACACACACACACATGTCTTGTAACATTCTCCCTTGTCAGATTCACAGCTCCTTTTACTCCTCCCCCCCTCCCCCACAGCATATCCCCTAAAAGCACATCCTCAGTACACAGCCATGTCCCACACAGGATGCAGTGTAACCCTCTTCTATTACTTCCTCACCCCACCCCACACTCAGTTCACAGCGCCCCTCCCTCCTGGGACTGATTAAACCCAGCCACTGCAGATCCCTTCCTGTGTAGGAAGAGGTATCCTGTACTCTGCTGGGGCCAACCTGACCACAGGCTGGCCTGCTTTTCCCTCCAACCCCACTCAATGATGTGAGGTGTGGGGAAATAAGAACTAGTCACTCTTGGGGGAAGAGGTTATGATGGAGGTCTAGAGGCTGGACAGCATGCTAATTGCATCTATTATTTCCTGTAGAAATGAGCCACTGTGAACACCAGAGACCTTGGTGGGTTTGGGTTGAGCTCCACAGAGTTCCTTCAGGCTCCTGTGATTGCTGCACTGTAGAGGCAGTGAGGAGAGAATGACCTGCCCCACTTGGTCCGAGGGAGCTTGCACTTGACCTGTGTTTCTCAGTATACAGGACAGGGCTGTGACGGCAAAGGTCCCCATCAGAAACAAGATCCTAATTCTGTACATGGTGTTGTGCAGACTAAAGTTAATATGCAGGATAGTATAGTTGTAGGATTTCAAAGACCTAAAAAGTGCCCAGCACATATTGTGTTAATTTTCAGCTGTTGTGATTATTAATCATTGATACTGACTTACATCTGGAATTTCTGTTGTTGTGTTGTGTCACAGGTGGCGTTGTAAACATGGAAAATAACTGTTTGTTTTGTTCTGTGTCTGACTTTACTTCTTAGTTCCTTGAGAGCAGGCCACATATCTCTGACCCCAGCACTGAGCACAGGTACCTAGGGAGGATGGTTTGCCCATGACAGTTTCTTGATGAGCAAGTCATCCCAGTATCAGCACCCTTCAGCTCATCTGAGCTGCACTTTGGAAACAGCTGCAGACAGCACCTTCAAAGCATATGAGCACAGTTGGGCACCAATGACTTCATGTCTGTAATCATAGCTACTCATGAGACTAAGATCTGAGGATGGCAGTTCAAAGCCAGCCCAGCCTGAAAAGTCTGTAAGACTCTTATCTCCACTGCACTACCAAAAAAAGGAAGTGGTAAAGTGCTAGCCTGGAGCAAAAGAAGCTCAGAGTTCAGGGACAGCACCCAGGACTGGCAACACACACACACACACACACACACACACACACACACACACACACACACACACACACACACACACACACACACACACACACACACACACACACACACACACACACACACACACACACACACACACACACACACACACACACACACGAAGTTCAGGGACAGGACTGGCAACACACACACACACACACACACACACACACACACGAAGTTCAGGGACAGGACTGGCAACACACACACACACACACACACACGAAGTTCAGGGACAGCACCCAGGACTGGCATATCCCCCCCACACACACACATGAAGTTCAGGGACAGCACCCAGGACTGGCATACCCCCCCACACACACACAAAGTTCAAGGACAGCACCCAGGACTGGCATCACACACAGAGCAGTGAGTACATCCTCATTTACACATGACTACCCATTAATGTCTCATGCCTATTCAAAAGGGCCGGAAGCTGCCAGTAGATCTGCAGCCCTGCAAGGGAGGGGAAACACCTTTTCCTTTTAGTCAGTGACCCAAGTCCATTGCTTCCCATCCTTAGTCAGTGCCACCAGCCACAGCCCTGCCCTGGTCTTGTTTAGGAGCCTTCCCGCTGCCAGTTACTGAGGCTGGATTCCAATTATAATGCACCCAAAGCCTTGTGGTTGTTGCTTGCATACATCTGAGCTAGTGACGTCTCCATCTTTTAACATCTTCCTAGGGGCAAGAAAAACAAGAACCAGTACCTGAGCGGTCCAGAGATCTGGTCACCCACAGCAACCCACTTTTCAAGGAGCTGCTCTTAGAGTCGTGATTCTACTGGCTGAGCTATTCCTGGGCTCTCTGCAATCTGGGCCAGGTTTTAGGTAAGTGGATCCCAGTGTACAGCACACCCTTCCAGAAGGCCCTGTCTGACACAGCCCCACAGCTTGCTTTTAATTTTTCAAACTCTTGGTATTTTATTGCAATGGTGCTTACTTCTTCCCTCCCTCTGTGGCTCGACACTAGTAATTTAAAAGTGCTGCTTCTCCTTCTTGGTTTAGAGAAGTAAAAATAATTATCATAGAAAATGGGTAATTCGCGGCTGCAGTGCTGGGCTGCTAATCAAAAAGTTGTAAATGGAAACATGAGCATATGTTTATCACTTCTGGAAATTAGAATGCAATTGAAAAAGCGGCTGTGGCCTCCAAGAGCAGGCATTATGGAAGGGAAGACAGACTTCATTGTTCGAGGGAGACCTGCCTGCTAATGAGGCTTTGAAGTTGTTGATGCCTCCAGAGTAGTGAATAAAGGAAGGCTTTCCCAGAGGGCCACAGCTTCTCAGGGGAGCCTTATGCAATCACTCATGGTGGATCACTCCCTTGTGCCAGAGGCATATTCACCCTCTCATGATCAGTGCTTTCATGATCAAGTTCAGCAGTGTCAACATAGAGCCCAGGGCTCTTGCCAACTTGACCCACAGCCTCTCCTACTCCTCTGTGGACCTTGTACTATCTGAGAATGCTTGATGGCCTTTCATATTCCCAGGCAAATACCGTTTCCTCTCTCCAGCTTATTACCTGCCTATCTCCTGTTCATCCCTCCAAACTTGATAAACACCTTTGACTTTCCCCAGATCCCCTCCTTAAACCTGGCCAGAGCCAGGCGCTGGTGGCTCACGCCTGTAATCCTAGCTACTCAGGAGGCTGAGATCTGAGGATCGCGGTTCAAAGCCAGCCCGGGCAGGAGAGACCGTGAGACTCCTATCTCCAATAAACCACCAGAAAACCGGAAGTGGGGCTGTAGCTCAAGTGGTAGAGTGCTCGCCTTGAGCTGAAGAGCTGAAGGACAGCGCCCAGGCCCAGAGTTCAAGCCCCACGACCGACAAAAAAAAAAAAAAAAAAAAAAACCTGGCCAGGCTGAGGGCTCTCTTCCACACACCCAGGCTCTGTTTCCATTTGTGCCAGCTCTTCATACCCTGGATGGTGATGCTCAGCTGGTCTTTCTACCCTGTACAAGCACAAACAGGTAAACCTCCATGCAGAAATGTACCTTCTCTTTCTGTCTCCCTGACACACTGCCTGCGAACCAATAGATATTGTGTGATGCTTGTGGCATGAAGGTTTTATTCACAGCAGCCAAGGACTTTGAAAGGAATTTAGAATCTGTCTTTGAAAAGCACCAGTTATGACAGGGAGCCATCAGTAAAGATAAATCTCATGCATTCCATAGCCAACTGAGGTATTTAGGCTTTCAATGTCCATGTTTGTCTTTGTGCTTCAATTTGTGTGGAGCACCACGTAGGCCAGCCCAAGTCTTCAAGTCAAAGGCAGAATTCAGAGGAAAGACATAATAGACTTTCCGGCTTCAAATTCCATGTGCCTCTGTGCTGTAATCAGGACAGCGATGTGCTGTTCTACGTCTTCTTTTTGTGATATTATTAGAAGCACCAAAGGCCACACAATCGCTTGCAGTATCCCAAGAAGGTCAGCCTTATATGAATGAGTCAGCTGTGAGCTCAGGAAGCAAGTTTCTCCCATTCATGCCCTTGCTGGGTAACCCACAGCCTCTCCCTTGTTGGGTTGGATTTCAAATGAGGGGTAGCCAACCATGATGGGGCCTGGATGGAGGGGCTAGAAAATTGTCTTGGGAAGTGAAGATAAGGAAGAGAGCTGAGGGAGATTCACAGGTGGACAGGAAGTGGAGGGAGAGTGACTTGGTACCTCATGTACAGGTTGTCTTAGGCAGAACTGATTTAGGAAAGCTGACCTGCTAAAAATGGGCTCAGCTCCCATAAGTATTATGTGTCTGTGTGTGTGTGTGCACACTCACATGCATGTACACACGTTTCCACTTGCACACCAATACTGGGGCTTGAACTGGAGGCCTGGGCACTGTTCCTGAGCATGTTTTGCTCAAGGCTAGCACCCTACCACTTGAACCACACCTCCACCTCTGACTTTTCGGTGTTTGATAGTCTCACAGACTTTTCTGCCCCAGCTTGTTTCGAGCCTTGATCCTTAGAGCTCAGCCTCCTGTGTAGCAAGGATACAGGCATAAGCCAACAGTGTCCAGCTCTATATGTACTTTATAACTTGTAGTTTCTTTTCTCTTTAATTGAATGGTTTTTAAAAATCATGTTTTAAAAAAAATTATAATTACCATTGTGTTACTACATGATATACTAAGATATGTCAGAGTTTTTCCACTTGATTTTAAAAATAGAAAGTACCCTTGACTCCTATTTTGTTTGCGGGATGATCTCTTAGGTGCCATTTGATCCAAGCAAGTAATTTTTATAGAATGGAGTAAGAACAGAAAATGACAGAATAACACCAGTAAGATGACATTTAGAAAACAACAATCCCATGAATTTCTGGCTCTCCTCCCTGGATGTATTGTTTCCCTTAGCATTTAGACTCCATATTGAAATACTGAGGGGGCTGGGAAGGTCGCTCAGTGGTAGAGTGCTTGCCTTGCATGCCTGAAGCCGTGGGTTCAATTCCTCAGTACCATATACACAGAAAAAGCCAGAAGTGGCACTGTGGCTCAAGTGGTAGAGTACTAGCCTTGAGTAAAAAGAAGCCAAGGCCCTGAGTTCAAGCCCCGGGACTGGCCAAAAAAAGAAAAAAAAAAGAAAGAAAGAAATACCATGGGAGTGAGGCACTGTTGATGTATCAGAAATCTTTGTAAGTCTTCTCTTAAGCCAATGTGCCTTTCTGGTTAAGCACCTTGGTTGTATCTGCCCTTGGACTGGTAGAGTTACCCTGGAGGTTGTCTCCTGTCTGACATGCAGAGCCGCAATTAGTTCTACGGTGACGCCCAATGTCTCTGGAGAGGGGGAAAAAGAGATGGTGATTTATTGAATCTTGATCCCTCTCTCCAAGAAAAAGAAGCTGCAGGGCATCTGTTCGCTTTTGCTCTCAAAATTAAAAGTGGATTTAATTTGTAGAGTTTTACAATTTCACTTGAACCTTATGCAGTTGGGAGCCTGGGAATAGTCTTCCCCCAACAAGTTCCTCTTCAGCCCAGGGATAAGGATAAAATGCCATTGCCAAACCCTCCCTACTCCCCACCGGGCTGGGCTGCCTTGTTCACTTCCTGGTAGGCAAGACCATACCAGACCACAGAGATGAAGGTATAACATCCTATTGAAATGGCCAGTGTCAAGTATGGGACAGTTCTGCTCCTTACAGTGATTCAGCTTTGCTCAGCTTCTCCACCCACTTCGGGGTCTCCTTTGGGGGCACCCTCTGTCCATGCCTTCCTAAATCATGGCGATTGATGGGGGTAGCTCTTCCACTGGCTCAGGTGCCTCATGCAGCCACGTGCCAAGTCTCTGGGTATCCACTTCTGGCTGGGCATTGGCTGATTGAGGGTGGACCCCAGGGCTAGAGGTTTCCTCCCTGTGTTGTCTCTGTTAGGTTTTTAAAAAGAGGTAGCTGAGTAAGAACTGCACCACGCACGTGGTATTCAGGTAAGGGGTAGGTTTATTCAATGGAAGGTTGGCACTCCACGTGGCTGGGAAAGGCCTGGGAAAGAGAGAGAGCTGGGAAAGAGAGAGGAAAGAGAGAGAAAAGAGCTAGAAAAGAGCAAAGAGATAGCGTCTGGGCCTGGGCTAGGCCTTATCTAGGGTATGGGCGGAGAAAGGTGTGGCCACATCAAATTCAGATGTGACCTCAGCGGATGCAGATGTGACCTCTTCCAGGTGTCCCAGTTGCCTAGGTAACACACGTACTGGGTGGAGACTTTGCTGTGAGGAGGGTGGAGTCTGCTAGCCATCAGAAGCAGACCTTACAGTCTCCAGCCTGATCTTACAGGGCTCTTGGTGGAGACCTAGAGAACATTGGAACTGTATAGAACAGGCCAGAATGGGTTCTAGAAGCACTGTTTTGTAAGGAAAGGAGTATGTAGCTTTCCAACTCTTCCTTCTCTTGGGGAAGAGGAAAGCCACATTGGAGAAGGCTTATTTCGCAACAGCAGATGATGGGTGACCAGTGTGCTGAGGTTTGGACAGAGAGGCCAGGCAGCTCACCTTGGAAGCAGAGAGAGAGGTCCACCACAAGAGAAGCACTCACAAGGACATGAACATGGAGAGAAGGGGAGAAGTGGCTGCAGTAAGGGCCCTGAACTATGGCAAGAGGAACTACAACGTGCCATGGCCAGATTGGGTGGGATAGTCCATTTTCATCTTTGCCCAGAGACTGGGACCCTGAAGCCTAGGTAGTCTCTGCCCTGAGACCCAGCTAGCCCAGGATGCACCCACACAGGCCATCCTGACTAATGACAGATGGCACCCATGGTTTTCAGGGCGTGAAGTCCCATCACTTAATGACGGGAAGGCAGTTGAAAGTCATTGACAGCATTGGTGGCATGGTCTGTAGATAAAATGCCAAGTGACTAGCTTCTAGAGACTAACCCCAAGGAGGTCAGGCCAGCTTCTCCCTGTCAGAGCAACCTCTGGCCTTGGAATTATTTGTCATGAATGTATGTGAAACCATTGGTGGAATTTTTAGTCCATTTTGTGTTTATTTTCCCCTCTAAATCACTTGGAAACATACTTTCCTTGAGCTAAGGTCTCATACAGGGACTACTCTGTAAAAAAGAGGGGAGGGAAGATTTTATGAAACTTAAAGCAGAAACCATGTGATGGATGCCAGTATTTAGTTCTAATACCTGAGTCTTCATATTTCTAAATGTTTTCTGCCCTACAAATATCTCTTATATCATGCTTTCTGTGAGAGTATTCATATATATATATATATATAATCACCATGACAATTTTCTCTGTCTTGGACAGCCAGTGTTGAAGGCTAATGAGATATTCCCCCTTTGAAGGGAAACTGAAATGTTCCCTGAAGGGTTTTAGAAATAAGATAGAAACTTCTCCCCTGGAGCCATGTCGGTGACTTCAGCCTTGAGGAAGGGAAATGGAGTTGAGAATTACTCCTGGTCCCTTTTTACCCTATGCTCTCTGCATTTATTACCTTCCCGGAAAGAGTCCTCCCCATCTTTCACTGTTTGCCTTGAAAGGTGGATGTCAGTTGAGCTGGGATGAGGTTGTGTGTGGTGACACATCCCTCCAGCCCTCAACTTCAACGGAATGGAAGATCTTGCTGTTTATTGGCCATTGTCTCTGTGGGGTCAAATGGAATTCCAGGCCTGAGGTGGAACTTGGAGCCCAGAGCTCCAAATCCAGTTCTGTTATTAACTCACCAATAATCTCAGCTAAGCAGCTTTGCCTCAGTTTCCTCACCTACCTGATAGATTAATTTGACCACGTGATAGCATTCTAATAAATAGAAACACGAAGTAGGTTAAGTGCTAACGTTCTCACCTGTAATCCTAGGTGATATCTGAGGATCAAGGTTCAAAGGCAACTGGGGGTAGGAAAATCTGTGAGATTCTTAATCTTTAATTAAACCCAGAAAAGTGGACTTAAGCTTTAGAATAACAGCTTTTAGTGAAAAAGATAAGGGACAGTGCCCAAGCTCTGAGTTTAAGCCCCAGTACTGGCACAAAACAAAGCTTTTTCTTCATGCCCTGGCTTTCTGCTTCAGGAGAGGGCATTGCACTGAGCAGAGTGTCGGATGGTCATTTGTTTTAACCTGTGCTAGCTGTCATCTCATACATCCCACTTGCTGGAGGCCAGAATTTTAATTCCATCAAATGCCACCCAAGAACATACAGTTATTTGGGGATAGCTGTTATAAACACTGAAACTTCCCTCCAACAGCTCTGGGACTCCTCTGACGGCTGTAACAAATTCCCACAAACTTGGTAGCTTAAAACAACAGAAATTAATTTTTCTCACTTCTGCAACTCAAAGGTCTGAAATCAGTATCCAAAGGTCAAAGTCAAGGCATCCGCAGAGCTGCTTTCCCTTCCGAAACTCCAGAGGGAATGTGTTGCTCATCTATGTGAGCTTTCCAGTGGCTGCCAACAGGCCTTGGCTCAGTGCCACATCACTGCAGTCTCAAGAGGAGCTTCTCCAAGTCCTCCCTGTTTCCCTTCACAATGCCTGCTTATTTCTCTGTGTCAGAGTCCTTACCTTCCCCCTTACAAAGATACCCATGCTTGTCTTAAGCACCTCTGCCTTAATTTAATCACATTTACAGAGACCTTTTCTCCAATGAACATAACATTTACTGATACTTGTGGAGAACATTATCCAGCCTACACTGTGTGTGTGTGTGTGTGTGTGTGTGTGTGTTTACCTCTTTTCCAATAAACTTTAACCTACTGCTGAAGCATGCTCTATATTTCCTTTGAACTCTCTGGCAGAACTTATTTTCATTCACAAAGAAGGGAATTCTTTTGCTTTGTGCGCTGAAATATTAGCTTCAAAGGTGACGTTGGCAGAAACAAGGTCACACCGAAAATCTCTAGCTGACAAGCTCTTTGGATTGAGGGCTGGGACTGCATGCACAACTACAGCACTTGAGGTACAAATGTGCCTATCTTCTCTTTTTGATCTGGAAACATGTAGGTGAGTGACAGCTTGCCTGCCCTAGCAGTGTTTTTTTTTGTTGTTTTTTTTTTTTCCACCTTCTTGTGTGTGACCCATGCAGACACACACCAGTACTGGGACTTGAACTTAGAAACTGTCCCTTAGCTTTTTTACTCAAGGTTGATGCTCTGCCACTTGAGCCCTGGCTCCACTTCTAGCTTTTTGGTGGTTAACTGGAGTATCGAAGAGTTTGCTGCCTTGGTTGGCTTTGAACTATGTTCCTTAGATCTCAGCCTCCTGAGTTGCTAGGAGGATTACAGGTGTAAGCCACTGTTGCTTAGCTTTACCTTCCTTCTTGTAGCTCAAACTCCATTCAAACCTTGGAAAACATGTTTCAAATGTGCCTGGATGAGTGCACGGGTATTCCACTGTTACTAATAACAATGGCCTGTGTTGGAACTGAAAGTGCCCAGGACCAGGACAAAAGCATATCTCACAGGCAGTTAGCATCATTCCAATACAAGGATGAGGTTTGTGAGCATACACTGAACTGACAGAATTCAATCTCTGCTCCTTCTGACACTGTCTACCCATTACATGGTTTTGGACATGGCCTTGCCCTGGCCACTTAAATGCTAATATCTTATACTTCATTGTCCAGTCTTACTGCAGACCTACATGCTCATAAATTAAACCACATGGCTCAGCATATCCTGTGCTTTCCAGGATTTGGTCAAGAATGGCCCAAACTACTGTTAATTTCAGCAGGACTCCCTCTGTTCAGTACCTATATATTATAGAGGCTGTAGGACAAGAGTGTGGACCAGGCAGATAGAGAACACATTTCTGTGTTCAAGCACATAGGAGTGCCCCAGATAATGCCTGACCTCTTGTCCTTGATTAAGAAAACAAGATGATAGAGCAGAGCTCCCCACTAGCATGAAGAGACTTTGTAAAGTGTACAATAAACTTTGATTGCTTTATGCCGCTAAGATTTGAGGTCTGTTTGTTATTGCAGCTTACCTGGCCTCTCCTGACTAACACAGTCCGTCAAGGTCACTCCACTAGTGGCTTTGATTCCACATCTGGCTGGCTTCTTATCAAACTGGTGTCTATGAATCTCCATAGACCTATAGACACACATAAACAAGGTCAAGACCAGAGCTGTAGATCTGGGCACTGTTTGTGGAAATGTGGGACAGCGTGATGAGAAAGGCATAAGGATTTACCCTGTGGACGTAATGGGAGCTTCTTGCTTTCTCATCCCTTTTTCTCTCCTTTCGTTTGTGGTCACAACCCACTGGTACGTAGGGCAGACTATTTCTCATGCGTTCTGGCGATTGGTTTCAGCTTATTGATAACTGCTCACTCACTCCTAAAACTGCTAAAAAAAAAAAAAACTTCATAAACTCTGAAGCCTGGAAATAGCCCAAGTGACTGGAGGTTTTTCTCTCTTGTAAATGTTTTGAGTATTGTGTCCACAAATTGCAAATCAAGGAGCTCAATTTTGAGGCCCAGCTGTTATTTGGAAAAGACCCATCTAAGAATGCAGACTCTTTGCAAAAATGATTGTACTTTGGTGTTTTTTTTATTTTATTTTATTTTTGTCAAGTACCAGAAAACCATTAAGCTACCAAGCCATATGGCAAATGCCCACTCAGAGCAGTAGTAAGAACATACTGTCATGAATCTGTTTTTTGAGGGGTGAGGGGCGTGGGGGAGGAGTGGTGAGTAGCTAGGATAACGTCTGGGTTTTCATTGATGTACACAAAAGCAGATTCACTGCTGTACAGTTCAGCCTTCTAGAATCCTGAGCAAGGATTTTCCCCTTCCTATAAAAAATTCATATAAAAATTAAATTATAGTAGATTTTTTCCCTAAGTATATTTTCCCTTTCAAACAATACGCGCTTGAGTTACTACATATAAAATAGATTTAACTGGGGCAATAGGAACTTCTGAAAGTTTACATACTTTTGTCATTTCTTTATATACTATTTCAGTAAACATTCATCAGATATCAGTATATCAGTTAGAATTAGGTTCAGCAACATATAGAAGAGAAAACTTAAAAAGAAAACAAAACAAAAAAACAACCAGTAGTGGCTTAGAAGGTGATTTCTCCCCCTAGTAAAAGATTCCTAGAGGTTAAATAGTCCAGGCCTGGTACAGTAGCATCAAGGTTATTAGAGCCCTGCTTTTGTCTTCTCTGTAAAACTGTAGTTGGATCTTGTACTCAGAACCCACGATCACTGCCCATGCCCATGTAGAGAAAACAGGAGAAAAGTGTGTCTTTCCATTTTATGGCCAGACCTTTATCATATGGCCTCTTCCTGCTGCCAATTAGTCTGGGAAATGTAGCAACATGGCCAGCAAAATACAGGGATTTCGGGACTGAAAAGGAAAAGTCGAATGGATCTTGGAAGATTCTGCCAGCAGAGTCTGCCCTACTTGAGGCCCCCTGATGTATGTTTTGTTTGCTGGCCTGGAACCTTCTCTAGAGCAGAAGCAGATTGTTCCTCTTTTCTCCAGCACAGCAGCTGGCGGGCGGTGGTTTTATTATCTGCTGCTCTGCCTTCCTCCTAGTGGACTTCAGATACTTCTCACCTCCTTTTCCCTCGTCTGCTTTTTGTTCCAAGTTGGCAAGTCTGCCATGGGGACTCGTCCAGGGACAAAGGAGGCTTGGAGCTGAGCTGTGTTATTTGGCGCTGGTGGAGGACCACAGCCACGGTATGTTGAGTTGGGCTTCCTGGGGGGGAGGGACTGTGGTGCCATCTCCCAGGGCAAGTTGGGCTGAGTAGCCTGCCTAAGCTGAAGGATGCTGAGCATTTGCCCAAAGTCTGCCAGGTTATGATCATAGGGGACTAGAAACATGGCAGAGTCTTTTCCAAAGAATATAAACAAGCATCTGGTGTCAGGGAGAGAGAACTGTGGATTCTGTTTTGAACCTAATGAAAGAAAGGAGCCAAAGTCTTTGGAGAGCCCCACATGGAGCCAGATAACTGTAAAGAGGGTCAGCTCCAGACACTCTCAGGAAAGGGATGTGTAATTATCGCTGTTTTCTACGGGGCTCCCTGAGCCTTGGAGAGTAGATTAGGCAACTTAACAGAGTGCAGGCACAAAGCCCTTCCTTCCAGGCATGTGACATAACTGAGCTTTAGCTTCAACCTGTAATGTATCTCCAGCACAGTGCAGCCATCACTCAATAACCACAGTAACTGTACTTGAGCTCCACGGGTTACAGCCACTGAAATGAGTCCCAAAGATACCAGTGTGGCATTGCCAGGGACCTCCTTCCAGTCCTGTGCTCTCTTCAGATCTTCCGAAAGTTCTCCAAGCTGAAGAGCTGGGAGCTGGGCCTCCTGCTTTCCTGCGAGTCTCATAATTAGGACGAGGGCTTAATTAGCATTTTGTTTCCTCCAAGGGGTGGCTGGCAGAGAATCTTCACTCTGACATCGAAGGCGCATTTTGCTTTTGTTCTTAGTAGCATTGTGCGCCCGTGAAAACAGCAGGCGAATCCAACAAAGTTGAAATCAACAAAAGTACCAGACTTCAAGTTCACGTAGGGGCTGATTGCCCGGGAGAAGTTGACACATTCTCATACATGGAAATGATCGCCCTGGGTCCTGAAAAATGTGGTTGGCAATCCATGAATACAAACCGTATCTCTTGTTTCCTTTAAGATGAGAAGTCTGGTCAAGAGGTCTGTGCAAAGAAGGATGCTTGTAGAATCCATTTCCATTCTGCCCAAAGCCATCTGTTTTATGTCTAATAATAAACAGGGATGTGTGCAGCCACATTCTTGGGTTGGGCTTACTGCAGGGACAGGTAAGTTGATGGCATCCCAAGCAATATTAGCATCAGATACCTGCAGTGGCTCACCTTCCCTTCTGGGTCTCTGTGACAAGTCTCTGGGGAAGAGCCACAGGAGGAAAAGGCGGTGGCAGTTCCAGGGCCAGTCAGAAGGCAATGATGACATGTCACAGGTGCAGGAGTAGCAGGGCAGGGAGGGGACACGGCGTAACTGTCCAGGGATGCAGGGTGACAAGGGCCTTCTTGGAGGCCTTGGTGGCACTGGCAGGAGCAGAGTGGTACCATTTGGCTAGCAGGATGAAAATGCTGTCTGGGCTGACCCAACTGGAGAGGGAGCCGAGGCCAGAGGCAGAATCTAGCTTAATGATAGATTCTGAGACGGAATTCTCACCATTTTAAATCCTCAGTAGTGATTATTGTTCACTCTGTGGGCCTCCATTACCGGCTTATTGACACAGCAGCCTGGGGTGGGACCCATCTCCTCCGCTTACTGGTCCCGCTACATATCACTGGATGAGAAAGTAGATGGGTCTCATATTACCTGCATTTGCCTTGTGGCTAGTGAGGTATGTGCTCAAGCCAGAAGCTGGTTTGCCTCTGGAGCCTGTCTGTTTCTACCAGAGCATTGTATTTCTCTAGGCTGGCTTGGATGGGTCTTAGTGGATGTTCTGATCCCATTACTGAGCCTGGTCCTGTGTACTTGCTGGGTTCTCCAGCCTGGGATATGGCCAGGATAGTGCAAGGACACAGAGCAGTGTGGCTCAGGCTGTCACAGGCACGGAAAGAAAAGGCAGAGAGGCCCAGGTCCTTGTCTCTCCTCAGCATCAGCCCTCATCACCATTGATATCGCCTCTTAAGCAAATGAAGTTTACAGTTTCTGGAAATTCGGGAGGAGGGGGGGGAATGAATCAGAACCCCAGGTGTCGTGAAATGCTGTAGTTATGTGTTATAATGGCTCACAAATTGTATATTTTGTAAGAATGAAATGAAATATTGACAGGCTTCAGAATAGGTGTGAGAAAAACAAAAACAAAAACAACAACCAGCCGTCTTCTTCAAATACCTCATCAGGAGGCTGCTCTCCCAAACAAGCTCAGCGCACTTTGTAAATAACATCTCATTAAACCACTTCACCCTCTTCCCCCACTCCCTGCAAAGCCACTGCCACTGATGGCAGCAGCTTGAAGTCTGCTTTCTTTGCACACTGCAGGGGGTGTGCCTGTTCCCACAGAGAAAGCCTGGAGAACCTACACTGTGCCTACTGATTTTCTTCTTCCTTGTGTTGCTCCACATAGAGCCAGAACAGACCAACTCTTTATGTGTTTGGGAAGGGCAGTTGGCCTTCCCACCACCAGGGAGCAGGTCTCCTGTCCAGTGCTCCCAGTCAGTGCTCTGTGCTAGTCTGTATAGAGTGTAGTCTATTTTGGACCAGCCTTTGTGCTTGGAGGTGAAATCCAGCTGACCAATGCATAAGACGCATACATGAGCACATTTTGTCATTACTGTGACATGTAATTTACTAATGGTAAATGTCACCTGACCCATGCCAGGGGGTCAGAAAGTCAGAAAAGCTAGTGGCCTTCTGCACTTATCAGCAACCCAACAGATGTCACCCAGCTCTGTGGGATCCTTTCTGCTTCCCACCAGAGAGTCTGTGAGGGTAAATACATGCCTGTGCACACACATATTCTTGGGGCTAGAATGAACCTCAGACCAATTTTGTTCTAGCCCATGAGACAGAAACAATATCTACAGGGGATTCTGAAAAGACACTTGGGTTCTGATTAGGAAAGACAGCTCCTTGCTCTTTTGGCTTGCTTTGATTGAGGTCACAATGGCCACCACTCCAGCAACAATCTTAAAACCATGAGGGAAAAAGCCAAAAGAATTGCAGGCAGATGTTGAGCTCCTGCTCTAATACCATCAGCTGCATACTTGTAGACCCGTGGTCATGTGAGAAACAAATGGGCATGTTTGTTTATACTGCTAAAGTCAGACTTCTGGGACTTAAAGACAGCTGCATCCCTCACTGATAACTGGCCCCTAGCAGGCATTCAGCATATAGTATAAATAATGATGTGATCATCTGAACTGGGTCTTAACAGACTGGGATGAGCTGATAGGGTTCAGGTTGGAGGGATGATCAGCTTGTATGGAAACATAAAGCCAAAGGCCATGGGGGAATCTCATGGAGTATGACTCAAGCAGTTGAGCAGGTAAGGTGATAGCTTGTGCCGGTTTAGACCCTGATCTGGACACTTGTCTTGCTGCCAGCTCACTGACCTGTGTGCTTGTTCCCATAGAGGCAGGGTGGCCACTGCCACAGGCGTGAACGTCCCTGAGAAGATGAAGAGCCAGATCCCCGTGGTGCTTCTGGCCTGTGGCTCCTTCAACCCGATCACCAACATGCACCTGCGCTTGTTTGAAGTGGCCAGAGATCACCTGCACCAAACAGGTCAGTCAGGGGCCCCAGCTCAGCAGAATTGACAGGCGGGCTGTGCAGGGTTATGCTGGCTGCTGTCCTTGTCACCATTAGTAAAACTGCTCATCTGATTCATTCACCACAGCACGTGGGGCATACACTTACTACAGGGTGTGCGTAGTTCATGTCTGGCCACCACGGTGAACATGTCTCTGTGTCCCTCCACCCCACTCACCTTTCACAAATGCTGAAAAGACACTGGGCCTCCATGGGGGCTTCCTTCCTGGTGCTCTCTGCATGGACCTGTGTGGTCCAGTGAATCAAGTGCCTTTGAGCTCCTTGGCTGTTCTTCAGAAGGTCAACAAGCATTCTCTAATGGGTTTTAACATGTGCTCCTTTTGAAGAGTATATCCTAGACCGTTACTAATGAATCTCCTTAGCATTTCTGGTATAGACGGCATGACTTAGCCTAACATATGTGATCTATGATAAATATCTGACCAAGGAGTATTCTATCTCTTTGGCTTTCTATTTCCGTATTAAAGGAGTGAAATGGCATTCAGAATCTGCACATGTGTCTCCAAAGATTGTAAGTCATTTATATGTCTGTATCAGATACAGATGAAAAGATTTACTTCTTATGTGTTCATATATGTTGAATATATTCATAAACGTTTTTTGATGCCAGTAAGTGGGCTTGAAACTCTGGGCCTTGGCACTACCACTGAACTATTTTGTTCAAGGCTAGTTTTACCACTTGAGTCACAGTACCACGTCTGGATTTTCCTGAGTAGTTTAGTGGATATAAGAGTTTCACGGACTTTCCTGCCCCAGCTGGCTTTGAAAATGCAATGCTTACCTCTCAGCCTCCTGAGTAGCTAGGATGACAGGCATGAGCCACCGGCACCCAGTGCATTTTAAAGAAAATGTTTTCTTATGCAACATTTCATTATTGAAAAGAACAGAAATGAATGTCTCTAACTGGTAAAGAATGAGCACTTGCAAAGGAATGTCTAAAAATCCAAACATGTGTATTTGTGAAAATGAAACTAGGAAAATCAAGGGTATGAGTGGGTTGGGGAGAGATGGAGAAATGATGGAAGTAATATTGATGGGTGACATTGATAAGACGTATTATACTCACAGACTCCATGTTGAATTGAAACCCCTTTGTACAACTACTCAAAGATAATTTTAAAAGACAACCAATATATATTAATTAAGATACAGCTGGCCAAATGAGCAGTATCATATGAGCTATGTGTAGTATGTCCTTTTGCCTGTAAGTATATTCTTGCCTTGCATCCTGTGCCCTATGGCTTTTCCAAGTGGAATTCTTTAGGCTGGATGAGTTTGTGTAGTGAACATCTTGTGGCTTTTAAAACTTGATTTGTTGGGTTTTTTTTTTTTGCTGTTGTTCTTGTTTACCGATTTTTGATGGAAATTATTCAGCCTAACATATGACTAGTCAATAGCTTCAGACAAACCTAAAGCGTGTATTGACTTTATTAAGAATTCAAGCTTTATTTCTCTTAAGATATTGGACATAGTCCCAGTTGTAAATGGTTGTTTGCCCAACACATAGGCACAGACTTACAGGATGGAGGCTGAATTAAATTTAGATCCTGATTTCTGTTATGTGGATGGTTTCTGATCAATATAATTGGCCTATATTTCAGCAACAATCCACTTGCATTTTTTTTTCCTAAATCAAATGTCAGTTTAATTAATACTTATCCTTTAACAACTAGTTAGCACCTGTTTGTTTACTTAACATACAGTCCTACCCTTCTAACTATTCACCAGTGTGTATGGGAAGAAGTGCCTTGGTTACTCTTCTAACAGCCCTATAAGGTGCCTTGTTTTTTGCTTTTGTTGGTTGTGGAACCTGTCTCTTTGCATCCCTGAGTTCTTTTTGCTTAAAGCTAGTGCTCTACCACTTTGAGTCACAGCTCCACTTCCCGTTTTCTGGTGGTTAATTGTAGATAAGAGTCTTAACAGACTTTTCTGCCAGGGCCAGCTTTGAAACTCAATCCTCAGACTTCAGCCTTTGGAGTAGCTAGGATTACAGTTGTGAGTCACCAGTACCTGTTTTATAAATGAGGTCAAAATTCAGTGAGGTCACACACAGGGAGGTGGTAGAGCCTGTCTCCCTCATAACCAACCATGCCATACTGCCTCCATTCATTCAACAGATCTCTTGTTGAGATCTGTGTTCTATGTTCTATCTATCATCTGTCTTCTATGTATGTCAGTGCTGTGCTAAATAGAAGGGCACACGGGAACAGATGCATCCCCCTGTGTTCCCAATAGGGGCAGACATTAATCCGAGCCCCCTGAAATTACCTAAGTGATAAGAGAACAGTTCCGATGTAACCAGTGTGAAGAATGGGGTGATTTGACATAGAGTCCAAGGGAAGACCCTGTCAAATGCCTGGATCAACTTTTGCAGTCATGGCTGTTGTTTTCCTGCATGCCTGGAAACTCACAAGTAAGGACACGATTTATTCCTTGTGAACTCCAACTACTGTGAGATGCCATCACTTTTTTTTCTGAGAGCTCACAAAGTAATCAGTTTCAGGCGCTTCCTTAATTTTGTTCTGGTTCGAATTCAGAGTTCCAAACTATGGATTCCAGAATCCATTCTTTATGCTTTTATTATGGCAACTTAACAGATGCCTACATAGAGAATGTTAATTTTCCAGACGCATGGAATAGACATGGAAGTCATCTGCCTCTCTTGTGACCAGGGGTAGGCTGCAGGAAACTTCTGCCTGGAAGACCCCACTGTGGCTTGCTGCATAGCCAAACTCAGCCCTGGCCTGGTTGTTCCTGGGTCCTGGGATTTCTCTTCTGTCTTCTTCTCTTAGTGTTGAAACCTACTAAAGAATGCACAACAGACTTCAAAGGAATCACTCCTGTCTGGGACCTTTGGGTCACAGAAGGAGGTCTGGCTTAGCAGTCAGCCCTAGAGTCAAACCTGGTATGTGACCTTGAGCAGCTCACTCCATCCTTCCAGCTTGTATCTCCTCAGTTGTCTCACAAGACTACTTCCTAAGCTTACAAGATTATTTTCTTTAAGACTTAAATAAGATGATATACACAGAGTGTCCAGCCCTTGCAATATATACAAGAGATATTTGGCCTCTTCTCTTACATTTTGAGTAGGCCCCAAGTCAGTGCTAGCAAAGACTAGCAGGTTACCATAATATTCTCATATCTATGCATATTGGTTTATGATGTTACTTCCTAACGATCTTCCTTACCCTCCACATGCTTGTGGCATCCCAGATTAAATTGCATCATAAAGATAAACAGCCTAGTCCAAAGCCCTGTCCTTTCTCCCCCTTCCCCATCCCCTGGCCCCCACTCTCTTTGGACAACCTTGAGAAGGATTAAGGTATTTTATGACTCCTGGTTTTTTTTTCCTCTCTGTGACCTGCATGTTAACGGGAAGCATATTTATTGTGATACCATTTACACCAGCAATTTTCTATGTTCGATAAGGATGTCTGATGGGTGTCCAGGGTGAAGTGAAGTGTGGCACTTTGGCACTACCCCTGTGATTTTTAGTTTTAATTCTCTCTCAAACAGTAGGGAGAGAATTAAATGAACCCTGATATAGTGGTACAGTATGATCTGAGATCGGGGGTGAAATTAAGCTGTAATAATTCCACTTAAGGCAGAGAGGAGCCCCCAGTTCTGTTCCTTCTGGGCTTTCAGAGAAACCAAGATAGCATGAGTAAATATTGCATACGTTTTTGAGCTCACACAGACCTTTATTTGTCAAATAGGGTGATTTTAATATATATTCATAGGCAGTGCTACAGCTTAGTTTGGGGGGAAAAATGGTCAATTTTACATTTCTAATTTAAAAGATTTTTTTCTCCTGAAGAAGATACTTGTAAGAATGTTGGATTATTCCAGCAGTTGTTTCAAACCAAGATATTTTTCCCTTAGCCTGTGAGAGGCCTCAAAGATTAGAGATTACATGTGTTCCATTATTTCAAAAAAGAGGTGCTTCTCTGACTTAATAAAAAAAATCATTCTTAGGAGAGGAACACAAAGGCTGATCATATAAAATAATATTTATCGAAATGAACCCCAGGAAATAGAAATGAGGGCTCTTTTCCCTTCATTAAAAAAAAAAAATCAGTGTTTTTCTTACCCTTCTCTTTCTGACTGGAGACATGATTCCGATGAGTCAAATCTGGGAAGGGTCTGGGAAGAGTCAGTTTCCTTGGTGAATGTTCCGTCCCTGCACCTGGCCTTCACTGCCCCAAGCTGTGCCAAGGGGGAACCATTGCCTTCATGAGCTTTGAGAGATCCCCATCCCTTTCCTCTTTCTTTACCTTCACCCCTTTTCTACAACCAAGTACAGCTGAAACATTTCCATGGTCTTGTTTTATACTTTGCTCATTTAGTTTCACTCTTGGTCCTCAAAAAAAAAAGTTGTTATAAACTACATAATCCAAAGTATCTGGAATCTAAAAAGAATGCTCAAACTGAACCATAAAAATACAGTCAAAGCTGGGTGCTGGTGACTCAAGCCTGTAATCTTAGCTACTTAGGAGGCTGAGAGCTGAGAATCAAAGCTCAAAGCCAGTCCAGGCAGGGAAGTCCATGAGACTCTTATCTCCAATTAGCAGCCAGAAAACGGGAAGTAGAGCTGTGGTTCAAAGAGGTAGAGTGCTAAAGTTGAGCAAAAGAGCTCAAAGACACCCAGTCCCTGAGTTCAAGCCCCACAGCTGATAAAACAAAAAACACTCAATTCAACAAAGAAATGGACAAAAGACACAAAGAGACAGTTCATTGAAGGATTTACAGGTAGCAAATAAGCACATGAAAGGATATTTAACAACATTAACCAGCAGAGGCATGCAATTTAAAACCCACAGTAAGACAGACATAACTACATACCACCCAAAGTGCTACAATAACAAATGAGGATAACACCATAAACTTCAGGGATGTCCTCACGACTGAAAATAGGGGCTAACATGGCACAGAACACACATTGGCAACTTCTTTTTTTTTTCTTTTTTTTTTACATTTGTATTAGCATGTGTTATTCATACAGGAGGGTTTCATTTTGACATTTCCACATTTGCTTACAATGTACTTTGATAAGACTCATCCTTTATATCACTCTCCCTCATTCCCTCCCCTACTTCTTTTTTTTAATTTTTTTATTGTAAAGATACTATACAGAGGGTTATAGTTACATGAGTGAGGTAATGAGTACACTTCCTCTTGAACATTGTTACCCCCTCCATTGTTTTCCCCCTACCATCCCGTCCCTCCCTCCCTTCCCCGAGGTTCTTTTTTTTTTTTTTTTGATTGTGATTAAGTGATTACATAATTTCCAGAAATTCACAGTATTGTGGAATAATGATGCTCATTTAAAGTCACAAGTTCATTCTAACTTTCCTGGAGCAAATTGTCTATCACAGTCTGTAATATATAACGGTGCTCACATGTTATATACCATATATGTGATCAGCAGCATGGGGATATTTGGTAGTGGTTCAACCAGATGAGTGGGAGTTCTTTGTTTCTTAAGTCCTGTTAGTTTTGTCATATCACCTAACATTTTGGATTTAGCATCCACTTATCAGGGAGACCATGTACCGTTTGTCTCTTCGTTCTTGTCTTACCTCGCTCAACATGATTCCTTCTAGCTCCATCCATTTCCCTGCAAATGACATTGGCAACTTCTTAAGAAACTAAACCTATGGGCCCAGCCATTATACCATGGGCCTTTATCCTAGAGAAATGAAATCATGTTCAAAATCCAGTACCAAAGTGTTCATTGTAGCTCCATTCATAACAATGCCCCCAAACCCCACTATTTTTAATAGCCCCAAACTATAAGCTACCCAGATGTCCTTCAAAGGCTGAATATATCTGTGCGTACAATGTTCCCCGGCAATAAAAAAAAAAATCATGAACAGATTTTCTGCAGCAACTTGAGGAGAATCTCTAGAGAGTAATTCTGAGTCAAAAATGCCAAGCTTAAGCTGGGTACCTGTGGCTCATGCCTATAATCCTACCTACTTAGGAGGCTGAGATCTGAGGATAAAGGTTGGAAGCCAGCCTGGAAAGTCCATGAGACTCTTCCCCCCAATTAACTATCAAAAAAGGCAGATGTATTGCTGTGGCTCAGAGTGGTAGAGCACTAGCCTTGGAGCAAAAAAGTTCAGGGACAACACCCAGGCTTTGAGTTCAAGTCCCAGAATTGGTATGCACGCACACACACATGCCAAGCCTAAATGGTCACAGGGCAGATGATCCCACTTAGATAATGTTCTTGAAATTACTCAATTATGTAAGGAAATTGCTAGTCATGATGTGTTTGGGATGAGATTGTGGCAAGAGGACAGAAAATGGTGTAGACTCTAAGGAGCAGTACAAGTGGTATGCTGAAAGCATGCATATCTTTTTGGTTTTATTGTCGGTCATGGGTTTTGAATCCTGGGCCTGAGCACTGTCCCTGAGCTCTACAGTTTAAGGCAAGCTCTCTATGACTTGAGCCACATGCCACTTCTGGTTTTCTGGAGGTCAGTTGGAGATAAGAATCTCATGGACTGGGCTGGGAAGGTGGCTCAGTGGTAGAGCTCTTGCCTTGCATGCTGGAGGCCCTGGGTTCAATTCCTCAGCACCACATAACCAAAAAGAAAAAAGCTGGAAGTGGCACTAAAAAAAAAAAAAGAAATACACAGGAAACAATAAAGGTTCAGTGACAATTTATTAAAAAAAAAAAAAAAAAGAATCTCATGGACTTTCCTTCCCCGGGCTAGCTTTGAATCATGATCCTCAGATCTCAGCCTCCTGAGTAGCTAGGCTGACTGGCATGAGCCACCAGCGCCCCGCTAGCATGTATGTTTTGACAATGCTGGTGACGTGAAAAATCCAGATGTGATGAAATTTCATACAAGTGAGACACACTCACATACTCTGTGTATACACACACAAAAATGTGTTAAATGGGTACAGATAAAACTGCTGAAATGTAAGCAAGATCTATGAGTTCTCTCAATATCTAGAATATCAAGCCCACTGGTTAGATTTTAGCAATTATCTAATAATTATCCAAATCTAGGATACCGAAATCATTGTAAGATGTTACCATTGGGAGTAGCTCGGTAAAGGATATGTGGGATCACTTGATGGATTTTTTTCCATACAACTATATAAATCAATAGTTCCCCCCAAATTAAAATTAGCATTTTTAAAAACCCACAAAAACTGAAACAACATATTTTATTAATGCAAGCGTGAGTTCTTCACCGAACCTCCTCCATGCCAGGGATTTTCAAACAGCCACTTCATGTCCTGTACACAACTCTGGAGTGGGGTGAATGACAACAATTCCATGTCACAGGAATAAGAATGTTGAAATCTGGGGAGGAAGCGTGTCCTGCAAGGGCTTGGCAAACTCTGTCTCAGGCATGCAGAGACAGTTTTGTTTGTCCACCTGCCATGCCAAGGGATGCCCCTTCTCTTGGGCATCCAGTTCTGTTTGTCACCCCGGGCTTTAGCTATTACCGTTGGGCCAACTAATCACACCAATCGCTTCGCTCCCTGTGGAGACAGCTCCAGGGCTGATATGCCAGGGCTGCTAACCATCTCTGCCTTCCAAATGGAAAGTGATGGTCATCCAGAGTCAGGGACTAGCATTTGGCTCCTCTGCCAAGCAGACCATTAAGAGAACCCATGCAAAGAGCATTCAGAAAAGCCAGGCCAGCATCACGGAAGACAGTCGATGAAGTAGAATTCCCAGCAGCACAAAGGGCATTAATTAAAACGAATTGAATAGATGTGGCTGTATAAATATTCCTAAAGATGAGGTTGTCGAGACACAGTTAGACCTTGGGGAAATTTATGAGTTACTGATAATTATGGGGAAAATAAATTTGAAAGGACAAAATCATTTAAGAATAAATTTTATAAACTAATGAGATTGGTAACTTGCAGGGATGAGTGAGAAGTGAAGGGGATGGGGGATGGGGAAGGAATTAGAAACTAGGATCAGCAGTGAGCCTCTGTCTTGAGTGTGTGTCTCTTTTTATAGCTCTTACTCTCACAATGTAGAAACATACCAGAAAAACTAAATATATAATTAAAGCCTACCAGGACGCCATGGGGAACTCAAGAAGAAATACCACCAGTAACAGATGAGCCTCACGTAACCATCCAAAGGCAGAAGGAGGAGAAAGAACAACCTCAGGACATTGAAAGCAGCAACATGACTGGAGTCATGTGTCTATTGCAAAGCCCCTAGACACTAGTATTGTCCTCAGTGAGCAAAGGGTAGTTAAAATTACCTCATATAATCCTAAGGTCAAGCAAATGAGGAAATAATTGTGGATGTCAGCGCCAGGTTCGTTTTGTTGTTGTTGCTGCTGCTGCTGCTGCTGCTGTTTTTCTACTATTGAAAAAAAGGAGGAGAGGCCAGAGTAAACTCTCTTTACTTTGGATTTGGAATGATAGGTTTAAGTATGAACACAATTTTGTATGTGTACCTGGGGGGTGGATAGTTATAGAAATAAATATGGAGATGAAGATGATGATGACAGTGCTAACAAGGGCCTCACTCCTGGCTACTCATAGAGGTGATGCTGACAGCAGTGATGTTAGAGGTGGTAGTGGTGGTATGTTGCAGGCAGCCCACCGAGGGGAAGTTGGTGGGTGCTGTTGCTGGTGTACATCATGCTAATGGTCTCAGAGGTCATAGTACAATTGAAGTGCTCCTGTTATTGTGATAGCAACAATGGAGATCGTGCTGGCCAGCGGCCCTGATGGTCAGTTGACGCTTGCAGTATTGGTGATCAGGTAGCTAAACCTGGATGACCAGGGCAAGAAGTTTGTGTTTAAGCTGTAAAAATACTTTAGCATCTCATGATCCCCAGATGTCATCTGCTCCTGGTGCCCAGTGTTTCACAAAGCATGGTCCTCCGAATGCTCATCCAACAGAAGGATCCATAAAAGCCAAACTAGAGCTAGCTAATCCTGGTACGTACGTCACGTCCTTGGAGAGTTGGTATACGTCCCCACGTGTCAGGGACTCTCAGAGGATCTGCCTTCGGCAGTAAAATTCTGCTTTGTTTTATCTGCCCCAGTATTCCTCAAGCATATTGGGTCACTGACCCCTTTTTTGTTAGAAAAAATGGTACAGATCTGTTAGAGAAATACTCACAATACTTGAAGTAAAAGGGGAAATAAACCCTAGAAGAAAAAAATTTTAAAAAGCATTTCCCTGTAGGGACTAATTTGCAAGTATTTGGTAAGAATGGATGGCTTTGGGTGAGTTTGGATTGTTTACATTGCAAGTGCAAAAGATCATCTTAAATTTGCCCAAGCAGAGTTGACCGAGGAATATTTTAGACATGTAAATTAAAGGCATTATTAGAAGAAGCAAACCTCAGAAATGAAATTGAACTAACTCTACACAGTATGTATAACCTAAGAAACCTGTATTCTTTTATTCCATACTTATAAAAACTGGTAATTTAGCTGTTGTAGGAAAGTGGCCCTTGTTTACTTTGGTGCCTAGGACTGGGTTAACAAAATAACCTTGGATGGCTGAACAGAATAATCTCTCTATAGTTAATGCCAATCTGTAGTTGTCTACTAGCAGTAAGAATCGCCTGGGAAAAAAAACTAGTCTTATTGCCAGGGAGCAGGCTTGGGTGCAGTCTGGAAGATGCATGCACTTTTTTTTTTCTTTTGGGGAAGGTATTGGTCCTAGGGCTTGAACTCAGGGCCTGGCTGCTGTCCCTGAGCTCTTTTGCTCAAGGCTAGTGCTCTACCACTTGAACCACAGCGCCACTTATGGCTTTTTTGGTAACTATTTGGAGATAAGAGTCTCGTGGGTTTTCCTGTCCAGGCCAGCTTTGAACTTTGAGCCTCCTAATTAGCTAAGATTACAGATGTGAGCCACAGTGCCCAGCAGGATGCAGTTTTTTTTTTGGGGGGGGGGGTCTGTAGTGGGGCCTGAACTCTGGGCCTGGGTGCTGTCCCTCAGCTCTTCAGCTCAAGGCTAGCACTCTAACCACTTGAGCCACAGTGCCACTTCCAGCTTTTTTCTTTTTGCTTATGTGGTGCTGAGGAATCGAACCCAGGGCTTCAGGCATGCAAAGCAAGCACTCTACCACTGAGCCACCTTCCCAGCCCGAACTTTTTTTTTAGGATGTACTTTAAAAAAAAAAAAAACCAGTGAGATCAGTGCAGACTTCCCTTTGAAAACTGCAGAAGAACTGATGTTAAAACATTGTGACCTTCGGACCTGGCACCGATCTGAGGATCATGGTTTCAAACCAGCCTCAGCAAGAAAGTCTGTGAGACACTCTCATCTCCAATAAACTATTCAGAAAAGGCCAGAAGTGGTTCTGTGGCTCAAATGATAGAGCAAAAGATGCCTCGAGCCAGGCGCCAGTAGCTCACACCTGTAATCTTAGCTACTCAGGAGGCTGAAATCTGAAGATCGCGGTTTGAGGCCAGTTGGGGCAGAAAAGTCCTTTTGAGATTCCTATCTCCAATTAATTACTCAAAAGTCAGAATTGGTGCTGTGGCTCAAGTGGTAGAGTGCTAGCGTTAAGCA
This sequence comes from Dipodomys merriami, assembly GCF_024711535.1. Lineage (NCBI taxonomy): Eukaryota > Metazoa > Chordata > Mammalia > Rodentia > Heteromyidae > Dipodomys > Dipodomys merriami. The sequence goes on along the minus strand of NW_027206268.1, from coordinate 4,351,723 downwards.
GAAAGAAGCCCAAGGACAGTGTCCCAAGTTCTGAGTTCAAGCCCTACGACTGGCAAAAAAAACCAAAAACAAACAAGAAACCACATTGTCCTCTTTGGGTCGTTCTACCCATTATTGGTTTTGGAGCAAATTCCTGTTTCAGGCTTTGGTTCTTGCCAGTTTGGGGAGCAACCTGAGTGGGCAAGTTGACTGGTGGGTCATTCAGATCTCTTCTCTAACTCAATGTCTTTAACCTTGAGGGTAGCAAGCCATCACCCCACCAGATATATATTAAAGAATTAGGAAAATGGCTTCTTGGTTTTTGTGATCCCCTTCCCATCTCTGAATAATCATTAGTCTTAACACGAATAATGCAAAAGAAGGTAGCTAAGCAGTTTAAATTTCATCCATAAAATTAAGCCCAGTGTTTCACCACAGCATTTAACTCCATGACCTTTTTTATTGAATCCCCTGGCAGATCTTGGACAGTTTCCTTGAGTGTAAATTACCATGAAGGTAAATTGAAAATGTATCAAAAAATGGGCAAAGATATTAGTGCAGAATCAGGAAGTCATCAAGCTTCAGTTGTTCTGAAGATTTTTAAAAATTGTCCTTTCAATACAATTAAAGGGAGGGAACCAGAAAGTCTTTCAGACCCAGAAGGAAACTTTTGATGCCATGAAATATTGCTGCTCTGTTGTTTACTTGGCCAAGCCTTTACAAAGTTGCACACAAAGAAAGCGAGATATTTTGGAAATAAAGAGAAACCTCATACTGACAAAGCCCAGCACCTGAAAAATTCTGGAGAGCAGAGGGAGATGGGTAATGGGTAGGTGTTGATTGAAAGAAAGACATGACACAGACAGAAGCAAAGGAAATCGAGGGCAGACAGAAGAACAGCAAGGACTGAGGGCTGAAGAGGAAGAGTGGGTAATCACACTTCCAGTGGCTCACTGTGGTTCCAAAGGCCAAAACTCTACTTAGGGGCAGCAGGATTCCAAAATCTGCTTTTCTGTCTACCCCAGGTTTCTGCAATCTTGGCATGTGGTGGCCTTCAAAAGTGATGGGTGTTTGCTGCAGAGCAGAACACGGAATGGAACAGTAAATAGGAGGTCTCACAGCTATTCAGGCTGCACAGGCTAAGAGCTCTCTGGCTGAAGAAACTAACAAACAAACAAAAAAAATGTGTTAAATATGCGTAGAATTGGATGAGGAAATTATAGCAAGCTTGCCCAGATGGTTCTAAAGCTAAAGCCTTTCCAACCTCATGCTTTCCAGGCTTAACCTTGGAGGGTCAGTTTAATCACAGTAGTATCTTTTTGAAAGCATACATACCATTTGGTTGAGATCTTGGCCTTTTCTTCTTCTCCTCTTCCTCTCTCCCTTTCTCTCTTTCTCTTCTACTATCCCCCCAGCTTTCCTGCTTATTCCATTCCCGACACTGGTTACAGTTGCTCCTCATCTTTCATAGATTTCTGCCTTTCAAGGCCTTGTTTCCAATGTGCTTTTCAGCCAGCACAGTCAAAGAGAAAAAAAGCAAGTGAACAAAGCAGTGCAGAAATGAACAGGGGCTCTGGCTGTGCCTGTGCTCTCACCCATGAGGACCCTGAGCTTCTCCCAGCAGAAGTCCTGGAAGTAAGTCTGTCCAAATCTGGATGGAATCTGTCTGTGCTCTCCTGGGCCAGTGTAGCAGAGAATTCCCTGATGCTTTTCTCAGTCATTCTGATACATGTGGTTTTGTTTTAAATATGTATAGTAATTATTAATAAAATGCTGATGGATGTGCCAAGGGGTTCTCTCAGAAAATAATGAAGTTTTTACATTTTTTGGAATTGCCATTAATGTCTTTGTGGCTTTGTGGTTTGAAAGGCAGCTGGAATTTTAAGCAGCAGTAACATTTGATTGAACTCCAGTCTTGCAGAGGGAGATAGTTGTATTTTTCAGGTCAGTTCACAAGGAGCTTGTTTCTCTATCCTGCCCTGGAGGGATCTGTTTTAAAGCCAGGTCACTCACAGAAAGGTAGGGTTGTCTTATGTCCTCTCTGTCCCTCACTGGCTTAGCTACCGCCTCCCCAAACTTCCCAGCCTCTCATCAGGACAGTAGAATAGGAAAAGCATAGACAGACCCAGGTTCAAATCCTAACCCTTCATTTTGGGTGTCCTATTAGAATCTGTGTTCCTGTTTACTATACTGTAACTAGGACTTAGTGCATATTGAACCTCCCCAATCTTGGTGGTATAAATTGAGTGTTTTGGTAGTAGGTCAGGAAACTGGACAGAGTATCATGAGGGTGCTTGACTCTGGATGGCTGGAGACAGAGCTCATCTGGAGATTTCTTCATTCACATCTGGCGGCTGGACTGGATATCTAGACCATAATACAGACCCTCTGGGGTCTCTCTGCATAGGCTAGCTTAGGATTTCATAGTATGGTGCCTGTATTCTAAAGCTAAGTACTCCAGAATCCCCAAGATAGAAGTTACTTGTCACTTCTACTATTGGGTAAGGGAGTCTCATGGGGGAGAGCCCAGATTCTCCAGAAGCCTGGGGCTGGGACATGATGTTGTGGTCATGTTTGGAAAAGACATCCTGTCCCAGCTCTCTCCTCTACTGAGCCCACTGGGCCCAGAAGTAGAGGCAGCATCCAGTGTTGAGTACCTGAGATATGCCTTGAACTTAAACTCTTCATGAGCTATCTAATTCTAACCAGGTAGGTGTTGAAGATGTGAAGTATGTGGATGCTTGCATATACCTTTTTTGTTTGTTTGTTATTTCTATATAAGATATCAGCTGCATTCGAAACATCAAATACGGGGGCATGCTAGAATAAGCAGTTGGCCACCGATCCGTGAGTTAGCTGGGACAAATACATTCCTCTCCACCTGTTCCAGGATCTAGGAAAAAAATGGGAAATGGGAGAGGTGGCGACCACCTGGAATATTCTTCTCAGAGAATGTGGCCCAGGTGCAGGATTGCAAGCTCCACCGAACAAGCAAGTTCTATGCCTCTATTTACATTCCATCTGCTAATATTCTATTGGTCAGAGCGAGTCTCATGGCCAAGCCTAAAGTCAAGGGGTGGGGAAATATATCTACCCTTGTGTTAAGCTGTAATGGCAGTGTGAGGGATTGGGACCAATAATTCAATCTACTACAGCCATTTTCCAGCACAGAGAAAATTGGATAGGATTTTTGTGGTATTACAGCTAGTGTTTAACTGTATAATTGTGTATGCAAAACACCCGTATAAAGTCGTCAGTTATAAAATTGCTAATAAAAGACTAATTCAGCAATACCAAGTAGCATTTATCCCAGGTATTCAAGGACAATATACTATAAAGATACCTATTAATATCTCATATTACTAAGATGACATATATTTTTTATGAACCCTAAATCATCATCTCAATACATACTTAAGTCATCCAATAAAATCCAGTGTCTACCCAGGAATTTTTCTAACTGTCTTACTAAATTCGAACTATAAGGATCTCTCCCCAGCATGATGGGTAATGGCTTCACACTTCAGAAATAGCAGTGTTAGATAGTTGTCCCTCGTTATATCATAGTTCACTTATTGCTACAAACAAGGAATTAAAACTGAGTTTTCATTATTCTCAGGTGATGTTACCGTATCCCTAGAAAACCCAGAAGCCTTCAAAAAAACTATATGGAACTAACAAGTTCAGTAAGGTAACCTAGCTTCAAAATAAACCAGCCCAAGCATGAGGCTTCCTATGTAACAGTCACAATACACTATAGGGAATATATGTAATAAATATAGTAAGGCAAGTAAACAGCAAGAGATGAATGCCCCCTGAGCTAAACTATCCCTGTTGTTGCTGTGATTTCATCATTATTTTCTTAATGCTACCTTGCTAGTTTCCAGAGAGAAGGAAGAAATAAACAGGGAATGCTCGCTGTCATGTTAAAATCACAGCCAGGTATTGTTTTGATAACCCCAGGGTACAGATGGTATTACTTCAGATTAACTGGTGTGCAGTGCCTGCTTCCTAGAAAGAAAAGACAAGTTCAAGTTCATGCCCTTCAGGAACTTTGAGTCTCTTGGGAAAGATGAGGGCAGGCAGATCATTATCATACAAGTGCTGAGCCTGGCCACAAAGGGTTGTAAGAGAATTGTCCACATGTGATGGAGGGTGGAGGGAGAGATGGCTCACCTAAAAGGCACCACTGGGATTTTGACCAAGAGCAGAAAGGAAGGGAAAGGGCTCAGACTCATGGACATTTAGAGGGCAAGCAGAAGTTTTAGTTCAAATTGTTATTTTTATTGACTCTTTCCCCCTGGATGCGCGCGCACACACACACACACACACACACACACTCTCTCTCTCTCTCTCTCTCTCTCTCTCTCTCTCTCTCTCTCTCTGATTTCCCCCTGGATGCTATTACACACACACCCCAAACATTGATTTCTCAGTGTGCAAAACTGTGCTGGCAGGATGAGCTCAGCCATCCTAAGTGACACCTGGGGACCAGAGATGCCCAGCAGAACAACCTGACTGGGTCTGTCCATAAAACTACATTCACGGAGTCTTGGGAGTTTTCGCAGAAGCTGAGCAAGGGGGTGTTTTTTAAATTGTATTTTTATTATCTTTAACTATATGTATAAAGGGATTATCATTCAGCACTCAGTTTATGAGTACAATGCATCCTGATCAGTATCACCCCCTTTCATCAGTCTCCCCACCCCTTCCCACCCCTTCCCTCAGTTTTCATAGTTTCACAGGATACATATTGAACGTTATGACCCAATTCTCCACCCGCCCCCCTTCCTCTCTTCATTCATCTACCTGAGACTGTTTGCTGCAAGGTGAGATACTCTCCTCCCAGAATTCCAAGAGGGAGGCAAAACAGGAGCCAAGTGGGCTCCTTAACTATAGCCTTCTGACTTCAGCACCACCCAGGCTTATCGACCGATGAAGGGTAACAGAAGCAGGGGAGCAGGCCTTACCTAGTGTCAGTTTTCTGAACCAGACGTCTTTCTTCCAGCCTCTTTTCTACCTCTGCTGCTGAAGATATCTCCTCTACCCTCAGTCCACAAATGGCTTTTCATTTCTATCTTTACAATTCCTCTTCTGATTGCCTCTGTATTTGTGTAAAACTCTGTACTCTGAGTTCTTGGGCTTTACTTTTAGCTTTTTTTTTTCTTCTTTGCTTTATCTCTCCCTTTCTTCCTTTCTTCTTTCCTTCCTTCCTTTCTTTTTTCTTTCTCTTTTTCTTTTTCTTTATTTGATTCCAGGACTGGGGCTTGAACTCTGTGCCTGAGTGCTATCCCGTAGCTTTCTCAAGGCTGGTGCTCTATCACTTGAGCTATAGCTGCACTTGTTGTTTTTTTTTGTTTGTTTGTTTGGTTGGTTGTATTTTTTTGTATGGTTAATTAGATAGAAGAGTCTCATGGACTTTCCTACCCAGTCTGACTTTGAACCATGATCCTCAGATCTCAGCCTCTTCAGTAGCTAGGATTGTAAGTGTGAGCTCTTGGTTGTCCAGCTTGCTTTGTGATTTTTAAAAGAACTTAACCATTTTCCCCTTCCACATCCTGGCTCATACAAATGAAAGCTTTCACCTTTACAAGTGGTACCTCTGAAGTGAGTTCTAGGAGCCCCAGTTCTACAGGTCAGAAGCTGAGCATCATCTCTAGTCCTCAGCTAGTGTCTACCATGCCTTGAAGCAGTTTCCAGGAAGAACACCCAGAACAACCCAGATTAACAAGGATAGAAAATATGTCGAAGATCTTCTATCTTCCAGTTAGTAAATAAGGCTAATCGCAGATTGCACATTCATTCATTAGCTGAGCAGATGTCACAAGAAGGCAGGAGAAAAAAAGACAGGAAAAGAATACCAAGTTTTAAAAAGATTTTTAAAACTTGGTGAAACAGAAAACAAGCATATACTAGAGAAAGTCAATATGTTTATTCTTTGAAAAGACTAATAAAAGACTTATTTGAAAAGACTAATAAAACAACCATGCTCTAACAACACTGCAGGAAGAAAGAGAAAAGAGACACACAACTTTAGGAATGACCCAGCTTTCACTGCACATGATTCAAATGTAAAACACCTTATTGTGCCCTTCATGAAGAGTCATGGGTCAGGAAATCTTAAATCTTTTGGGTCGTGGACAAAAACCTAGACAGGTGTAAGTTGCCACAAAGTATACTGAAGAAATTTTTTAAAATCCATACCATCTTATACCAGCAGTCTAAACTCTTTTTTTTTTGTACAAATGATGCTCCAGACTCCAAAGATCTCATTGATGAGAAAAACTTAGTTTTGTCGGCTTGGAATTCAGAAAGCTCCCCTGGCCAGTAAACTCCGTAAGGCCAGTATAACCTTGATACCAAAACCTGATTAGGATGGAAAGAGGAAAGAGAGTTATAGACCTGTCTCCCTTCCTATAAAGAACTAGCAGAGTAGACCCATCCATACATAAAAAAGATAAGGTATCTCTTCCTAGTGGGATTTAATCTCAGGAATACAATGTTGGTTGAAGATTGGAAAATTAATCAGCGCAATCCACTATATTAACTGACCAAAGGAGAGAAAAAAAATCACAATTATTTCAAGAGGTATAGACTCCCCCCCCCCCAAAAAAAAAGCATTTGATAAAATGCAATATTCACATGTGAAGGAAGCCCTAAAACTAGAGGTAGCAGGAAACTCCTCTCTTTTATTTATTTTTTCTTTTTTTGTCCATCGTAGGGTTTGAACACTGGGTCTGGGCATTGTCCCTCAGCTCTTCAGCTCAAGACTAGCGCTCTACCACTTGAGCCACCACGCCACTTCCGGTTTTCTGGTGGTTCATTGGAGATCAGAGTCTCACGGACTCTCCTGCCCTGACTGCCTTTGAACCTCAGATCCTCAGATCTCAGCCTCCTGAATAGATAGGATTATAGGCGTGAGCCACCAGTGCCTGGCTAGGAAACGTCTCTTATAATAGTATAGTTAATACCATCTGGGGTCCCCCTGCACAGGTGTCCTGATTTTTAGTGTATCTCTCATCAGCTGAATTCCCCATAGGTTCACAAGGTCCGCAGGGAAGATTTCACTGCAAACCAGCTCAGCCTGGGTCTGTTCCTTGAATATACTTCCCCTCCATTGACAGCTCATCCCTCCAGGACATATATTTCATCACCCACCAAGCCTGGTTCTTCCTAATTCCCATCCCCTCATCTTTCAGCCTTCAGATCCTCTTTGGAGCTGGTTGTGGGGGTGTGTACCTGTCATCCCAGCTACTTGGGAAGATAGAGGCAGGAAATAGCACAAGTTATAGACTAGCCCTGGCAAGTGTGGTAAGGTATTGTCTTAAAAGCAAAAGAAACAAGCAAAAGGGCTGGGGGTGGGAGTGGCTCAAGTGGTAGGGTGCTTACATTATATGCAGGAGGATCTGGGTTCAAAAAGAATCCATTGGAGCCAAGGCTTTGGTCATGGGGCTTGAACTCAGAGCCTGGGTGCTATCCTTGAGCTCTTTTACTCAAAGCTAGCACTCTGCCACTTTGAGACCCAGCTTCACTTCCAGTTTTCTGGTGGTTAATTGGAGATAAGAGTCTCCAGGCTGCCTGGAGACTTATCTGCCCAGGCTGGCTTTGAACCCATCTGATCCTCAGACCTCAGCCTTTTGAGTAGCTAGGATTACAGGCGTGAGCCACCGACTCCGGGCTATGACTTAATAGATGATTTACCCCACACAGTACGTTGTAACTTACCTCCAACATATTCTGTCCTCATTGCTCTGCAGCCTTCCTTCCTGCAGAAGGGCTGCTCTGGATTATAGAAGACTGTGGTAAAGCATGAAGTCACTGAGGTTGCAACTTCTCCCCAGCCTTTGGACCACCTGGGAGACAATGCCAGGGCCTCTTCCCCACCCAAGACAAATCAGAGATTTTTAGTGCCAAGTGTTTGTCTGAACCTCCAGCATCACTGTTCTCCTCTGCCTAGGGATATACCAGGTGATCCAGGGCATCATCTCACCTGTCAGTGACCACTACAGAAAGAAAGACCTGGTGGCTTCCCATCACCGAGTGGCCATGGCCCGGCTGGCCCTGCAGACATCCGACTGGATCCGCGTGGACCCCTGGGAGAGTGAGCAGGCGCAGTGGATGGAGACGGTGAAGGTGCTGAGGTAAGCAGGAAAGGCTGTGCAGTGACCCCCTGTGTGTGATGAGGGAAGGAGCTGCAGGCATCTCATGATTCGAGAAAGATAAATTGCTTAAAAGGCTGCCCGTGCCACATGGGTGATAGAATTAGACAGTCATATGGGAAGTGCTTTGAGCACTTGCTGGGAATGAATTCCTTCCCTCTCCTACCCGAGGCTGGGGGTGGAAGGGTCTCAGAACCATCCACACTCACCTGAAGTCATTGCCCAGGGTCCATAGCCAACCACTGGGGGAGCCAGGCTCTGGCTCTTTTCCATCATCCTCTTGCATTTTGTTTTTCCAGCATTGGTGGGGTTTGAATTCAAATAGGCTCCTCCACTACTTGAGCCCTTTCTTCTCAGGTCTTGATCTTTTGCCTTGGCCAGCTTGGACTAAAATCCTCTACTTAGGTCACTTAGGCGTCCTGCTGTTGCTGGGATGACAGACATCTGTCACTATACCCAACTATTGGTACAGCTATTGGAGGGGTTGGCTTATAAACTTTTTGTCTGAGCTGACCTTGAACTAAAATCCTTTGAGTCTCTACATCCCCAGTATTATAGGAGTGACCTGCCTGTGCCTGGCCATTTTATTGTTTTTTTTTTGTCAGTCATGGGGCTTGAACTCAGGACCTGGGTACTGTCCTTTGAGGTTTTCTCTTGTCCTTGAACTTTTTTGCTCAAAGCTAGCATTCTAGACACTTTGAGCCACAGCTCCCCATCTGGATTTTTAGGTGGTTAATTGGAGATAAGAATCTCATGGCTTTTCTTGCCCAGCCTGGCTTCAAACTTACGAGCCTTAGATCTCAGCCTCCTGAGTCGCTAGGGTTATAGGCATGAGCCCATGCATATCACTGCATTTTTAATCCAGTTTAGTTTATTTGGAGCTAAGTATGGCCTAGACTGTACAAGTGCTTAATGTATAGTTCCTTTCATGAAAGCTATGGCCATCCCTGCTGGCTAAATTAAAACGTGTGTTTTGAACTTAGGTAGGTTGGTTGGTCGGTCGGTCGGTCGGTCGGTCAGTCGGTCAGTCGGTCTGTCTGTCTGTCTGTCTGTCTGTCTGTCTGTGTGTCTGTAGTAGCCCATCCTCAACTCCTGCTCAACACAACTCATATGATTCACTGAGAAATTATAGAAAGAATAGAACGAAGCTAACTTGGCAGCTTTCACCAGCCACACGTAACAATCAACTGTGTTCACTAGGTCTCTGTAAGGACCCAGGTGGCATCTACTTTCTGTCCCAGTACCTGGCACGATGCCTGGCAGGGAGGAGGCTCTTGAGTATTTGCAGAATGAGTGAAGGAGTAGGCTGAAGCTTAAGCTCTGAGAGCCTGTTGGCAGGGGGCGGGGGAGGGGAGCCGTGGCTTTGGGGCCTGGAACACAGCACACTCAATCCTGTGTATTCATACCACAGGCATCATCACCAGGAACTGCTCAGATCTCCACCCCCGATGGAAGCCCAGAACACTGGCAAGGCACCAAAAGCCCCTGCAGGTAGGTGCTGACCCCTTGTCTACAGAGGGGTGGTGTTGGATACTGTGAGAACTGATGCAGTCATGGCTGCTGATGGCTGGGGCCCAGCCTCAGGACACACAAGGACTCTGAGGCCCATCTGGTTGAGGTGACCCTCCCAAGGTTCAAAGTTCAGCTTAGAGCCACCCACCATACCACTGCTGTGCCCATTTGGGATTTGCTGCCCAGAGGGTTTGCCTACCCCATGTGACATGTGCTGTGACACGGATTACTATGGATTATCAGCAGGGCCATTTAGGGATAAGCTGGTAAGTGGTGTTAAGGTCTTTGGTGGTGGTAGTGTTAAAGTCTTAGCCTTGCTGCATTGTCCAGTGCTGTGTGTTGTTGCAAATTACACACTGGTCTCAACACTCCTGGCCACCAGCAGTTGGCCTTACCTGAGGCTTCTGATATTCACAGCCTTGTGTGGTCTAACCTAAAGCCACGGGGCTTACTGCGTTCTAGGGCCACTTGGGTGTGACTGTGTGAGACAGCTTTGCCTGCCCTTGACCTTCAGGGCTGAGTACAACTCTCAGAGAGTCCCTTTTTCATTAAAATTTAAAAAAAGCAGATGCCTCATCTCTGTCCATGTAACTCCGAATGGTTAGTTTAGGTGCTGCCTATCTGAAGCCTATTCCCACCCTCATTTCTGGTATCCTGTATAGACCTAGATGTTCCCCCAGCTTCTGAGTGTGTGCAATGGACAAGGGCTGTGGGCAGCACCCCCATTAGTAGCTGTGTTCAAACGTGGTTCCAGGCAGACAGTATATAGTACAATCCCCACAGTACCATAGACTTTACTGTCTCCACTTACAGTTGGAAGAAACAGGCCCATAGCCCTCCAGGGGGATTTCAGGGTACCTGCAGATCTAAAAAAAAAAAAAAAATCCATATCCAGGGCTCTTCAATGTCATTCACTGAGGACACAGACAAACATCCAGAGATGACAGTGCCTCATAGTACTTTCCTCATACTCTGTGGAATTTTCCAGTTCCAAAGCCAGAGCAACTCAAAGGCCACACTGGCCCAGCTGCCACAGCCATCCTGTTTCTGTCACTGTGTCACCGTTAGCACCTGTCATGTTGCCTTCCTGTTTGACATTACATGTTCTAGACTCGAACAGAGTGACCCATCTGAGAACTTGACAGTGACCCTGTGAAGGGCTTTGCAATTGCCTTTGTGAGGCTTGAAGATGGGATGGCTCAGAGATAGGGTCTTGGAAGAGGTGGGCGTGAGACCTACATAGATTTGCTCTGTGGAGTGGCAGGCACCACCTGCCTGGCAGATATGAGTTAGATTTGGGGAACAGAGGACATCCAGGCTCTTGTCTTCTCCAGGAGAATCCCAGATTGAATGGTACTCCTTTGTGCCATTGTTAGTGAATCAAATAGCACCTAACATTGAAGCTGATCTTTGAAAACTGTCTTCACAAAACCCACTGGGAAAATAACAGGGGTGTCTTCTCTATTCTCTGACCTAGGGGAATAGCAGGGGTATATTCTGGGCTCCTAGGAGACCTGGAATTAAATGTCTATCACCTAACTATCCCCCGCTCATGGGAAGACCTAATTGTTTGACAGATCAGACCTTAGTCTCCTGCTCTACTACAGAGGTTGGGTAAATAAGAAATTAGAGTAACATCCTGGCCATAAAAGAAATGAAAATTAAGACAACTCTGAAATTTCATCTCACTCCAGTTAAATTGGCCAATATCATGAATTCGAATAACCACAAATGTTGGCAGGGACGTGGGGAGAAAGGAACCCCTTCTTGCATTGTTGGTGGGAATGTAAACTAGTATAATCATCCTGGACAGCAGTCTGGAGGTTCCTCAAAAAACTCAACATAGGGCTGGGAAGGTGGCTCAGTGGTAGAGCCTTGCCTGCATGAGGCCCTGGGTTCGATTCCTCAGCACCACATAAGCAAAAAGAAAAAAGCCAGAAGTGGTGCTGTGGCTCAAGTGGTAGAGCACTCGCCTTGAGCTGAAGAGCTGAGGGACAGCACCCAGGCCCAGAGTTCAGGCCCCACGACCGGACCAAAACAAAACAAAACAAAACAAAACTCAACATAGATCTTCCCTATTATCCAGCCATACCACCCAGAACATCACCAGCCAGGATACCATAAAGACACTTGCACATCCATGTCCATTGCTGTACTATTCATAATAATGTAAAAATAGCTCAAATGCCCTACAATAGATGAGCAGATCAAAAAAAAAATGTGGTATCTCTACACAGTGGAATTTTACACAGCCATTAGAAAGAATAATATTACACCATTTGCAGGGAAATGGATAGACCTAGAACAAATCATGTTAAGTGAGGTAAGTCAAGCTCAGAGAGACAAATGGTGCATGTTTTCTCTCATATGTGGAAGCTAAATCTAAAATACATTGGGACATGATAAATTATACAGGACTCTAGTCATTCACACACCGTGAGACCAAAGGAAAATATTCTTAGGAGAGGAACATAAAGGCACAATGCCTATGTGCCTCTGATTATATAAACATAATACTTACCAAAATGAGCTCCAGTATTTTTTGTTATTTTTTTCTTCTTGTCTTGCTTGTTCATGTATCTGCCTTTTGGAAGGGTAAGCGGAGGGGGGGGGGACACAGAGGAATGCGGCAGTGGTTTTCACTAGTCACTGTGTTGAAAATGACCTATGCAACTTGTGGGTGGGGACGGGTGGGAAAAACTAGGAGAGAGCACGGGAAATGATGATATTGTCCAAAAAGAAATGTACTCATATCCTGACTTATGTACTTGTAACCCCTCTATACATCACCTTTATAATAACAATAAAAAGTAAGGAAAAAAAGAAATTAGAGTAAAACCTCAGAGCTGTCTGTAATCTAGTATTCATCCACATGTACATGCTGCATAATGAGACCAGCCCAAGTTAGTAAAAACTGCGAGTGATCAAATATTTTGTACATACAATTCTGTTGATCTTTTAAAAGTCCATATGTTTAAGAGATAATTCATAAATGTTGAATGGTTATTTGATAAGTGGGTTGCTAGATAAACAAATTAATAGGTGAATAAAAAGCAGTTGAAATATATAGCCCTTTCTATGTGCCAAATACTGTTCTAATCATTGGCCTCCTCATTTTAAGGTTGAGGTCACACGAGTTAACTAAATAGCAGAAGCAGAACCTGATTCTTAACAAGTCTGACTCTAAAGTGTTAGTTTGTTAACACCTAAGAATCCAGGCATGCAGGAAGGAAGGAATGTTCCCATATTGTTTCTTCAACTGGTGTCAAGCTGCTAGAGTTACTTGGAAGGTGTGTTCCTGTAATCACATCTGTTGATTTGAATGAGTCTAGTGCCTATTGTATTTTGAATGGGCGAAACTGAGACCCAGAGAAGCAGTGGTGGTTCCAGCCCCACACAATAGGTACCCAACTGAGGCAGACCTCAGACCCACTACCCATGACTTTGCCAGCCTCTCACTGTCCATTTTGCAGCCAGCAAAATCCATCTCCTCCCACATCTTGAATAATCCTCTGGTTCACCACAGAGGAACCCCGATGTTCACACCAAGCTCTTCCCCCAGGTATGGTAGCTCTGAATCCCTCTCCTTACCTAGGCTTGGTGGTAACAAACCAACCTTCAAGGAGCCCTAGCCTTCATCTATTGAAGCTGGGCTCTGCTTCCAGAAAGAGCAGAAGTCCGACAGCATGCTTCTAGTGTGTAACCTGGTTTTGCTCTTCAGGTGAGGCCCACCCAAGAAAGGCATGCACTGGGCCAGGGCTTCCATTTATGGTGCACATACAGATTCCTACCGGCAGGGGGCGGCAGACCCTAGCAGTTGCTGGTACCTCCCAATCCCCCCCAAGCCTGGAGTCTTCTCTAAGGAGCTAAAGACCTTGGTTCCCTCTCTGCCTCGGTTTACTTCTGTGCAAAGTGGTCACAACTGTGATTTCTTCATATACTCATTTTGAGGGTCATGTGGCATTCTACACATAAAGCACTTAGTAATAGTGTCATGCTAAGTAACTCATAAACACAAACGTTTTTATCATCAGCAGTCAGCATTGTGTTGGAATAAATAACAAAGAATTATCCCCACATTGATAAGTTGTTCTCCAGCTTTGCTTTCTCTGTTGGAAACAAATGTGTTAGGCCAGGGTGGGAGGGGTCTTAGAAATCTTGTTTATCTATACAGCTTTTATAATTACTCCTTACGAGGAGATTTTATATAAAAGTGACAGGACCTGCTATCTGATAACAATGGGGCTGGGACTGAAATGGACAACAGAGGGCAGTAAACCGTTCAGGGGTCACAACTTGGTTGTAGGGCTTTAAAGACCTTTCCTTCCATCAGGAAGTAGACTTTAAGAGACAGCATGTTCACCTCTGGAGTTCTCTGCCTTAGTTCACACACACACACACACACACACACACACACACACATACACGCACGCACTCACGCACACACGAGCGTCACAGAAACAGATGCCTGCTGTTTTACAAAAAAAATTCTTTTTGTATTACTTGGCCACTTTGACCAATACTAAACAAAAGATGTGTTGGTTCAATCATTAGTTACAACTGTACACCCTGAAATCACTTCAGATTCCTGTACACCCATTTTAAGTCACAAACACCCTTTCCAAGAAAATCATTGGTGAGATTTCCCAGCAGAATGTCACATGATCTTTCCTGGCAGTGATATATTCTCCGCCCCTTGCCCTCACCCCCACCTTCTCCTCTGGTAACTTTGCTGGGATCCACCCTTGTTTTTGCAGCTGTGCCTGAACTGAAACTCCTCTGTGGGGCAGACATCTTAAAGACCTTCCATACCCCCAACCTCTGGAAGGATGCACACATCCGGGAAATTGTGGAGAAGTTTGGCCTAGTGTGTGTGAGTCGGGCGGGTCACGACCCCAAAGAGTACATCTTAGACTTGCCCATCCTCCAGCAGTACCAGCACAATATTTACCTGGCCCAGGAGCCCGTGCAGAATGAGATCAGTGCCACATATATCCGGCGAGCGCTGAGTCAAGGGCAGAGTGTGAAGTACCTGTTGCCTGATGCCGTCATTGCCTACATTAAGCACCACCGCCTGTACACCACGGACAGTTCCTGGAAAGACAGAAGCAGCCAGCGGAGCAAAGGAAACACAAGCTAGGATACACACACACACGCACTCTCTCTCTCTCTCTCTCTCTCTCTCTCTCTCTCTCTCTCTCTCTCTCTCTCTCTCTCTCTCTCTCTGAGCCACGTCTCCACACCCCCTTCCCCACAACCCTGCCATTCAGGATTTGGTTTTGCTTGGATGTTTGGCTTTTACATTTCTGCCATCATACAATTCCATCTCCCTGTAGCTAGCAGGTCTTTAGGATTAGGCCACTGGAAGAGGAGACCCTCTTATTTTGTGTAAATGGAAATTATGGGATGCACGCTGAATATCATTCTAATGGTGGACCCCTGAGGGTCAGGTCAGAATTGCTGGAGGACGTTTTTAAAGGACCAAGTACAGCCTGCTGGTCTAGATTGGCAGGATGTGACAGGATGCTAACTACTGACCCTTGCTGACATCCTTGTTTCAAATGGAATCATCCTAAATGAAGGGTCAAAAATTTGCAACCGGTCAGGCACCACCAGCAGCTCACACCTGTAATCACACCTACTCCAGAGGCTGAAATCTGAGGATCCCAGTTTGAAGCCAGCCCAGGCAGAGGAATCCAAGGGACACTTACCTCTGATTCACCGGCAAACAAACAAACAAATAAAAAACAAGTGAAAGTGCAGCTTAAGTGGTAGAACCACCAGCCCTGTGCAGAAAAGGCTAAGCAAGTCCATGTGAGGCCCCAAGTTCAAGCTTCAGTACCAGCATACAAAGAAAGAAAAGAAAGAAAAATAAAAGAAATTGGAGACAGCCTTTTTTTTTAAAACTTTCATTGCACCCTGTCTTATCAAAACATTGTCTGCCTGCATACTAGCCTTCCATAAAACTTGAACAGACCTCTTTCTAAGTCAGACCATCAGGCAATACTTTGGATACAAGTCATTTTTAACATTGTTATACTCTATAAATGCCAGGGCATCTGACTTCCAGATTTCCCAGAAGAACTGAGGTAAACCAGATGTCGAATATCTGTTGTACAGAGACACTCTTTCCCCCAACCCCTCCTCTCTTTCTCTTTCTCAATGGTTTATTGCTGCCTGCCTGCCTGTTTGAATATTGGCAAAGGGATAAATAATAAAGTGACATCAAAAAGTACTAAAGTTTCTCTGTCCTGCCTTTGTTACATTATTAATGTTTGGTGTACCCCCCACTGTTTGCATTTCTAGTTCCTCGGTGAAATTTGCTCCTGCTCTAATACAACTGGCATGAATGGAAAAGTTTGTGTCCCAGATCCTGGAAGTGAGTTGAGGAAGGGATTGCTTTTTGGTGTGTCATGCGTAATGGTTTTCTAAGCCAAAGCCCAGGAGCCCCCTCAGATGCTGTCAGGAGTTGTTATCCCACTCCCAAACTAGGAACAGGTTCCAATTGATCTAATTTAATGGGTGTAGTGTTGTGATGGAATGCCAGCCCTCTGAATTTGCTCCTGAGTAGTTCTACTCTGGCTCATCCTTGCTTCACAGTTAGTAATGCAGAAAAACAAAGGTAGGTGGGGCGGATCTAATTCCATATTTACTCGTATGTCTCTAAACAGATACAGAGCAAATCTAGACAGTGGGACCCTCCTATGACAGACTTTCCTCCATGATTGGGGCTCTGTTCCTCCCCCCATGAGGTGGCTGAGGACACTGGTAACTCAGAGGAATGGGGGGGTCAAATAGCCTTGTCCTAAAGCTGTCACAGCAAACAGAGGGACTTTGACTAACTGCCTTCCCCACTGTAACCAGCAGTGTCTCCACACCCTAAATTGGGCTTTGATTAGATTAACCCCCTAAGCTTTCTTGCAGCTGGGATTTTTCTAAGACTCTGAGGGCTCTGACTTCAGCCTTCTTTGAATTCAGTTTGCTTCCAGACAGATGAGAAGTTCCCCAAGGTCAAAGGATTTTTATTTTGCCTGCCTATTATATATCCCAAGTGCCTAGAAATTTAGTACTCCAGGTAGTCTCAGGCCAGCAGTGTTTGTGCCCCGTGGGGGCTAGTTAAAATAAAGTCAAGCCCCACTGAAAATTTCTGACTCAGAATCAGCTTTTTAATAAGATTCATTGGTCTAGAACAGTGCCCATCCCAAGTGTATATGTGCATGTAGGTGTGTGTGTGTGTGTGTGTGTGTGTAAGCGTGCGTACTTGCACGCGCACACACACGATGCTGGTACTGGGGCTTGAACTTAGGGCCTGATCTATGTCCCGTAGCTTTTTTTGCTGATGGCTGGTGCTCTACCACCTGAACCACAGTTCTGCTAACAGCTTTTTGCTGGTAATTGGGGATAAAGGTCTCATGGACTTTCCTGTGCAGGCTGGCTTCAAACTATAATCCTCAGATTTTCGCTTTCTGAGTAGCTAGGATTACAGGCATGAGCTGCCAGTGCTCAGCTGTTCTGTTTATTTTTTAATAAACCAAGTGTAACATAGAAATTACACAACACCCTAGGGAATAGCTTCTTCCAGATTCCTGGTGAAACATTATCAAACTGTGGAATAGGGAATGTAAAGGAGGAGCCAGTCACAGTGTCTCCTACCTGTAATCCTAGCCATACTCAGGAGTGGAGATGGAAGGATCAAGGCTCAAGACCAACCTGAACAAAAAGTTAGCGAGACTCCAGCTCAACAAAAAAGCTGTGCATGTTGTCCCGGCTACATGGGAGACAGAAGTGGGATGATCACAATCCAAGCCTGAGGAAAAAACAAAAACAAACCATACAACCAACGAACCAACTCATGTGACTCATCAGAAAAAAAGAAAGCAGAAAGGGACGTTGAGCAAGGCTGAAGTGGTAGAGGACCTCTCTAGCTAGTACAAGGCCCTGAATTCAAACCCCAGCACTGCAGGGAGAAGGAGAGGGGAATGGGAGGACAGGTACTTCCTGCTGTAGCTAAGATGACAGGCACATACCATCACACAGGCTTTTCCTATTGAACTGTTTTTCCCCCCTACAGGCCTCAAACCTTGATCCTCCCAATCTTAGTCTCCTGTACCTAAGATTTACGGGCATGAGTCACTAGTGCCCAGCTCTCCTGTGAAAACACAGGATCCATCCATCCCTGGATGAATCCTCAGTGCTAATACCAGAGTTTTGTTGTTATTGAACTTCAGGGTTTATTTCCTTAAATCACATTTATTGAGGAGTTCTCTTGTGCCCAAAGTAAAGCCACACAACAAAGCCTACTCTGTTCAAAATGTACGCATGCAAGCTGGATGCTAATGGCTCATGCCTATAATCATAGCTACTCAGGAGGCTGAGATCTGGAGGATTGTGGTTTGAGGATAGCCTGGAGAGTTTACAAGGACCTTCTAAAGAAACAGCAGAAAGCAGGGATGGAGGCATGGCTCAAGTGGTAGAGCATCAGCCTATCAAGAGAGAGGCCCTGAATTCAAACCCAGTACACATACACATCCACACCTTAATTTCTGTTTCATTTGTCACATTGATACATGTAGCCTCCCTTTTTCTTTTTTAGCAGCAGAGAAAAATACGTTATGGCTATGTTTCTGATGCAAGTAGGTCCACCTGGACCTGCATTCCTGATTTCACATTTCTTTCCAATCCCTTCAGTTAGTTTTTGCATCTACTTTGCCAGGGTATTATTTTGTTGTTGTTTGTTTGTTTTGCAAGAGCAGAGGAATAGTCATCTGGGCTCTTGGGTAAATAGAATTTCCAACCTTAAATAAAGGCTCTCTTGTGATTGCATTTGAGAGGAGCTCCACCGGAGCCTTGCCTGGGGAAAGAATGTTTCATTAATAATACTCTCTGTGTCACTTGGGACGAAATGATGTGAAATCCCATTTTAAACCCATAGTGTTCCGGATTGGCAAGGTGCATTTGGTAATTGGGTTAATACATGAATATGAATTCCCTTATCCTTGCTCTCACATTTCCTGTGCTGACAATGCTCTGCCCTTTCTTTTCTCACCCGAGGGCTCTGTGAATAGACTGCACTCAATTTTAGTTGTGAAGTTATTTTCTTAGCTCAACCATCTAGTATTATGAAAACACACACACATTTGACAAATAAACAATCTAGAGTGATAAACTTAGGTGCATATCTCTGAATATGCTAGTTTTGTTTTTTAAAAAATAACTTCAATACGGATTGCTCCTCAATACCGAAATACTTTGCATATTTGAATTCAGGCAGCAGAACAAAATTCACCCGAAGCTGTTGAATGATAAGGGTAGAGGTCTGAGGAATGCAAGAGGGGGAGGAAAGGCCCATCTGATTAAAGTGTGTCAGCTATATTTGTGAAATAACACAGTGAAAGCTCCTTTACACAATTAACATGCTCTTTACTAAAAATGAATGTTAGAGCTAGGCACCCTTGGCTCACACCTGTAATCCCAGCTACTCAGGAAGCTGATATCTAAGGATCATGGTTCCAAGCCAACCCCGGGCAGAAAAGTCCCTGTGAGACTCTTATCTCTAATTAACCACTCAAAAACTACAAGTGGTGCTGTGGCTCAAGTGGTAGGGGGCTAGCCTTGAGCATAAAGAGGCCCAGGGACAATGCCCAGGCCCTGAGTTCAAGCCCCACAACAGACCAAAACAAAACAAAAGAATATTAGAAAAGTGAAACACATCCGATCAGAGTGTAGGTACTAGTGGGAAGGGGAGGGTGAACAGAGAGGGTGAGGGAGGTGAATATGGTCAGAATATTTCATGTACATGTGCAAATGAAACAGTGAAGCTGGTTGAGATTGGTTGAGATGGAGGGGGTTGAGTCCGATCAAGGTACATTGTTATACAATATACAGACATGTCCAAATGCCAATAGAGAAATAACATTTTTATAAAAGAGTTAGTTTATGGTGGTGCCGACTGTGAGAACTAGAAGGGGCCCTAAAGATCCTCTAGTCTCAACATTTCCAGATTATCAAACACAGACTTCCCACGAGTAGATTACTGTGCTCACTTTCCTTACTATAGTGAATAGCTGAGACCGTTACTATAGTGAATAGCTTATAAAGAGAAAGGGTTTGTTTTGGCTTATTGTCTCAGAGATTTCACTTCCTGGTCACTTGACCCTATTGCTTTGGGGTCTGTGACAAAGACTTACACCTGGAGGGGAACCTGTGGCAGAGGGATCTGCTCACCTCATGGTGGCTCGGAAGCCAAGAAAGAGGAAGAAGGAGAAATAGGCTCAGTATCCCAATGCATGTAGGGCATGTTTCTAGTGACTTAACTTCCTTCTGCTTAGCCCTACCCTCCAAAGATTCCACTACTTCCTGATAGTGCCACATGCTGGAGACTGCCTTCAACACATGGCCCTTTCAGGGATATTTGGGGTCCAGATAATAGCAAATAGTGTTCAGTAACTTCAAAAGAACTAAGGATATCAGTAGTAATAGCTGTGAAGCTCACAAACATGCTTTAAGGCAGAAGACATTAACACAGACGATGACATAGGCTGTGATTCCATTTATACAAAATTTCTAGGAAAAAAAAAACAGGCAGAAAGCAGTCGGGGGCTTCCTGGAGGCAAAAGGGAGGGGGAGGGGTCTGACTGCAAGTGGACACAGAAGAATTTGCAAGAGAGGGTCAGAGTGATGGAAATGTTGGAAGTAGATCAGAGAGATGGTTACACATCTGTATAAATTAAAATGTATTAAAGCCAGCCGTTGGTGGCTCACACATGTATAATTCTAGCTCTTCAAGAGGCTGAGATCTGAGGATCACAGTTCGAAACTAGCCCAGGCAGAAAAGTCCATGAGACTTTGATCTCCAGTTAACCAGCAAAAAGTCAGAAGGCTCAAGTGATAGAGAGCCAGCCTTGAATGAAAAAAGCCAATCGAGAGTTCGAGGCCTTGAATTCATGGCCCAGTACTGGGAAGGGGGGTGGGGAGGAAGCTTATCAAAGACAATACATCAGATGGATAAATTTTGTGGAATTTAAATTATACTTTGATCAAAGCATTTTTTTAAAATCCTTTCTGAGCTTCCTCTAACTAGTCCTTTAAAGTCGTAAGACCTGCATAGACAACACTACCTACTCTCCCTCCTTCCCTCCCTCCCTCCCTCCCTCCCTCCCTCCCTCTCTCTCTCTCTCTCTCTCTCTCTCTCTCTCTCTCTCTCTCTCTCTCTCTCTCTCTCTCTCTCTCTCTCTCTCTCTCTCTCTCCCCCCTCTCTGATCCATCCACCCTTGGTTTTTTCCAATATCTCTTACCGTGCATCCACCCTCCTTCTCCTTCTCCAACTCCCCCTTCTCCTTCCTGATCATTGTTACTTGCTATGAATGAAACCACTGGCTCTTGCCCCAACATAGCACCTGACTCATTCAGGCCCCCCGTAAATGTTTCATGAGATAATATCTGAACAGCGTTTGGAAGCCTGAGATAAACAAACCAGTTTAACTTTGAGTAAAACACTGCTGGGAAGCATGCTTACCTACATAATGCCTTTTTATACTTAGGACTAGATGGAATTCCATATTCAGAGGACTAGTATAGGCAGCTCTTATCTGCAACATTTTTCTTTTTCCTCCCCTAGTTTGTTTATTGCTACAAATAATGCTACACCAAGTATCCTTTTGCATAAACTGTTCTAAGCCAATGCTTTTGTGGGACAGATTCCCAAGAGTTGAGTTGCTGGGTCAAATAGTATGTGCATTTTTTTTAGTCTAATAGATGTGTTACCAGATTGTGGGTACTAAATGTGTTGGGTTTTTTTTTTTTTTAAGTGGAATTCCTTTTTAAAAGCAGCCTGTCATAGAACCACTCAAATGCCTGGCTCTCTCTTGGTGAATCACCTGCATTATCTTTGACACAAGTCAAAGCAAAGCCCGTGTCTTTCTTTCAATAGATAATGCATGATAAAGAATTCCAGGAACCCATGCGTCACTGAGAGAAGTGGCAAGCAACTGCAGCAGTTTGCAGGCCAGCCTTCCTGGTGTTTGCTGGGAACCTCGGGCAAAGGAGACTGTTCTCTTAGACAAGGAGGAACTCCTTAAACTAAAAAGCCTCAAGAAGGGGGTGAAGCATCGAGTTTAACCAGAATGTCAGCAATTGCAAGGTACCAAGGATAGGACCTATACAAGCTTCAGGAGAAACTAGAAAGTTCTCTCTTCTTCTTTGTCCTTTCCTTTCCTCCTTACCCCCCACCCCCTCCCAGTTCCTTGTTCCCTCTTCTTCCTCCTCCTCCCTCCTTTTCCTTCTCTGCTTTTTTTTTTTTTTGAAGGTGGGGGGGAAGGTTGGTTTTTTTTGTTAGTTGTGGAACTTGAACTCTGGGTCCTGGGCACTGTCCCTTGAGCATTTTTTGCTCAAGGCTAATGCTCTACCACTTTGAGCCACAGCCCTACTTCTGGTTTTTCTGGTGGTTCATTGGAGATGAGTCTCATGGACTTTTTTACCCTAGCTGGCTTCGAACCATGATCCTCAGATCTTAGCCTCCTGAAAAGCTAGGATTACAGGCATGAGCCACCAGCACCGGGCTCTTCTCTCCCTCTTCATAACTCCTCCTCTCCATCTCTCCCCCTCCTCCATATCTATCTACCTACATACCTACTTACCAATTTCTCTCTACCTGTCCCTCTCACCTTCTTCCTCTCCCTCCCCTTCTACATACGTCCCTCCTTCCCTCCTCTCCCTCAAAATAGAGTTTGTCCTGATGGCCACATCTTCTCCCTCTTCCGCTTCTCCCCTCCTAACACCAGTGTGCAGGTGCCCTTCCCCCACACCCTCACTGGCCTTTGATGAATTTGTCTGCCCTGATCCTTGTGCCCTTGGCTGGCAGGCTGGACCAGGCTTCTGTATGGAAGGGAGGAGGATGTGAGGCAGGAAGGCAAAGACAGGTACTTCCAACTCCTGCGCTATGTGCTAAAGAACCACAAAGGGATGGCCAATTATGTGCCCACAAGCATTCATCTTGCTTCTGCTATTGGAGGTGGTGGGCCAGGACTGCTTGCCGTGGCCAGAACACAGTGCAGGGGAACAGGGTGGTGCTGTGGCGGTGGCCCCTGGTGCTGGTCCTTTGTCTATCCTCTGCAGTCAGGACCTGGGCCAGGTGGGCTGGCAGGTGCTGGTGAGAGCTCCCACTTTACCCAGACAATGCCTGGGTGCACACACAAGCACCAGGATACACATGGGAGAGAGACTTCTGTCTACCTCGGGCTGTGCACGTCGCATGACTGGGAGAACAGGGAAAGGTCAGTGCTCCTGGAATTCAGGGGAAAGATCATGATGAAACTGGGACAGGGATCTTGCTGATGGCTTAGCTGTGAGAGCAGAGAAGTCAAAGCCCCGAGCTCAAGAAGGGAATCATGGAGGGATGGCTGCAGCAGCCAGATGGCGGAGGGCCTCTAATGACGAGGAAAAAGATGACCAGCCCATATGAGGGACATGTGTGCTATACTCCTCAAAACTACACTGCTGTAAGGGCAGTGGCTCAGAGACTTAAGTGACTTAGCCAGTCACACAAACAGGGAATTGTGGCCTTGGGATTCCAAATCAGATTGCTTCTAAAATCCCAGCCCTGGTCATTTCACTGTACTCCATCAATCCAGAAGTAATGAGCAGGGTAGAGTGGGAAGGAAGGTCAGCAACAAAAAGGGTATTATTATTATATGTTACTGTTAGGATGATTGAAAACAGAGTCTTGGGCCTTTGTAACCTGGGCTGGCCTCCAACTTGTGAACTTAAGACCTTCCTGAGGTGTATGCGGCCCCTCTTTCCCCAACACACACATCAGGAAAAGAATCTTTGTTCCCATGTCAACCAGCTCCTATGTGTTCTCTTTTTATGGGTGTCTTAAAAAATAAAAAAAACCATGTTTTCGCTCTATCGCTTTTTCAGAAGACAGGACCTGGGCTGGGGGCTGGGAGCTAGTCCTAGTGTGATCTCTCCTGGTCAGAGGTCAGCATGAGCCCTGATCTGTAATCACATACCGGAAGGCCTAAGAGGATTGAGTCACGTGCTTCCTGAAAATCAATGTGTGTTTGACCAGTTGCTTCCCTTTCATCTCTTCATTGTCTCAGTCTGCCCCCAGATCACAAAAACACTGCTCTGGTGAGATTTGTTATTTTTAAATCTGGTCCGAGCCTCACTAAGGTACATTAATCTTTAATAGTTTATAGATTTTTCTGCTTCGATTATATGCCCTGTGTTTTTATTTCACATGGGATTAAACTTCTCCTTCCATATTAATGATGGCTTGGGAGACTTATTTCCTCTCTGGGATTCCTTGCTATAGGTTTATTTATCACAGCCAACAGGCTGGGATCCCCGTGGATTTTCTTCCTTCACTTGGAAGACCAAAACATGGGGTTAAGATCTTGAACTTTGGGATCAGATGGTGGTGAGACACAGATTCAGACTCCAGTCCTGGTTTCTACCCACATGACCTAGAGCAAGTCACAAGATCTCTCCAGACTTCATTCTCCTTGGAGAACATAGAAGAGTGTCTCTTCTTATCTAAGATTCTACCATCGGGCAAAGCCCCAAATATAGTCATAACAATTACTTCTGCAAAATCCTGAACTATGAGCGAAGATTCCAGGCTCCTTCCATCCCATCTCTCCTGCTTTCCCCAATGCCTCTCTTCTCCAAGGGATGCTGCCTACCTTTTCGGTCACCCCAGCTGGCCTTAGAGTGTCACTCCACTTAATCTGAAGGAGCAGGGTGAAATAAATAAAACTATGGTCTTCCTTAAAATACAGAAGGTCTGTCTGTGAGAAATTGTGTGCATATGATATTATCATTTGTTTAAGACAGGAGTGGGGCAGTTAGATAATATAGTACATTTCTGTTGAATATGGAGAGATAAGCTATAAAAGACCTGTGTTGCCAAGATATGATGCCTCATGTCTGTAATCCCAGCTTCTTTTTCACTACCTGAATGATACTTTTCTTGGCCCTTGATGGGCAAGTTGATTAACAAGCCCTCCCAGAGGTGTCTGTGTGCTAACGAGGAGACCTGCAAGTATGTTATTGCTGTGGTTGAATTAAGGTCTCATAAGAGACAGTGTGCTAATGGCTTGTTTCCCTAGTGTTGTGTTTGGAGTGAAACTATTGGGCATCAGAGTACTGAGGGAGGCTCGTAGGTCACTGAGTATGCCCTTGAAAGGGATGGTAAAACCTCAGCCTGATCTCCACTTTGTCATTCCGATTCGTTCATCTGATTAATCAATTGTTCTGGCTCATTAGCACTTCTGGCTCTTCACCTTTACCATTAGGCTTGCTTGCCAGAGGTTCAAAGCCAGGGGTCTACCGGATCTTTGGACTGGAACCACCAAAACTGGGACCCAAAATAACCCGGAGGGATTGAACCCAGGGCTGGCTAATGCTTGCTATACAACCATTTTCCCACTTGAGCCACACTCCCATTTTTTCAAAATTTAGTTCTCTCTCTCTCTCTCTCTCTCTCTCTCTCTCTCTCTCTCTCTCTCTCTCTCTCTCTCTCTCTCTCTCTCCCACTCTTTTTCAGGTAGGATCTCATGTTTTATGCCTGCTGGCCTATGACCTTGAGCTTCCTAATTACATCTCCTGGAGTAGCTGGGATTACAAGGGTGAGATGTAATAGCCATCCAGGTATTTTGCTATACTAATGGAAAGCTAGCTAACACAGAGAAAAAGGGGCTTTGCCAGTGTGATAAAATTAAAGATCACTAGATTGGGGGGATTATCCTGGATTATCTTGGATGGTCACAATGTAATCACACAATGTGATTGTGAAAGAGTCAGAGAAGGAGCTGAGAAGAAGGAAGCAATGATGTCAGAATGACGTGGCCACATCCAGTGAATGCAAGAGGAAGGAAGGGGAGGGAGGAGGAGAGAGGAAGACTTTTTTCATATAGTGTGTCATAATCCATAGAAATGCTTGCCATGTAATTGTATGAGAGGTAAGATGGAAGGCCGCTGGTTCACTCTTCACAACCATTTTCTACTCAAGAAATACATCGTAAATGCTCAAGCCACCTCCCCCAATGGGTTTAAGATTCTGGGACCTGTCAGTGTTGTACCTCATTTACATTTGTGAATATTCACGAACCTGGCAGTCAAAGAAGTAGGTCCTCAATATGAGGACGCTATGGGCTCTCTTTCCCCACCATGGTGAACACAAGGAAACGGCCAGGTTAGACATTAAGCTCACACACATTTGGGATGATGGACAGGGGAAGACTGATGCCAGCCATTGTCCTGTGTAGCTCCAGAGCCATGTTTGAACACAGGGAACCACACTGCATGTCTGAAAAGTAGCAACGTGATGTCAGCCAGTTCCCACAGTTGAGCAGCCCAGAACTGGAGAAAGGACAGGTAGAAAGGGCTGGGGCGGGGGAGGGGCGGGGAATGGAGGTATGGCCATAACACTCAGACCAGGGTGGTCTTGCTCCCACCCCCCAGCTTGGCCACACTATGTCTGAAGGCATCTTTGTGGGGTGCTCTGGGATCTAAAGACGCATTGTAAACATCTTACACAGGATACTAAACCACTCCCCAAGGGAAGACGCTTCCTCCCTAGGAGAAAGAGGGTCATGCATCTGGGGGGGTGGGGGTGGAGAAAATGTCACTACTGTCACCTATGCTGTATGATATGTGCGCCAAGCAATTTAAGAGAGGGTCGAAAAGTCAACCACTGTGATTATGTCATCTCCTCGGTGGCAAAGACAGCAGTCTTCAAGCGCTGTGACACGCTTGCTGGGGTGGCAGGTGACATGTGATTGGTGATCCTCCAGGCGGTATGGTAGAATCAGAAACCACCTAAATGTCGGTTAGCAGGAACCCCACAGGATAAACAATGGGACCCCTCTGCACAACCACCGGACTTCCATTGTACAACCTTGGAAGCAGCGGGAATACATTAAGAGAAGGCTAAGCGCTGAACCCTGTGGAGATGAGAGCCCAGAGAGGTGATTGCTTCCATTTGCATAAAGCTGGGGTCTCTAACCTGAGCCCACACCAGAGCTTCCCCCTCCCCCACCAGAGGCACTTCAAATAACATCAACTTTTGCTTTCCTGTTTCTGGAGGGACAGTAGAGAGGGGTTCTCCCCCCCCCCACACACCTCAATTCTTCCCCTCCCAGTCTCCTCCTAGTCTGCACCGTTCTAGACAAAGGCCAATAAACTGCTTCTTTTCCTGATCACACCCACAAACCCACCACCCCAGCCCTCCAGTAGCTGCCTAGGGTTGAAAGTTCACAGTAAGCATTTGAAGGAATCCTCTCCCCGCCCCTTCCACCCCCACCGCCCTCCTCTCCCTAGAACTGAGAAGTTGGGGTGAATAATACAACCTTACCCTCCTACCATCTCTTTTCCTTTTTACAGGGGAGGAGAAGCGACAGAAGGGCCCCCCCCCCCTGCTCCGAACCGAACCGAAGGTGGCCTCTAGCTAGAGGACAGACCTGGCCCTCCAACTCCCTGGCACCCCGCCCTCGTCCAGGGGGGAGGAGCGAAGGCTACAATGGATCCTCCTGCCTTGCTTTGTGCGTGCTTGGAACCCAGCTGTCCCCGCCTCCTTCAACGAGTCCCCCCCCCACCTCACCCCCCCTCATTTCCGGGGCGACCACCGGCCGGGATCACACCAGCAGCCGCTGCCCTAGCAGAGCCCTGAGCAGCTCCCACCCGATCTGTGTCCCACGGCATTCACCCCGTCACTCCCCGAAATGCCTGTGGACTTCACCGGATACTGGAAGATGCTCAGCAACGAGAATTTCGAAGAGTACCTGCGTGCCCTTGGTGAGGCTGGCTCTCCCCCCCTGGAACCCAGGACCCCTCCCCACCCCTGCGCCCCCATCCCTACCCCTCCCTACCACAGCCACCTCCCTCCCCCTTCCAGAAGGAGCACTGCCTGCCACAGGCTGCAACTTGGAGGATCCGGGATTGTCAGGGCTGATGAGTAATTTCATTTGCAAAGCTGGGACTTACTTGGATTGCTAAATTTTTGTTTCTAAGGGCCAAAAACTTGGTTGCCAACGTGTGTGTGTGTGTGTGTGTGTGTCGGGGGGCTGGGGAGAGGAGGAGGACTTGGTACAGAACAGGCTACAATGCAGGCAGTCCACAGCAAGTGAGGGTTCCCCAGTCTTGTTGGGAGCGGGGGAGGGTGTTCTGAGTTTTCCTGACAACTTTCTGCCCCTCTGTTCCCCCCACTTAACACTACTGCCACCACCACCACCACTATCACAACACCTTGAAGATGTCAATGTGGCCTTGCGCAAAATCGCTAACTTGCTGAAGCCGGACAAAGAGATCGTGCAGGAAGGTGACCACATGATCATCCGCACACTGAGTACCTTCAGGAACTACATCATGGACTTCGAGGTGGGCAAGGAGTTCGAGGAGGACCTGACCGGCATAGATGACCGCAAGTGCATGGTGAGAACTCCTGAAGGATTCCTGACTGTCTCCTGCCCAGTGGGGGCCGGGCCTCTTCATCCCAGAGGAGAACAAGGGCCCCTGTGTTCAGAGGGACTGCTGATCTGCCCACTCCCAGGCCCCAGGGGAGGCTGCACCCCCCTCATCCAGGCCTCCTCCCCCCCTTCCCCGCCACCTCCAAACCGGATAGTACAGTTGGGGAGGCGGCGAAGGTTTCCCTGTCCAGGCATCCTGCCAAGTACTGTAGACTGTGACTTCAGCAGAACTGCATAGCCTTTGAAGGAGGTGAGAGTTCCCCCATTTTACAGATGAGCAAATTCTCTGAGACATAAAGGGAGGGCCGGGTGGGCTGCAGTTCCAGACCAGGCAGCCAGCTCTGTTCTCCTAAGATGGGCGCAGGAAGAAAGGGAATTCAGGGACACTCTGAGCGTCAAATTCCAGTGTGACTTCCTACAAAGCCACTCTAGGGGGCAGGGGTCACCTGGATCTTATCTGTAAGCCCTCTGGCTTGCCTGTCCTGCCCCCCCAACTTGGTTTTTGATTATCCATTGGGTCAGTCTCCTCCCCCCCTTCTGAAACCAGGCCAGAGAAAGTAGCAACAGGGAAGGGCAAAAGCCCTGAGCTCTTCCTCTTCCAAGGATGGGAAGCTGGTGACCCCGAGACCCCAATTAGCACTACCACAGCAGACTCCGGAAGGCCAGCCCCAGGTCTCCATGAACATTCCGGGGTTTCTGGGAGGTCAGGATGCCCCAGACTCTCTTTCCTAGTCTTGGGTCCAGAACTGATTTATACTTGTCCTCAGGGTTGGCCTCACTCACCCCCCCCCTTCCCCCCTTAGCTAGGGGTGCTTGTGGAGGGCCTGTGGCTGCTTTGCATGGTATCTGTCCCTTCTACCACCACCAACGAGGGGAGGATCATTAACGCTATGTTGTACAGCAGCTGAGGCTCAAAGAGACAAGAGACTCACGAGAATCTGAACCTTTCTCATGTTGAAACCCATCACCTACCACCCTGCACCCCTGCTAGTAACCTTTGCAGAAACCCTGGCCTCTGAGTCTGCCCTGTGGGATGATGGTGAGACAGTAGTCAGCCTTGGAGGGGCTTCAGGTGTGATTGCTGTAGGGAAACATTGTGTTGTATGGTGCCTTAACATCCCAAGGCCTCTTAATGGGGAGACGCACTCTGCGGGGGAAACCTTCAGGAAGGCAAGACCTTCAGGATGGGCAAGGCCTTGCCCATCCACTGTGTGCATGGAACTCTGCCCATAAGGGCAGTCCCTTGTTTCCCAGCTCTCTCTTAGGGGTATTTCCAGAACATATCTTTATTTGGGGGTCACCAGCTTGTTCTTGGCTGGTTTGTTACCTTCATGCTTCCTCTTCATCATCCATTAACAAGCAAGGCACCAATAGATCCCCTAACACCGAATCTCATCTATATTAATCGTGTGCTTGCTGGGAGGCGGGCAGTGTTGTTGTTTTTTTTGTTTTTTTTTTTTTTGGGGGTCCGGTCGTGGGGCCTGAACTCTGGGCCTGGGTGCTGTCCCTCAGCTCTTCAGCTCAAGGCTAGTGCTCTACCACTTGAGCCACAGCGCCACTTCGGCTTTTTTCTTTTTGCTTATGTGGTGCTGAGGAATCGAACCCAGGGCCTTGAGCATGCAAGGCAAGCGCTCTACCACTGAGCCACCTTCTCAGCCCCGGGCAGTGTTGTTCAAGGTGTATGTTATTACCCCTTATTCTGTTCCATGCCCTTTTCAACCCTACTTATAGACAGCATTCCTTGCTGTGTGCTCTCAGGGAGGTTCCCTGAGTGACCCAGGGAGGACGGATGAGCCATTGTGTAGACGGCTTCTGTCACACGCTGGCCACCTCTCCAGGCACAGGAAAAACAGAGCATGTCGCAATCCCTAAAGTTCAGAATGCACAGTAACTGGGACTGAGATAGACGCACAACAGTCACGAGACAGTGCTCAGAAGAGAGGCAAGGGGCGAGATTGAGTTTCTGGAGGTATGCTGGGCAAATGACTTCACTACCTTGCCTTCTGCCCCACGTCCTCAGAACCCACCAGCCAGGAATATGTTCCCATCTCAGTGCAGGAGTCCCCATCTTGCCTCGGATCCTTCATTGGTGTTTTGGTTATTCCTATTCTGGGAGGTCCTGCGAGGGTTTCGTGGTGCTTGCCCTCTCTTTGCTGTCCTGAGTCAATGAGAGTTCAGTGTAGCCTGGGAAAAGGGAGGGAACTAAAGCAGCCAGTCACAATATAAGCACCCCTCCCTCCTCCTTGATCTGGAAGATCAGGGATGGTTTTCATAGCAAGCAATTCTCTGAGCTGAGGCTTGGAACAGAGACAGGAAATAACTGGAAGCAAACTAGAAGGAGATGAGGAGGCCAAAGCCTGGAAAACAATGTCTGGTCAATGTTATTTCAAACATGGCCTGTACCGGGGCCCTAGGCTCAACCCTGTGAACACAGGCGATAGGAGAAGACAAAGAGTTACATCTTTGGGTCCTGGTAGCCTAGTGCATGGTGGGAGTATCAGAGCTGCGGGGAGTGAGCAGCGGTGGTCCCAAAGAGATGACAGCCAATTAGAGCCTTAAAGGGCAAGTGAAGATTAGGATAAATTAGAGAGAGGGATAGCATGTTCCAGCCAAGCATGCACCCTGAGGCCCAGAGATCAGAAGGGGCAGGACTGAAAGTGAGGTTCAGAGGTGAGAGAGGTTCAATCTGCAAAGAATATGAGTAGCTGGAGTTTTAGACGTGACAGAAGGAAAGGGGAGACTCATGGGGTCCTACCAGGGGGTGTGAGGGATGCCTTGCTGAAGTGTGTTCAGGCCTGCGTTCCTCCACAAAGAGACCAGACCAGAAGTGGCTGGCTCTGAGATCTCTCACCCTGCCTCCTTTCCCTGAGAACTGTTATCTGCATTCTAGAGCCAGAGCCAGCGGGTGGAATCCAGCCTATAGATGTATTGTATTTGGCCTGCACAATGAAGAAGAAGAAGAAGAAAATCTTACCATCCATTGCCAATGATGGCCAAAATCTTCTAAGATTTCATAGGGGGAAAATATCATAGTTTGGACAGTACTTATAAAAGTAAGTCAAAAGAGATAGAAACACTCATCTGTCCTGTTCTTGTGGGTTCTGGCATCACCATGGCTCCCTCTAGAAGGGCAGATTGCTCACACTTGGTAACCTGAGGTCCAGGAGCCAGGAGGGAGCAGCAACAGCTGGCCAGGGAATCTTAGAGGTACACAGCCCCAGCTGTGGCCTAGGGCTCTAAACCAAAACTTCTGTGAGGGACTGGTTCTGTTGGCAGCTTACACGTGAAAAGATGCTGCTTTGTGGGAATGAAGTGCCTCTCTCTTTCATTTCAGCACTGGGGCTTGAACTCAAGAGCTCTTGTTCTCACTTGGCTTTTTCACTCAATGCTGGTGCTCTACCACTTGAGCCACACCTCCACGTCGGCCTGTGTTTTTTTTTTCTTTGTGGTCAATTGAAGTTGAGTCTCACAGACTTTCTTGCCCGGGCTGCTTTTCAGACCTCAATCCTTCAATTTCAGCCTCCTGAGTAACTAGGGTTACAGGTGTGAGCCAAAGATACTCAGCGGAGACATTAATCTCTACTAGATCGTCTATGGGAAATTAGATGCAGAGGACCATAGCTCTCCAGTTGGTTTAGTCCCTCATCTGACCCCATCGGAGTTACAGAAACTCGTTAGATGTTTAGGTGGCCTGTCCCCAGCAATGGGTACAGACTCCAGCCTGTGTGGCCCTGAGTCCCTCAGCTTGCCTGTCCAGGCTGGTCTATCCAGATCGTACCAGCCCCACACATATGAGGGCTCATGGTTTTGATGGACATGTGGAAAGACCATGCTGGGCCCAATGGGTCCTAAGCTCTTCTCTATCTTTTATCCACTACCGAGTAGTCTCAGGCCCAGGGAAACATCGGGCTATGTCAGGTGGGGCTTTGACCAGGGAAGGCTCTTCAACCTCCAGTAGTAGCTCCCTGCGAATTATTCAGGGTTTTTTGTTTTTTGTTTTTGTTTTTGTTTTCTGTCCCCAGTTCCCTGCAGAGCGAGTGCTCTTAGTGGAAGGAGATTGAGCTCCAGCCAGGAATTACAGCCGTGAGCCTGGCTCTGTGTGATGGGGACAGAAGGGCCATTTGTCATCCCAGGGTGGACACCCAGGTCAGGGTCTCTCCCTGGAGGAGGCTGCTTTGTTCGCTCAGGCCTGGCACCTCCTCTCAGGGCTGTGGCCTTGCCTTCATATCCAGCTTTGAACTCAGGATGACCCCTCTGCAGGCCCTGCCTTCCACTTCCAGCTCCCAGCCTGCTGTTGCTTTCTTTGTTTTTGTTATAAAAGGAAAACAGTTCAAACAGCACAACAGTGCAGACTGAAAAAAGGGAAGGATCCCTTCCCCCAGCAGGTCCATTCCCATGCTCTAGATATTACCTGTGCTGCTTCTGGTCTATCTGAAGTCCTCATCAGTGCATAAGCTATCTGTTGACTTCTCAACTGCTCAGTATCTCTATCCAAAATAGAAATAAAAAGGAGGAGAGGAGAGAAGGAAAGAGAAAGGGACCACTTTTTCTGCATATATTTTTTTAACTCAATGACATTCCTAGGCATCTTTTCACATCAGCACTTAAAAATCTCCAGAATCCTTTTTAAAACTATGTTTCCTCCTCTTCCCTCCCTGCCTTCTTTAATAGACATCCGTCTATCCAACCAGACAGCCAGAGAGCCATTTAATTATATATGCTAATACATGAAATCTGCCAAGCCCCTGTTAACACTTTGTCTTAAACTCTTGCCAGTTCTCTGATCCTATCTTGACCCATTAAAGAAATCTTTGGGTTCTTCTATTAACAAATGCAATGGGAGTGGTGAAATAAACCCCAGGGCCTGCAGAACTAGAATGCCATCAGATGTAGGATTTTCGGAGAGCTGTCTTTACCCGGGCTCCACTCCGGCATTCAGTTGGGTCGTTTCCAAGCGAGCAACACAGGATCTCTTTTATGTTGCAGCTAAAGTTCTCTGACCTCTGAAATTGGTGTTGGCAGCTTGCTTCTGAGGATTAAGAAAAGAAGAATTAAAGCAGCCAAATAAAATTCATACAAAGTAGCTTTAAAAAAATAATGAAGGCATACTGGCTTGTTAGGTTTGGGGGTTTGTTAGGCACCACATGCCATGTTTTCTAAGGTGGCAATTCATATTGTGTAATGAGTAAAAAAAAAAAAAAAAGATCACAGACCCCAAAGAATCTCTAGAGATTCTGATTGCCTCTTTCCATTTTGTTTGTCTTAAGAGGCCATGTTGTCATTTGCTGTTAACTTTGTGGTGGAATTGTATATTATTGTTGTTGTTTTCTTTGTTTTGTACTGTTTTGTTTTTTGGTGCCTATACTGGGACTGAACTCAAGGCCTGAAGGCTGTCCCTTAGCTTTTTTTCTCAAGGCTGATGCTCTATCACTTGAGCCACAGCTCCACTCCCAGCTTTTTTGTGGTTAACTGGACATAAGAGTCTCACAGACATTCCTTGCTTAGGCTGGCTCTGAACCATGATCCTCAGATCTTGGCCTCCTGAGTAGCTACAGGCGTGAGCCACTGGTGCCCAGTGTGGAATTGTGTCCTTTTCTGCACACAAAGGCCCAATTGGGGTTCTATTTGTTGCTTTTAACAACTTATTACTCGTCCATATGCTAAGGCCTTATTAATTTACAAATTTATTAATCTGCTTTTACCTGGTGTTGGCTTTTCTTCCCCGAATGTGCTGCTTTTAAGCAATTGCCAGCTATACAGGGACAGACCAGAAGGAGAGAGACACCATCTATCTCCTCCCTCAGGCTGGCCACACAGGATTTCTCAATCCAAACTGGGTAACCAGTACAGCTCAGCTCCTAGTCCCTAGGTGACAGGCTGGAAACTTTTTAGAAAAGCCTAATTGGTATCAGCCCCAGAGCTTGGAGATTCAGTGAAACATGGTGAGAAGCTCTTAGCATAATGCCTAGCCTCCTTATTTCTTCTCTTGCCTTCCCTACAAAATGGCTTATTTAACACAAACCCCCAAGGCCACATTAATAAACTCTCCCAGGAACATAGGAGAACTCTCACGGGGAGAAGCACAGGGTCAAATCAGACTCCAGGAGGAAAAATGTAAATTGCTTGTTGCAGCTGACATCACTCATACAAAGTCTCTGCTTACTGTCTGGTTTTTAAATCCTATCTCCAAATCTAAAAGAGCAGAGAGACTCCAGAGGGAGTCCCTGATTCGGGCCTTTGCAGGTAGAATCACCATGGGCAGGCAGGGTCTCGCCTTCTATAGATAATCTGGCTCCTGAACCATAACCAAGAGTCAGAGGGCCTGGCAGGGCTGGATAGTAGTCATATGTCGGGGGAGATTGGAGGGGGGGCAGTGCTGTGTCATCCCCTGTTCTCTGGGGTTTTTAAATAAATGTCCCGCCATTTGCCTCCGATGCCGATGCCAGGGGACTGCCAAACGATGGTTCCACTTAGTGGAAATCGTTTGTTGCCACCAGTACTAGTCACCTGAACTGAGCAAAGGAACTCTGAGGTATCTCTGGGTGCAGGGTCACAGGGGCATCTGTGGAAGCCAGGCTGTCTGTGTCACTGGTCCTGTGCAGCAGACCCGACAGGGGTTTCTGAGTTGTCAGGGCAGCTAAACAATGGCTTTTGTCATGACAGTGCCTTGTCACAGCGGTGCGGACCTGTCTTCACCCATCAGTGGGAAGGTCTCTCTCAGCTGCTGACACAGCCTCTGCGATAGACGTTTGCTTTGTTCTTCTTGTTATTTTTTTTTTAATTACACCAGCTCTGCTGCTAAGCAGCTTCCCATTTGTGTTCCCCAGTGGTCTCTGGGGTGAGGACTTGTGCAGGGGAGCTGGGTTGAAGGTGACCCTTCCACTGTTTGCATTCTTCAGGGCTTCATTTCTAAGGTGGGGTCTTGGAGCTCAGGACAAGGGAGGTGGGCAGGGGGGCAGTACTGGTCTCTGTCACTCCCTGTCACTTCAAGTGACAGAGACATCCGCCTGTGTGGAAGTCCCCCATTAGGACAGGATGCTGTGGATCACTGGAGGAAATGGAATGGCCTCTTAAAGACCCTTTTCTGAAGAAGGTCAACAGAGTAAGTTCGTAGGGCCTCGAAAGGTTGTTGTAATGATAACTTACATTTTGAGTTACAAGAAAGCAAATTGCTTTCGCTCCTCATCCCCTTCCAACATTTTTACTGTCTTTTGTTGATGAGTGGGTGCCTTCTCTACCCCCCCCCTTTTTCTCTTTCTTCTTCCTCTCTTTCTTTTTATTTTTCCCTCCCTCCCTTCCTTCTTTTCTTTCTTCCTTCCTTCCTTCTTTTCTTTCTTTCCTTGTTTCTTTTTTCTGGTCATGGGGCCTAAACCTAGGGCCTGGGTGCTGCCCCTAAGCTCTTGTGCTCAAGACTAGCACTCTACCACTTGGAGCCACAGCATACTTCTGGTTTTCTGGTGGCTAATTGAAGATATGAATCTCCCTAACTTGGCTGGCTTCTATTCTTTCTTGTTTCCTTTCCTTAAGGTAAATCTTTGTTGTTTGTCTGTTGTGTTCTATTTTAATGCTGGCCATTGAACTGAGAACCTTACACATGCACTGAACTACATCCTCAACCCATTTAGGCTCAGTCCAACCCTATAGGAAATGGCTGATTTATTTCTACAAGATACAAAACTTAAAAAGAAAAACCTAACCAGGGACCTGTGTCTCACAGCTGTAATCCTAGCTATTCAGGAGGCTGAGATCTGAGTATCACAATTCAAAGCCATCCCAGGCAGGAAAGTCTGTCTGTGAGACTCTTGTCTCCAATTAATGACCAAAAAATCAGAATGGAGCTATGTCTCATGGTAGAGCATTAGATTTGAACACAGAAAGCTTAGGGATTGCATCCAGGCCCTGAATTTGAGCCCCAGGACTGGCACCAAAAAAAAAAAAAAAAAAAAAAAAAAGGAAGAAGGAAGGAATGAAAGGAGAGGAAGGTCCAGCTAAACATGAACATTAGATAATAAAGTGGGAAACTGAACCACTAGCCCGAGAACCACAACTACTCATGAGGTAGTGTTAGGTAGAACATCTGCTTAAACAAAGACTAGTTAGTTGGGTGTCAATAGCTCACACCTGTATGGGAAGTGGAGATTGGGAGGATTGAGGTTCAAGGTCAGCACAGGCAAAAAGTTTTGAGACACCCCCTCACAATCCCCCCGCCCCCTGCATCTCAGCCAATAAATGTCGGGCACAGTGTCACGTGCCTGTCATCCTTGCAGGAAGGATAAACAGGAGGATGATGGTCCAGCGTGGCTTGGCACACAAAAAAGTCAATGTCTTTTTTAAAAATGCAAAAAGGGGCTGGGAAGGTGGCTCAGTGGTAGAGCGCTTGCCTTGCATGCCTGAGGCCCTGGGTTTGATTCCTCAGCACCACATAAGAAAAAAGAAAAAAGCCAGAAGTGGCGCTGTGGCTCCAGTGGTAGAGTGCTATCCTTGAGCTGAAGAGCTGAGGGATAGCGCCCAGGCCCAGAGTTCAGGCCCCACGACCGGACCCAAAAAAAATAAAAATAAATAAATAAATAAATAAATAAATAAATAAAAATGCAAAAAAAAAAGGCCTGGAGGTGTGGCTTAAGTGGAAGAATGCTTTCCCTGAGCTCAAACTCAAGTACTGCCAAAAACAAAAGGAGACAAATGATCTAGAAAGGGTGGCATGAGCAAAGTTTGTTTTCCCACTAATGAAAACCATTTCATGATGGCTCTCTGCCAGCAGAATTGCAGAGTAAACAGATGTGAATCTGCAGGAGATCTTCTTAGCAATTCTTATCTGAAATCTTAAAAATAGGCACATTCAAGCCAGACACCGGTGGCTCATGCCTATAATGCTAGCTACTCAGGAAGGTGAGATCTGAAGTTCAAAGCTAGCCCGGGCAGGAAAGTTGATCAGACTCTTATCACCAGTTAACCAGCAAAAAGCCAGATGTGAACATGTGGCTCAAGTGGTAGAGAAAATAACAAACTAGAGGAGAGCCCAAAGCCCTGAGTTCAAGCCCCAGTACCAGAACAAAAAAATAAACATATGCTTACTCTTTGGTCCAACAATTCCTTCTGTGGGCATGTATTCTAAGGAAATAATTTGTTCAAAACTGTACATATCCAAGGAAGCTTTATTAATAGTAGCAGCACAGAAATGTAAATTACCTAAATGTCTTCGAATAGGTAATCAGCTAAATAATTGTGTGTGCACAGGCATGATATACTTCCAGGGCCAGCTTCATGGACCTGTGACCACATAGTTCTTATGGGCCTGGTGATCATAAAAGCTTGTCATTTGGTTTAATGCCCTGCTGCTGCTCTGCTGCTGTCTTAAAAATCTTAATTATTTTTGGATAAGAGTCCCTCATTCCCATCATTGTATACTGAGCCCTGAAATGATGTAGCCATTTCCTAAGTATTATATAGCAATTAAAATAATGCTTATGGAGAATCTTTGTGGAAGTGGGAAATGGCTTTTAACAAATAAAGAAATGAGCATACAAAACCATCCTAATTTCCTAATGCTGAAATGTATGTTGATACTAAAGAGAAAAAAAATTATAGACGACTGGTCAGAAATACACCAAAATGTGGGAGTGATTACCTCTGAGAAAGCAGGATTGCACAAACTCATTTTATGATTTTCTTCATTGAGGTTTTTTTCTTTCTTCCTATTTTCCAATAGGGTGTAGATATGCTCATTGATTGACATTTCAGCAAGAGACAGAAATGGGTGTATCATACCTGAGAACAAGTGATTGTCTCTTGTGCCTCTGATAGGAGTCGGGAACATGCAGAATAGATTCCTGGATACTCAAAAGAAACCAGCATGGGCACTGGAAACTATGTGGGAAAGAGGGGGAACTAGCAGTGGAGGACTCATTGCCTGGTCCTCCTTCTCATCACAGCGCTGCCCACTGAACAGGCACCTTGCCCTGTTTGTGGTGTAAGATCAACAGTAGTCTTTACCCACGAGTCTCATTAAGACATTGGCCATGTTGTGCCCTGACTTAAAAGGCATGATCTTCATTGTCATAGTGCTAGAGTCCTCTGGACCAGGGAGAAGGAGCCATCTTCCTAATCTAATCCGTCTTTATAAACAGAACCCTAAGAGCAGAGGTTAGACATTCCTTTTCTGCAAAGCTGGGCGAGAGACCCCTCTTCCAGCTGTCTCTTTCTGGAAGTTTCATTACAGAAGAAATCCTAGCAGCAGGGGCTGGGAAGGTGGCTCAGTGGTAGAATGCTTGCCTTGCCTGCCTGAGGCCCTGGGTTTGATTCCTCAGCACCACATAAGCAAAAAGAAAAAAGGCGGAAGAGGCGCTGTGGCTCAAGTGGTAGAGCACTAGCCTTGAGCTGAAGAGCTGAGGGACAGCGCCCAGGCCCAGAGTTCAGGCCCCACGACCGGACCCCAAAAAAAAAAAAAAAGAAAAAAAAGAAATCCCAACAGCAGAGGGTAGAGTGGTCAGCAAGCCTAGAAGAAAGGCTGGTGCCCGCTGGGTGGCAGGAAGGAGAAAGGGGAAGATATCCTCTAGCGAGGAGTGGCCCACCCACTCAAGGCTAGTGCTCTACCACTTGAACCACAGCTCCACTTCCAGCTTTTTGGTGGTTAATTCGAGCTAAGAATCTTACAGATTTTCTTGCCGGGGCTGGCTCTGAACCATGATCCTCAGATCTTAGCTTTTTGTTGTTGTTGGTGGTGGTGGTGGCTTGAACTCAGGGTCTAGACACCGTACCTGAGCACTTTCACTCAAGGCAAGCACTCTATCACTTCTGGCTTTCTGGTGGTTCATTGGAGATTTAAAAGTCTCATGGACTTTCCCGCCTGGGCTGACTTTGAACGGCGATCCTCAGATCTCGGCTTCTTGAGTAGCTAGGATTATAGGCGTGAGGCACCGGCCACCAGCTGATCTTAGCTTCTTGAGTAGCTAGACTTGCAGGCATGAGAATACAGGGCCAGCCAAATTTTTCTACAATAAAATTGGCCAGAGCTCATCCTGGATTTTGAGGGTTGGGGGGAATTCTCCCTTCCCCCAGCTCCGCTCGGAGCTGCTTGCTCAGAAGTGACCACTGTTCTTATTTGACAGACCACGGTGAGCTGGGACGGTGACAAGCTCCTGTGCGTGCAGAAGGGCGAGAAGGAGGGGCGCGGCTGGACCCAGTGGGTCGAGGGTGACGAGCTGCACCTGGTAAGTCCTGGTCAGGGACCCGATGGTCCTAGTCAGGGACCCGCTGGTCCTAACACTGCCGAGGTCCACGTGGAAAACGGACAAGGTACTGTGGCTGGACCTTGGTTCTGCTCTCCGGCTCGTCTGCCACGTGGTGTCTATGTATGCTGTGCCAAGTGTGGCAGGCCCCAGGGCCAGGAGGATTCTCTAGGTTTCTCCGAGATGTGTAGGTCTGTGGAGCTTTCCTGAGCTCTGGTGGCGGGTTCAGCTCACCCTGTCCCTCCCCTGGGGGCGGGGGAGGCGGTCTCCATCGTGGCTGTTCCCAGTTCTGCCTGGGAAACACATGCAGAGAAACAGAGCCTGGTCTGGGTGACCTGGGTTCTAATCTCTGAGCACCTGCTAGGTGCCCCCCACCCCAGGCAGCTGTGGTACATAGGAATCTCACATGATCTGGCTTTGGTCTGCAGCTACCTGTAGAGCCGTATACCCTGGGCCCGGGTCTTTGGAGCTAGCAACACTCTAGCCTAAGGCTTCTAAAGCTCCTTGGTGGAAGGCTCCATTGGTCAGTCTGAACCCTGTCTGCCTGTCCCAGCCAGCTGAGTCTGCACGCACAGCCTGACCCCTCCTGATTCCATTCTATCAGTGAACTTTCTGAGGAACTGTCGAAAGTTCAACGGTCTGGGGGCTGGGAAGGTGGCTCAGTGGTAGAGTGCTTGCCTTGCATGCCTGAGGCCCTGGGTTCAATTCCTCAGCACCACATAAGCAAAAAGAAAAAAAGCCGGAAGTGGTGCTGTGGCTCAAGTGGTAGAGCGCTAGCCTTGAGCCGAAGAGCTAAGGGACAGCACTCAGGCCCAGAGTTCAAGCCCCATGACCAACAAAAAATTAAAAATAAATAAATAAATAAAAAGAAAGTTCAACGGTCTGGTCCTCAACCACAGTCTGCTTCTGTTTCAGGAGATGAGAGCACAGGGAGTGGTCTGCAAGCAAGTTTTCAAGAAGGTGCACTGAGTCCCCAGCCGACAGTCCTGGTCTCGAGGAAAGGGTGGCGTGGAACCGTGGGCTGGATCTTCCTCTGCACAGCAAAGGCAGAAATATCCGGCCACCCCACCACGAGGCAACCATTAGCAGAGCCTGTCTCTGCCTTGTCTCTTCATATTTTTTTTTTAAACTGCAGTCATCCCAATAAAAGTGGTCTCTGTTGCAGTGTCTGTTTGGGGAATGCTTTGCAGTCCTCTATGCACATGTGTTCTCTAGGGGTGCCCAGACTAGCTTTTTTCTAATACTGCCTTGTGGGCAGGGGGAGAAGCTTAGGCACACAGAAATGGGGTGTGTGAG
Source organism: Dipodomys merriami (assembly GCF_024711535.1). NCBI lineage: Eukaryota > Metazoa > Chordata > Mammalia > Rodentia > Heteromyidae > Dipodomys > Dipodomys merriami. The sequence continues at coordinate 4,311,082 of NW_027206268.1, read as the reverse complement.
CCTTACACTCTATCTGGGTAGTGAGTATCTTAGAAGTGTAGCAAGTACCATATAAGCAGACATCCTTGGGCACAAAGGGTAGAATTAAAATCGTCCAACTGACAGAACGTGGCTTCCCCATCCACATCACCCACAAAAGGGAGGCAGGTTTTTCAGTCCCAAGCTGCAATGAATTAAAACTGTAATCAAAAAGCAAATTACCTGTTAGATTTGATTTCACAGGTGTCTTAAACACATGCATCACCCCCCCCCAAGACCATCCCCACTTCACTGATGGACTGACACTAAGCATTTCTATTTAGGGTTCTGGAAGAAGCATTACTTTCAAGTTCCTCTAGACTAGAGAGAGCAGCCTCAAATTCACACTAAAATGTAAATGGTTGGTAACTGCCCACTTACAGTGCATAGTTTTAAAGCTGCAGCCCTGTCCCAGGATGGTCTCCCTACCAGCTCCAGTGTGTAACTTCATTTGGAGATAATATCAGAAGTTGGAAAGCTAAATTATTAATGGGATGCCTGAGCCAGACAGTTCCCCTGCATGCCTTCCTTGGAAACCCTGTTCCAAAAATGAACCTTGACTCTCAGCTGTGTGTGTGTGTGTGTGTGTGTGTGTGTGTGTGTGTGTGTGTGTGTGTGTGTGTGTGTGAGAGTGCGCGCGCGCGCACTGAGGATCAAACTTGGCCTTCTTGCTTGGCTTTTTCATTTAAGGTTGACTCTCTACCACTTGAGCCACACCTACACTTCTAGGTTTTGCTGATGAGTTGGAGATAAGATTCTCATGAATTTCTCTGCCTGGGGCTGGCTTCAAACTGCGATCCTCAGATCTCAGCCTCCTGAGTGGGTAGGATGACAGGTGTGAGCCACCAGTGCCCTGTGGGACCTGACAGTCTTTCCTCCAGCTGAGGGATACAACCCACCTGAAGACTGCCAAAGTTATTCCTGGTAGTCTCCTATTACGTCTCTCTTTCAGGTCGAGCCAGTGAAGTCATTACTTTAGCCAAAAGCAAAGTCGTAAAAGGATGCGGCTTCCCCTTCACTCATCTTGGACCATTCCATCTGCGGGAAGCCAGCTGCTGGGTCATGAGGTAGCCCTGTGGAGAGACCCACATCAAGAATAATAGGGGCCTCTAGCAGCCTCAGAGCCATCTTTCAAGCAGAGCCAGGTAATCTCTCTGATTCCTTACCTGTAAAACTATGAGGTGATTGGATTGGTGTTGGAAGCTGTTGAGTATGGGGGTCTTTTGTTACACAGCAGTAACTGATACAGAAACTTTGAGGTATACGATCAGGGTTATTCCATGCAGTCTGACAAGTATCTCCATGGGAACCAAGAAGGATTTCTATGTGGGTCCCTGGACTCTTATGTGAATGACATACCAGCTGGGGCAAGGCCTCCTTTCCACTCAGTAGACCTGCAGAGGAGAAACAAAACAGCAGAGTCTCTAATGCCAAACACTGTGCCCGCTCCTAGAGGCCACATTTCAGCTTGGTTGCCAAGAAGCTAGGAAAAGGAGACGCTAACCAAGACTGAGGTGAGAGCTAACTCAAGTTATTTCTTTGGCATCTCAGACAAACCAATAACTAGGGGACAGAGTGAAGATGGTGGGGTTCTTATTTGTTTAATTACTTAAAGCCCAAAGGAGATGTGACTAAGGTCAGGATGGAGAGGAACTCAGACCTAGAGAAGAGAGGACCCAGGTCCCAAGACACATAGTAGAAAACAGGAGGCAGTAGAAAATGACAGGGCTGGGAAGGTGGCTCAGTGGTAGAGGGCTTGCCTAGCATGCATGAAGCCCTGGGTTCAATTTCTCAGTACCACATCAACAAAAAAAGCCGGAAGGGGCTCTGTGGCTCAAGTGGTAGAGTGCTAGCCTTGAGCAAAAGAAGCTCAGGGACAGTGCCTTGGCCCGTTGAAGCCCAGCGACTGGCAACAAAAAAGGACTTGAATACAGAAGCATATATTGGAATGAGGTGTTTACATGATAGAACCTGCCTAGGATTTCTGCAACCCATTGGAGCCAGGAGAGAAGAATCACAAAGCAATAAAGGGGCCTGGGCGCTGTCCCTGAGATTCTTTTTCTCCAGGCTAGCGCTCTATCACTTTGAGCCACAGCACCACTTTCTGCTTTTTCTGAGTAGTTTGTTGGAGGTAACAGTTTCATGGACTTTCCTGCCCATTGCTGGCTGGGAACCGTGATCATCAGATCTCAGAATCCTGAGTAGCTAGGATTACAAGCCTGAGCCACCCCCATCCACCCACCCCCCTCCCCCCCCAGGGTCTTTCCTTCCCCTGTAACTATGTAACCAGTCACCTGCTTGGGGCCAGGGGCTGAATAAGTGTCCCAGATGACTGCAACTCCAGGAGCCTCAGACATAGAGAACGCAGTGTGGCACACAGGAATCGGCAAGCTGGAGGGGTATTTAGAAAGGTTAGATTGTGCAGGGACACTGCCTAGGCAAGCACTTGGTTGGTACTGGTGCATTGTGGGAAATTGCTGGAAAGAAGAACTGTCCTCTGTATTTGCTTCTAAAAGAACCTGAGACTCTGACCTTGATCTCTGAGACACGGGACAAATGGTCAGGGGAGGAGAAAGTTTGAGGAAGTGTCTTTGTCCAGTGTCGGCGGCGGCGGCTTCTGCTGCTTCTGCTTCTGCTTCTGCTTCTGCTTCTGCTTCTGCTGCTGCTGCTGCTGCTGCTTCTGCTGCTGCTTCTGCTTCTGCTGCTTCTTCTTCTTCTTCTTCTTCTTCTTCTTCTTCTTCTTCTTCTTCTTCTTCTTCTTCTTCCTCTTCTTCTTCTTCTTCCTCCTCCTCCTCCTCCTCCTCCTCCTCCTCCTCCTCCTCCTCCTCCTCCTCCTCCTCCTCCTCCTCCTCCTCCTCCTCCTCCTCCTCCTCCTCCTCCTCTTCCTCTTCTTCTTCTTCTTCTTCTTCTTCTTCTTCTTCTTCTTCTTCTTCTTCTTCTTCTTCTTCTTCTTCTTCTTCTTCTTCTTCTTCTTCTTCTTTCTTCTTCTTCTTCTTCTGATTCCTCCTCCTCCTCCACCTCTTCCTCCTCCTCCTTCTTCATTATGGGGCTTGAACTCGGCCTGATCACTATCCCTGAGCTCTTCAGCTCAAGGGGAGCACTTTACCACTTAAGCCACAGTACCACATCTGGTCTTCTGGTGGTTTATTAGAGATAGGAGTCTCACAGACATTCCTGCCCAGGCTGGCTTTGGACTGCAATCCTCAGATCTCAGCCTCCTGAGCAGCTAGGATGACAGGTGTGAGCCACCAGCACCTGGCGTGACACCTTGATTCTTGTCACATACATCTGCCCTTATTTAGACAGTTAGGCCTGTTTATGTCTCTCCTGTGGAGTTCCTGGACACATTCTTCCTGTTTAAACTGGACTTGTCTCCTGAAGTGATGCTTCCTATACTGCATGAATATGCTTCTTGTTTCTTTCTGGGGGCAGTGAGAGGGGAAAGCTTTCTTTTCTATGAACGTGCATAGAAAATTTTTGAAAAAGCACCTCCTCTAAGAAGCCTTTCTCAACTGGCTCTTTCCTAGTGATTCTACTGGTGTAATGCCGCTGCAATCTTGGAAGGAAAGAACCCCTTGCAGATTGCACACCCTGGGACCCCTCTTTACCCATCTGATCACCATATGTCTTCTGTCAAACTCTCTCCAGACAGGAAGGACCTAGTCAAGTGCTCTTCTCCTCTCTCTTCACCTCTCCCTCCCCTATTCACCCTATATTCTCTGAATCCTGGGTGCTAGACTGTGCCAGTCAGTTAATTAGCAGCCTGAACTCCATATCAGCCCAGCTTTGACCATATCATCATTTATAGTCCTTCCAAGAAACTCCAGATCATATTAGGAAACCTTCTTGCCACGTAGCAGGAAGTGGGACCTTTGATCCAGAGAGGAGGCCGCCTCTGAGAGGGTGCGGCCCCTAATTGGTAACCTTCACGGATTCCTATAATCAACCATAGAGCTGATACATACCTACATGTCTCCAACTAACCCTACCTGGTTTTCAAGACTCAGCTGAAAAAAATCCTTCCTAGGCAAGATGAGTATTATATCATCATTAGATACTGTGTTATCATTACGGTCTATTCTATTTCTGATGTTGGTATCTCCCTTAAAAACCTAAGGGGAGAAATATTAAAGAACTCTTTCTTTGAAGATGGCAAGAACAGATGCCTAGCATGCTATCTTAAATAGCATGCTGAGCTGGTGCCAGTGGCTCATGCCTGTCATCCTAGCTACTCAAGAGGCTGAGATCTGAGGATCGGGTTCAAAGCCAGACTGGGTGGCAAAAGCCCATGAGACTCTTTCTCCAATAAAACCACCAGAAAACGAAGTGGCGCTTGTGGCTCGAGTGGTAGAGTGCTTGCCTTGAGCTGAAGAGCTGAGAGACAGTGCCCAGGCCCAGAGTTCAAGCCCCACACTTGACCCCCCCCCCAAAAAAGTAGCATGCTGATAGATTAGTTGTCTAGTGTACAGAGGGCCCTGGATTCGATCCTTACTATTGCCTGTCCCTACCCCCACCCCCTAATGTGCTAACATTTTTTGTTTTTGCCCAGTCTGCTAAACTTTAAAGGGCTTGCTTCCTTGGTTTTTGAACACCTTCATCTGTGATGTGAGTGGCTACCTTTTCTAGGGGTGACCAGCCTTCCTAGCCTGCCTGTGACTGAATTTCTTGGATTTGGAACTTTCAATATTAAAACTGGGAATTTCTTTTTTTTTTTTTTTTTTTTTTTTAGGAAACCAGAGTAGTGAGACACAGATTTGTTTTCTGTGCAATCTTCATGGGAAACAATAACTGTGTAACCCATCTGGGTAATTTTACATTCTGTATCTAATGCCTTGTCTAGGTAAAAGATGACAGATAAAAAAGATGAAAGGAGAAGGCAGAGAGGAAAATAAAAAGCAAGAGATAGAAAAGAGAAAGGGAAAACAACTCCTCAGGTATGAAAGAATTAGGTTCCTTTCAACCATGGTGCCCTCTGGATTTATTTTTTTTAATGGTTTTTTTGGTTGCTTTGCTTCAACAGATAGCCAAATACTGTATCCCAGTATCTCAGGCAAGCATCTAAATCTCCTCCGACAACTTTTTGGATTTTTGTCTTCCAAAAATAAGGGCTAAGATAACAGGAAGAAATAAAATCAAGCTTTTGGGACTTTTTTTTTTTTTTTTAACATTTTACACTTCAAATCATCTTTGAGATTTCCCTGAGGGCTCTGGGAAATCTCACGAAGATTTGCTCTTTTATTTTGCAGAGATGCTGAAAATAAGGGCTGTATGAGAATCATTGTCATATCAGAAAAAGATGCTCACTTTTTTTCTAGGTTAAATATGTACAAGTAAGCCATTGTCAAAGTAAATATCTCAGAAACTTTACTTCGTTTTTTTGTTTTTTGTGGGTTTCTTTTGGTTGGTCGTGGGGCTTGAACTCTGGGCTTGGGCACTGTCCCTTATCTCTTCAGCTCAAGGCGAGCACTCTACCACTTGAGTCAAAGCCCCACTTGCGGCCTTCTGAGTGGTTTATTGGACATAAGAGTTTCATGGACTTTCCTGCCAGGGCTGGCTTTGAATAGCAATCCTCAGATCTCAGCCTCCTAAGTATCTAGGATTACAGGTGTGAGCCACCAGCACCCGGCTAAGAAACTTTATAGTTTACCAGAAATTCAGGAAAAACAGCCAGTGCTTTGCTTTCTGCATGTTTTATTTTTTTTTTTTTTTTTTTTTTTTTGTCAGTCGTGGGGCTTGAACTCTGGGCCTGGGCGTTGTCCCTCAGCTCTTCAGCTCAAGGCGAGCGCTCTACCACTTGAGCTACAGCGCCACTTCCAGTTTTCTGGTGGTTTATTGGAGATAGGAGTCTCACGGTCTCTCCTGCCCGGGCTGGCTTTGAACCGCGATCCTCAGATCTCAGCCTCCTGAGTAGCTAGGATTACAGGCGTGAGCCACCAGCGCCCGGCAAGAGAAGCCACATTTTTTTTTTTTTGGTCCGGTTGTGGGGCCTGAACTCTGGGCCTGAGCACTGTCCCTCAGCTCTTCAGCTCAAGGCTAGTGCTCTACCACTTGAGCCACAGCGCCACTTCCGGCTTTTTTCTTTTTGCTTATGTGGTGCTGAGGAATCGAACCCAGTGCCTCAGGCATGCAAGGCAAGCGCTCTACCACTGAGCCAACTTCCCAGCCCCCTTTCTGCATGTTTTAATTTTAAGAAAAAAAATTATCTGGGTGTCTATGGCTCACACCTGTAATCCTAGTTACTCAAGAGGCTGAGATCTGAGGCTTGCAGTTCAAAGCCAACCCAGACAGGAAAGTTCATGAAATGCATTATCTCCAATAAACCATTCCGAAAAAGCCAGAAATAACACTGTGGCTCAAGTGATAGAGTGTTAACTTTGAGCCTTCAACCCCAGGATCAGTATACTATTCTCTCTCTCTCTCTCTCTCTCTCTCTCTCTCTCTCTCTCTCTCTCGCTCGCTCGCTCGCTCGCTCGCTCGCTCGCTCTCTCATAAAATATTCCTGTTGCATTTTCCTGTATTTATCTGAATCTTAGTATTATTTACCTGATGATACTGAACAAAAACAATATATATTTCCATTATTCTTCAAAATGTTGATTGACCACAGGCTCTTATCTTTTTTTTTTCTTTTTTCTTTTTTGTCCTTTATGGGGTTTGAATTCTGGGCCTGGGTGCTCTCCCTCAGCTCTTCAGCTCAAGGCTAACATTCAAGATTCGACTCTTGGCTAGAGTTGTGGGAATGGGAATCTGGTCATTGGTTTTCAAAACTTCCTTTTTTGGTGGAGAAACAGTAGGTTTCATGGAACTCCTATCCACCACCTCCCACTAAAGATAGCTTTGCCCCATTAGTCACAATTTTTTGTCTGACTACAATGGCCCATCTTTCCAGAAAAGTATTCAATAATAGCAATGATACTAGATATCCTTGTTTTTTTTCTTGATTTTACTGCTTTGCCAATAAAGCTGGCTGGTTTTAGACTACTGTGTCATGTTAAGAAGTTAGCCATGATATCTGTTGTACTAAGTTTCTTGTTAACTTAGAATCAGGAATGGATATTCAATATTGTATTATTTGTCTCCTCTGAAACACTAACAATAGCAGAATACATTCAAATGTCCTTATATTCTTGGATACATGGATTCATTGTTCATGATGTGTTTTTAATACATATCCTGATTATATTCATTTAATATATTTACATTTATGTAGGTGAGTGAGCTTAATAATTTTTTCTTTACAGATAATGCTCTGGTTCATCAAATTAATGTTGAACAGGTTTTTTTTTTCTTTTCATAACAGGTGTAAGGGCTAAAAGTGAACATCTTAAGTGGTCACTATTTGAAGTTATATAAATAATTACCCAGGAAAAAACAAGAACAAATTCTTAACCTATTAGAACTGGTAAGAAGGAAGTGGAGGTGAGACTTGAGCAAAAAGATAAGCAAGAACCTGATGCCCTGGGTTCAAGACCAATGTTGGCTGGCACACACACATATACACACAAACTAAAATAATTTAAAAAGAGAATAGAGGGCTGGGAAGGTGGCTCAGTGGTAAGAATGCTTGCCTTGCATGCATGAGGCCCTGGGTTCAATTCCTCAGCACCACATAAGCAGAAAAAGCCGGAAGTGGCACTGTGTCTCAAGTGGTAGAGCGCTAACCTTGAGCTGAAGAGCTCAGGGATGTCGCCCAGACCCAGAGTTCAGGCCCCACGACCAACAAAAAAAAAAAAAAGAGAGAGAGAGAGAGAGAGAGAACAGATGAAAAGAATTCACAAGGTTTTCTAGATATAAGAAGAACCTAGGAAAACCAACAGCACTGTCTTACACCAGCCATAACTTTCTAGAAAATAATAATTTTGAAAACATGAGATTGTTCACAAGAGCAAGCAATCTGCTAAGGATCTTAGAGCTAACAGAAGCAAAATCACACAAGATGTATATGGGGAAACCCTGGTACTTATACCAAAGGACACAAAAGATGAGCAAAAAGAAGAAGATGGCTGAATCCACATTCTTGAATTGGATCATGCAACATTGCAAAGGTTTCTATTCTTCTCTAGTTCCTCTATAAGTGTTATGTACTACGAAATGAAGGTCCCATCAGATGTTTTCTTGGAATAAAGTAAAATTCTCTGAGGGTTATTTGAAGGAATATGTGTCCAAGAATATCTAAGTCCTTATAAAGAACAGTGAAGGGAGGGCTGGGAAGGTGGCTCAGTGGTAGAGTGCTTGCCTTGCATACCAGAGGCCCTGGGTTCGATTCCTCAGTACCACATAAGCAAAACGAAGAAAGCCGGAAGTGGCCCTGTGGCTCAAGTGGTAGAGCACTAGCCTTGAGCTGAAGAGCTGAGGGACAGTGCCCAGGCCCAGAGTTCAGGCCCCACGACCGGACCCCAAAAAAAAAAAGGGCTGGGAAGGTGGCACAGTGGTAGAGCGCTTGCCTTGCATGCATGAGGCCCTGGGTTCGATTCCTCAGCACCACATAAAGCAAAAAAGAAAAAAAGCCGGAAGTGGCGCTGTGGCTCAAGTGGTAGAGTGCTAGCCTTGAGCTGAAGAGCTGAGGGACAGCGCCCAGACCAGAGTTCAGGCCCATGACCAGACCCCCCCCCCAAATAAAGGAAAAGAACAGTGAAGGGCTAGTGACCATTCACCCAGCATATTAAGATACACCACAAAGCCACATTGACAGTCACACTGATTTTGACACAGTTCAGGCAAAGAAACCAGTGGAGCAGAACAGAGACAGACCCTTATGGTTCTCGGGATGCTAAAGGATAGCAGCAGTAGCATCAGACATCATCAGAAAAGAGACAGAGAGAAATCCAGTTCACTAAACAGACAAAAAAATAAAACCAGGCATTTTCTCAATACCCTATACCAAAGTCTTTTAGAAGAAACTATAGACTTTTAGGACTTAAGAAGGAGGGACTGAAAAGTTTAATAGTACAAAGAATAAGGCCAATTTTTTTAAGCCTTTATTATATCTAAACCAAGAAGTACTGTTCAACAGAGGGTATAATTGATCAACCAGGTTAATTTAAATAGAATGGAGAAAAGACTATCACAATATATAAAACCAAGAAGCAAATGCTATTCAGAATATACAAGGAATTCCCACTATAAGACTATAAGACAAAAGCCTAGCAATCCTGATTTTTTTTTAAAAAATGGCTGAGGTAAACTCATAGCACTAGCAATCAAGTAGAAGAGAAAACACAGCATTCTAATGAATACAGGATATGATGTGCAAGCTCATTAGGAGTCGGAGAAATCTGAATTCAGCAATAACTGTCTTAAATAGTTCCCCCTTTGACATCCGATATGGTAAACAGAATTTGACAGTGTGCTTTGGACAGATAGAAAAGTTTCTGGGTTCATATCCATTGTCTTCTTACTAAAGCAGAAACCAACATTGTACTTTGGACAGACAGAAAAGTTTCTGGGTTCAAATCCATTGTCTTCTGACAAGCTGTGTACATACCCTTTGGGAAAACCCCTAACCTCTCTGAACCTCACCTTAATCTTTGATTGCTTGTTTGTAAGTTTTAGCAGAGGAACACCACTACTCCTAAATTCAACTTCTTCTCTTGTCCTCTTCAACTGTATAGCCTCAGGAGGGTTGCACAGTTTGTGCGCAACCCCAGACTGATCAGCTGAGCCAACCCCAGCAATCATGGGGTGATGGGTCCCCCCAATCTCCATCTCTTTTAAGGTGAAAATACGATGTCTACTCTCTCAAAGACTAACTGAAAGAGTTCAGTGTAATAAGCCAGAACAAGCATTCAGCACACTCAACAAAAGATCACGGTTATCATTCTGATCATGGGCCAACGACTTATTGGGAACAAAACACTATGTAATAATAAGTTTTTAAAAAAGTTTGGGATGCATACATCCTTGACAAATGGCGGGAGAGTACATGGACTGATATCTGATCAATCAGCTCAGCGATGCTTTCATTTCATTTGAAGTCCTGGAGAGAAGAATTTGCTGTTTTCTCACAGAATCACCAGTAAGCAAAGTCCTTCTGCCCTGCCATCACCAGAGAATGTTGAAAATGGTATTCTCTATGGCACATGGACCCTTGCTTACTCACATTCCAGACAAGCAGTCTTCTCTGAATCTTCCCCAGCTGCTAGGGACTCCACACTGGTGCTGTCCTTAATACCAAGGAGAGAGACAGTAAATAACTTTAAAAAATAGATTTTTTTTGTCAGTCATGGGGCTTGAGCTTAGGTCCTGGCCGCTGTCCCTGAGCTTTTTTGCTCAAGGCTAGCACTCAACCACTTTGAGCCACAGGTTCACTTCCAGTTTTCTGGTAGTTCGTCGGAGCTAAGAATCTCACAGACTTTCCTAGCTGGGCTGACTTTGAACTGCCAATTCTCAGATCTCAGCCTCATGAGTAGCTGGGATGACAGGCATGAGCCACCAGTGCCCGGCTAATAAATAGATTTTTGCCTGGCGTGGGAGGCAGAGTTACCAATGGCATTCCAAAAAACACCCTCTGGAGAGGAAAGGACAAAGCTCTGAGAAGCCTGGTTTAGATGCCAGCTCACCCGCAGGACAGGTAGGGAAGAGAAGGGATAGCACAAGACTCCTTTCTAGGCCTGAGTGATTTGATCCCTGGGGCTGGGTTTGATGGCTGAGAGCAGAGTTTGTGAGTTCTCTCTTTTCCTCTGTGTTTTCAGAGTGAGTGGAGAAAAGGTGTGGTTTACAAGGTCAGGCTCTCAGGTCTGGCCCTGGTCTCCTGTGCAAGCTGACCCAGCGGACTGAAGGACAGGACTTTGGGTTTACAAGTTGTTGTTGGACATGTGACTTAACGGACCTCCTTGAGCCTTGCTTCTTTGTAAAACAAGAATGCATAAATATAATACCAGGACTTTTCTAAGTCATTGCCTGTCAGAGTGGAGCCCTGTTAGGTGTGAGTTGGAGCTCACCTTCACCAGCCCAGTCAGAAGTGCTGCTTACGTGGTTGAGGGGACCCAAGTTCGTGGCCTATGTGTTGGTATTCTGTGATTTATAGTATTGGGGACCAGGAGGAAATGGCTGTCTTCCTCAGGAACAAGATGGAATGTTCTAGATGGAGCTAGGAGCTGAGTGGGTGCCCCTCCACCTGAGGATGGTGGAGGCCATTGGGACACAAACGTGTCACATCAGAACTTTGTGCTGGGCCTTGTCCACAGAACCACTGAACTTTGCAAGGGGAGGACAAGTTCCTTTGAGTTGTACATATGACCTTTGGCTCTAATATCTTTAGGTTCATAAACTCAGTCCACTGAGCTATAAAAGCAACTCATTTTATCACATTCTCTCCGCAGCCTGCTGTGTGATCCTTCGGCCATATACCCACACCAAACTAGAGGCTATCAGCATGACAAAGGACCAGAATGGAACCTGGGAGATGGAGAGTAATGACAACTTTGAAGGCTACATGAAGGCCTTGGGTAAGGGGTTATAGCACTGGGGAAGGGAAGGGACGGGGCGGGGGGGGGGGTGGCGGGGGGACAGTCTGCCCATGCAAAATCAGAGAAGTCATATACAAATTTTGAGGCTGTTTCTTCACCTGCAAATCATATGTAATAATAAATGAGGCTATGTTTAGAATGTCCTTAGCATAATAGTAGGTCCACAGGAAACAGACTGTCTGCATAGAAAATACACACGCATGCATACACAGACACAAGGTACAACCTGAGGAGATGGTAACACACTCACTCCTTAGCTTTTTGATCACCTTCTCTCTGGTGGCCATTTTTGCACCATAAGTACCCAGTAGAAATGGAGTTACAAACCTGTACGCGGGTGATTGATTGGGAGCATAGTTCAGAACTGATTCTGAACAATATCATACAGAGGGAGGAACCAAACTGCTGGAGCCAGAGCCCAGCACCCACTCTCTGACATCACCTTCCCTTTTTTTAACCTTTCAGAACCTGTTTCTCATCTTTCAAATAGGGAGACTAGCATCAGCCTTGTCCATGTGTCTGGGGGGTGTTGGATGCAGTTGTGGTTTTTCATCGTTGTAAATACCGTAGCAGGTGTTGTTTGTGAGCCTCATGGTATAAGAGGTATGCTATATGAATTAGACTTGTGTCATCAGAAAGCAACTTTGTGGGTTTTGCACCTTTTGCTTAAATAATAAAAAGTCCTCTGGTATAAAATTCAGTTTCTGTACAATCTAAGGCTCTGTGGGATGGGATCTTAGAGCTCATCTTTTCTGCAAGAAGGAGGGGGAAGAAAGCATTCCTAACTCCCCTTTTTCCCCTGGTGGTAGGAGATGATTGTGAAGGGTGCCTGTAGCCATCTCCCAGAAATCCTCTCTTTGTAAGCAGCCTCTTTCTGGACTCCTGCTCACCGGATTACACCATCCGTGTGGGCAAGGGGTTCTCAAGTTGAGAATGTGATGTTCGGATCCCTCCATCAACAAGTTTTGGATTGGCCTTCCTTTGCTCTTAGCATCAGATCCAAACTTACCTTTACAGATCACACATTATGATGTTGTGCTAAGGAGTTATTTGACCACTTTGCACCAGGCTCTCTGCAGTGTAGACACAGGTCACTGGTTATTGAGGATTGAGATGACAATGGATGGATGGATGGATGGATGGATGGATGGATGGATGGATGGATGGATGGATGGATGGATGGATGGATGTCTGGTGACCCAAGGTAAATGTATTTTGCAAAATCTTGATGCCTGCTGGTGCTGACAATAATATTCCACATTATGGCCAAAGTCTTTATGTATAGACTCTGTGGCTCCTGGTTGGATTTTCAAATGCAAAGTACTATGAGTTAGAAAAAGCTAGGTGAGGCCGGGCGCTGGTGGCTCACGCCTGTAATCCTAGCTACTCAGGAGGCTGAGATCTGAGGATCGTGGTTCAAAGCCAGCCCGGGCAGGAGAGACCATGAGACTCCTATCTCCAATAAACCACCAGAAAACCGGAAGTGGCGCTGTAGCTCAAGTGGTAGAGCGCTTGCCTTGAGCTGAAGAGCTGAGGGACAGCGCCCAGGCCCAGAGTTCAAGCTCCACGACTGACCAAAAAAAAAAAGAAAAGAAAAGAAAAAGCTAGGTGACCATGGTAAGTAGAGTCCCTTCCTGTGGCCTTTCTTGCATATATTAGAAGCACTTCATTGATATCCCACAGCCTGAAGTGAGTCCTAGACTAAGGATGGGGAGAGGAAGCAGGGAGGTGTCCCAAGGTGTCTACCTTGCCTTCCATCTCCAGGAGGCGGAGAGAGGAAACAGGATGAGGCAGGTGGGAAGGGAGACAATCTAATTCCTCCATAAATGTAATCTCTGGAAGAGGAAATAATACAGAAAGAAAGAGGGAAAAAAAAAGGTGAAGATTGCTCTTCCACTTCACTTCCCACAATTGCCTGGAAGTGCCCATGATTTGAGAATTAAGAGCCCGCGGTTTGAAGCCCATCGAAGCTACACTTTGAATGGATCTCAGCTTTCCGGTGATGAATGGGTATGCACCTCCGCTCTTTAATTTACAAAGAGCACCTGCCCTGTTAGCCTGCGACTCTAGCTTTTCTCACTCGCATGTTACAAAGCATTTTAATGTTGAGAAGCATACTCGTATTTCACCTTTATGGCTTGCATTGTTCAAAATGCAGTTATGAAAAGTATGCTTTAATAAAGTCACTTTGCTGCTCTTGTAGGGTTTTTTTTTGTCTCTCTTTCTGCAGCAGCTATAAGCCATATATATTATTCAGCAATAGCTTGCCTTTGGACCTTTCCTTTTGAGACAGAAATTCATTTCACCTGGCTATAAATCAGGCTCAGAGGTACCTTTAATCCAGAAAAGCAGATAAAACATATTTGATAACCCCGGTGTTAAAATACTGTATCAGGAAAATAATTTGCTCTACAAAGTTCAGAGGGAAGTGGTTTTGTAATCTCTGTGTATGTATGTGTGTGTGTGTGTGTGTGTGTGTGTGTGCGTGCATGAGTGTGTGTACGTGCTACCACTGCAGCAAACCCTTTAGATTAGAAATATCCAGCCAGGAATCTACCAGAATACTTGGCTCCCTTCTGTGGGGTGGAACAGAGGTGACATGAGTAACCGGCTTGTGCAAATGCTAGAGGGTAGCTGGGAGGCCAAGCCATTTTTCAAAATGAGGAGCAGCAGCAGTGCTTGATTCCATTTGCATAGAGCTCCTAATAAGATTTCCCAAGGCATTGGTTAGAAAGATTGACTAGGGATGGCGGTTCCCGGACAATCCAGTTCTCTCAGCAATGGGCATTTGTAACTATAATCTACTTTTCTAGGCAACTGGGGACAAGCAAGCTTTTTTTTATTAAAGAGCCTACATTATAGATGGCAAAGAAGCTTGATTTGTAAGAAAACCGTTGGACAGCCTGGGTGACTCTGGACCCATCATCTACAGAATATAAATACGTTTCCTTGCTAAGGAACACTTTGGGTCTCAATTTCTCTGGTTTCGTTTAGTAATTGGCCTGGCAGCTCCTCTCTACCTCATCTGATCAACAGATGACCTTTGGTTTTCTTTTCCCACCTCCTAACATGGCTCCCAGCACTTCTGGGACTTTCTCGCACAAGGAGACTTGAACACGAGCTACTTACAGCTCCAGAGAGAGGAAGCTGGCCCCCATCAGGGATATGTCCCACTAGGGTGGATAGAGAGCCCATAAGACAGAGAGAGGTGTAGATCAGTCACCATTCGCATGGCTCCACAGCGTTGGGAGAACCCTGATGTGACCCGCAGTTTTCACTCTGGAGAAAGAGTGATGATCAGATCCCTGTTTATTGGACCTTCACAGACAAAGCCAGATTTAGAGGCCAAGGTTCAGTGAGTATCCCCAAGATCCTTGGGGTTGTTATAAACAGCATTTCATGAGCATTTTTACTGAGCCTTCCTCCTCTTAATCTGATGGGGTGAGCATTCTTCTTCTCATTTTATCATTAGAAAACTTAGCCTCTGAGTTCAAACCCTAGTCCTACCAAAACAAAAGGAAGGGAGGGAGGGAAGAATGGAGGGTGAGATTAGAAAGAAAAAGAATTGAAGAGAAAGAAAGGAAGAGAGAGAGGGAGGGAGACAAGGAGGGAAAAGAAAAAGAGAAGGAGAGAGAAGAAAGGAAAGAAGTGGAGAACAGAGGAGAGGAGAGGATTGGCCCTCTCTGTTGTGAAGAGTTACAAAAATTTTGGCTTTATCCATGCTAAATACTAGTGGCTTTCTAAGAATTTGTCATTTATGTGTGGGTATCTGTGTGTTGGGGGCTTGAACTCAGGACCTAGAAGCAATCCCTGAGTGATTTTGCTCAAGGCCTAGTGCTCTACCACTTTGAGCCACAGCTCTGGTTTTCCAGTAGTTAATTGGAGCCTTACAAACTTTTTTGCCTGAGCTTTGAACCGAGATCCTCAGATCTCAGCGTCCTGAGTAGCTAGGATGACAGGCGTGAGCCACCAGTCCCCAGCAAGAATTTTTTTTAAGTTTTAAATCATGAAATCTTTACAACAAACTCAAAAAGAATCCCTGTGTTGGAATGAACTAAGGCTGCTCTGGTGGAGGTGTGTGTATGCATGTTTCGTGTGTGTGTGTGTGTGTGTGTGTGTGTGTGTGTGTGTGTGTGTGTGTGTGTGTGTGTGTGTGTGTGTGTGTGTGTGTGTGGTGAGCTGGGGCTCAGAGGAAACTTCAACTGCTGTGTCCCCTCCTGTCAGAGTTCCAGAGGACATTCTTGGCTTCCTGGCAACTGACCAAAGTATCTAACCCAATCACCTGTAAGACAACTCTTGCTTCTCATTTAAGCAAGGAAGCATGTTCTGTCCTGATCTGTGACTCAGGTTTGTCCTTGTTAAAGGAATGGATGAGTCTGCCTGAGCAAGTCATAATCTCCCCTCCCCTCACTCCTTTTCTCAACAGATATTGATTTCGCCACCCGCAAGATTGCAGTTCGTCTGTCTCAGACCAAGATCATTGTTCAAGACGGTAACAACTTCAAGACAAAAACCAACAGCACCTTCCGGAACTACGACTTGGATTTCACTATCGGGGTGGAGTTTGATGAACACACAAAGGGCCTGGACAACCGGAACGTCAAGGTACTGCTATGGGCTGGAGGTTTTCACCCATACAGTACATGGTACCCAAGTGGGTTCTGTGGCTTCACTATGAAAACAGACAAATACACACACACAAAATGGCACAGCCAGACACTGATGACTCTCACCTGTCATCCTAGCTACTCAGGAGGCTGACATCTGAGGATCATGGTTTGAAACCAGCTCCAGCAGGAAAGTCTGTGAGACTCTTATCTCCATTTAACCACCCCAAAACCAGAAGTGGTAGAGCGCTAGCTTTGATCGAAAAAGCTGAGACAGCACCAAGGTCCTGAGTTCAAGCCCCACAACCGACAAAAAAAAAAAAAGGACAGAAATAACTGGTATGTTTGGAGCAGGCAGGACTACAGGGGAGCCAGTGGGTCTCTGTGGACTGACAATAGGAACTTAGTGAAAGCTGAAAAGGAAGAACTAAGAAGACATGAATGGACTTCACTACCCTAAGATTTCAGACAGGGACTCATACCACCAGGCTGTTTAGAACACAAAAGGACAAGTTGGAATGACCTTAGCAGAGATGATGGCTGTGTGGCCAGGGGCAGGACAGCTCTCTGGAAAGGGGCAGTCTGTTCAGTTTTCTCTGGCATTGTTGTTTGTGCCCCACCCTCTTTCCTGCTCTGTTTTCAAGAGATGTTGAGAATTCAGATATTTTTATTTTATTATTTTTTGTTGTTGTTGGCTGTGGGGCTTGAACTCAGGACCTGAGCCCTATCCCTAAGCTTTTGCCTCCAAGGCTGGTACTCTACCACTTTGAGCCACAGAGTCACTTCCCGTTTTCTGGTGGTTCACTGGAGATGAGAGTCTGATGGACTTCCTTACCCAGGATGGCTTTGAACCACAATTCTCAGATCTCAGCTTCCTGAATGGCTAGGATTACAGGTGTGAGCCACCAGTGCCCGGCTAGATGTTTTTATATAAAAGATCTCAACTTTCATTTTGTTTTTCTTTTGTCAGTCCTCGAACTTTGGGTCAGGGTGCTGTCCCTGAGCTTCTTTTGCTCAAGGTGAACACTCTACCACTTCAGCTACAGTGCCACTTTCTGGCTTTTTTGAGTAGTTTATTGGAGAGGAAACTCTCAGGGAGTTTCCCACCTGGGCTGGCTTCAAACCATGATCCTCAAATCTCAGCCTCCTGAGTAGTGAGGATCGCAGGTGTGAGTCAAAGCCAGGATGAAGTGTAATATTCAAAGCATCCTTTTTCTCTGATCAACTCAGCCACCAGACCCTCTGCCTCCCAAACAGAGGAAGGACACAGCTAAGTGTTCTGTCCCCATGTATGTGTGCCCTTCATCCCCAGCGAAGGGCCAGCCCTGTGGCATGCCACCCCAAACAGGACTCCCCACCCTGCCCTGGCCTTTCTCCCATCTATCTTTTGGCCTTGTGATAGTTTTCTCTTCCAGAGATTTTACATTGTTAGTAGTTGAATTTGTCATCCTACTCCCCCCCACATAATGATTTATAATACTTTATGAAAGAAAAAGGTCACCAGGTGCTGGTGGCTCACGCCTGTCATCCTAGCTACTCAGGAGGCTGAGATATGAGGATCACGGTTCAAAGCCAGCCAGGGCAGGAAAGTCTATGAGATTCTTAGCTCCAATGAACCACCAGAAAACTGGAAGTGGAGCTGTGGCTCAGAGTGGTAGAACACTAGCTAGAGTTGAGTGTACCTGGGGCATGAGAGACTGAAATCCAGATTCAGGCTCCCAGGATTCTCCCAGACCAGAGTTCTGCCCCGTGGACACACAGGAGCTGGGTGACAGTGTCAGGGAGGGCAGCTGCAGGTTTGGTATGCTCAGCTCTCAAGACCATTTGTTTGCTCTGTCTGGGAATCTGTCGTGGCAGTCTCTGGTCACCTGGGAAGGCGAGACCCTCGTGTGCGTGCAGAAGGGGGAGAAGGAGAACCGAGGCTGGAAGCAGTGGGTTGAGGGAGACAAACTGTACCTGGTAAGTCCTGGGGTCTGCACACCTCCTCCCCCTCCCCCCGTGCGCCCATAAACTCTTGCACTCACCTGGCTGGATGCCATGACAAGAAAAATGGCCCTGCAGTCTCCTTCCCTGAGCCACAGCCAAGTGTGCATGGTCTTAGAGTGAGAAAGCCATTTCCATCTGGCCCAGGGGATTCCAGAAAGAAATCTATATGGCTGTTTCCATGAACGGCTGCAATTAAAAAGCAACTTTAAAATGCTGAGTTAGAAAGCTAGGATCCAAGGCGAAATGCTGGGAACCTGTTAAAGGCTCAGCTGGGGAGAAATGTGAACCCTGGTATTAAGGTGCCCTGGAGAAGGGTAAGACCAGGCCTTCTCTCAATTATGGGAGCCTGATGGGGAGAGGCGTGGTGGTGGGCTTCAAAGGTGGAGAGGCAGGTGGGCAGGGGAACTGCCTCAGGCTGTGTTTCTCCTCCTGAGACATGATCTTCCCAGACCCCCAAATATTTTAGATCGATTTAATTACCAGAACGGAACAGTTGGAACAGTGGCCGATAGCTTTAAATAGTATCTACCTAGACAGCATATATATTTATATATTCTTCCTTCTTCAAGCCAGTTTATAGACCCACATTGAAATAGTGAAAATGTTCTCAGTCCTTCATGCATCCAGCCACTCATTTGTAAAAATGAATGACTCATTCAAGTCTCCATTCATTCATTCATTCATTCATTCACTCACCTGTGGAGTACGGTGGGTACCTGGTTCCAGTGTCCACAGTCAGATGGTCAAGGTGCCCTTTAACCAGCCTTGCTTCACCTGACATCTTCATTTAAGCCTTCTGTGTATTTTCCACTGACATTTTTCCCTAGCTGCTTTGATTTTGATGGAGAAAGAGAAAGAGACTCTTAGCACTTGTGCCACACCTCCACTTTCAGCTTGTTTGAGTCGTTTATTGGAGATAAGAGACTCAGAGTTCCCTGCCTGGGTTGGCTTTGAACCAGCATCCTCAGATCTCAGTCTCCTGAGTAGCTAGGATGACAGGTATGAGACATTGGTATCTGGTCAGATGATGGATTTTTTTTTCTTTTACTTGTGGAGCCATTCCCAATGGAATCTGTGACTAGGACAACAGATTTGTCACAACTGCCAAGAACATGGTGGTCTTCCTCCCATGTGGTTCCCCCTCCTCCTTCAAGGGGTGCCTGGACAGAGCTGGCGGGGTCCCTCTGTGGCCTTCCGCACCCTGTCCTTGCCTAGGTACTCAGCAGCCAGCAGCATCTCAGGTCTTCACCTGCCCAACTCTTCTCCACACCAGCTCCTTCCCTGCATGGTGACTTGGCCACTTTTTATGAATGAAGTGATGTTGCTTTCATCACAGGAGTAGGAGAGTTTAATTTTTCTTTGCATTTTTCCCCACTCTTGTAGTTGTTCAAGCTCAATTTGAGTATCAGAAATCAAATTATGACTCCCTGCGGGGAATACCAGCCTATTAGCCCAGGATGGTGAAGTGTACCCTCTTTATTCCAGCCCTACTACCCACACACCCAGAGGGTGGGACAGTAGGGAGGAGGAAAACTGGGCTCCTTAGCTAGTCACCCACTTTCTGATTTGCAGGAGCTGACCTGTGGTAACCAGACGTGCCGCCAAGTGTTCAAAAAGAAGTGAAGCTATGTAGGGGGCCTGCCAGGCACGGGGAGCTCTCTGCTGGCTTTGGGGAGCAGTGTGGAAACCCTCGTAGCTCCATTAAAGCACACCAATGGGTATATCCAGAATGAGTATGTAACAGAAAGACACATTCTCCCCCTTGGAAACCTGGCATTAAATACAAAACGCACACAAACCAAAATGTACTAGCATGCACTCAAAAGCTTCCGGTCTATTTTCCTTTATTTCCAGAGCTGTTGGGTTTCTTGCATGAGCAGAAGAGACGGCTGTGTATGCGTATGCTTTGTTGTTTGTTCATTGACTGTTTTATTTTGTTCCCTTTAAAAAAATATTATTATTAGTTTGTTAGGTGGTGGTAGGGGACTGTTGTCCCCAAGACTGTTCTCAGACACAACATTCCCCATGGAATCCTGAACCCCCCCCCATTTGAGAGGCGTTCCTTTGAACAGGTGTAGCACATTAGTTCTCTGACATTCTGCATGTTTGCTTGGTTGGTTGGTT
The DNA here is from genome assembly GCF_024711535.1 of Dipodomys merriami. Lineage (NCBI taxonomy): Eukaryota > Metazoa > Chordata > Mammalia > Rodentia > Heteromyidae > Dipodomys > Dipodomys merriami. The sequence goes on along the minus strand of NW_027206268.1, from coordinate 4,290,879 downwards.
GGTTGGTTGTGCTAGGGTTTGGCCCCAGGGCCTTGCCCTCTTTTGACTTGCTTGATAAGCATTTGAGCCACCCTTCCAACCCTGCTTTTGGCTGGTTATTTTAGAGGAGTCTCATGTGCTTTTCTGTCCAGGCTGGCTTCGAATCATGATCCTCTAGCTCTCTAGATCTCCGCAGGCCACACAGACCTGACCTCAGCTCCTCATCATTACCATAGTGCCAGCCAGTCCTGGTCCTTAACCTTCAGCCCTGTACTGTAGAGTGAGTCACGGAGCATGTGTTTGTTCAGCTCTGTGTCCCTTCCCACCTACCATCCATTCAGGGAACCACAGGTGCTGACCGGACCATCAGTTTGTTCTTCACTTCTGTCTTTTTGCTGCCTAACTGGAAATAAGAATCTCTCAGATTTGTCTGTCTCAGCCTCCTGAGTAGCTAGGATTACAGACATGAGCCACCAGAGCCCTTTGTCCAGCTTCAAAACAACAACACAGCAATTTTGAAGCCTTTCAAAATCTTCTAGCCACAAAGTCCTCCCTTAAACCAGAGGGTTCCCTTCCTCTAAGGATAGTTTAGCTTTTCTGTATGTGTTGGAAGGATTGCATTCATTCCTTAAGTGAGCATTCCTTCCTTTGGTGACAGATAACAATGTGACTTTAAATCCTTATCTTCCAAATGGGAAGTTTGCAGTGTATTTTCCCCCACAAATGACCCATGAGTGAATAAATCTGTTCACACAGGGTGTGTGAAAGACTGAGAGCGTATCTATTCATTCTACTGATTATCCTTTGCCAAAGAGGATGCATTTGAACTTGGAGAATGGAAATTTGCAGGCCCAGTTCAAAGCCAGAGCCGATGTTTGGGGCCAGGGTTTCCCTTAGGTGCCTACACTTGCCTCAGCCTATGTCCAAACCAAACCATGGCAGGAATGCTTCACCCCAGCCTGACGGGTCTCACTGGGAGAGCACGGAAGAGGTGACCCTTTGGTACTCGCTGGTACTTGTAATTGGGGTAGTGCAAAAGACTCTCGGATCTTCCAGCCTCCCACGAGACAAGTTGGGGTTAGCCATGAAGTGAGGAAGGGGAAGGGGTGAGGGTTCTTGAAAGCTAAAGAAAGATTTCCATGCAAATCCCAGTTCACAAAAATAGTCAAGAATCTCTGTGTGGCTGGAACACGGGGTTTGGAGCAACCTTGGTTAAAGAGTGGACCACACCTCTCAGCCAGCTGTGTGGTTACAAGGTGGTTACATCCCCTCTCTGAGCTTCCATTTTCCCATCTGTCAAATGAACTTACCTTAGAGGGAATTGTAAGGATTGAATGAGATCTCATTCACACGCGCACACATACACACACATGTATATGCATACACATATACACATGAGCACTCCTCCCCCATCTTACGTATGTATTGGACACACGCAATGCAATTGTGATCCTCTTTGTTGAGACTACACTGTCTCAGTCCTGCAATCCCAGCTACTTTGGGAGATGGAGATCCAGGGTTAGAAGTCTGAGGCCAGCTCTGACCCAAAAGTTCAAGAGAATCCATCTCAACCAATGGTTGGGCACAGTGGCAAACAGCTTCAAGGAAAGGTCAAGTAGAAGGCCAGCCTGGTTACAAGGGGAGACCCTACCTCAAAAATAACCAACACATCTTGGTTCCAGTGGTTTATACCTGTAATCCTAGATACTCAGGGAGGCTGAGATCGGAGGAGCAAAGTTCATAGCCAGCCCAGGCAGGAAAGTCTATGAGATTCTTATCTCCACTGAACTACCAAAAAGAAACAGGAAGTGATGCTGTGGCTCAAGTGGTAAAGTGCTAGCCTTTAGTAAAAGAAGCTCAGGGACAATACCCAGGCCCTGAGTTCAAGCTCCAGGACCAGCACAAAAAGGCGGTGGGGGGGAGGGGGACAGGCAATGAGTCCAGATGTAGAATGTATGCCCAGCAAGCCTAAAGTCCTGGATTCAATTTCCAATCATGCTAAGCTAGCACAAAAACAAACAAAAAAACATATTCCATATTTCCGGAGCTCTAGTTCTGAGATGCAGCCACCTGCAGCTATCCATGAGGCCCTGAATTTCATCTCCAGCAAGGGGGGAGGAGAGAGAGAGAGAATGGAAGAGGAGGTAGGCTACGGAGAGGAGAGAAGGAGGCAGGGATTCATCTACTGCACCTTCCTGCCTTAACCAGGTGATATCTCAGGTCCTTTACATCTATGCCTCAGCTCTCTGAATCCCTAACAAACCTATACAGTAGGATTATCCCTACTTTATCAACGGGGAGTCAGAAAATGTGCCCAGGGTGATAGCTAAGATGTAGTGGCACCAAAGGCACAATAGAGTCTCACTGAGCCCAGGCTCTTGCTGGAAACCCAGGTGAGCCTTCCTTCTGTAGCTGCCCATCAGTCTTCGGGCAAATGGTGAACGTAACCTTTTCCAAATCGTAATCCAAGCCTTAAAGGACCACGAAGTCAATGGAAGGGAATACTTACTGAATTGGAACAGAATAGACTATTTTATTAGCCTAATTGCTTTTAAACTCCTGTGAAGTGTTTAAGAGCTCCATGGAAATGTTTTCTTTTATTAAAGTTCATTGTTTTCATCTTTAAGGGCTCTATTTTAAAACTTAAAACTTCTCCAGAGAGCTGAGCACCCCTGTAGCTCACACTTGTGATCTTTAGCTACTCAGGAGACTGAGGTCTGAGGATCACAGTTCACAGACAGTCCAGGCAGGAAAGTCTGAGACTCTTATCTCCAATTAACCATGAGAAATGAAGCTGTGGCTCAAAGGGTAGGGGTACTAGCCTTGAATGTTAAAAGCTAATGGATAGTGCCCAGGACCTGAGTTCAAGCCCCACGACTGGCAAAAGCAAAAAACAAAACAACAATTAAAAAAAAAAAAACACCTTTTCTCCTCAGGTCTTTGATCTCATTCCAAGCCAACAGCCTCATTGTGGCTGGGCAGGAGTCTCACCCACCTGTTCACTGTGCTTGTGACTCTTTGGGGACTTGTAACTATTGGCTGCTGGTCCTGTAACGCTGGGGTGACCAGCTGAACAAGGCTGAGGGACATATTGTTGCATGCTGGGCCTGCTGTCCTCTGTCCCCTCCTGTCTACATGATAGTTGCCACATCTCAGCCAATGCCTGTTGATGCTTTCTTCATCAACCCATTCATTAAGGAGCATTGATTTATCATCTCCTAAAAGCTAGTCCTAGCAACCTGAAATGGAGGAGATGCCAAGAAAACAAAACAAACAAGCAACCACGCCCCCCCCAAAGTAGGCATGTTCTCTGTCATGACAGATTGTGGAGTGGATTGAAGACTTATGGCAGAAATTATGATCCTCATTATATAAAAGCGAAGGCTCGGGTTCAAAGAACATAATGTCCGAAAGAGACCACCAACCCTCTTCCCCAGCCAGCTGTGCTCTGGATGTGGTTTAAGCTTGGTCTTCAGGGGGTAGTGGTGTTGGGATGCGGGGCCTCGACATGGGTTTCTAGGCCAAGTTAGGAGTTTAGCAGGGATGTGGGACCCCAGTCTCTCCGGCTTTCTGGTTGGCTGTGAGATCTCTTCCTCTCACAGTGCTTCTCCTAAGGCCATTCATTTTGAAGGTGACAGGGGACCAGGAGTCCTCACTACCACCGGACTTCCGGCCCCCAGCCCCTTACAAACTAAGAGCTAAATATGCCTCTTTATGAAGTTAGCCTGCCTCAGTTGCATTGCTCTTTCCTTACCCAAATGCAAAAGGAATGGATACGCTGCCTCTTCTGTTTCCCAGATGTGGCAGGAGGCAGAGAAAGGGACCTGCCAGAGGACTGGAGAAACTGGAGAGGCCTGGTTTATAAGCGCAGCTCCTAATAAAAGAAAAACAAAGGCCCTCGAAATGCTCCAGCCCCAGATACATGTGATTGCGTTTGTCCTGTTCTCCGCACAATACCTACCAGGCTAACCAGCATATAATTATTAGTGGCAAAAGCAACAATGGGCTATTTTTACTTTCCAAAAAGATGGGCGGGAGGGGGAGATCATATTATTCTAGTTGAAGTGTTTTGCCCTCAGAAGACATTCAGGGAAGTCTGAGGACATAACCTGGAGAGGGGTGCTACTGGCATCTAGTGGGTAAAAACCAGGCATGTCGACAAACCCCTCGATACTGGATACAATGGCCCTGCCCCCCACCGCAACCAAACAAGGCATATGAGGGCCTTCGGCTTCAACTCTGAAGAGGACAAGGACAGGTCAGTAACTAGTAATTCCTTTGGAACATGATGTTTTGTGGGGTACAAAGTACTTGATTCCATGACTGATGACTTTTTTGTTGTTGTTGTGGGTTGTGGGGCCTAGACTCTGGGCCTGGGCACTGTCCCTCAGCTCTTCAACTCAAGGCGAGTGAGTGCTCTACCACTTTAGCCAAAGTGCCACTTCCAGGGCCTCTTGTATGCAAGGCAAGCACTCTACCACTGAGCCACCTTCCTAACCCACTGATGACTTTCTGAAATAATCAGGAAGAAATGTTTTTTTCCTTTCAGGCATCTTCCCTTTGGTCTCACTAGATCTTCAGGTGCCATTCAGGAATTGGCCCAAACTACGTCTTGGCTGGAAGTATCAGGGTTCCAATTATTTTGCCACTAGTCTCATTCCCCCGCCCCCATGTTTTGTGTGTGTGTGTGTGTGTGTGTGTGTGTGTGTGTGTGTGTGTGTAAAAGCTTGGTTTGAGGATTTAATGTTTTTATTACCTTTTTTTTTTTTTTTTGTCCGTCATGGGACTTGAACTCTGGGCTTGGGTGCTGTCCCTCAGCTCTTCAGCTCGAGGTGAGCACTCTACCATTTGAGCTACAGCGCCACTTCTGGTTTTCTAGTGGTTTATTGGAGATAAGAGTCTCACAGACTTTCCTGCCCGGGCTGGCTTTGAACCGTGATCCTCATATCTCAGCCTCCTGAGTAGCTAGGATTACAGGCGTGAGCCACCGGTGCCCAGCTAAATTTTTATTATCTTGAAGTAGTTGTATAAAGGTGTTTCATTTCAGCGCATCTTCATCAGTGCTACCCCTTTTTGTCATCCTCTCCCATCTCTCCCAATCCCACCCATTCCCTCAACTTTACCTCGTTTCATGCTCACACATGTACATTGCATATTAGGGCCACATTTGTCCACCTTTCCTCCCCCCCTCCTCACCCCATGCCCTCGACACCACAAGTGTCAGCTTCCAGGTATGCATTTTGTTAGACCGTAAGTTAGTTGTTCAAGTACTCACGCCACCAGAATCTCCTCCCCTGCCTATACCCTCCTTCAGTTAACCTGTTTGTGTACATGTGCACAGGACCCTGTACATGCTTACATCTATGTTTTGCACTGAGATCTAACTTCTGAACCTGACATTTCATTTAACATAATTTTTTTCCAGGTCTATCCATTTCCCTGCCAATGACATAATACCCTTGTTCCTGATGGATATATATATAGATATACATATATATGTACACATATATATATCCACATACATATTGGGTATCTGGATATATATAGTTATATCTATCTACCTATCTATCTATCTATAATTTTCTTGATCCATTTGTCCTAGTGACTAGTTTTTTTTTTTTGGGGGGGGTCCGGTTGTGGGGCCTGAACCCAGGGCACTGTCCCTCAGCTCTTCAGCTCAAGGCTAGCGTTGTACCACTTGAGCCACAGCACCACTTCCGGCTTTTTTCTTTTTGCTTCTGTAGTACTGAGGAATCGAACCCAGTGCCTCAGGCATGCAAGGCAAGTGCTCTACCACTGAGCCACCTTCCCAGCCCCCTAGTGACTAGTTTTAAATGATCACCCTTTCAACATTCTTCCTAAACCACATTCCAGGCCTGGAAGAAACCTCCTTAAGTATCATCAGATCTTTGGGATGCTGAAGACTTTCCAGCTGATAGAGACCCTGGAAGCCAGCATCCTGAAACACAGACCCAGCCAGATTAGAGCAGAAACGGCTCCAGTCAGGATTAAAGAGCAATGAATGACCTTGGCAGAGATGCCAGGACAAAAATGCACGCGTTTTCTCTAACCAGAGTGAGGTGGGAAGGAGCGGGTTCTCTGAAGCAGGATGTCTTGAGCTTCTCAGTTCAAGAGCTTTACTACCCTGCTGTCAGGACCGTGGCGTTTGCTGGGGACTGTCCTTCCTCTGTCCTCTGTCCTCCGTGTCCGCAGGACTTTGCCTGATGCACCCGCAGAAGCACTCACACGAGGAGAACTTTGTCACTCGCCAGTGTCAGAGAGGCATCTTGGAACAAAGGTCATAGAGAGGTAAGAAGGGAAGTCATGAAAGCATGGCAAACAAGGGCCTGAGGGTAAGGATGTGAGGGGTTCGTTTGCTATCCAATTACCCTCATGCCCCATACCCTTTGGGTCTCCATACTAAACTATGAAGAAGCTCCAAGCAGGACAGGAGATAAAAGAAACATGTAGCCGGGTGCCGGTGGCTTACGCCTATAAATCCTAGCTATCCAGGAGGCTGAGGATCATGGTTCAAAGCCAGCCTGGGCAGGAAAGCCATGAGACTCTTATCTCCAATGAACCACCAGAAAACTGGAAGTGGCACTGTGGCTCAAGTGATAGAGTGCTCCCCTTGAGCTGAAGAGCTGAGGGGCATTGCCCAGGCCCAGAGTTCAAGCCCCACTGACAAGGGAGGGAGGAATGGAGGGAGGGAAGGAGGAAGTATTACTCCTCTCCCTGTGTGACCTGCAACTAACTTCTCCAAGCCCTTTTTCTGCCAAGTAGATAAATCCTCACCCGTGCAGTTTTCAGATCTCTCCCTAGGGAGCAGCATGCCCCATGGGGGGGTCCTCTCAGGGGTGACCCCAGTTGACCTCAAGGGACCCCCCTGAGTGTGGGGCTCTCCACCTCCTCCCCACCGCCATATTCTGTGGCTACTGCCAAAGTGGGTTTAGAGATGTGCTTTACAGCTGTGTTTTCAGAAAGACCTCACGGAAGGCCACACAGAGGCTGGGTCACGGATGAACCCAGTCAGATTCCATCTTTGCACCCAGGTCTGCACACAGGGCTGGGGGCTCCGTGGATCCCCTCTGGAGACCTAGCTCAGGCCCCAAGACATCCATTGAAAAGCAGCAATATACCCAGACTATTGTAGATGTATTTCCTTTTCTCTTTACTTTAATCTTTTGAGTACTTACTGTATTCTGGGTGTGCAGCCAGGCCCTTTCCCTCATAGTAATTTCATAAAATACCTTTTTCCCCCTAAATCCCCATTTTACAGATAAGCCTTCCTGATGCTCAGAACCTTCCAGTTAACTTGTCCAAGTCCCTCCACCCGACCCAGCTGCTGAGCAGTGCAACCTACCAGACATCCAGATCCGAAAAGCTGTTAGGGAGGTGCCTGGTGCCAGCCCTACAATCTGGCTGCCATAAACACATTTCACAGGGCACGGAAGCAGAAGCGAGGGAGGGGCTGATGGGAAATTGTCAGGCGCATCACTGTCATCCATTAAGTATTTCCTAGGCTCAGACACCCTTCCCCGCGCCCCCTCCCAGCTCTGGGATCTGAGCTGCCTCCTGCAACAGAGGTCACTTTTAAGGGCAGATCCCAAAAGTGTTTGCAACCCCTGTTTCTCAGCCTGGGCTGTACAGGCAATGAGTGTGAGAATGCCCCCACACACATACACCCCTGTCATATCCAGGCTGGTGTTTGCCAACAAAAACAAAAGTTCTAGTGTGTCCTGGGTAGGTGAGCAGAGACCAGGCCCTGGACTATAAGGGGAAGAGGATTTAAGTTCTGAACTCAGCCCTCTTGATTTTCAGGATATGGGTGGAAAGCATCAAGCTGGCTTGCAAATAGTGGTCCTGTTGAATCTCTAGAACCTGTCATTTCTCCCCTTCTCCCATCCCAGTCCATTCCATTCTCTTGTCTGATTTCTGTCATAAGTCATCGATTCAAAAATCAGGCATCAGGGGCCGGGAAGGTGGCTCAGTGGTAGAGTGCTTGCCTTGCGTGCACAAGGCCCTGGGTTCGATTCCTCGCACCATATAAGCAGAAAAAGCCAGAAGTGATGTTATGGCTCAAGTGGTAGAGCACTCACCTTGAGCTGAATAGCTGAGGGACAGAGACCAGGCCCAGAGTTCAGGCCCCACCACCAACCAGCCCTGCCCTATCTCCGGTCTCAGTATTTGTCCTCAGGTATGGCCACCCAGGCAGACAGGGCTCACAGGCCGGCTCACTCTCGAAAAGAGAATTGGTGATGTCTCTCCTCCTCGCCACCCCTACTGCCCAACCTCTCTCCCAACCCTTCCCTCCTGGTTCCAACTTCGTTAATCAAGCAAGCCAGTGTGGGACCCTTGTGAAGGCGGCTATTGTGCCCTGCCTCTCAAAAGCAACGGGCAGGCAGCACTCAGAACCAGTTGGCATGACGACTGAGCTACGAGGACACTTTCAAAACGGGCAATTTAGTTTTAAATGATCATTACTGAATGTCACATTGCCGTAATTGCGAGGACAGCTAATTGGGCAATTGTTCAGACTTCTTTTGGTTCTGCTTCTATTGAATGTGTGCGCGCGCACACACACACACACACACACACACACACACACACACACACACACACACACACACATTACTCACAGGATGGGCCAACTTACTCATTCCACGATCACCAAAGACCTGCGTTATGAAGAGCTTGGCCTCTGCACTGGGCCATGTGGTGGCTGTTGATTGACTGAAATACGTCATCTCTAAATGGCGCTCAACCTAGAACTCGGCCCTGAGATACCTTCTTGTGCCCTCTGCCCACACAGATCATCTCCAAAAGTGTCAAGATGTTAGCAGCCTGTACCCACACACACTCTCATTCTGACAAAAGCCATCTGCCCGGTCAGAGGACTCTGACTTGGGAAAGTTTGATCTGACTCTTTGTGTGTGTGTGTGTGTGTGTGTGTGTGTGTGTGTGTGTGTGTGTGTGTGTGTGTGTGTGTGTGTGTGTGTGTGTGTGTGTGTGTGTGTGTGTGTGTGTGTGTGTGTGTGTGTGTGTGTGTGTGTGTGTGTGTGTGTACTGGTCTTGAACTCTACCACTTGAGCCACACCTTCACTTTTGGCTTTTGGTGGTGGTGGTGGTGGTTGTGAGGCTTGAACTCAGGACTCTGTCCCTGAGTGTCTTTGTGCTCAAGGCTAGCCCTCTACCACTTGTGCCACAGCGTCACTTCCAGTTTTTGAGAGGTTAATTGGAGATAAGAGTCTCATAGGGGACTCTTCTGCCCAGGCTGGCTTCAAACTGTGATCCTTGGATCTTATCCTCCTGAGTAACTAAGATTACAGGTGTAAGCCACCAGCGCCCAACAACTTTATTTTTTCCTGGTTAATTGAAGGTAAGAGTCTCACAGATTTTCCTGCCCAAACTGGCTTAGAACTGCAACCCTCAGATTTCAGCCTCATGAGTAACCAGTTTTTTGCTAATCCTGCACATGTCTCCATCCCTCCGTATCTTCCATCAACATTACCCCACCATGAAAGCACACATGTCACCGAGGGAGTGACCAGGCTTATGTATGGAGATCTATTTGCTTCAAACAGATCTCTTGATCAGGAATGATGTCCAGATTCGAACCCAGCTCTCTGGGCTCCTTGCTTTGCTATCATAGTTGATGCAAAATAGTTTTTGTTCTGAATGTTGTTTCCCACACCTTAATCCTGTGAACAATCCCCATGTTTCTATGTTGACTTCAGAGAATGTTTTCACCAAACCCTGGGACAAATCATCCCTCCCAAAGGGACAGGGAGGCCTGGTTAACTCATCTTAATTATGTTTTAAAACCTAAATTGCTGCCCTGAATAAATTGGAAATGACCAAGTGTATTGAAGTTATGTTTCAACCCAGGGAAGACAGCAGGGCTGACTCTGGTACTTAATTGAGCTGAAACCCAGAGATGAAAAACTAGAGCTGAGAATGTGCCACCCATAGAGAGACAGGAAAACCATATTTCCACCTCAAATGACAGATGCCATTCCGACCTTTCTCGGCTGATTGCAAGCCTTTGGAGTGCAAAATACTCCCTTTGTTCTGATTTTTCTGACAACAATTTAATCAGGTTCTATTCATAGAAATTACAATCTAAATTTTCTTTTTTTCCCCCTTCCAAATATCAAATAAAATAATGCACAGAGAGAAGAAAAAAAAGTCAAGTTCTGGGAAGAAATCATTGGTTTCGAAGACTGCCAGCATGTAGCCGGTGCTAGTGGCTCACACCTGTAACCCTAGTCAGGAGAATCAGAAGGCTGAGATCCGAGGATCATAGGCAGGAAAGTCCATGAGACTCTTACCTCCAACAAAAGGCTGGAAGTGGTGCTGCGGCTCAAGTAGTAGAACACACACCTTGAGCAAAACAAAAAATGAAACCCACAAAACCAAAGAGACAGCACCCAGGTCCTGAGTTCAAGCCCCAGTAGAGCCACAAAAATGAAGAAGAGAGAGAGAGAGACAAAAAGGAGACTAAGCTTAGAGATGGAGCACCTGCCATTTGGAAAAGATTGGCCTGCATAGAGAACTAAGCTCTCAGCCTAATACAAGAGGGGTAAAAAAAAGGGGGCAATAAGGTAGCTAGCAGCACAAACCATATGAGGAGGAACAGAGCTTGAAATCTCAACAGGCAACACAGACCAGGAGGGCAGGCTTGTGTGTCAGGTGCTTTTGTTGTTGTTGTTTTGTCAGTCGTGGGGCTTGAACTCTGGGCCTGGGCGCTGTCCCTCAGCTCTTCAGCTCAAGGCAAGCTCTCTAGTACTTGAGCCACAGCACCACTTCCAGTTTTCTGGTGGTTTATTGGAGTTAAGAGTCTCATGGACTTTCCTGCCCAGGCTGGCTTTGAACCACAATCCTCAGATCTCAATCTCCTGGTAGCTAGGATTACAGATGTGAGCCACTGGCACCTAGCCAGTGAGAGGTTTTGTTTTTTTTGTCAGTCGTGGGGCTTGAACTCTGGGCCTGGGTGCTGTCCCTCAGCTCTTCAGCTCAAGGCGAGTGCTCTACCACTTGAGCTACAGAGCCACTTCCGGTTTTCTGGTGGTTTATTGGAGATAGGGTCTCACGGTCTCTCCTGCCCGGGCTGGCTTTGAACCGCGATCCTCAGATCTCAGCCTCCTGAGTAGCTAGGATTACAGGCGTGAGCCACCAGCACCCGGCTGTCAGTGAGAGTTTTAAGAAACATGCCCAAAGCTGGGCATGGTGATACACATCTATAATCCAAGCAACTCTCCAGAGACATGCTCTTCCAGGACAGCTCAGGGTCATTCCCCCACCACCACCACCACAACAAAAAAAGTCCACAAAATCCCCTCTCCACAGAAAAGGCTGGGTGTGGTGGTGTGGGCCTGCCATCCCAGTTACAGCAGGAAGTGTAAATCGAAGCATTGCGATCCAAGTTGCCCTGGGCTTAAAAAATAAAATAGAATTGAGATCCCATCTCAAAAAGAACCAGTGTTAAAGGACTGGTGGTATGGTTCACATGGTACAGCACCTACCTAACAAATTCAGGGTCTTGAGTTCAAGCAGGAAGAGGAGGAGGAAGAGAAGGAGGATGAGGAGGAGGAGGAAAAGGGAAGAAGAAGAAGGATGAGGAGGAAGGAAGAGGAAGAAGAGGAGGAGGTCCAGGTTTGAATGACTGGTTTGTACAGAGTTGGGCAGCCCGTGGACTGGAATCATTTTTGCTCTAGAGTCTATGCACTCAGTGTTCATACTTTCCATATCCCTTCCAGAGCTGAGCCATGACATGAAGAAGGAAAGAAGGTAACAGAGATCCAGGACCAAGACTCCCATCTCTGGATAGAAAGCAAAATGAAGGTGAGGGCTATTGCTTTGTAGGAGTGCCCCCTGGGTGTTCTTTTCATATGACTCATGGAAGTTCTTCATGCCTCAGACGCTCTATTACTCCCATTCTACAGGCAGAGTCTTAGGTCAAATATTTCTCCTGAGGCCACACAGTAATAGTGGTTCTGATTTGTGATTAAAAAAAAAAACAAACAAACAACTTTAGGCTTTGGCTGAGCTGTAAATAACAAAGCAGATCACTCTCTTCCTCTCCCTTCCTCTCTCCCTCTCTCCTTCCCTATCTCCCCCTGCCACACACACACACACACACACACACACACACACACACACACACACACATATACAGGCACACACTAGATTAATTATTTACTGCCCATACTATATATCTTGAGGATGGCATTTTGCTGCACGGAGCTTTAAACGGTGCCTGTTTAAACACATTTAATGCAATGAATCTTTCAGGTGATTCATCAGCACCTGATGAGAGCCCACTCGGGCGTCCCAGCACATCATAACACATCGGAATCAGCCGAGAAAAGTTATTTGCACACTCTGCAGTGGGGTAGAGAAAGATTCACTTAAAGACACAGAGAGCTCACTCCCTGAGGTTAACTAGCAAAAAGAAAATAAAAAGAAAGAAAACGCAGCTGAGAAGAATTCACACGCCCCCTAGTGGTGGGAAGGTATGTTTGCGTGGAGAGAACAGGTTCAGAACTGTTGCTTGGAGTTGAGGGTGTTTTGTTTTTGCCAGGGAGGACCCACAAATATGTACACGCATGGGTATGTGCATGGGAATACACACACACACACACATACTTCACATGAGTTTTATGTAGCAAATGCACATCACCGTGATAAACAGTTCCACATACGCGCTACCCAGGTATGGAGTTGGGTGGAAATTGTGGGTGGGAATTTTTGTAGGAATATACCCACGGGATCCTGCCCAGACCCTGAAACTGTGAAATGTTGAGATGACTAAATTTCCACAGTGCCACTTCTGATTTTCTGAGTGGTTTATTGGAGATCATAGTCTTATGGCCTTTCCTGCCCAGGTTGGCTTTGAACCACAATCCTCAGATTTCAACCTCCTGAGTTGCTAGGATTACAGGCATGAGCCACTGGCTCCCCAGCTGACTAAACTTTTTTTTTAAGCTACAGACGTTCAGTGACTCACAGCCTATGATGTTCCTATGAGCAGTTTCTGTCAATGAGAGGTTTCAGGCTCCGGCCACATGTATAGAAGAATGTCCTATAACATGTAAATCACTATGTTTGCACCTATATGCATATAATTCCATTCAGTCCTCTTGTCTGCCCTGTGAGATATTTGGTAGCAGTGTCCCATATTGCAGATGAGGAAATGGAGGCTTTAGAACTTAGAGCAACTTGCCCAAAGACATGCAGGTTGTCATAAAACAGTTCTGCCAGTGTGGTGCTGGTAGCCCACCCCTGTAATCCTAACTACTCAGGAGGCTGAGGTCTGAGGATCAAGGTTTGAAGCCAGCCTGAGCAGAAAAGTCTGTGAGACTCATCTCTAATTAACCACAAAAAAAAAAAAAAAAGGCAGATGTAGAGCTGTGGCTCAAGTGATGGAGTGCTAGCCTTAAGCAAAAAAAAAAAAAAAAAAAAAAAAAAAGCTTAGGAAAAGAGTTCAGGCCCTAAGTTCAAGCATTAGGACTGGCACCAAAAAAAAAAAAAAAAAAAACTGATTCCTGATCATTACCTATGACATCTTTTTGTGAAGGGAGTTTTATTCTCTGGGCCTGACTGGAATCAAGCTGGAATCAATAATAGTGTTATTTAAAAAAAAAAAAAAAAAGGAGCTGGGAAGATGGCTCATGGTAAAGTGCTTGCCTTGCATGCATGAGGCCCTGGGTTCAATTCCTCAGCACCACATAAGCAGAAAAAATCCAGAAGTGGCGCTGTGGCTCAATTGGTAGAGTGCTAGCCTTGAGCTGAAGAGCTGAGGGACAGCGCCAGGCCCAGAGTTCAGGCCCCACAATGGACCAAAAAAAAAAAGTTATTAAGGTGAGAAATGCATAAGAAGGGAAACTCTTTAGAAGAGAATTGACTTTATTTATTGTTAACTTAAAAACTGTTATTATAAAGGTGATATACTGAGGGGACAGTGGGGTTTGTTTTGATTGTTGTTTTTCAATCTGTTCCAAAAATACCAAGGAGAAGCACCAGCCTAGAGGGATAGGAAAGGCACACATTACTAGGCACAGCCAGGGCTAAGTGCTTCCTTTAGTCTTCCTTCAAGATCACCTGGCACACAGAGCAACCAAGCTCAGGTAACTTCAAGCAAAACTCTTCAGCTACATGGGATAGATAATTGCCCAAGGAGTGGAGCGCTGTAGAAATATCAGGCAGATATGAAACTCCAAATGTTGTATTTAACCTCCCCTAAAGGAACGTTAAAGAGGTTTTAATACTTTGATGGGAGAAGGGAGCCCCATGTGTGAAGGAAAAAAAAAAGAAGAAAAAGAAAGAAAACGGCAAGTGCTGACTGCGTCACTTTCCACCTGAAGGAAGCAGGCCAGAATCGATTTCTAATAGGAAGGCCGGGGAGCGGTTGTGCATTGTGGATTACGGTCACATTCTACAGCTCTTAAGAGCTTCTCTGGGCAGACTGTAAATTACCCTGACCTTAAAGAAAATGTTCACACTAAGGCTTTGCTTTTTATGAACATTCCACCTGGCTATTCTGGTGTGACTTTAAATAAAATAAACACATACACACACACACACACACACACACACACACACACACACACACACACACACACAGCTGAGGAACCAACAAAGCCCTCATAGAGCCGAGGATCAGGCCTGTGTTGGTGATGGATTCTGTTTCCTTGCGGCCCCTGGATCTAGAAGGAAAAAGAGCATTAATACTAGAAACGATAACCAAACCAATGATAAACAACTGCAATTGGGGATGGCTACTTGTTTTTGGAACTTCAGGGCTTACTGGTGGCTATTATGTATCCCAGTAGATTTGGCCTCTAGGGCTTTCCTTTAGGGTTCAAAGCCACTGCTGAGGGGACCGTGGCATCTCTTTGAGATGGAAGGGGGTTACTGGATAGTGAAGAGGAGCTCTGGCTCGAAGACAGCTCTGGGCTTTTGAAACCTACAAGGTGTATATCAGAGCGTGTTGGGCAGCAGAAAAGGCACAGCTATTGTTACTCCCATCTTCTGAAATCTGGTTCATTCTGTACTCACCTCCTTGGTGCACAAGAGCCTTCCTTCTTCTAAGATAGATGGCGTACCTATGTTTTCTCGGGGGCGCCTGTGCAGTCATTGGCACAGGCAGGGAAATGTTGGATGGCAAGAATCTTTACCTAAAAAGCACCTCACTGAGCCTTGCACAGAACAGATCTTCTAAAAATTAGAGTCAAAATTGAGTAGAAATAGCCCAAAATCACTGATTAGAAATAGCCAAAATATCCCTACATTTGCTATTATTCAACCACAGGAAAAAGATACATTGTACCCCTCCAGCCATCAATGCAATCAAGGTTTGGGTTTCACACTTAGTGTGTTTAGTAAAATGATGCCAAAGTGACCTTTAAAATGTACTTGAGAAGGAACCATGTTTGACAAACACGTGACAATCTTTTGAAAAGTCCAACACAATGCCCTAGCTACTTAGAAGGCTGAGATCTGAAGATCGTGGTTTGAAGCCACTTGGGGCAGAAAGACCTCCATGAAACTTTTTTTTTCAATCATCTGGGCCTGGATGCTGTCACTGAGCTCTTTTTCTCAAGGCTAGCACTCTATTGTTTGAGCCACAGTGCCACTTCTGGTTTTCTGGTGGTTTATTGGAGATAAGAGTCTCAAGGTCTTTCCTGTCAGTGCTGGCTTTGAACCCTGATCCTCAGATCTCAGCCTCCTGAGTAGCTAGGATGACAGGCGTGAGCTATCAGTGCCTGGCTCCATGAAACTCTTAACGACTCAAAAATTGGAAGTGGAGCTATAGCTCCAACTAGTTGAGTGCTAGCCTTGAGAAGAAGAGCTCAAGGACAGTGCGTAGGCCCTGAGTTCAACCTTCATGACTGACAAGGGAAAAAAAAGTCCTTATTATTTCCTGGGGTAAACACGGTTGATGCCACAGATGTCTGAAGGGGAGCTGTGGCTCCAGCTTTGAGTGGAAAAGTCAAGTGAGAACGCAAAGCCCTGAGTTCAAGTACCAGTACTGGCACTCACACACAGACACACACACACATACACAAACATGAAATGAATGCGACATTTCATTTATGAATCTTGTCGAGGCTATATTATATTCAAATTCATTCTTTTGGAAGGGTACACCAAAACATGGCCAAAGAAACAATCTCTTTCTGAAGAAAACCAGCTCCAAATACCATCAACCTACAGCCACCATGATATTAAATGAAAAGATCCGCAGACATAAAGCTTAATCAGGCCTGGCCTAGAGAAAAGCCAAGTCACAAGTTCAGAGCCTACAGAGTTCTCATTTCTAAACCTTGGTGGGGAGCGCGGGGGGATTGGTCTACATTTGAATTCAAACCCAGTCATGTCCTTAGATCAACTTGAGCTGACGAATTCTCCAAAAGAAAAAGTGGAATGCGACAATTGGCTGGCGATTATACCGTGCAGCGCCTTGTCAGTCCAGATATTTCACTTTTATATTAAATTTTTTCCCAACTAATTTAAAGGTAACTGCTCAATGCCAGATACCCAGGCGATTTATCATTATTCATTTATTTTCATGCACTGCTGTCACTTGCAAGGACGTAATTCTTAAGGAAACAAAATTACTCTAAACTTATTGTGGTTTTGGAAAAGTTGATGAAATCTGTTCTCTGACAAGAAAGGAAAAGCTTGGTTGAGCAGAGGTTCACTGCGGACTTCTGTGTCCCCTGCACTCTGGGCCTCTCTTCCTGGTCCTTATGCCTCAGGACTCCTGTCCTGAGGTTCATGCCTTTTATCCCTAGCTATCCTATCCTGGCGGTTCATGCCTTTTATCCCTAGCTCCTCAGGAGGCTGAGACTGGAGGATCCTAGTTCAAAGCCAGCCCAAGCAGACAAATCTGAGAGACTCTTTTTTTTTGGGGGGGGGTCCAGTCGTGGGGCCTGAACTCTGGGCCTGGGCGCTGTCCCTCAGCTCTTCAGCTCAAGGCTAGCGCTCTACCACTTGAGCCACAGCGCCACTTCCGGCTTTTTTCTTTTTGCTTATGTGGTGCTGAGGAATCGAACCCAGGGCCTCAGGCATGCAAGGCAAGCGCTCTACCACTGAGCCACCTTTCCAGCCCCTGAGAGACTTTTTATAAGATTAAATTTTATTGTACAGGTGATGTACAGAGGGGTTACAGTTACATAAGTCAGGTCATAGGTATGTATATTTCTTTTTGAATAGTGTCCCCTCTTCCTTCATTTTCTTGCAATCCGAGAGATTATTTTCTCCAGTTAATCAGTACAAACACAGAAGTGGTGTGTGGAGGAGTGACTCAAGTGGTACAGCATCAGCCTTGAGTAGGAAAAAATAAAGTGCCTAGGTACTGGGTTCAAGTCCCAGTACACACACACACACACACACACACACACACACACACACACACACACACACACACACACACACACACACCAGCTTCTCAAGGTCAGGTCTGTCTTTGAGTGTTAGGCAATTCAGCAAGCACATCACATCTCCATCCTCGAAAGGGCGCGCAGTGGTTTTTTTCAGTTCTCTTAACTGATAAGCTGGTATGTAATCATGTGGTCAAAACATTTACTTCTGTAGGCCTAATGCAGGAATCCAGCTGAGAATCTTTCTTCTAACCGGAAAGCGACTGACGTGTGGCATTAAATGGCAGTGAAGCACGAGGAGCACTTGCAGAGCCTTTGCATTCTTCCCTGGTTCCCGGGAGCCTTCAGGGTGAAGTCCAGCCTCCCTAAACTGACCATCACAGACCTTGAGAAGGGTACCTTATCCATCTTTCCAGTACCACCTTTTGTTCTTCTCCTTTATTCTCTGGTCCAGGCATGCTAGAATTACTCCTTGGTTTCTGGAGAACTGGAACTTTCTGCAATTCCCCTCTTGGTGTGTGCTTGGGTATTTCCCACCCGTATGGATAAGCTCTGTTTCATAGTTGACACCTACTGATTATTCATAAAGGAATCAATGTCCCTGGGTGCTGCTGGCTCACGCCAGTCATCCTAGCTATTCAAGAGGCTCAGATCTGAGGATCGTGGTGCAAAACCAACCTCAGGCAGAAAAGCCCATGACACTCTTATCTCTAATAAACTACTCCAAAAAAGCCAGCAGTGGTGTTGTGGCTCAAGTGGTAGAGCATTAGCTTTGAGCACAAAAGAGGCTCAGAGACAGTGCCCAGGCCCTGAGTTCAAACCCCAGGACTGGCAAAAAGAGAAAGAAAGAAATCAAATGTCAACCACTCCCTAAATGCAAGAACAGTCAACCTACCTGCAGTGTCATGTCTCATATCCACATTGGACTCTTCATTGCCTTCATTCACCTTCTGGTGATATGGTTTATATTTTCAACTTCCAGTTCTTTAATAATTTCTCTTTCTATGGCTGTACTGGAATTTGAATGCAGGGCCTTGCACTTGCTACCATTTGAGCCATGCAAACAGTACTAGACATTACCTCAAAGAATTCCTTTCATTTCCTCTATATGAATGGGGAGGTAGTAGTGGGGAGAGGAAGGTGCTTATATGGCACTAAGAGGCACTGAATTCCCCACCAGATATTCTAAGCAGCAGAAAAAAGGCAGGTCTGAGACACAGCTAGCCTAGAAATTGACCAGCTAAGATTTTAAGATCTGTTGATCAATTGCACTCAGCCTCTTGGGAAACCCTTTACCAATTTGCTAAGCTTTGTCCTCATTTCTTCTCTTCCCCAGAGCTATTTTCCTAACCTTTGAGTCTCTTCTAAAGCCAAAGAGTAAACAAGAGATTTTATTTTAAGCCCTTGGTTGAACATGGAGGGCTATACGTATATTTATTAAATGTTAGTTTATGTATTAGTTAATATTTCGAGAATTTTCTTTAAAACTTTTTTTCAGCCACTATCTGAGGCCAGGGTGTTAGAAGTATTATCTTAAGGAAGCATCTACCTAGTACTTGTTATATAGTACAAATTCAGTATTTAGTGGCTTAAATTATTAATTTATCATCCAAAACTGCAGAACTGAATGCTGTTAATCGCAGTGGAAAATCTGAAGAGAGTAAAAGTCAGAAGGACACCTAGGAGGTAAGCTATTTACCAACCCCAGCTCACAAATCCTTGGGTACCTTAAGTATAGACACAGTGTATCATTTTACTTTGTATTACTTTTTTGTAACTTTTTATGGCTGTATCAAATCCCCCAATACTCAATTGCAAGAGAATTGGGGAAACAGAAATAAGTGATGCTCCAGTCTTCAGGCAAGTTGGGTATAGTTCACAGTTCAAACGATTTCAACCAAGTCCTGTGGTCCTCAGGTGAAAGGGAGAGAAGGCAGAAAAATGGAGAGAAGAAGAGTGGGCGGGTGCAGGTATAACGTATGTAGGTGAAAATGGTGTCAGGTATCTTCAGAAAGACAGGTGAGATTGAGAGAGATGAGAATGACAAAAAAAAAGTGACACTGGTCAAGAAGCATTGTACTCTGAAACTGACATGTTGAATCAAAACACATTGATCCAAATATAAATATAAATATATATATATATATAAATGCTAAGCATGAGACAAACAAAAATAAAGAATAGGAGAAGTGTGCAATTATTAGTCCCAGTTACATAAATCTTGCTCTCCGCATTCAAGCCCAATTCTAGGCCCGCTCTTCTAGCTGAATGTGACATTGCTGAGACACAGGATTGTAAAAAATGGATCTTATCCAGTATGATTATTTTTAAGGTGAAGGAAAACTGAGGCCCACACCAAGACATCAAATTAGAAGGCTCCTGGTAGGTGTTTGTGTGTGCGTTCCTGATACTTGAACAACTCAGGGCCTGGGTGCTGCCTGTGAGCTCATGTGCTCAAGACTAGCACTCTACCACTTGAGCCACACAGCTCCACTTCTGGCTTTTTGGTGGTTAACTGGAGAAAAGTCTCAAACCGAGCTCCTTAGACCTCAGCCTCCTGAGTAGTTAGGATTATGGGCCTGAGCCACTGACGCCCAGCTTAGAAGGCTTCTCTAAAAAAAAAAACAAATTACTTGGTTAAAAATCCATCTACATACACGACACACAGAAAGCAAGGCCTCTCTCGGGTCAGAAGTGCAGGTTCCTACGTAGCCAAGGTTTTTGCTGCTGTTGTTTTGGGCTTTTTAAAAATAAAAGGGTAGAGCGCTTGCCTTGCATGCATGAGGCCCTGGGTTCGATTCCTCAGCACCACATAAGCAAAAAGAAAAAAGCCGGAAGTGATGCTGTGGCTCAACTGGTAGAGCGCTAGCCTGGAGCTGAAGAGCTGAGGGACAGCACCCAGGCCCAGAGTTCGAGTCCCATGACCGACTAAATAAGTAAGGAGAGCGCAGGGCATGCGCAGGGCGTCAGGCGGCTGCACTTCGCAGGCCCAGGCCCTTCTGCAATCCAGCCGCCTTAACCGAGGGGATGCGCTAACGCGGTGCCAGGAGCACCGGCTTGCACCCTGCGGAGCTGAGTTCAAATCCCCACGCTACCACTTAGGACACTTCATGGAGCCTTCGTTTCCTCATCCATTCGGGTGTGAGGTGAAGATGTACGCGTCCCCCCCGCCCCCCCACGGCCCGGGGTAACCCCCCCCCGCCCGGCCCGGGGTAACCCCCCCCCCACGGCCCGGGGTAACCCCCCCCCCGCCCGGGCTCGCAGGGACCCCACGGGGCACCCCAGTGCTCCGGCCCGGCTTGCTCCCCCTCCCCACTCCGCGCCTCTTCCCAGGCCACAGCCCAGCAATTCTCGGCGCTTCCTCTCGGGCGTCCCTCCGTCCTTTCATTCCCCGCAGCGTCCCGACCCAAGTCCACTCGCGGACTCGGCCAGCAAACCGAAACCGCCGAGCTACTCCAGGCCGGCTTCCGGCGTCCTCCCAGGCCGCGTTGCCTAGGCGACGGGGGCGGGGTGAAACGACGGGGGCTGGGAACCCGAGGTGTGCGCAGGCGCTTCGTCTTTAATCTCGCGGGAGCCCTCAGACTATCGCGAGAACGGACTCCCGGAAGTTCCACGTCAGTGTGGGCGACTGGTCAGCGCCGCCGGCGGGTCTCTGAGGAAGCTGCGTCGCCGGGAGCCAGCGAGGGCGCCGCGGCTCGGACCCACGCCGCCATGGTAGGTGGGGGCCTCGCTGCCCCGCGCGGCCCTGGCCGGCTCCGCGGGCCGCGGTTGGCAGCGGTCGGCGCTCCGGCCGCGGCTGACGTGGCGGTGAGGCCCGGAGGACGCCGGGCGCGGCCCGACCTGGAGGCCCTGGCTGTGGAAGTCGGGGGGGGGGGGTCCCCGGCCCCCCTCGCCCGCGGCCGCACGGCCCTGGGGCGTCGGTGGTGTGCGGGAAGGTCGAGACGCCGAAAACCAAGCCCCGAGGCAGCTTTTTTTTTGGGGGGGTGGGCGCAGTAAAACCCCGAATTCTACCGTAAAACGGCGACTCAGGTCGGGCCCTCCAGGTGGGGCTGGTTCTTTGAAATGTTGAGCGATGGTGGGTGGACGGACGGACTGACGGACTGACGGACTGCAAAGCGGAATTGTTGTTGTCGGTCGTGGGGCCTGAACTCTGGGCCTGGGCGCCGTCCCTCAGCTCTTCAGCCCAAGGCCAGCACTCTACCGCTTGAGCCACAGCACCACTTCCGTTTTTCTGGTGGTTCATTGGAGGTAAGAGTCTCATGGACTTTGATGCCCGGGCTGGCTTTGAACCGTGATCTTCAGAGCTCAACTCCTGAGGAGCTAGGATGACAGGTGTGAGCCACGGCGCCCGGCTTGGCAGCACGTTTTTATGAAATAATACTCTCGCTCTCAAACATGCGCCTCGCCCTCCCACCCCAAAATACCTTTGCAGGAGAGCGTTAAGGTAATAAAGGAGAAAATGCAAGACGGTAAGGATACCTTTACCGAAACCGTTATGGGAATCTGTGTACGTGTATGTGTAAGTGTGTGTATGTAGTGGTACTGAGAGCAGGCGCTCCACCACTACCACACCACCAGTCCTTTTTACTTGGGTTAATTTTCAAATTGAGTGCTGCTTTTCACCCCCAGGTGCACCACCTCATGAGCCAAACCACCAGCCCTTTTCACTTGGGTCAGTTTTCAAGTAGGGTCTTGCTTTTTGCCCAAATGAGCCTGAAAGCACTTCTCCTGTGTGAGCTTGAATCACTACACCCAGCTTTTATCGGTTGAGTGGGGAGGAGGGAGGGATGGTGTCTCACTAACTTTTTGGCAGGGCAGGCCTGGAAGCAGGATCCTCTCAGACCTCATCTTCCGGGATACCTAGGATTCTGCCCAGCTAAAGTCAGAATTTTGATATTTGAATATTTTTTTCTCCCTTTTTTATACTTGTTCTGAAGCATGAACAAAGATTTGGAGCTTGAGACTACAAGGAATAAGAATTAGAAATGCCTTATTTTCCAGTTAAAACATTAACATTTGTGCAAAGCTACTGGTAGGGGAGCTGGGATGAAACAAAAGTTGATCCCTGGGGGAAAGTGGTGAACGTTAGGGATATTCCCTTAGGATAACCAGAGAACTGTTGGTGCAAGGAGCATTTAAGCTTTGAATGGTCCATCTTCTGCAAGATGGAAGGAGACATTGGGAGTTGATTCAGTGAACACCTAATCCTTTGGGTCCCAAAGTACAAAAAAGTCATCACTGGAATGTTGAAGGGAGTGTTAGAGCAGAAGCACTTCCCTGAAGTGATGTACGTTTTTTTGAATTGTAGTTACATGGTTATTTGGTGGTGCACAGAGGGGTTTCCATTTCATGTCTGGTAATGAGTACATTTCTTTTTTTGGCAGTGTCACTGCTTTGTTTCCCCCTAGTTTCTCCCTCCTGTCCCTGTCCACAGTTGCATAGTTCATTTTCCACATAGTGTATACTGAATACTATTACTGCATTTGTTCACCCTTCTTTCTGTGCCCCCCTTTTGCCCCATCCCCATCCACCACCACCAACAAAAACTCATGTTTCCATTTCCAGGAATTCATTTTGATAATTTTTTTTTTTTTTGTGGGTCGTGAACTCTGGACCTGGGTGCTGTCCCTCAGCTCTTCAGCTCAAGGCTAGTGCTCTACCACTTGAGCCACGGCAGCACTTCCAGTTTTCTGAGTGGTTCATTGGAGTTAAGAGTCTCATAGTCTTACCTACCTGGGCTGGCTTTGAACCTCAATCCTCAGATCTCAGCCTCCTGAGTAGCTAGCTCTTCAGCTCATGGCCAGCGCTCTACCGCTTGAGCCACAGCACCACTTCCGTTTTTCTGGTGGTTCATTGGAGATAAGAGTCTCATGGACTTTGATGCCCGGGCTGGCTTTGAACCAGGATCCTCAGAGCTCAACTCCTGAGGAGCTAGGATGACAGGTGTGAGCCACCGGTGCCCAGCTGATTAATATTATTTTAAATGTTTAAAGGAGTTACACCTTTGGGTTTCTCCCTTGGGGCATCCTCCTTTAGTCAATTTTTGTGAATGTGTAGAGTCTGTATAAGTTTTCATGTCCACTTGTATTTTAGATCTAGCTTCCACATACGAGAGAAAACAACAGTTTGTTTCTCTGAGCTTGGCTGACTTAATGTAACTTGATTTGTTATAGGTCCATCCGTTTCCCTGCAAATGACTTAATGTTCTTTCTGATGGATTAGTAAAAATGTGTATATGTGCCACGTTTTCTTGATCCACTCATCTATTGTAGGTCATCTAGGCTGTGTCCTTAAGTTGTGAATAGTGCAGCAATAAACATGGATATACAAATTGCTTTACCATATCCTGACTTGTATTGTTTGGGTACATGCCCAGGAGTGGTACAGACAGGTCATAGGGAAGTTCTTTGTTTAGTTTTTTGAGGAACCTCCAATTGCTTTTTGTGTCATTGGACTAGTTTACATTGCCACCAACAGTGCAATAGGGTTTCTTTTTCTCCACATCCCCACTAGCATTTGTTGTTATTTGAATTCACTATGTTGGCCAGTTTATCTGGGGTGAAAATGGAATCTCAGTTGTTTTGATGTGCATTTTTTTTATGGGCAGGGATATTGAGCATTTCCTCAGGCATTACCATTTTTCTGAGAAGTCTCTCTTTAGCTTCTTTGCTTATTTATTGATTGGTTTATTAGTTTTGTGGGGGTGTTAATTTTTTAGCTTCTTGTATATTTTGGATGTTAGGCTTTTGTCCAGTGGATTGCTGGTAAAGATCTTCTAGTCTGTTGGCTTGGGGTGGGAGTGGGGGGGAGGGTGGTCATGGAGCTTGCTGTCCCTGAGCTTTTTCACTCAAAGCTAGTGCTTTACCACTTTGAACCACAGAGCCATTTCTAGTCTTCTGGTGGTTAGTTGGAGATAAGAGTCTCATGGACTTGGATCCTCAGACCTCAGCCACCTGCGTAGCTAGAATTACAGGCATGAGCCAACGGCACCTGGCTGTTGGCTGGGTTTCTTTTTTTGGGGGGTGGGGGAGGTCCTGTTGTGGGGCCTGAACTCTGGGCCTGGGCGCTGTCCCTCAGCTCTTTAGCTCAAGGCTAGCACACTACCACTTGAGCCACAGCGCCACTTCCAGCTGTTTTCTTTTTGCTTATGTGGTGCTGAGGAATCGAACCCAGGGCCTCAGGCATGCAAGGCAAGCGCTCTACCACTGAGCCACCTTCCCAGCCCCTTTTGGCTGTCTTTCTAGTTTAGCAACTGGATCCTTTGCTGTGCAGAATTTTTTTATTTTGATGCAATCCCATTTATCATGTCTCTCTCCTATATGCTGTGCCCCTGGGACTGTTTTCAAAAAATTCCTGCCTATGTCTATAAGTTCTATGGTTTCTCCCATTCCATTTTGAAATAGTTTCAAAGTTTCAGGTCTGACATTGATCCACTTTGAATTGATATTGGTGCATGGTAACAAACAAGGATCCAGTTTTAGTTTTCTACATGTAGATGTATTAATGGACTTCTTTTTTTTTTTTTTTTTTTTAATGGGTGTGTGCTTTGAGGACCTGTGGAAGTATGTTGAGGTTGTTCGGAGTTCCCGGTCCACTTTCAGAAGCATCATTTTTACCCAGCAATCAACATTGCTTTTGACAAAATGCATGGTTTATATGGTTAATGAAGGAAAAGTATTATGTAGTGGCTGCCACCAAGGTTCCTGGCACAGACACTTTGTGTTTATTGGCTTGGAGGAGACCAGAAAAAAAAAAAAAAAGTTAAAATTTGTGATATTCATTAGTAGGGGGGAAAAAGTCTAGGATGTTTAAAGTAAAAGGTTCCACTGTCCTTAAATTAGCAATGGCTACATGACAGCTAGGAAGTTTTAGGACAGAAAGATAAAACAGTGGGAACATTTTTGAGGCAATTGGAAGAGTTAGAGAACTCAGACCCTGTAAAGTAAAAGTTGTGGCTAACGGTGACGGAGGTGTGTAGAGAAGTTAAAAGCAAGTCTGAAGTACCAGTGACCCAGAATTGATAGACAAGCAGGACGCCTGTGAGGTGATCGGCTCAGGATAGTGTTCATCTCTGCTAAATAGGTCTTTACGTGGAAAAGTGACCTTCCATTTCTGCCGCATTCCAGGAAGGGCATAGCATGGGGACAGGATAGGATCTCAGACTTGCCAGAGAAGCTGTTAGCTTGTGTTTAAGACCTGTTGAAGGGAATTTATTTTTATTTGTGGGTCATGAGGTTTGAATTCAGGGCCTGAGCTCGTTTGCTCAAGGCTAGTGCTCTATCACGTCGAGCCATAGGGCCACTTCTGGTTTTTGAGTGGTTAGAGTCTCACTGGACCTTTTTTTTTTTTCTTTGGCCCTGGCTGGCTTTGAACTATAATCCTCAGATCTCAGTCTCTTGTGTAGCTAGGATTACAGGCATGAGCCACCAGCGCCCAGCTGGAAATGTATTATAAGTTTGTCTTTTTTCAGCTTGCCTGCAAGACATTTAAACCTGTTGGCCCTAGGGCATCATGATCTGCAGCAAATTAATGTTTCTTCTAGAATGGCATTCTGGAGAGAACTGAGAAGATAAGTTATTTTCTGTTTTGGTATGCAGAAAGGGAATCTGGTTGAAAAGGGCTGTTTTAAGCTTACAGTTTCATGTCTAGAAAATATTTTTGTTTAAAATTGTTCAGTAGTATTTTAATGAGTAAGTTACTCATTAAAATAGTACAGACATTTCCTTTGACTCCAGAGACCTACATGGACTAACCCTCATCAGTCATGCAATAGGTACCTAGCTAGCATTTACTAATAATTTTTGCTAAAACTGCTCTTCTGTGAATAGCCAATTTAATATTATGGCTAATATATAATTCTAGGGTTTCATGAATAACAAGAGTAATATTCTCTAATACACCTGTGACTTTGGCACAGTTATGATTTAGAAAGTAAAATTTGTTTAATAGTTTATAAACTACAGGCACTTAAGTGTGATCTGCAGCCCCTTAGAAGTCCCTGTTACTCTTGTAGAGGTCCACAGATCGAAGCATTTTTCTCATAGTAAGATTCAGTCAGCCAGGCACAGTGGCTCACAGTAGCTGTTACCCTAGCTACCCAAGAGACTGAAATCTGAAGATCGTGGTGCAAAGTTAGCCCAGGCAGGAAAGTCCATGAGACTCTTCTCTCTAATTAACCACCAAAAGGCTTCAATTGGAGCTGTGCTCAAGTGGTAAAATGCTAGCCTTGAGCAAAAACGCTCACACATAGCACCCAGGACCTGAGTTCAAACCCCAGGACTAGCACACACAGACAGAAAGATGCTATGTCAGCTGTTTTCTTTCTTTCTTTCTTTTTAATACTGACTGGTGGTATAGAAGGAAAACCTGCTCATCTGAGCACCAAATCATACTGGGAAAAGAAAAAGATACATATAAAGCTGGCCTGGTAGGCAGTTAGAGAGAGAATGCAGGCCGGAGAGGAGAGAGAGGAGGAGAAGGAAGGGGAAAGAGGAGAGAGAGAGAGAGAGACAGAGAGAGAGGGGGGAGGGAGGGAGGGAGGGAGGGAGGGAGGGAGGGAGGGAGAGAGGTAGGGAGAGTCAGTGATTCCAGGGTGGCCTCATAAATACAAGTAGATAGAGTCCAAGCTGGCCTCAGACTTACTACGGAGCTCAGACTAGCTTTGAACTTGAAATCCTCCTGCCTCAGCCTGTCAATACTATATTTTTGGCTGCCATACTTTTCAGTAGGGCATTGGTGAAACAAGAAAGTGTGATGGTTAAGAAAAAGGTTGTTGTAAGACTCACTAGAAACAATGACAAGGGTGCTGAGACTGGATTATTGGGTAGACATATTCTAAAACTGAAAGAAGTTTACTAGTTCCCCTTATGGTATTTGTTGCTGATAAAGTTAGAGCTTTCAAGTGAATAGTCTAATTTTAAAAAACTTCTATCCTTGATGGATTTCTAATGAAAGTAGAAGTGGGCGGGGTAGTGATATTAACAAATGTGATCTTTTAATACAGTTTAACAATATGTCAACATTTGGCAAAACTTCCATGCCTGTGAACCAATTCAAATCAGGCATGAGTGAAAGACCCACTAGAAGCACTGGAATTTAACAGTATAACCAGTCCATTGATGTGGTTTCAGATTCTGAAGTGTATCTTTTAATAATCTGTTACTTCCAGAAGTTAAATGTAGTATAGAAGAAAGTCCTGTTCTTTCAGAAATGATCATTCATTTTTCTGACTCCCATTGGTGTAGAGATGGGTGTTTGCTGCTTGTTTTTGGTACACAGCAAATTTACCACAGAGTTGGGAAGTGGCTCACATCTGTAATCCTAGCTCCTCAAGAGGCCGAGATCTGAGGATTGAGGTTTGAAGTCTGCCGGGGCGGGCAAAGACACTCCAGCAAACGAGCAAAAAGTCTGAAGTGGAGAGGCCGGAGGTAGTCCTAAGTGGTAGAATCCAAAAGCTAATGGGCAAAAATGTGAGGTCCTGAGTTCAAACTCCTGTACTGGTACTACCAAAAAATAAATATCACACACACACACACACACACACACACCAAAAAATAAATAACACACACACACACACACCAAAAACACACACACACACACACACACACACACACACACACACACACCAAAAAATAAATATCACACACACCGGCCTGTACTGGTACTACCAAAAAATAAATCACACACACACACCGGCCTCTTAATACAGGGTTTGTAGTTGAGCTCTCACTGACATGTTTGACTCAGCAATTCAGTTTTCTTCTTGTCGTCTCCACAGCCTCTCCGCCTTGATATCAAGAGAAAGCTGACTGCTAGATCAGACCGCGTGAAGAGTGTGGACTTGCACCCCACAGAGCCATGGATGTTGGCGAGTCTCTACAACGGCAGCGTGTGCGTCTGGAACCATGAAACCCAGGTGGGACTTTGCAAGGTGTTTATTAGGAGCAAGATACTGGGTAGTCAGTAGAAGAGCTCTGACAGTGATCCTGCAGCCAAGTGCTGCCTGCATTCCCAACAGTGAGGGCTAGCTCCTGGAAGAGCTGTGTGGGACATGTCACATACACAGGGTGTTGAGTGAGGAACCTGACGGCTTGCTTTAGATAAAGTTAATACTATTAGTTCATAGTTAATTTTCTATTGTGACTCTTGTATCATTAGAATTTTTTTGGGGGAGGGCGGGTTCTGGTCATGGGGCCTGAACTCTGGGCCTGGGCGCTGTCCCTCAGCTCTTCAGCTCAAGGCTAGCGCTCTACCACCTCCGGCTTTTTTCTTTTTTGCTTATGTGGTGCTGAGGAATCAAACCCAGGGCCTTGAGCATGCAAGGCAAGCGATCTACCACTGAGCCACCTTCCCAGCCCTCATTAGAATTTTTATTTTCACTTATTTTTCTTTTTCCAAATATAATGATAACAGGAAGCTTCAACCACACAGAAATACCTGTTGTCATGTCAGTATGTCACTTCTGGTGACATCCTGGACTCTGCCTCTTGCAGTGTGCTCACTGCAGGCCACATTGTTCCCCTACATATGTAAGGGAGCCGCAAGCCAGCCTATCTTGCATTTGTCACAGTCTGTTAATATTTTTGCTTCAAACCAGATAGCATATTGGTAGCACTGACCTATACAGTTATGTATTTACTTACGGAGTTGTTAGTCCCAGCATCCAGAGTAAAATTCTGGAAATCTAGATAAAACTCACAATTAAGGAATTTTAAGATGGCAAAAATAGGATCAGAGATCCACGGTCAGGAGTTAACCTAAAGCACCTGTACATCTTACACTAACTGCAGTGATACCACAGTGACCGCCTCCAGCCCATTCTGCAGTGTGTTATCCTCTGCCACATCTCAGGGCTGATGACATTGCCTGGCACATAGTAAGTGCTCAGTATTTGTTGAATTGCTAGAATAAGGCTATCGCTAATTCAGAATTTCTCCAAGTCCTTACTTTTTTTTTTTTCTTCTTTTTGCCAGTCCTGGGGCTTGAACTTAAGGCCTGGGTGCTGTCCCTGAGCCTCTTTGCGATTAAGGCGAGCACTCTACCATTTGAGCCACAGCACCACTTCCAGCTTTTTCTTAGTAGTTTATTGAAGATAAGAATCCCAAGAGGACTTTTCTATCTGGGCTGGCTTTAAACTGTGATCCTCAGATCTCAGCCTCCTGAATAGCTAGGATGACAGGCATGAGACACGGGCATCCAACAGAAGTCTTTATTTTCTGACTGACATCGTGTGTTGGTTGTTTTTGAGCACGTAGCTTTTCCTCTTTGCTAGAAGCTTGGCTGCCAGGCTGTGGCAACCACATTTGTACCAATGAAGGCACAGTTCAGTGCTGTTCTGTGGCTGGCTTGTTGACTACTCTATATGGATACAGATGGATGTCTTGTTTGAGTCATTTCTGGCTCAGTTCTGGGGAAAAAAAGCTGAGAATACCATACACCACATACCAGTTCTTGGGATGCAGTGGTGGAGATGATCTATATCTTTGTTGAGCTGAGAGAAAGAGTGAAGTTAATCGCATAATCGTGGCATATGGTTACAAAGGGAGCAAGTTTCCATGGGTAGGTTTTCCAGGGAGAGGGCCAGGAGTAAAGATGAGACTGGGAGTAGCCAAAGCTAAGAGGCTGAGGTGGAGAGGGAGAAGGGCCAGAGCATGAAGACCTGGGACACTCTCGGAGACATTGCCTACTTGTTTTAATGTCTTATTTTCAGACCTGTTAAAGGACAGTTGATTGGTCTTTTATTTTCACGTTGGATTTTCATCATTTGGGCTGAGCATTTTTGAATTAGAGGTGACCTAACACAGGTGTTTTAAGTACAGCAGACAGATTTTTCAGTTATTTTTTCATAACTCAGTGTATATGTTCTTGTTTAATTTTGAAGACCCTGGTGAAAACGTTTGAAGTGTGTGACCTTCCTGTTCGAGCCGCCAAATTCGTTGCAAGGAAGAACTGGGTTGTTACCGGAGCGGTACGTAATTAAAAGTCACGAATCTTGTTGGTCAGCAGTGGTGTAAGCTAGTTGCAGTGTCCTGATGTGTTCATTTTAGTGACTGTTTTGAAGAGTGGGAGTTAATCTTTCATTCAGCTCACTACGGCAATGGTGATGGCTTTTTCATTCCCACTGCCAGGATGACATGCAGATCAGAGTGTTCAATTACAACACCCTGGAGAGAGTTCATATGTTTGAAGCACACTCGGACTACATCCGCTGTATCGCCGTTCATCCCACCCAGCCGTTCATTCTGACTAGCAGTGGTAAGAGATGACCTCTTTCGGTCACATGCCTCCCTCTCCATTTTCCTTCAGTGACACTGGGCTATTGTTTAACTGCTGTTGTACGTAGACTTCTAATTCCAGGCAGAGCCTTTAAGCCATTCTCATCCATTACTGTGCTATTGATTCTGCTCACTTTTGTATTGTAATGAAATATCAGCTGCATTTAGGATTGTATAGCAGTGGCTTGAATACTGTCAGAAAAGATCTGCAGGTCTAGATGTTGAAGCCTCTGCTGAACACAGAGCTTGTTAACAAGCTCAGGAGTGAGTTGGCTGATGGCCACAGATGTGGCTGTCTTACCCTATTTCAGATCAGTTTGCTCCGTGGTGGTCTGTATGAAACAGTAGACCTTGGGGAGTATAATTAAAACAAGTAGTGCTGAGCTGATAATAGCTCTTTAAAACACTCTCAAATTAAAAATTGAAAACTTTTAGCCTGGCACCAGTGCCTCACGCCTGTAATCCTAGCTAGCTACTCAGGGGACTGAGAATGTGGTTTGAAGTCAACTCAGACAGACAAATCTGAGAGACTCTTTTTTTTTTTTGGGGGGGGGGGGGTCCAGTCGTGGGGCCTGAACTCTGGGCCTGGGCTCTGTCCCTCAGCTCTACCACTTGAGCCACAGTGCCACTTCCGGCTTTTTTGCTTATGTGGTGCTGAGGAATGCGGTGCTGAGGAATTGAACCCAGGGCCTCTTGCATGCAAGGCAAGCGCTCTATCACTGAGCCACCTTCCCAGCCCCATCTGAGAGACTCTTATCTCCAATTAACCACCAAAAAGCTGGAAGTGGAATTATGGCTCAAGTGATAGAGCATCAGCTTTGAGTGAAAAAGCTAAGGGACAACACGTAAGCCCTTGCCAGGCACCAGTGGCTCATGCCTATAATCCTAGCTACCCAGGAGGCTGAGATGTGAGGATTACCATTCAAAGCTAGCCTGGGCAGAAAACTGGAAGTGGCACTGTGGCTGAAGTGGTAGAGTGCTAGCCTTGAGCTGAAGAGCTGAGGGACAGCGCCCAGGCCCAGAGTTCACCTACGATCCACCCAAAAAAAAAAAAAAAATGCACCCAGGCCCTGAGCTCAAGCCCCAATACCAGCAGGTACACATACACACACAAAATTGAGTTTATTACCAGTCTTAAAAGAGCACATACTTATTTTCTCAATAGTTATTACCATCTTTCAATTATACTTAGATTCTAAATAAAACATTATTGTTTGTATAATGCTTTGAAGCCCACTTAGTTCTTTTATTTTTATGGAATTTTTGTCAGTAATTTATTTTATCTACATTTTTCTACAGAGTTAAATTTGTTCCTAGGATAGGTAGAAGGACTTGAGAGCAGTTTTTCAATTTTGATTTTATTCTATAAGTCACGAAGTATGAGATTTGAGTTAGGTTGGCCCAAAGACTCTCTCTGAGTCTTATGTTGCAGCTAACTCCAGACTTTCTTTTGACCTAGATGACATGCTTATTAAGCTCTGGGACTGGGATAAAAAATGGTCCTGCTCACAAGTGTTTGAAGGCCACACACACTACGTAATGCAGATTGTGATTAACCCTAAAGATAACAACCAGTTTGCCAGCGCATCTCTGGACAGGACCATCAAGGTGAGTGTTCTCTGTGTTTGTGAAGTAAACTTGGCCATCTTAAGGTTTGTTTCAGAAGCTCGTCATGATCAAAAAGGCATGTTCTATTGAGAAGAATATTGTGGCAGCTCTGCTTTTACTGAAGAAACATTTCTCTGTGAGGCACAATACACAGTAAGACATTTTTAGCCTCTAGAAACACCAAATTAGAAAAATTCTTAGTCCTCTCTGTCCTCTCCCACTAGTGTATACACTGTTGATCTCTCTCATTAATCTCTCTCGTATTGAAATTCTGTTAGCGTCCAGCCTTCCTTTCTCCCTACTCTCCCAGCTGTCTGCCTGCTTCGATTCCACAGTCCAGAAGCTGCAGTGTGGAATAAGACCTTATTACGGGGCTAGTCTAATGTTATGAGAAATCTCTACAACTGTTTTTGCTATTTTCCATAGAACCTTCCCTTCACCAGCTCTTGCCTCTGCCTGCAAGCCTTAGAACTCTGCCTGTTTGATTTATTTTTCTCTAGAGAGCTACCCAGCTTTGAGGACTTAGTGTAAAAATCTATTCTTTTGAGGCCCCACTGGCTCTAGACTCGGTTTTGCTCGCCTCATTCATCCCATGGCTTCTGCGATGCCATTTCTTACATGGTGTCACAATTATCCTGTTTGGGGAAGTCTGTACCCCCAAAATACCGGATGTCTGGGGAAGGATCTGTGTGCTTCCTCCCGCTCCCAAGCAGATGTTCAGCAGCAAACAGAGCAGTCTCCCCTCTACCAGGTGCTCAGTGTGGTGAGAACAGTTAACTCCAGTTTCCATTATAAGATTTAAAACAAGTCTAAATGCATCAACTTAAAAGTACATTAACTTTTGCTTACACATTTGCTTATGTAGATATAACATTTTTATTAATTTCTCTCTAGCTTGCACAAACTTTCATATCTGATCTTCCCTTTTCTCTCCCTATTTGTGGAATTGTCCTTGCTTTTGATACAGGTTGGAATGTTTGAAATTAGCTTTAAATTTTACTAAATTAGGTTTATTGTGAGCACAGGAGTTACCTTTGGCTCAAGAAATGTTTGCATGGTGAACATTTTATTCCCTATCTCTAAGCTCCCCACAGGCCTTTCTGTGTGGAACAACTGTGGGAACTCAGTTGTAACAGTGAAACTCATTAATATTTAAAATTTCTCCAATTAAATGGTGTTTCCCCCTCCCCCCCCAGTACATGTAACTACACCCAGTCTCATTAGGTTTATAGTAATAAGCCTTCCACAAAACCATCACATCGCTTTAAAGTTTCTTAACGTGCTGAGCATCTCAGTTTCCAGGCACCAGCTAAATTCACAATGAGGAAGAAAGCCTGGAAGTCAGCGTTTTCAGGAAGCATTAGTGATTCTTCCTCCTAAAAGTTCAAGTGAATCAAGAAAGAAAATCAACTAATAACTGAATCAGAGAGCATTCCTTAGCTTCTCTCTGCTGGGCTTTGGCGTGTCCTCTGGTCTATCAGAAGGGTGTGGCGGGGAAGGGGGAGTCTCTCGTCCCAGAGGGCTGATGTGACTTGACCCTGTTGCCTTCTGCAGGTGTGGCAGCTCGGCTCCTCCTCACCAAACTTCACTCTGGAGGGACATGAGAAAGGCGTGAACTGCATCGATTACTACAGCGGTGGTGACAAGCCATACCTCATTTCAGGTGCAGATGACCGGCTTGTTAAAATATGGGATTATCAGGTACAGTTTCTTCATTACATTCCTTTCTGTGTGATACACGTGGTATTTGCTGTTTCTATTAATGTTTGAATCTTACAACTCCCATGATGTAATTTACGTCTCTATTTAACCAAAACCGTGGTCCCAGAATTCCCCTCATAAAAATGACAGCACCCAGGCCAAGTTCAAGCCCCACAACCAACCAAAAAAATAAAGCCGGGCATCGGTGGCTCATTCTTGGAATCCTAGCTACTCAGGAGGCTGAGATCTGAGGATCTTGGTTCAAGGCCAGCCCAGGCAGGAAAGTTCATGAGACTCTTATCTCCAATAAACCACTAGAAAACCAGAAGTAGTGCTGTGGCTCAAGCGGTAGAGCGCTTGCCTTGAGCTGAAGAGTGCAGGGACAGTGCCCAAACCCAGAGTTCAAGCCCCATGACCGGCCAAAAATAAATAAATAAATAAATAATACCAGCATATTTTTAATTCAGTAACTTAGAAGTTTTACATTGTAATGTAAATTACACATGCTTGAGTATTCTAATTGACTAACTTGCATGTATAGTGAGTCATGTCATGCCTTTTTTTTCACATAGAACTCTTGTAAATGCTGTTATGAGCTCTCCCTACCATGTCTTCTGTCTCTAACATTTCCCTATACTTTTTTTGTATCTCACACCAAAAATTCCTATGAACAGTTAATAAAGTTAGGCCTAAAAAAAAGGTATGCTTTGAAACTTTTTCAAGTTCTTAAATTTCGAATGAAAGTATTACTAGCCAAAGCAGCTCTATCTTAGTTCATAGATGGAAGGGTTGAAGGGTGAGAAGAAAGCCTTAGGATTTAGAGAAGTTATGTTTAGGTGGAAAACATAGATCTCTTGATCCTTCTTCAAATACGATGATTATATTAACAGTAAGTCTTAAGTATGAATACAGAAGGTAATAAGTTGTTTTGTATTGGATCCATTTAGGTCACCATAATCACTATCGTTTACATAGTGTCTCTGGGTTAAGAAAACTGAAATTGTACAATGTGTTCCACTAGTGAACTCTTCCTCTATGTCATGTTACAGAACAAAACGTGCGTGCAGACACTGGAGGGGCACGCCCAGAACGTGTCCTGCGCCAGCTTTCACCCTGAGCTGCCCATCATCATCACGGGCTCCGAAGATGGTAAGCTGCAGCGCAGCGCTCTGTGTTTAAACCAAGTGGTGGCCCTGAGCCACGGGGGGAGGATTCCGATGATTATTCAAGTTCTAGACTTACACTATCAGAGCATAGAGGGGCAGCATCATCATCATGCTAATATGTTTTTGTCTCTGTCACTTACACAAGGGGACACCCAGGGGTTCTAAAGAAAAACGGAGCAAGCATGTGCTTGGGAGACAACCCTGGGTTCGCTTTCAGGCTCTGCCCTTTGTGAATGTGTGGTTTGGGCACTTGCTATGATACAGCACTGTGGGCTTTCTAGCTTTCTAGGCCCACATCCAAAGCAGCTGGCACACATAGCACTCTACCCAGAGAGCCCTGTCATTACTTTACATCTCAAGTCACTTTTCTAGTTTTGGCTTCTTGCAAGGTTTTCTTCTCTCGTGTTTCTCTTGCTTTGTAAGTCCTATAAATAGCGTATTAGACCATGGTAAGGAAGTGCTTTCTCCTGGAATGGGGAGTCTTCCATGAAACCTGATGTGAGTTCACCTGACACTTGATTGATGGCTGCTCACATCTTTTTAGGCACGGTGCGCATCTGGCACTCCAGCACCTACCGGCTTGAGAGCACACTGAATTACGGAATGGAGCGGGTGTGGTGTGTGGCCAGTCTGCGAGGGTCCAACAATGTGGCTCTGGGCTACGATGAGGGGAGCATCATCGTTAAGGTACTGGTGCTGCTGTCTCTCGCAGACAACAGGTGAAGCCATCGCTGTCCTCTTTCATCGCGCACTAGACATCACTTGCCTGGCAAGAAGGGCATAGACCTCTCTGAAGGTTTGTTTGTGGTGTTTTCCTTTTCATTGCTAAGAGCCATCTGTCACTCTTGCAGCTCGGTCGGGAGGAACCTGCCATGTCCATGGATGCCAATGGGAAGATAATTTGGGCCAAGCATTCAGAGGTCCAGCAGGCCAATCTCAAAGCAATGGGAGATGCCGAAATTAAAGATGGAGAAAGGTTGCCTCTGGCAGTGAAGGACATGGGCAGTTGTGAAATATACCCTCAGACCATACAGCACAATCCCAATGGGCGGTAAGCCATCCCCAGCGGTGCACGTGAGCTCCTGCGGGTGTTAGAGCAGGAGCTTCCACTAATCCCCGCTGCCTTTTCCCTGGCCTCAGCATCCCCACCAGATGCAGACGGCAGGTGGACAGTTCAGTGGGGTTGTACTTGTTTACTCAGTACTTCACAACCTCGGGTACTTAGTAGATGCTCACTAGCACTTGCTGACCCCTTGCTCTTAAGAAGGTTGGCTAACAGTTGGGGAAGGTAGACTAACTTGAATACATTCTGCAGTGGGTAATAAAAAATGGTTTTCCTTCATGTATCTTAAAACTGTTGGCAGCCATCTGGTGACAGCCATTACAGTCTTGTGAAAAGTCTGAGGAGAGTTGTTTATGTCTACTGAGAAATTCCATACTGCAGTCTACTTTTCCCATTGTTAAACCATCCTGCTAATTTTGAACAGTCTTAAAAAACTGAGATTGTTTTATTTACTGCAATGACATCACAGAGAAAATTTTTTTTTTAATTATGAAGGAGTTGTACAGAGGGGTTACAGTTCCAAGGTATGAGTGCTTCTTGGTCAGCATCATCCCTTTTTCCCCTGAAGATATTTCTAATAAAGTCGTTAGTGCCCTCTTGTGGTGAGATCTCCCAGGCAGTATGCAGGGCATCTTGGTGCCCAGCCCAGAGCACTGATGGTTAAGTCCTCCACCTGTGTCCACTGCGCTCCTCCTCCTCTCCCCAGTCCCCTTGCTTCCAAGTCAAGGCCACTGCAGTGACTCTCTCCACAGCAACTCCATGTAACAGAACTTTAGTCGATTCTAAGTTGTTAATAATTGGCAAAATAGCATGTAATCCAAACTGTTTACCCTAAATGAGAATTACTGCTTCCTAACTCCTCTGTCATCTTCCTCCCTGCCTTGTGTAACTCGTAGGTTTGTTGTGGTCTGCGGTGATGGGGAATACATCATCTACACAGCAATGGCCTTGAGAAACAAGAGCTTTGGCTCTGCCCAGGAGTTTGCCTGGGCTCACGACTCCTCAGAGTAAGTTCACACTGCTTGATGTCCCATTTGTCCCAATTGTAGATGGCTGTCAGGAGCCGCTGTGTAGAGGATGTTTATGGTTCTGTAGCTGCCCAGTAGAAGGCAGCTGGTGTAATCAGAGCTTTTTGTCCTTTCTCCATTTAGCATGAGCTGTCAGGCTGGTCTAATAACACACTAAAATTGGGGCTCAGCACCATTTCTATGATGAAGCCTATGGCAGGACTGGGTGCTGACGGGCTCAAGTCAAATAGGCCTGACCTGACAGGTTCTAGGTGTCCGTGGTGCTGCCCTTCCCCAGCTAGGTGGGAGAGGTGCTGTATGGATGGCATCAGTGTGTCTTTCAAAAAAACCACCCTCTGTGATGTCACCACCTCCTCCTCTTCACACATTTCTGTCTGAATTTGGGATACTATAAACCGTTCTCATGGATGGGGAAGCACATGACTAACGTGCCAGTCACTGTTCCCTTGTGAAGCCTGTCAGTTCGTGTAACACAATTGGGGCTTTGGCATCTCACGGTGTGGGCAGGTGTTCTGCTGCTTCCTGCTCCCAGCTGTAAGGTGACTTTAGCCAGAGCACCATGTAAGAGACGCATTTGAGATGCTTAACGTAACCTGTACTGAAGGAGGGAGCTGTTGCGATCGCTTCATATCCCTCATCAACTCACTGGTGGACATGCAGTTCTCCATACTGTAGGGAACCTTGTGGTCACTTCAGCACGGTGTGGCTCGGGCTCCTCACTTCTCAGCCTGTGATGGTCCCACCTTTCAGCTTTGTCCTCAGTGCTTGGCATCTGTCCCAAGCAGAGCACTCTGCATAGAGTGCACGCCTCACATGGTCACAGACATCCAGGCAGTCCTGAAGACAGCAAATGGGGCGCTGTGGCAGGCTTCCCGTCAGGCATATACACATTTCCAGGATTTGGACAGATGTATGTAATTTATCATACACAAATTACAGAATACAAATTCATAGAGCAAGACTTCTGTTGTCCCCTGCATATACCTTAACCATCAACCCATTTCCATACCCACCCCAGGCCTCATCAATCTGCTTTTCTTACGATCTAAACCATGGTCTTGGAGTTGTACATTAGTGGCATCCTGTGCGTGCTGGCTCTCTCCACTCAGCCTCCATGATGGGCTCCTGTGTGTGAAGAGTGCACCAGTCTAGTTGCTCACCCAATGGTTGGTGTTGGAGCCTTCTCCAACTTTAAGATGGTTTGCAAGCCACTTATGATTGAAATGAAGTGACACTATTGAGAGTCCTTTCATATTTTTTCATCATTACTGAAAAGTATTCAAAGGCATTTCCCATGTTTCATGGAATTAGGGTCTAGAATGTAACATGCTGTTTGCCTTTTCCCCCTTCAGATATGCAATAAGAGAGAGCAACAGTGTTGTAAAGATATTTAAGAACTTCAAGGAAAAAAAATCGTTTAAACCAGACTTTGGAGCTGAAAGTGAGTACTTGATTTCTGATGCGTTTGTAGAAGTGTGGCACTGGCTCCAGAGCATCTAACTCAGTCTTCCTCTGTCCTTGGAGGTATCTATGGAGGCTTCCTGTTGGGGGTGAGGTCTGTCAATGGCCTAGCCTTCTATGACTGGGACAATACAGAGCTCATACGCAGAATTGAAATTCAGCCCAAACACGTGAGTTTTCCTCCCCTTGCTGCTTGTAGTGTGTGCATCTTTGCTTGCTCTCCCTAACCCCTGGTGTTCAACATGATGCCAGGCAACTCAGGATGGTGGCATCTGAATGAGGCAGTGAATGCTGGATATTCTGAAAAGCGTAAAAAGTTACACAAATTCTATTCCTATTCTAAATGGCTTTTGGTGGAGTAAAAAAAAAATGTGTACTTCAAAGACAAAGCCAAGGAGTCCCTGAAAGGCCTGAGAAGCTCCCAGCAGCTCAGAAAGCACTTTTGACCCATAATGGCTGCTTAAAGTCTAGGTGACATTCTCAGTTCATCTGTAGCTTTAAAATTTAATTACAGGCGGTGGCTAGGAAGGAAATCTCTAAAGACTCTTAAGGGTTGGAAGTAATGAAAATCAAGGGTAAGCAGCACCGTCTAGAGTGAGAGGAAACAGGCCAGTTCCTCCAGAGCACGGCAGGCAGCTCCTGGTCTCCTCTTGGGTCTTCCCACTGCCGAGCTTGAAAGGAACAGCCCTGCCCGCGCTGTCTCATATATGTGTGTGCCAATACTCTACATAGCATTATGGTGAAGGGCATACTGAAGGTTCTGTAAGAAACTAAATGCTTATAGTTTGTCATACCCACTCAGCCAAATCACTTGTCTATTTTTTGGTTGTGATGTGACAGATTTTCTGGTCTGATTCTGGAGAGCTAGTCTGCATTGCCACCGAGGAATCATTCTTTATCCTGAAGTACCTGTCAGAGAAAGTCCTGGCTGCACAGGAAACCCACGAGGGAGTGACAGAAGATGGCATTGAAGACGCCTTTGAGGTAGTTTGTTCTAGAAAGGCTTCATGTTCTTAAAATGGACAACATTTCATTATAAATAGGTTTGTGGAGGTTATGTAACGAGTTTTGGTGAAAGGTGAAAATTAAAAATCTTGCTCGAAGACCAGAGTGTAAAGGTAAATAGTTTTAAAAGAAATTTGTGCTTTAATTTTAGGAGATCTTTAGATTTCACTGTGACCAACATTTCAGTAAGGAATCATGAAACTGATCTCTGATTCTAAGACTGTTTGGCTGGAGTGAACTCTCAAATGTAAAAGATAGGGGCTGGGAAGGTGGCTCAGTGGTAGAGCGCTTGCCTTGCATGCCTGGGGCCCTGGGTTCGATTCTGCAGCACCACATAAGCAAACAGAAAAAAGCTGGAAGTGGTGCTGTAGCTCAAGTGGTAGAGCGCTAGCCTTGAGCTGAAGAGCTGAGGGACAGCGCCCAGGCCCAGAGTTCAGGCCCCACAACCAGACCCAAAAAAAAAATGGAAAAGATAAACCACACACCACGGAGATAGGGAGATGAGATTTACGTCACAGTTAGGACCCAGTAGTAGATTTAACATTACAAGGAGTCACCTTAGTATCTGTATGTGTATGTATGCACATGCATGCCAGGATGCCAGTACTCAAGGTTGTCACACTACCACTCAAACCACACCTCCACTAGGATATTTTTGGGGTTTTTTTTTTGGGGGGGGGGTCCAGTCATGGGGCCTGAAACTCTGGGCCTGGGCGCTGTCCCTCAGCTCTTCAGCTCAAGGCTAGCGCTCTACCACTTGAGCCACAGTGCCACTCCCAGCTTTTTTCTTTTTGCTTATGTGGTGCTGAGGAATCGAACCCAGGGCCCCAGGCATGCAAGGCAAGCGCTCTACCACTGAGCCACCTTCCCAGCCCCTCCACTAGGATGTTTTTAAGATAGATTTTCCTTCTTGGAATAGTTTTACTTCACATTCTGTTACCTTAGCATTCATTATATTCAGCTTCTCACAAATGACAGCTTTACTAATACTGGGTAAGATGGTAATAATCCGTTTTCTTTCTCCCAGGTTCTTGGTGAGATCCAGGAAATTGTGAAAACAGGGCTGTGGGTAGGGGACTGCTTCATTTATACGAGTTCTGTGAACAGATTAAATTATTATGTTGGAGGAGAAATAGTCACCATTGCCCACTTGGACAGGTAGCTACCATTCTGCTTTCCTCTTTCTGATTTCTCATTTTAAAAATGTGCCTTTAAAACAAAACCTGCTGATTTGCTGATAAGTTGATTTTTTTTTTTTTTTTTGTATTGAGGTTTTAGGAAGCTGCCCATTGTAACCAAAATCACGTTGATTTTGAGGGAGGCATTTTCATGTGTAACTGAAGGTGTGGGCTGCTCTCTCATTTACCTTTTTTTTTTTGTCCTACCACAGGACGATGTATCTCCTGGGTTACATTCCTAAAGACAACAGGCTTTACCTGGGGGATAAGGAACTGAACATCGTTAGCTACTCCCTGCTGGTGTCAGTCCTGGAATACCAGACAGCCGTCATGCGGAGAGATTTTGGCATGGCCGATAAGGTTCTTCCTACCATTCCAAAAGAACAGAGGACCAGAGTAGCACACTTCCTGGAAAAGCAGGTAAGTTATTCCTTTTCGTTTTGAAAGAATTGTTAATATGCACTTGAAAAACATTCCTTAAGCACTGGCCATCTTAAATTGTCTTTAAAAAAAAAAAAACAGTAGACCTCGTTGCTGAGAAAGCTACAGCTTACTGTTGGCAGGCAGGAGGCAGGGGTATGGTTTCAGGCTGGCATGGGCATAAATGTTTGAGACTCTACCAAGGGCTCTGTGATGGAGTGCACCTGTCTCAGCCAGCAGGGAAGAGGAGACAGGACCACCACGATGGCTGGGCCCACCGAGCAAAATGGGCATCTGTAATTGAACATTTTATCTTCCAGGTTTATCATTTAACTCCTTAATTTGTCTAATCAGTATTTTATCTTTATTTTTTGTGGGTCGTGGGGCTTAAACTCTGGGCCTGGGGGCTGTCCCTGAGCTCTTCAGCTCATAGGCAAGCACTCTACCACTTGAGCCACAACACCACTTCAGGTATACCCTAGTGATTAATTGGATGGAGATAAAGTCAGACTTTTCTGACTGGTCTGGCTTTGAACCACAATCTCAGATCTCAGCCTCCTGAGTAGCTAGGATGACAGGCGTGAGCCACTGGCACCAGGCTTGATTAGTATTTGCTTCTTTTAAGTTGTGAGATTTGTCTGCAGAGAGATGAGCGTACACTGTATTCTTTGAATTCTTCAGGGCTTTAAGCAGCAGGCTCTGACTGTGTCCACGGATCCTGAGCATCGTTTTGAGCTTGCTCTCCAACTTGGAGAGTTAAAAATTGCGTACCAGTTAGCAGTGGAAGCAGAGGTATGTACTGCTTCATAAATTTTTTTAACTGATGGGAAATGTTATGTTTGGTTGAAAAAGATTAGTGACTTACTTGGTGAGTCATTTTGCCGCTAAAGATGCATTAATTTTTCCACAAATGAATTAGATTGTGTTCAAGGTAGCCTTGGCATTGTAATCTGAAGTGTTTTCTGGGATTGAGATTGTTTTATAAGGGGGGGGGGATTTAAGGTAATCTGAGAACTCTGACAAAGAACAGGAAGAATAGCAGTGTGCCAGTGTCCTGAAATGGCAGGCGGGGGGCTGCTTTTACAAAAGGGCTCTGACCTTGACAACCTTCAGCAACGTTGTGTACTGAAGTCTAGCAGTTACTGGTAAGTTAATTTTAGACTGTGCTGCATAAATCCTAGCTATGCTGTGTTTTTCTCTTCTTTTAAAAACATGGTATTTGCTCATGCAGGTGATGCAAGGTAACTATCATTTGTATTTCCTCATTTTAATTTATGCCTTGTTTTGATAGAACTAACAAGCTTCTTCTGTCGACATCCATCTCTATTAGATATATAATATGCCTGTATTTACTCATTCATGTCCTCACCACTGCCAGCATGTTCAAGACTTAACTGAGTAATGTGGCGACATCAGACATTTTAACGTGCAGCTCTTTCTTGCAGTCAGAGCAGAAGTGGAAACAGCTCGCTGAACTCGCCATCAGTAAATGCCAGTTTGGCCTAGCCCAGGAGTGCCTGCACCACGCCCAGGACTACGGGGGCCTGCTGCTCCTGGCCACTGCCTCCGGAAACGCAAGCATGGTCAACAAACTCGCAGAGGGCGCAGAGAGGGATGGCAAGAACAACGTGGCGTTCATGAGCTACTTTTTACAGGGCAAGTAAGTATAGCCATGGTCTTGATGCGAGGGCGGGGGAATGGTGGGTGGCAGAAGGCCGTGCTGCCTTGCTTGCAGTGACTTTCAATCTGTGCTCTCCAGCATCACATCTAACTGGGACTAAACAGCGCAGGGTGGGAAGGTTTTGGAGCCCATTTCTCAGCAGCCTCCCAGTGACGGCTGCAGCACTGCATTGTGCAGCAGGTGACTACCCAGACTGGACGGCCTTGGCCTGTTCATGGCAAGCACTAGGGAGGGTGAAGCAGAAGTTGCGCCTCTTACACTGGCAGCTAGTTACATTGGTGGACCTGCCT
This sequence comes from Dipodomys merriami, assembly GCF_024711535.1. Taxonomy (NCBI): domain Eukaryota; kingdom Metazoa; phylum Chordata; class Mammalia; order Rodentia; family Heteromyidae; genus Dipodomys; species Dipodomys merriami. The sequence continues at coordinate 4,247,638 of NW_027206268.1, read as the reverse complement.
GCCACCCAGTGAAACTCTCAGTGGCTGTGGTAGAGAGAAGGGAGGGAGGAGGAGGGGGAGAGAAGGGAGGGAAGAGGAGAGGAAAGGAGAGAAAGAGGGAGGGGAAGAGGAAGGGGGAGAGGAGAGGGAGGAAAGGAGGAGAAAGGGGAAGAGGCAGAAAGAGAGAGAGGGGGAGAAGAGGAGAGAGGGAGGGTGCAGAGAGGAAGAGGAAGGATGTCATAGTGCTGCCTTTTTTACCTTAGGCTTGATGCATGCCTAGAACTCCTGATTCGAACCGGAAGACTGCCAGAGGCTGCCTTCCTGGCCCGGACCTACTTACCCAGCCAGGTTTCAAGGTAAGACTTGCATTATATTCCAGTGTTTCTATCTATCTAGCACAGCCAGTGCACACTTACTTGGTGCCTGCTTGGTTCACAGGGTGGTGAAACTCTGGAGGGAGAATCTTTCCAAAGTCAACCAGAAAGCAGCAGAATCTCTTGCTGACCCAACAGAATACGAAAACCTTTTCCCTGGACTAAAAGAAGCCTTTGTGGTTGAAGAGTGGGTGAAAGAAACGCATGCTGACTTGTGGCCTGCCAAACAGTACCCACTTGTCACGGTGAGTAGCAGCGCAGGAGCTGGGGTCTGGGCGGCGCTTCTCCGTCAGGCATGACGTGAGAACCAGCACGGCATCACTGCTCGTTTCCTCACAGCCAAATGAAGAAAGAAACGTTATGGAAGAGGCAAAAGGATTCCAGCCCTCCAGACCCACAGCACAGCAGGTTAGTTAGTGGACACTGCCTCCTTTCCCCAGGGAACAGCTTTCAATTCTGGAAACCTCCTTTGTCTTCATAAGTACCTTTGCTTGGACTTTCAGGAACTGGAGGGAAAGTCTCCTTCCCCCACTCCAGTTATCTGCACCTCCCAGACGGCCACCAAGGATGAAAAGGTGGGTCAGACTCCCCCCTTCCCCCATAGCAGCAAAAAGCTTCTGCAGCTTACACAATCAGAGTTTCTGAGCAGGGCTTTATGGTGGGATGCTGTGAAGGAAATTTAGTTCTGTTGACCCAGTACTATGTAACTTCCTTTTTCATTTGCAGAGCTTACTTGAACTAGAAGTGGATTTGGATAATCTGGAATTAGAAGATATTGACACAATAGACATCAATCTGGATGAAGACATTCTGGACGACTGATGTAATCTTACTCCTTTTATTATTATATAAAGGCATTGATCCTCACCCTCACCTCAGTGCTCAGAACTCTGAGAAACTCCCTCAATTTTTGTATGTAAGCGCAGTCAGCCCAAAGGGTCAGCTCAGCCTCCTCCTCTTAAGAGGAATTTATGTGCAGCATTTAAATTACTGTGTTTCTTTGTTAGACCATATCCCATAAACACCTTTTGAATCAATGAAAAACTTGTTTCCTCCTTTCTGAACAATGGAAATCTGCTGTGGTCTGTGCAGCTTGGCTGGCCAGGGAGCTTAGTATCCCCTGACTCGTGTCCAGTATTTTCTGGAACATTTCTGCAGTCAGTGACTGTCTAAGCAAGCTGTTTCTCTTGTATACACTTTCTGTGCTGTCTTTTATTATGTAGAGCAACAGTTTATACTTTTAGAAAACTACAAAAGAACATTTTAAAAAGACATATTTAGTGAAATGTATCTTCTTACATATCTTCAGGAAGCTGCTGATTGGCTTACGAAGGCTTCTTGGTAAGTTTGTAGTGTTAACTCTAGATAGGCTCCCTTCTGTGCTTCTGTTTTTGCAAACACCTGTTTAAAATGGTGTTTAAAACCGTGTTAAAGCAGTACGGTATCCACTAATGATACAGCAGTGTCAAGTCATGATTAGCAATTCTCTAGTAGGAAAAAAGAGCCCACTTAGGTTCTTCCATATTTCACAATAATTGTCCCTCTTAAAATAGAGCAACACAGTCACATAATGCTAATTCTAAGCCTCACTGCCTGAGAGGATGAGAACTAGTAGACTCCAATCTTCTCCATAACCCATGTGACCATCACCAATTCTACCTGGCTGCCAGTGACATCATTCTGACCTTAGTAAGGAGAGCTGTGTTGCAGAATGCAAAACACTATTGGAAAGCGCATTCCACAAAACCATGTCTAAGCTGAGCCCTAGAAAGATTACTCAGGAATCTCCTCTTCCTGAAAATACCATCTGGCCTCCAGTAGACAATGTAAACCCAAGCCAGACCCCTCCCCTGGTGAAAGGTGCCCAGGGTGAAGGGCAGGAAGCCGTTCCTGGCCATCTTCTAAGCCTCCACCCTGCCCTGCTGGTAACTTGGCTGCCTCAGATGCACCTGCCTGTTTTGATTGTCCAGGAACTAGAAAAATAGGGGCTGTAGCCATACAGATGTTCCATATTCACAAATCTACTTTGTTACTATTAAATATGGCCCACTTCTGAATTTTTCCCAAATCAATTATCACAAGACAGGGCACCGTGAAAAGACGCTTTACCTTAATTAAGTTTACTCCCTCAGCAGCCTGCTCTTTGGCCTCCTGGGCTGACTGGCCATCTGGATGGAGCATGTGATAGAGCTGGACCAGGCTGGTGGCATCATCAACTCTGAAAGTGAACAGGTTAACGTTATGGGAGGAGGGAGGCCTCATTTGCTTCAGTCCCCTGAAAGTGTGCGCCAACTTCAAGCTAAGCTGTATTTCAGATTTCCCTCATGGCAGGGGGAGCTCGTTCAGGAAAAAACAAAACTGACTAATCTGCCTTGCCATGAGGTAGGCAGGGGGCTAATTTATGAGGGGAACATATTCTAAACATTGCTGTGTTCTTTTTGGAACTGGAACATCCTTTTCCAAAGAAGCAACATTCTATAAGGTTAGATGATGTCCAGGCCAGCCCGCTTCACCAACACTGAAGAGTACAATCCAACCAGAGGAAGAGACAGAGGGTCCTCCAAGTCACCTGCTGTTAGTGGCACACTGCTCACCAGTTTTCCCTGTGTGAATTAGTGAAGTACCTCTGTAAGGACCCCTAGAATCCCAAGAAAAGACCCTAGACCAGTAGAACACCCACAGGACGCTCTACTGCAGTCTTCCTAGTGAGGCAAACCGGAAGTTGAGCAGGTCAGACATCAGCAGCCTATCTTGACTGAATCTGAAATGGTTTGTGTGGAAACGCACTGCTGTCTGGGACTTTGGGCTGTAGCGCCCTCTGCTGTCCAGCCTGGGAACTGCACTCTGCTCACTGCTGAAAACAACCCAATGGGGTTCTGTACTCAAAGCTCCCTCCCAGCAGATTAAAGTTTACAGATGTCACCACCTTGCAGTAGAGAACGTTAATTTTCAAACTGAAGTATTTCTGGGTTGCTCTAATGCTTACGAGAGCATACGAATAGTAAGCTTGCTAAGTAGTCAATTCATAAAGGCAGCCCCCCATCACCCTGGGGGGGCATGAAGGGCTATATACCTCCACCCCCACCCCCGCCTTCTGAAGTCACACTACCAGAGAAGCACTGGCCTGGCAGTCACCACAAACAATGCTCTATGAGATGTGGGCTCCACCCTAGACCACACAACGCACCTTCTGGTCCCAAATGCCTTGCCTGCCTGTGTACCCTTAAGTTAACCAGACTCACTTGTCTGATGACGTAGGAATTTTGCAAAAGCCAGGGTAATCCAAAGCAAAAATAATTTTTGTAAGTTAAATGACAATTTTTACTGGAAAATCCTGTAACTATTTCTACTAGAAAACGCCACCTGCTAGAGCTCACATCATCTTTATATTTCCTCTCTTAAGAATCTTGAAAGTGGGCTGGGAAGGTGGCTCAGTGGTAGAGCACTTGCCTTGCATGCATGAGGCCCTGGGTTCGATTCCTCAGCACCACATAAGCAAAAAGAAAAAAGCCAGAAAGTGGCACTGTGGCTCAATCGGTAGAGCGCTAGCCTTGAGCTGAAGAGCTGAGGGACAGCACCCAGGCCCAGAGTTCAGGCCCCATGACCGGACCCCAAAAAAGAAAATTAAAAAATAACAGTATCTAATAAATAAATTCAAAAAAAAAAAAGAATCTTGAAAGTTCATGGGTACCCAGGAGCACTGGTAAACCCAGGGACAGTCAGCACAGAGTACACTGTCCAGAACAAAGCCACTGTTCTTTCAGAGAACTTACCCCTTTGGGGCAAACAAAAAGCAGGCCAGGCGAGGAAAGGCTGAGTAATGCCACACATAATGAAAACCTCCATCGGCGGGAAAGACGCCGTGGCTGAACGTCAGATGTCAGATGTGCTGTTTTACTTACTCAGCCCATACTTACAAATCTCTCTGGATCTGGTCAATCAGCAAACCGTCAATCATTTTCTTATTGACAAAGTACCAGGCCATTCCACCAAAGTGCCTTGTTGAGCGTAACAGGTCATACTTGCCGTGTCTGTCTATGTCTTCATAGGTCTGGTGATGAATCTGTCAGGCAAAATGTACTTCAGAGACAGGTAAACAAAAGGGAAGGAGCAGCATTCGGTTTGCACTGCCTGGTGAGTGCTCGTGAGGGAAGTGAGCAACACCAGATGGACTCCAGCTGCCTCCACCTCACCAGTCCACCAGAGGAGTCAGGAATCGTACCACTCCTCTCAGCCACCTTAGCTTAGCAGGGGAGCCTCAGTAAAGAAGCGCTGGGCTAGATGACAGTCAAAACACCAAGCATGCCTGGCCTTGTCAGATCGAAGGCAGCCATACCCCAGGTCCCTATAGATCGACCACTAACAGGCCACCATCTCTTGGCCAATGGGAAAAATCTTTTTTCAGCTGAGCACCAGTGGCTCATGACTGTAATCCTAGCTGCTCAGCTAGGATCAGGGTCAGGCCTGGGCAGAAAACCAAGACTTATCAAAAATAACTGGCAGGGGCTGGGAAGGTATCTCAGCAGTAGAGTGCTTGCCTTGCAGGCATGAGGCTCTGGGTTCGATTCCTTAGCACCACATAAGCAGAAAAAGCTAGAAGTGGCACTGTGGCTCGAGTGGTAGAGTGCTAGCCTTGTCCCTGAGCTCTTCAGTTCAGGCCCCACGACCAAAAAAAAAAAAAAAAAAAAACTGGCAAAAAGCTGGACAGGAGGTAAGACTCAAGTGGTAGAGAACCAGCAAAGCAAATCCTGAGTTCAAACCCCAGTACAGCCTAAAAGTAAAAGAATCTACCCTTATCTCATGTTATCTTACTAAGAAATGTCCCTTCAGATCTCCTTCTAGATTGTTCTTCCTAAACAAGGACTCAGGTAGGGAATGCCTCTGTTTAAAAGGATTCAAAAGACCAGGCACAAGTCCTATAGTCCTAGCTATCTGGAAAGCTGAGATTGAGGGGATTGCAGTTTGAGACCAGCTTGGTCAGAAAAGTTTGCAAGAGCCTCCGCAAGGGGAAAGCTATACTATATTTATCCTAGCTTTGCAGCAGGACACCGCACTGAGGCAGGTCACCTGCACAATGCTATCCCAAAAGCAGCAAAAATCAGGGTAGGAAGCATGAACTCCAGTTCAAAGAAAAAAGGCCTTGAAAAGCCTGACCCAAGTGCCCTACGCCTGCCAAGGTCGCCTGTGATGGCCCATCCATCTTCCCATTCCCTGACTCACTGACAGGAAAACTCAGGTTGCCACCTGCTGCTCATCCACTTGCACCTGAAATACCTCTGCACTCCCTGCCAGGGTTCCCGTCCTCCCATGAACAGTCTTCAGTACCACCCTGAGAACATTTGGTGACTCATCACCTAACACTGTAGGCCTGACATGACGATTATTTGCATATTTTCCCAGCACCTGGACCCAAATAGTCATGCAACGGCAGATTCTGACACAACACCCCACCTAGCACAGGGCATCACCTATACTACCCATGCTACCACCTTACACATACAAGGCACCATGAACACAAGCACCGTTGTAAGACACACATGCAACATGGACAGTGTAAACAGCCTTGCTCCTGTGGGGTGCATTGTCACCATGTGGCCCAAACCTACCACCGACTTGCAGTGCAGCTGCCAGCGCACTCAGTTCTCCAAGCCTCAATTCATCCTTAAGGGTTGACTGATAAAATACACACCCAGCACGCATCTGTACTCAATAAGTTTTCAGACACTTCCCCATTTCAAGAACTCTAGACTAAAAGTCTTGCTCTAACAGTATTGAAGCCATGTTGTAGAAGGTATAAAATGCACTCACTTGGATATACTCTTTGGAATCTGGTTCAAATTGGGCGACACAGAGATTGAGGACATCAGCGTGCCGGTCCTGGTTGTACATGGTCTGAAATCACAGACTGGGATCAGAAGGAATTCCACAGTTTACACCCTACTCGGCCCACCCAGAGGCATAAAGAAACAACACAGGCTCTCCAACGGCCACATCTGGATTCAAATCACACATGAGCCAATTGTGAGAGGTGGCAGCTGTTCATACTACCATTAGAATTCACACTCATCAAGGCAAACTGCCAAGCACCAGCATCCACAGATCATCCCCACTGAGCCTAGAATAAACAGCTCACATACCTTAATGTTCTCTTCCTTGAAAATTACTGGTGGCAGAACTCTTCGGCCTTGTTTTGGGAAATAAATTTGTATCATCCGGTCCCTTTCTTCCCAAGAGGCTTTGCGCAGTGTGCCACTTGGTTCTCTGACAACAATAAAGCGCTCCTGAAGTGGAAAGCATGATTGGTGATGAGTGTGAGGATTTAGTTTAGCTCCTGTGTCCCACGAAGTCACTAAGACTGGTTTGCAGTCACAAATATAAAATGCAACTGGAACAAAAATGCAAGGTACAATCAGGGACTCAGCAATTGTACATCCTGAAGGCACGGCGAGGTGTGATGCCGCTTTTGCTGGTCAGGACGCACACCCATCTATCCAAAATGAGAACCAAGAATGTTTTGTTCTAACGTGAGAGCAGTGCCTGAAATGATGCAACTAAAACTGACTTGAGCTGGAGCTGGATGCTGGTGGCTCACACCTATAATCTCTGAGGCTGAGCTCTCAGGATCACGGTTCAATTTAAAGCCAACCCAGGCAGGAAAGTCCGTGAGACTCTTACCTCAAACTACTCAAGCCGGAAGTGGCGTTGTGGCTCAAGTGGTAGAGCACTAGCATTGAGCAAAAAGAAGCGCAGAGACAGTGCCCAGGCCCCGAGTTCACACCCTAGGACTGGCAACAACAACCTGACCTAAGAAGGCGCTAGGGAAGTCTGAGGGGTAGGGAAATAAATACAGTCAAAGTCCTTCATATGCAAGCATGAAGCCAGAATAATAAAACCCACTAAAAACTGTCCAAAAGGAGGAGATTTTTAAAAAGGAGAGGATAAATTTGGTCAAAGTACATTAATGCATGTATGGAAATATAACAATGAAACTTCTTTGTACAATGTTAATAAAAAAAATGTTTTAAACCTGAGATCCACGCAAATCCATTTTTTTGGCCTGAACTCTGGGCCTGGGCTCTGTCCCTCAGCTCTTCAGCTCAAGGCTAGCGCTCTACCACTTGAGCCACAGCGCCACTTCCAGCTTTTTTCTTTCTGCTTATGTGGTGCTGAGGAATCGAACCCAGGGCCTCATGCATGCAAGGCAAGCACCTTCCCAGCCCCCCAAATCCATTTTTTTTAATGTGTGTGCCAGTCCTGGGGCTTGAACTCAGGCATCCTGCTCTATCACTTGAGCCTTAGCTCACCTTCTGGCTTTTTGCTGATTAACTGGAGAGAAGAGTCTCAAGAATTTTCCAACCCTGGCTGGCTTCAAACTTCTATCCTCAGATCTCAAGCTCCTGAATAGCTAGGATTACAGCCATGAGCCACCAGTACCCAACTAAGACTTTCATATTATTCCCTTTTTTCATCCCAGTGTCTCACCGGGACAGATTTTACCACTTTATAGTCTATGCTGGCTTGGGGATAAAATGAACAAATTCACTACCACAGTCTTACTTCTGCACTTCTGTGACACCACATTAAACAGTACATCAGAGATGCCAGCTGGTCCACTGGCGTGGTCTCTCCACTCCTCCAGCCACGCCCTACCACAAGCTCACTTCTTCCTGTGACACCAACACACACCACTATCTGTGCCATGCACCTGGCCATTTATAATGTACAAGATTCTGGACACCTCTCCAATACTGCCATGTGACCACAAAGGAGCAGGAAGAATGAATAATTCCTGGCAATAACCAGAACTCTCTTAAAAGATACATGCAGAGCTTTGCAAACTGCGAATAACCAGTACATACCTGCTAATGCATAAGTGAAGCAGATGGCAGACCCTACCTTCACAGAAGTGTGAGTCTCTGGATGTGTTGGGAGGATAAATTACAAATTTCATCAACGCTGCACAGAGTAGGTCAAAGCTAAACATGTGTCCCCAACAAGGATCCTGTGATCATAGTGACTCAGGAGCTTGCTCTCCAAACCCAGCAGCCTTTCATCTCCTAGTGCATTTTGAGTAAACTGTAAATTACCCTTTTTATTCTTTATGCTCAAGGCTCAAATACAAAACGCACGCATTGGAAGTTCTGGTTAGTCAGGCACCAGTGGCTCATGCCTTTAATCTTAGCTACTCAGTAGGCTGACATCCAAGGACCAGTGTTCATAGCCAACTTTGGCAGGAAAGTCCAACAAACTACTCAATAAAAGTGGAGCTGTAGCTTACAAAGGGATTGAGTTCAAGGACCAGGACCAGCATGCATTCTTTCGAACTGGCAATCAAAGGAAGATGAGTACAGAATAAAAAGCAGTGGTCTGGGATCTGGAAAAGGTGGCGCAGTGGTAGAATGCTTGCCTTGCATGCATGAGACCCTGGGTTCCATTTCTCAACACCACATAAACAGAAAAAGCTGGAAGTGGCGCTGTGGTAGAGCGCTAGCCTTGAGCTGAAGAGCTGAGGGATAGCACCCAGGCCCAGAGTTCAGGCCCCATGACCGACCAACAAACAAACAAATTGTGGTCTGAAAACTATCTGAAAAACAACTGTCATTCTTATTGCGAACTGAAAATCCACTGGAAGCCTTCGATCTTAGCATCAAGAAATACATAGGAAGCTGGGCGTGGCAATGACACACCTGTAATCCTACTCAGGAGGCTGAGATCTGAGGATCAAGGTTCAAAGCCAGCCAAGAAAACAAAGTCTGTGAGACTCTTAGGTCTAATTCACCACCAAAAAGCACAAGTGCAGCTGTGGCTCAAATGGAAGTGTCAGCCTTGAATGGAAAAGCCAGTGGATAGCACCCAAGGCCTGAGTTCAAGCACCAGTAACCACCCACTCCCCCACACCCAAAATCAGTCCACTCAAAAGTCTCAGCAGAGGAGATCAGTATAACTTAGGCAAAAATAATTTCCTTCCAATAGTGCCTTGTTGTTTTTGTCTATGTGAGGCTTGTGGATGGGTTCTGTCTGGCTGTAAATGCTTTTTTCTAACTTGGCATATCACACTAAAATTTGAAGGGAAACAGTAACAATGACGTGCACTAGTCTGCACATCATGTCCTTATATTTTATCTTCCAGAAGATTCTGACCCAGTCCCAGGAACTCTGGTTTTTAAACTTTAGAGACTGGCAGGTCACAGCATCCCTCAGCCCCATGGCCAGGGGTATTTCAGACGAAGATCGCTGTGCCATTAGGCACACACTCACCCGGTGTGGTATGCTGTAGGATATATCAGTAAACACATATCTGTTTGTTTCTGTTCCTTCCAAAATCTTGTCCTCTGCTAGTACGTCATTTATTGGTGTTCGTTCTTCCAGAACTGGTGGCATTTTTAACTGTACTCTGGCTACCTCAGTCGCCTTCCTGGTCGCCTACAGAAAAGAAATGTTTAAGGAATGTCAGCAAAATGACAGCAAAAGAATTTGTAGCCAGATACATGGTCTCCCTGATAAGTGGATGTTAAATCCAAAATGTTAGGTGATACGACAAAATTAACAGGACTTAAGGAAGAAAGAATTTCCACTCATCTGGTTGAATCACTACTAAATAACCCCACACTGCTGATCACATGTATGGTGTATATGTGTACATCAGATGGGAACAAGGAAGACGACACAGAACTAGAGGGAATCAGGGAAAAACATATAACAGCGGGACCCATCAGTTGCACTGGACATTGACCAAAATGAACTAAGCAACTCAATGGCAGCGATGGGAGGGAGGGAACAAGTGGGAAAGAGGGAACAGCTGATGCTATGCAAAACAAAAGAAATGTACATATCACCCAATGTGGAAGAAATAACTGTATCACAAACCTCATAGAAATCATGTTATAGACCGTGATAGACAATTTGCTCCAGGAAAGTTAGAATGTGTTTTGTGACTTTCACTGAGCATCACTATCCCACAATACTGGGAAATTTAGGAAATTATGTAACCACTTAATCACAATAAAAAATGTGAAAAAAAAAAAAAAGAATTTGTAGCTAGAGATGGGTGAGTGCAAAGCTACACCTGAGCTGGTGGGCACTGGCCCCAAGTGCCAGCTGTAGACTTAACCATGTGAACAGCAGAGCAATGCAGCGTGACTGCACCAGGATCGTGGGCTGCCCATATCCACCTCCACTTGCTGGGAAAGGAGACACTAGGTAACCTGTAGGAAGCCGCAGCCATGGGCTTTGCTTCATGTCATATTACTAAAGCAGTCCTGTCCGAGAGGAGGAAAGGGGACTCTTCATATGATCAGCTATTGGATGTTTTAACTTTCTGCTGTGACTACTAGTTGACGTGTTCACATGTCAAAGTGTAGTGCACAAAGGACTCAATTGCCATAGCTCGAAGAGTGGTGTCTGACCAGATGCTGCTCAGTGTGATCTCACAGCATCACCACAGCTCATAGATATTTCTCCTGAAGGAACTTAGAGTGGACAGGGGAAAGGACGCACAGGCTGGGATGGGGCGGTGGGGAGACTGTTTGGACCCCCACACTTCACGAGCCCTTGAGTCTGCTCAACTAGTTATGCTCCTGCCTTCTATCAGCCTTCTACTCACATTTCTTGTTCTGTGCCTGGACCACCAGTGCCTGAGGAAGGGCAGCTGTGTTAAGAATATGTGGAAGCCGGGCTGGTTAGGTGGCTCAGTGGTAGAGTACTTGCCTTGCATGCATGAGACCCTGGGTTCCATTCCTCAGCACCACATAAGCAGAAAAAGCCAGAAGTGGCGCTGTGGCTCAAGTGGTAGAGCACTAGCCTTAAGCTGAAGAGCTGAGGGACAGCGCCCAGAGTTCAGGCCCCATGACTGGATGCTTCTGGAAATCTTTACTCCTTAAAGAAAGGCATTCTGCCAACATCTGTGTTCACGTACCTCTTCCAGCTGTGCCTGGGTCATCAGCTTATAGGTTGGCGGCTTCAGCTCTTGTATGGCTGGCTTAAAAATCTTCTCCAGGTCCAAGCCTGTCATCTTGATGAGGATACTTTGGACTTCCTCATCCATAAATGTTGGTTTCTTCATGTCTGAGCTACCTGACTCTGTGGAGACAGATTTTAGCAAATAACACTATGGCAACTATGACAATCTAAGATCTCCCACTGACACAGAATGTATGGCCTGCTGTACCCCATTAACCTGTTTAAAACATTCATTCCCACTGCCATTTTTCTAGTCAAGACCATTCTCAGCCCTTGCCTTAGTCTCCCTTACCTCTTTCTGGCCTCACCACAAAGCACAGATTACTTATTACTAATCTCCCAAAAAGAGCACCAAGCTGGGTTCTCCTGTTTGAAACACGCCAGTGGCTTCCAGAATCACTCAGAAACAAGCTAAGGCGGTCTGCTCGCTCTGCTCGGCATGCTCTCTGCACTAACTGCCTCTCTTCCATGTGCTGCACAGGAGTTCCATACTATACCTGCTCACACAATCCCGCCCACTTACTTCAGTTACCTTTTTTACTCTGATGGGCCTCAATTTTTACCTAACTACCCAAATCTGAAAGCAGCTCAAATGTAACAAATCGGAAACAGGTTTCACTATGCCTCCCTTTCCATCTCCTCAACTCATCTACTCTTGCATTGCTCCGGGCCTACACACTTTTTTTCTTTTCTTTTCTTTTCTTTTTTTTTTGGGGGGGGGTCCAGTTGTGGGGCCTGAACTCTGGGCCTGGGCGCTGTCCCTCAGCTCTTCAGCTCAAGGCTAGCACTCTACCACTTGAGCCACAGCGCCACTTCTGACTTTTTTCTTTTTGCTTATGTGATGCTGAGGAACTGAACCCAGGGCCTCATGCCTGCAAGGCAAGCACTCTACCACCAGCCCCGCTATACACTTCTTGACCTGGGAATGATAATGCCATTCAATTTAAGAAACTACCTTGACTTTTACTTTGTTTTTGGGGGGGAGGGGTGGAAGGGGGGTCCTGGGGCAGGGCCTGGGCACTGTCCCTGAGTCTTTTGCTCAAGGCTGGTACTTTACCACTTGAGCCACTGCACCACTTGTGGCTTTTTCTGTGTATATATGGTACTGAGGAATCAAACGCAGGGCTTCATGAATGCTAGGTGAGCACTCTACTGCTGAGCCACCTTCCCAGCCCCTCAACTTTTACTCTCAAACCTATAAACCCTAAACCTAAAGCTATAATCAAACCTCCCTCCCTCTTCCCTCCTCACAGCCTGGTCCTCCCCCCCTCACGGCCCTGCCTGTTCCCCCTCATGGCCCTGCCCCCCTCATGGCCCTGCCCCCCTCACGGCCCTGTCCCCCCTCACGGCCGGGTCCCCCCTCACGGCCCGGTCCCCCCTCACGGCCCGGTCCCCCCTCACGGCCCGGTCCCCCCTCACGGCCCTGTCCCCCCTCACGGCCCTGTCCCCCCTCACGGCCCGGTCCCCCCTCACGGCCCGGTCCCCCCCCACGGCCCGGTCCCCCCCTCACGGCCCTGTCCCCCCTCACGGCCCTGTCCCCCCTCACGGCCCTATCCCCCCTCCCCTCACGGCCCTATCTCTCCTCACGGCCCTGTCCCCCCTCACGGCCCTATCTCTCCTCACGGCCGGGTCCCCCCTCACGGCCGGGTCCCCCCTCACGGCCCCGTCCCCCCTCACGGCCCCGTCCCCCTCACGGCCGGGTCCCCCCTCACGGCCCTGTCCCCCCCTCACGGCCCTGTCCCCCCTCACGGCCGGGTCCCCCCTCACGGCCGGGTCCCCCCTCACGGCCGGGTTCCCCCCCCATTCCGCCCGGGGCTCCAGTCCCCCAGCCGCCCTTATGTACACGAGCGCGGACACGTAGCCCGGCCAAGCCTTGCGAGAAAGGGGCTCACGCGAGGGCGCCAAGCGCAGGTGCCGGCCGCCCCGCCGGCGGCGACTCACCGGCCTCCGCGCTGAGCCGGCGGCGCGGCGGGCCCGCCTCGCCCGGCCGGGGCGGCGGCTGGAGCAGCGCCCGGGCCCGGGGCCGCTGCGGGCCGCGAGGACCTCGCAGGAGCCTCCAGAGGGACGCGGGCACCCTGAAGGCCGCCATGCTTCGCTGAGGCCGCTGGGAGCCGGAAGTGGTCGGCGGGACTTCCGGCCCTCCGCGCTCCGTTCGCGAGGCATTGTGGGGAATGTAGTCGCGCGGCAGGCCGAGCGTGCCGGAGCCCGCGGGGCCTCGGACTGGGGCCGGGACCGCGCTCCCGGCTGCGTGGCAGGGCTGGACAGGTGCTCTCTCCCTAGAATTCTAGTCCTCCCATGGCTCCACACGACACACGTCCGCACCTGCCCAAACCTTCCCAGATCAAAGCCAACTTGCCGTCGGATGGCTCCAGCCCCACTGGGCGAGCACACGCCCACCCCGGCGTGGCCCGAGTCCTGCCCGAGCCGCCGCTCCTCTGCACGGCTCTTCACAGCCTCCTGAGCCGGGCGTGCGCGAGCGCAGAGCCTGCATGGCGAAGGCGGCTCGCGGCTTCCACCCACCCGTGTCGGAGGACCGAGCCCGGCCGCACGGAGCTGCCCAGGGTCCGAGCTTATCACCCCACGGCCCGGAGCCTCCTCCTACCCCTGCTTCAGACACAATTCACAACCGGCCACAGCCACCCGCCCACCGCCGCCCACCGCCACCCGGGGCAGAGCGCAGGCATGGCCTGCCCTCCAGGCCTGCCCCTGCCCTGCCTGCCCTGCCCCTGCTCTGCCCCTGCCCTGCCTGGCCTGCCCCTGCCCTGCCCTGCCCCTGCCCTGCCCTGCCTGGCCCTGCCCTGCCCTGCCCCTGCCTGGCCCTGCCCTGCCCTGCCTGGCCTGCTCCTGCCCTGCCCTGCCCCTGCCCTGCCCTGCCCCTGCCCTGCCCTGCCTGGCCTCCAGGCCTGCCCTGCCCCTGCCCTGCCCTGCCCTGCCTGGCCTGCTCCTGCCCTGCCCCTGCCTGGCCCTGCCCTGCCTGGCCTGCCCCTGCCCTGCCCTGCCTGGCCCTTCCCTGCCTGGCCCTGCCCTGCCGCCCTGCCCTGCCGCCAGGTGGGCTTGTGACTGCCCGGCTCCCACCTCCGCCTCCACTGTCACGCCGGCATGTTCTCTCGTGTCTGTGCAAAGGTCCCTGTGTCTTCCGTGTCACAGGCACGCGTGTGCCTGTATCAAGCCCACCTTGATAATAAACGACAGTCTCCTCGTTTGAAGATCTTTAGTGTCCTCACATCTGCCAGGAGCCTACTGCCCAGATACAGCAACCTTCCCAAGTTCTCCGGGTGAGGAAATAACTTCTCTTTGAGGATAAAAGAAGGAAGAGAGACATTTCTCAGCCTGCCCAGCTGGCCACACACCAAGCAGATTTCTCTTAATCCAAACTAAGAGCCACAGAAACTGGTGGTAGAAATTTGAAGGAAATTACGGACCCAGCTTTTTTTTTTCAGTAGTGAGCTTGCTGACGGATGAGCAGAAGACAGTCTACAGCAAAAAGCAGAAAAATGGAGCCTATCTCAGAAGCAGAGAATCCACAGAGATGGAGTGAGAGTCTGTCTTGCCCAGAAAGCCTTTCACTTTCCTTTCACAAATCTTCCTTATCAGGGGCTGGGAAGGTGGCTCAGTGGTAGAGTGCTTGCCTTGCATGCATGAGGCCCTCAGTTCAATTCCTCAGCACCACATAAGCAGAAAAAGCCGGAAGTGGGGCTGAGGCTCAAGTGGTAGAGTGCTATCTACAGCTGAAGAGCTGAGGCACAGCGCCCAGGCCCAGAGTTCAGGCCCCACGACAGACCAAAAAAAAAAATCTTCCTTACCAGGGCTGCAGTGAACACTGCCACATCCAGTTTTATTAGTTGAGATGGGATCTGGATCATTTTGTGCCTGGGGCTGACCTTGAACTAAGATCCTCCTTATCTCTACCACCCAAGGATTATTACAGGTCAGGTAAGAATAAATTACTGTGAGCATCTGATGCCAAGTTTCTCACAGAGGGAGTGTATGATGGGTAACCTTGACCGTCCATGTCGTTGGCTGAGAAGACGTAAGGCTGTGTTAGCAGCTTCAGGAGTGAGAAGCTTGGAGAGGATCCACTTGATTGTGGCTGAGATGCAACAGGCCAGGTAGTAGGATAATGAGAAGCAGCGCCAGAGCAGAGCCAGGACCTGCTGGACTATTTCTGATAACCCTAGAGAAAGAGGGAACGCATCTGAAGATGTGCTTGGGCAAGCCTATTTGTGCACAGGAAAACCTTGTCTAGTGCCGGGGATGGTGAAAGATATGGTTAACTACTATAGCATCTTTCCACCTCGCGTGGAGAACACTGGCTTTTCACTGGCCCTGCTGGTCTTCATGGCCAGCTGTTTAAGCACACAGGGCACTGATGTGTCACCACCATCTGTGTGTTTAAGCTGAGGCTCTTAGGCTAAGGGTTTGCCCAAGCCTGCTCAATTAACTCAAAACAAAGACAAGACTATACTCTAGGGTCTCTGGAACTTTTATGGTGCAAAATCTGTTCCACATGTGTTTCAGGGGGAACTCGCTAGGACATCCAGAAATTATATAGCTAGTCCTTTGGGTCAGAAGAGAAAGAGGGAGAGACTTCCTCCGCCTGGGGTAGGGTAGTCCAACCCTGTTCATC
The DNA here is from genome assembly GCF_024711535.1 of Dipodomys merriami. NCBI lineage: Eukaryota > Metazoa > Chordata > Mammalia > Rodentia > Heteromyidae > Dipodomys > Dipodomys merriami. The sequence goes on along the minus strand of NW_027206268.1, from coordinate 4,231,699 downwards.
TCCAAACTGCATGTGACATCGACCCCTCTCCTGAGAGCACCCACCAAACTACAATTCTGTCACGAACGGCATGTGAGAAGCAGAAAAGCATCACCAGAGGCTGAGGCTACATCTGTCCATGCTGAGAGACAGACGCTCCCTCCCAGAGCACAGGGACGGGAAGGCTGAGAGGCACCGAGGCTGGCTCTGTCCTGCCACCCCGGCCGCCCCCGCGGCGACCTGAGCCCTGAGCCCGGCTTCCACCCCGTGTCACACACTGCAGCGTCTGTAATAGACGGCACTTGGCTCCCCTCTCCTGAGAGCTGGCCGCTGTCAGGTCTGGTATGTGGAACGTTCTGTCTGAGGGATGCTGGCCTGGGTTGAAAGTAATTCCTGTCCCCGCACAGCCGGGTGGTCTGTCACGAGGCTGTTTTTCAGCTCAGTCAGGACTTGAGAGCTGGTATTTGCAAAGGTTAAGGAGCCCGTTGGAAATTTCTTTCATGGGGGGAAAAAAAAAACCAAAAATGTGATGTATCTGATGGCCTCGAGCAGGCTCAGGTCACTGGCCTGAGCTTAATTCCATCTCACACAAGACTTCTGGGATCTGGGGTGGGAGAGGCTGGTGTGGGGAGGGAGGGGAGAGGGGGAAGTACCTTGGTTGCTTCTTGTGGAAAATGAGGATAAGAAACAGAATGTAAAGCTGGGTGCTGGTAATCCTAGCCACACTCAGGGGGCTGAGATCTGAGGATCACCTTCCACAGTGGTTTGTGGGGGAAAGGAGCGGCTGCTCTGGGGGTGGTTTGGCAGCAGGGACAGGTGGGTGGGGTGATGGACAGAGGGCCACTGGAGGTGGTGAGGGGGTGAAGAGGAGGCGAGGAGGGAGGGAGCGGGCAGCTGGTATCCAGCCTGTGGGTTCCAGGGCAGCGCCCTCCTCTGCTGGGCAGGCTCTGCCAGATGGGCAGTAGATGGCGCTGTGGGACCACAGTCGGGTCGCAGGAGAGAAGACTTTTTCCCTCCCTGAGTGCCAGATGTGCACATCTGCACGGACCCCCCCCCCCCCTTTCCCCTTTCCTTTCCCTCTCACCTACTTGAACTCAGCACTGCGACTTAGCTTTTTCACTCCAGGCCGGCGGTGTAGCTACCATCAGAGCCAGGCCTCTAGCCTGCCTTGTTCTGCTTAATTCTGAGATAGGCTCTCACATTTCATGATCAAGAGCAAAGTGACGCCACAGCTCATGTCTGTAATCCCAGCTACTTGGCAGGCAGAGAGCTAGACCATCAAGGTTCTAAGCCAGCCAGGGCTAAAAGTTCACCAGATCCCCATCTCAACAGAAAAAGCTAAGCGTGGTGGCATACACCTGTCATCCCAGCTAACACGGGAGGACACTCTGGGGAGTCATGGTCCAGGTGGGCCCAGGTATGAAATGTGAGAGGAAGAGGAGAAGGAGAAAGAGGAGAAGGCGGAGGAGGAGGAGGAGGAGGAGGAGGAGGAGGAGGAGGAGGAGGAAGATGGAGGGAGGAAGGAGGTGGAGGAAGAGGAGGTGGAGGAGGAGGAAGAGGTAGAGGAGGAGGAGGAAAGAAGAAGAAAGGAGGAGGAGGAAGAGGAGGAGGAGGTGGTGGTGAAGGAGGAGAAAAGAAGAAGAAAGGAGGAAGAGGAGGAAGAGGAAGGAGGAAAGAGGAGGAAGAGGAAGGAGGAGGAAGAGGAGGAAGAGGAAGGAGGAGGGGGAGGAGGGGAGAAGGCGGCGGCGGCTATCCAGCCATGAGGCCTTAAGAGAATAGAAGGAGTGCTTTCCGCCAAAAGCTCTCCCTCCTCGTTCTGCCTCAGCTGATCCAGACACATCAGGTGGAAGGGGCTCTGCCCTGGGTGACGGTGGGGTCAGACTCCCTCAAAAGGCGCTCAGAGCGAGGCTGTGCCCTGGAGAAGGTGGAGAGGGAGGCTGGGGGGGGGGGGGGGTCCGGCGTGCCCTTCTGTGTTTAATTTTCCCACCAGTCAGCTCTGATTATGGGGATGGCCTCATGTTTCATGTATTCTGAGGCACGTTGTCAGAGCACCTGTGGGGGTGGGGAGCTCCCCCCAGCTGGCAGGCGGGGGCGGGGGAGCTGGGCAGAGGGGCGGCTGCCCACCGGCTCACCCCCAGCACGCGTGTCTGTTATCTATCAGGTCTGGTTGGAAGAATGACCTCGATGGACACTGAGCCCCGCCCCTTTCAATGGACAGCACCCCTCTAATGAGCCCCAGCGCCTCTCCAGCTCGTGGGGGTGGGGCAGGGGCCCCACCACGGCCGCCTGGGCCCTTCTGAGAAGTAGGTGACTTTGGTCTCCAGTCCCACCCCCCAGGGGACCGCTATAACATTGGCCACTGGGTCACGGGCCCAGGGGAGGGGAGCACAGCCCCCCATGGGACAAGGAGCGCCCCCCACGGGCCGTGCAGAGGGGATCCCAAGTCAGAGGCTACATCCCCGTTGCGAAGATTCACATCGAGGGCCTCCCCCCACCCCCAGGGACATCACTGGGCAGGGGGTGAGAGCTAAGAACGGGCTGGGGTTATGGCTCCAGTGGTAGAGCACTCGCCTTGCAAGGAGGGAGCCTTGAGTTCAAACCCCAGCACCACCTACAACAAAGGGGAGGATAAGAGGTCCAAGAGGAATATCCCCTCGCTGGGCGCAGGGAGGCATGCCCACAGTCCCGGCTACTTGAGAGGAGGAGATGGGAAGATCATAACGCTCAAGCCCATCCCAAAGCAAAGGAGTAAGACCCTGACTCCAAAGCAAACATAGAAACAAAAGGGCTGGCAGCATGATTCAAGTGCTCCAACCCTTGCCTAGCATGCTTGAGGCCCTGAGTCAATCCCCTGTATCAGGAAAGAAATTAAATAAATAAAAGCATCCTCAAGCCGGCGTAGGTGGCTCATGCCTGTCATCCCAGCTCCTTAGGAGGCTGAGATCTGAGGATCATAGTTTGAAGCCAACCCGGGCAGAAAAGGCCATCAAACTCTTATGTCCAATGAACCACCAGAAAACCAGAAGTGGCACTGTGGCTCAAGTGGTAGAGTGTTCACCTTGAATGAAAGAGCTCTGGGACAGCGCCCAGGCCCAGAGTTCAAGCCCATGACTGGGGGTGGGGGGGGGTGGGGGTGGGGGTGGGGGAAAGATAGTAATTTTTTCAAAAACAGCATTCCGGTGAGCTACACCTCCATACACCTTCCAGGACCTGCTCAGCTGCTGTACACAGAGCCTGCTGGTTTCCAATGCCCACTCCTGGCTTCCATAAAGACAAGATGTCCAGCTCTTGGGCTGATCTCACGATGAGCCGTCGTGAACAGCGCCACCTGCTGGGTGGTCAGCAGATGACCCTGTCCCTTCAGCCAGTTTTCCTGCCTCTGGGTCTTCCACAGGCCCACAAACCAGTGCAGCACGAGCCACGACCGCTCTACATGCAGCTCTACTCCAAAGGGATCCACTTGGCTGGGAAACACAAGAAAGACTTCCTGGAGAAGGTGGGTGGACTTGGCGTGGGGGAGAGGAAACACGCACCTGTTTACCTTCCCAGTGAACTGCTACATGACCTTCCGTGCCCACTTGCAAAGGTCCTCCCCAAAGTCCTGCAGACACTGCTGACACTCTGAAGCCAAAGTCCCTCAGCCTACCTACTACTCCCGTCCCTGCCTCTTCTCCCCATACACAGACCCATTCAGAAATCGCACAGCCCAAATACCCTACCCATGCAGGTGGGAAATGCACAGTAAAGTTGTGTTCAATGGTGCCGAGGGCTGAGGGGTCAGGCCCTCCACAGGGAAACAACTTGTTAGATGAAGCTGCCCAGTCTACCGGGGCAGGAGAAGAAGTTGACTTTTTCACATGGTCTGCGGGTGGAAGAGAATTGTGAACCCTAGTGCTCTGATCAGGCAGCTACGGGGTTCCACAGGTTGCCCCCCTCCCCCGACTGAGTGATCGTCTGGCCTCAGTGGGTCTTGGCTGATAATGTGCAGGAAATCTGGGCACAGTGTGGGTATATGGCTAGCATTCAGGAGGTGTCATAGCAGGCACCCAGAGAGTATGAAACAAACGAAGGCCGGAGAAGCCATGGAAGAGCTCTGCAGATTGTGTGTGTGTGTGTGTATAGTGTGCATACATGTGGTCCTGTGTAATATGTTTATGTGTAGTGTGGTGTAGGTGTGCATTGTGTTGTGTGCATATATGTACTGTATGTGCATGGTACTGTACAATGTGTGTATATGATGTGTGGTGTGTATGCGGTGTGTGGTGTGTATATATTGTGTGGTGTGTGTGTGGTCTGTAGTGTGCATATATGTTGTGTGGTATCTGTGTGCATTGTGTGGTATGTTATATGTTGTGGTGTGTGGTGTGTGGATATGTTTTGTGGTATGTGTATATGCATGGGATATGTGTATGGTGTGGTGTATGTATGGTATGTGGTGTGTGTATATGCACGAGGTGTGTGTGGTATGTGGTGTGTACATATGTTGTGTGGTGTGTGTATGCAGTGTGTGATGTGAGGATATGTTGTGTGGTGTGTGTGCAGTGTGTGATGTGAGGATATGTTGTGTGGTATGTGTGTGCAGTGTGTGGTATGTGTATATGCACGGGGTGCGTGTGGTGTGTACATGTGTTGTGTGCGTGTGTGATGTGTTATGTTGTGTGGTGTGTATATGCATGGTGTGTGGTATGTGTATATGTCGTGTGATGTACGTGCGATGTATGGTGTGTATACATTGTATAGTTTATGTGTGTGGTGTGTGATGTGTGGATATGTTGTGTGGTGTACACATGTGGTGTATGTTTCGGGGTGACACTGAGATAATCCCGTAGAGGGATCTCAGAGCTGGAGGAAAGCCTGGGATGGGGAAATGAACTGCACATGCGTGTGACCTTCTCCTGGAGCTTGCTGGGCGCTGGGCCTTCAAGGAGCAAACACGGAGCTGAGCCTCTAACAACAACAATGGAAGCCCTCCCACCCCAAACTACCTGGACCCTGGCGGGAGTCCTCAGCATCAGAGAGCATCCTGGGGGATGCTGCAGTCCACACAGATCTGCACGGTGTGGAGGCTCGGGCCCTTTCGAAAGACCCAGGACCGCTGTGCATCACGATGAGAATGTACTGGGAGCCAACAGCCCCACCTTGAATTCCTGCTCTCCGTCTACTAGCCGTGTACTTAACCCAGGGCAGCTGGTCCTCTCTGGGCATCCTTTATGGGATGGGCCTAGCACAGGGTCTGGTAAACAGCAGGTGATTAATGATGGCCAGCTCAACTCCCCGCTTGGTTTCCTGCCTGAGCTGCTTGAGGGTCCCTGGCAGGGTCTTCCTCTCCTCCCCTCGTCTCCCTCCTCTCCCTCCCCTCCTCTCCCCTCCTCTCTAGAAGAATTCAAAGGGCCCTGGGAAGTTGTTTATTAGGAAAAGCTGTGGGAGCCGCCCTGACTGGGGGAGGCACTGGCCTCTCCCGTCCCTCCCCACATATTTCTCCCCAGCGCCATCTTTTCATGTTCCTGCTCACTTGGGTGAGTCACAGATCTGTAAATCCAGACCACAGAACAGCTTGGCAGGGCCTGTGAGGTGTTTATGGAGAGGGGAAGGAAGGAGGACAAGGATCAAAACATTGGCTCTAGGTTGGGAAACTTGCAAGAGCCAGTCTTAAAAGTCTACGTTTGAAGCATCTAAAAAGATTCATGGAGCCCCCCTCCTGAAAACACAAGCCATCATGGGAATAAGATCATATACTACTTCTCAGTAGAGCTGGGCGCCGGCGGCTCACACCTGCAGTCCTAGCTACTCAGGAGGCTGAGATGCTGAGGATTGTGCTCCCAAACCAGTTCGGGCAGAAAAGTCTGCTGCGACTCTTAGCTCCAATTAACTACCGGGAAGCCGAAAATGGAGGTATGGCTCAAATGGTAGAGCACCGGCCTTGAGTGGAAAAACTAAGGGGCAGAGACCAAACCTAGTAGCAGTACGTACACACACACACACACACACACACTCTCTCTCTCTCTCTCTCTCTCTCTCTCTCTCTCTCTCTAGCAGTTACATCTCAGAGCTGCCTTTTTGTGGTGCCAGAAACTGGAACAGAAACTGAGAAATGCAATTCCATGTTCTGCTCTCCCGACACCAACCTGGACCTCCGGGCTTTGGGCCTCCGCACTCCCGTGCTGCCTTGTGTCTGTCCACATGTCTTTCCCCACTGTCCACAAGTCCATCTCACTGGTCCTAGCTAGGGCTGGGAAGCCCTCGCAGAGCCAAGGGGACAGAGCGAGGAGTTAGACGTAGCTCCTGACAGATGTCTCCATGAGGGAGACGGGAGGCCCCCGCTGACCCTTGGCCATGAGGATGAGTCCAAGGGAAAGCCTGGGTCATGTGACTCTGTCTGTTTGTCCCTGAAGAGCCAGCTCTCGTCCCCTCTCCTAGGAAGTGTCCCCTGGTGGTGTCGGGCACTCTGTCCTCACCTCACCCCTGTAACGAAACCATTCCCCTGTGTTATTTATCTGCCTGTCCTGGGATTTCTGACCTGATGGGATTTCTCTTTTGGGTCTCTGACTTGTAGCATCACAGGTTCATTTGCATGGTATGTGTCTTGTTGTTGTTGTTTAGAAGCTGAACATCACACTCCCCCACCCCACAGCCAGCAGGAAAAAGTAGCGTGCGACACTCTGAGAAGCCTGGAGACTGCCACACCTGAGCCCCACGGGCCGGGCCCCATCTCTCCATGCCTCTGAACCCCAAAAGGGTCTGGGGAGGATTAACCCCTGGATCTCGGGCCTCATTCCAGCATCGTGGTTCGGTGATGGTGGTGGGGGGGCTGTTCAATCAAGGGAGAAATATGCTTTGAAATGAAAACGCTTCTCTTTCTGATGTGCCTGGCTGCTCACGCACCCCACCTTCTTAGTATGCATGTATTCAGCCCCCATTTTGAGACCCCACCCTCCGCGTCTTCTCGGCTTTGACCGGCTGAGCTGGGCTCCTTCACCGCCCCCCCACTCTGGTCCCCTCCAAAGACAAATTGCTTACATCTGTCAAGGCTTTTCTGATTAATAGAGGACTACGCTGTGGGATGTCATCGGGGGTTCAGAGGCTTTTGATCAAAGGGGGAGGGGAGCCAAGCCACACATCCCTGCTAGCTCCTCCATCAGCTCGGCGGGCACCTTCTCCCCAAGCGCCTCCTGGAAAGGCCACCATCAGCTCCCACCAATCCCAGAGGGGAGCCAAAAGGCGGTGGCACCCCAGAAAAGAGCCACAGGAAGCAAGAGACAGGGAGAGAAGAGCGGAGTAAATGGAGGGGGCACGGTCTAGGTTCTTGTGGCAGGAGACCGCAAGTTCTCCTCATGCCTGGAAGCTACTAGAAAGATAGAGGGGCCTAGCGGGCAAGTCTTCCAAAGTATGGCGGGGGGGGGGGGGCAGGCGGGGAGGCTGAAGGGAGGGAGGGAAAGATTAGTAAGTAATAACAGAGTGGGATAGCCAAGGGTCTCAGGAAAGACTGGATTAAGGGACCAATGTCTGAATGGACTCTGGATGAAGCAGAGCAGGTTCACACCATCGCGCCAACCAGATGGGAATCTGGCCTCCCTTCCACTTTGGTTCCCCCGCCCCCAGCATCCCCAGTTCCTGCCCTTGTGGCCCACGTCTGGTCCACAGTGCCCCCCCCGCCCCCGCCTGTATGAGGGACCCGAGGCCTGGAGAGGTTGAGAGCTCGGGGAGAGGTGGGGACAGACAGTACAGGACACCAGTCTGCCTGTCCGTTCCGGCTTCCTCCTGCATACCCAGGTCCCCGAGGACCCGCTAGGTATCTCTAGGGGGCTCCGGGGGTGTCCCCTGGGGGTGAAGGCCAGGCCCACCATCCTCCGAAGTACCCGGTGCTGAGAGCTCTGCCAGGACAGCTGCAGGGAGCCGCGCAGAGGTCGCGGCGCAGGCTGCGAAATTGGGCTCTGAGGATTTAGATTAACCTAATTTAATGACACGGCTGGCTGGCTGGATTGAAGTTCTTTTACTACAAATTTTTTTTTTTTTTTACCCCTTTCAACTTGCTCGACAATGATTCCCCTCAAGTTGGTTGCAGATGCAGCCTGCCTGGGAATTATAATCTGTTCCTTACTGAGTAGCCGGGAAACTGGGGGGGGGAGGGGGGCAGGAGATGCTGGCCATGTCCACACGCACGCCACCCAGGCAGGGGCCAGAGGGAGGGCAGCGCCAGGGGCCGTGTCTATGCCGTGACTCAGACCTTGTAAGGAAGGTCACTGCGAGGCCTCATGGGCTGGGCTGGACCGGCTGGGGCCAGTCTGGGGGGGACAGGGTGGCTGTCTCTACCTCATTCTGCTCCCCACACCAACACCAACACATACACGGGAATGCACACGGGGATACAGGATGAGAGGCACAGCCACGGGACACTCATACACGCATGTGCGTGGATTCACACACACCAAGCCCCATCTACCCTAACAATTCAGTCCAAGCAAGTGAGCCTGGAGTGCTGATTGATCCGAGTTCTCCGTGGCCGGACCAGAGACTGACCCGTCATACCTGCCTGTCCTCACAGATCTAGTGACAGAGAGACATCATTCTATAGAAGGAAAGGGCAGTTTCAATAACGGTTTCTGAAGTTTTGTTCTCAAAGTTTCTTGGCTGCATTGTTGGGGTGGGGCGGGGTGTCACGGTGAGGAGCAGCTGCTTCTGCAGAGCTGCTCACCTCCTGGCAGCTAGGAAGCTGAGGGAGGAGCGTGTCTCTCAGAACCAAATACCCACACGGCCCCAGCAGCCTACCTCCTCCAACCCGACGCCACCTCCTTCATTTCCACTGTCTTCCAAAAGGGTCACAGCTGGGGATGAGCATTTGCAGGGTGCAAGGGGGGGGGGGCGCGTATTTCAGGTTAAAACTATGTTAATCTTCCAACAGCTGAGGAAAAAAATAAGACCCAGAGAGCCCTAGCAATGGCCACGGCCTGGGAAGTCACTGAGCCAGGACCAGAACTTGTCTCCTCCCTGGGACCCGTCTCTCACCCACGTATCATATTGCTGAACGCTGCAGCCAGTGGAGACGGTGCTGGTCTCATTGCTTTACCTGGACGGTAGTTTCCAGTATGCAGAGATCACACCTGCTCCTGGGCCTCCCTGCCCCAGTGCTCTCCCCTCTTCCTGGGAGCCCAGGGTGTCTGTCAAGAAGGCCTTGCCGAGGGAGTAATCTGAGTGAATGGAATCGGAGTGGATTGACTATTGGTCCCCTACCTGCCCCGTTTCATATGCTGAAACGCACTGTGATGATATCTGGAAGTAGGACTTGCAGGTACTGCAAGCATGAGATTTTGTAAGTGGATTAGGAGAGCCAGAGGTAGCTCACTCTCCTTACCCCACGTGAGGCCACAAGCAGAAGGCAGTGTGCCACGTGGGAAAGGAAGCCTTGGAGAACCCAGGCATGCTGGTACTTGGGACTTCCAGCCTCCAGAACCATGAGAAATGAGTTTCCGGTTTTGATGTCACTTGTTCTCCGGCCCTCCATTACAGGAACCTGAATGGATGGAGACACTGAGTCTAATTTAGGGAGGGTTTTCTTGTTTGTGCTTCTTTGTCAAGAAAATCCAATCGAATAAAACAGAAGTGATGGTCATAAATTCAGTCTCCATGATGCCTGGGCTCTCAGCTCTCCTGTGTTTACTGCACTGAATGAACATCTGGAGAAGCCACGCACTGGTGGCTCACGCCTGTAATCCTAGCCACTCAGGAGGCTGAGATCTGAGATCTCCCAGCTCAGACCCAGCCTGGGTGGGAAGCCGGTGAGGTTCTTATCTCCAATTATTCACAGACCAAGGTGGAAGTAGATCTGTGGCTCAAGTGATAGAGTGCTAGCCTTGAGCAAATGGAGCTCAGGGATAGTGCCCAGGTCCTGAGTTCAAGCCCCAGGACTGGCCAAAAAAAAAAAAGTCTAGAGAATGTTGAACCGAGGCAAGGTCAACTCCAGCAGAACGGGAGCTCAGCCAGCAGTGTCCCACACTCTTCTGGTCCCCCTCAGCATCACACACCCCCTCCCGTGGCTCTAACCAGTCTGAGCCTCAGACAGTGAAATTCAGTGGTGACACTGATTCTTGTTCAAAGAGACATGGACACATGAATGGCCAACTACAACCCACTTCATACCTACTACTGATGAGAATGTATATAGTAGACACCCAATAAATAGTAACTCAAAGTAGGGAGAAGACTGAAATACCATGCTCAGGGTTTTCCTGCTACTCACAGCTAAGATTTCTTCCTCCCTCCTCCCCCAACCTTGGCGCCCCACCCCCCAAAGCCCCATAGCCACATCTCTATCTAATCTAAAGTACTAAGAAACAGAAACAAACAAATACAGCACAAAACCAAAACAGCCGGCCACTGGGAACCTGGTCACTGCTCCGGAGCATAGCTGCTACTGGGCCAGCGCGGCCACCGCAGGGCGCAGCTCAAAGTCCTGCTGGGAGCCAGCGAAGCTGGCCTGAGATGGCGCCCACAGGGTGAGGTGGGACAGCCAGGGTGGGCAGGGACCTGGGTATGGCCAGGAGGTGGCATCCAGGGTGGTATCAACCTGTTCTAGAAGTACAACATGGCTCCTGAGTTGGGTTGGGGGAGGGGAATGGACTGGGGCAGGGGGTGAGAGCCACAGGCCTAGGCTGGGCGGGTCCCAGGATGCTCTAACAGAGGTCATGTCTGCCGGAGGTCATCCTGTGAACCTCTATGTGGGCGGAGCCCACCAGGGCACTAATAAATAGTGCTGCCATTACGGCAGGTGCAGATGGGGCCACAGTAGTGGGTATACAGGGTTTTCCTTCCTTTCTTGTGATGGCTGACTTCTCCTTGTTGTTTTCCTCAATTATAGAGTACAGCTAAGTATGTAGAAGATTTTACAAACACCAAAAACTGCGGAGAGAAAGACACCAGTGGGATGGCATTTTTGTATTTCAGTCAACGCCGTACCTGGCTCGTTTTCCTTACAGAATGGAGATGGTAAGGTATGTACAATTTGACTTGTCTGTACACGTGCCTCACCACTCCAAATTTCGTTTAACACTATCCAGACTTTTCTCATGACAGTAAAGTCCAGTGGCTTAAAACTCAGGGCCTGGGCACTGTCCCAGAGCTTCTTTTGCTGAAGGCTAGCACTCTACCACTTAAGCCACAGCTCCACTCTGTCTTTTGGTGGTTAATTGGAAATCAGAGTCTCATGGACTTTCTTACCCAGATTGGCTTCGAACCATGATCTCAGATCTCAGCCTCCTGGGTAGCTAGGATGACAGGTGTGAGCCACCAGTGCCCAAGCATCATTTCTAATAGCTACATAGTTTCCCCTATGGGGAAGATGTGTAGATGGTGTGCATGTGTTTGCTCTGTGGTATTTGTATGTCACTTGCATTTCAAAGTCGTTCTTTGGGTAAGGTGTAGCCACATGCATAGGTACCTGGTCCGGACTGCCCAATCACCTCAGGGAGGACTGACAGATGATTAACAGAGAATCTAACACCTTGGTGCCCAGCGCCGGTGGCAGACAAACCTCAACCGCAGATGGCTATCTTTTATCTTGCCACCAGAGATTTCCAAACATGAATGGCCACTTTCCCCCCCAAAACCCGAAAGATTTCCAACATGTTTGCAAATAGCTCTGACCCCAGATCAGGTTCCTGAGCCTCTCTGACGCCAGGAAGCTGGGTGAACTCAGGCTTTCATGTCTGCATGGGTCTGGCAGTGGACTTGAACCAGACGGTCCCTGATGCCACTTGACCTGTGACAATTTGGTGGCAGAAGAGTCAGAGGCCCCGGCTGCAGTGTCCAGCCGCTTTGCCCCTTGCCAAAAACATGACACTGGGGAAAGTGATTTAATTGGACTGAGCCTCACCTATATAATCTGCAAAATGGGAATAAAGGAAATTATTAGCTGGTCACATGGACTGAATGTGATTACATGTGGAGTGTTTGTAAATGGGGCCTTGGCCTAAACCCAAGATGAACAAAGGGTCCGAGGATGTTACATTTAACTGAGAAGGGGCCTTGAACATTGGTGCAAAAAATGACAGAAGGGAAGGAAAAAAGCTCCAAGATTTTTAGCAGCTGCCTTGCTCTGGCCTGAGCAGGACCTGGTCCCTGCCTCCTGTGTGATCAGAAGTCCGGCTGCAAACAGGCCTCAAGCAGGCGGCTAAGCAACAGCTAAAACACCAGGCTCCATGGGAGGAGCCTGGAGAGGCCGAAGGCCGCCTGGCCAGGTGGCTACCACAGCTCCACTGGCCCCAGAAATCTTGGGAACCTAATCTCCAGGAAGTGACTGCCTGAACTCGGCTGGCTGGGGAACAAGGACACGGACTCCGATAAGCCTTAACAGTAGCCAAAGAGGAACTGGACCTGGGGGTCTCGGGGAGGCCTCCTGATTCATCGCACAGCCATTTCCTGGGGGCTCTGCTGAGCACCAGCATCCGGACCCACACTCTCAGTGGGAGGAGGTGTGCAAGGGTAGAGAAGTGTCAGGACAGAATCCCGTCTATGGATGAGGATGGAGAGGAAGAGTCAAGGTCAAGGTTGGACTCTTCAGGCCCAGCGCCATGATAGGAAGTAAAGAAGTAAAGCCATGTGCCTAGTAGGAATCCCACGTCCGCAGAAACCCACTCCCTGCTTCTTAGAGGGGGTGTCCCAATGCAGGGCTCCCCTATCCCCTTGGCCATGCATGGAAGATGTAGGTAAGAGGACTGTGAACCTGGGCTGGCTCCGAGAAAAAAGCCTGAGAGTTGTGTCTGAGAAATAACAGAAAGCACAAAGGGCTGGGGTGTGTGGCTCAAGTGGTAAAGTGCTTGCCTAGGAGGTACAAGGCCCTGAATTCAAACCCCAGCACCCCCCTCCCACATACACCACAGAGTGACAACACCCCTTCAAGGCCATGCGTGCCAGCACCAGGGCAGCCCCTGCTCTGTAAACAGATCGCTTGGTACTATATAGAAGGGCAGTGGGCCCAGGAGAAAGCCATGGAGGAGGCCTGGGCAGGCGCAGTGGACTTTCCCTGCTCTTCTGGAAGGCCAGGTGTGGAGGGAGAGAGCCACAGAGACCAGCAGCCCTGGCTGGCGGGAGAACGGCCTGTCTTTGCTCAACAGCAACCTCCACATTGCACAGGGACACTTGAATTCAGTGGTGGCAACAGGTTGACATCTCTGTGGGGCACAATTAGCGTGCATGTGTGTGCGTATGCGTGTGTGTGTGTGCGTGTGTGTGTGTGTGTGTGTGTGTAAGAGAGTGAGAGAGGTGGTACTGGGCTTGAACCCAGAGTCTGGGTGCTGACCCTTAGCTTTGCTATTAAGGCTGGAGCTCTACCACTTGAGCCACAGCTGCACTTCTGACTTTTCGCTGGTTCACTGGACACAGGACTTTCACCAACATTCCTGCCTGCAATCCTTTCAGAGCTCAACCTCCTGAGTAGCTAGGATGACAGGCGTGAGCCACCAGCACCCAGCCATGATTAACTTCAACTGCAAATCCAGAAGGCAATTACAACAGGAAGCAGATTTGCCTTTTATTCCTGGCACTTTGGTAACTCTACAAAGTCTTGAAAGATGCAAATGGTTTGTCATTTCAGGAAAATCCCAGCCCCTCTCCAGGCTGCAGCCCCGTTTGCCAAGTTCCTATCCAGACAGCCAGACATCTCTGCTGTGCATCGTTACCAACCAGAGCACAAGTCACCACTTACTGCTGAGCCTCTTAGAAGGGGCAGGAGGCCCATGGCCAGGCCTACTACTAGTCCCAGTCCCCCCTGAAATCCAGGGCTACATGGCAGCACTCCCGCTGGGGCTGTCCCATTCAGATTTAGGATCCAACAGGGGGCACCAGAGACTGCTCACAGCAAACTCAGCAGCCAGCAGCTAGGAAGATTCCAGTCTTTCCCAGCAGGAAGGCAAAGATGGAAGATGACTGCTCACTCCTCCTGAGCTTACCTCCCTCCCCCAGCCTCACAGCAAGATGTAGGGCAATAGCGGACTTGCAGATACTCTGTCCTTACCCCTTGGCCAGAATATTACAAGTTTCCAAGCCCTCTCCTGGCCCTCTAGGCTGAGATGGATCAGTAATGACCATCAGGAACACACATAGGGGACTGACCCAGCCCAAGATTTACCCAGTCTTGGGATCCATATTTAACTAGGGCTTGTTAGTTCTAAAGTTATAGTAATCACTGCAGCCTTTGTCAAAAACCATGGTTGGGCGCCAGGTGCCCATGGCTCACACCTGTCATCCTAGCTACTCAGGAGGCTGAGACCTGAGGATCAAGGTTCAAAGCCAGCCTGGGCACAAAAGGCCTTGAGACTCTGATCTGATCTCCAATAAACCACTCAGAAAACTGGAAGTGGCACTGTGGCTCAAGTGGTAGAGCACTGGTCTTGAACTGAAGAGCTGAGGGACAGCGCCCAGGCCCAAAGTTCAAGCTCCACAACCTACCAAAAAAAAAAAAAAAGGAGGCCAGGGTTGGTATCCAAGATCCTTCACAATCAGTATCTGGCTTCTTTAGTCAGTATTAACTTGCATCTATTTCTCTCTCTCTCTCTCTCTCTCTCTCTCTCTCTCTCTCTCTCTCTCTCTCTCTCTCTCTCTCTCTGTGTGTGTGTACACACTAGGTACTGGACTTGAACTCAGGGCCTGGGCATTATCCTTGAGCCACAATACCACTTCCAGTTTTTGTGGTAGTTAATTGGAGAGACAGAGTCTCTCCGACTTTCCTAACCCCGCCTGGACAGATCTCAGTCTCCTGAGCAGCGAGGGAGATAGGCATGAACCACTGGTGCTGGCCAGCTTGCATCTATTCGCCCTCTGAACTCCAGCTTCCCACTTGCCGTCCATGTTCTCAGTGAGCTGTGCCTCACTCACTAGGTTCCACCTGCCTGGAATGTCCTCTCTTCCCACTTCCAAAATCGACCCGTCTTACTCCCCACCTCGGCCTAAGTCTGCCCACCTGCCTTTCCTGCAGGGAGAAGATAGGGCTCAGAGCAGACAATGTGGTGGGTGTAAGGTCACACCACTGAGAAATGCCAGACCGGGGATTCCAGTGGGACCCCAGTCTCCCTGAATTCAACTCCACCCTTCCTTGGTCTTGCTCCAGGATTCCTGTCATGGAGAGCCCCATTTACCCAGAGGGCCTTGCAGAGGACCACACCAAACCCAAGGGTGGGGGGGAATACCCAACATTTAGGAGACGTTCAGAAAGTATTTAAATTCTGCACGGCCAAGCTTTCCTAGTGAGTCTGGTCTGTGGAAGTAGGCGGTATTGGGGGGTGACCTCCTTTCCTGCCCCCCAGATCTTACCTCCCAGGTGACCACCTGTGGTAGGCTAGCCCAGCCGGTAAGCCCCCTTCCCCCCCCCCAATACCACATTTCTGCCCTTTGATTTCACGCCTGTCCTTTTCTTCCACCCACAATCCTGGAGAAATCAGCCTCGGGTTGCTGCAGCTGCTACCCACGGAGGACACTTCCAGCGCCCACAAGGAGGACTGCAGTCCAGCCCTTGTGCCCTCGGGCTATCTGCCGGGCCACAATGACCCAAAGGACCTCCACGCTCCAGGCTGACTGTCTTGACATGTTTTTGTTTGGTTTTGTTTTTTAATCGGGCATCAAATTGTGTCATTGTTTTGTTTAACATCGAAAGGAGTTAAACGGCTCTGAATGTTAATGCGCCAACCCCCCACCCCCCCAGTAAACCATTAGGTCCCTTCTGTGTTCTTGACTTTATAAGCCTGTTTCCCTCAGAGGAACATCTGTTGTATACTTAAATGACCTTAGTTCAAAGGCACGCTTAACAACAAAAAAAAAAATTCCTAACTCCACTAGGAAGAAAACGAGAAGATCGTTTTCTCTGCGCTGGTCCACAGTATTCAGGGCTCCTCTATTAACAGCTGAGGACATCTGCCCGGGCGGCCAGAGGCCTCTTTCTTTCTGCACATCATTAAAGATGCTCAGACCTGCCTTTGGGCCTCCTTCCCATCCTGACCCAAGCAAGCGAGTCTCGCCAAAATCTCCCGTTTTATGGGCATCGATAGCCAGGCTTCTACTCAAGATGTGATTTTTACCCTTGGTGCAGAGCGGTGTGATAAAAGACACGAAGAACTCCGCTAACCCTTGGAAAGAACATGAATGGGCATTAGGGATTTCAAGCAACTTGACAAATGTAGAAGAAACCAGATTGCTCTTAGCCAAACGCGGAAGAATTCGAGGAGGAAAAAAAAAAAAACAACAAAACAGAAAAACCAAAACACAAAACGAGCCTGTTGCAGACAAAGATTACAAGGGAGACACCATCTTGCAAGCCATAAAAGTCATGTTGGAAACAAAGCGAAGGGCAGGCAGCAGGCCTCTTCTGGCTTTTTCGTGGATTAGCTCATCCTGATGTTACCCCATTTCACAGATGTGTCAGCAGGCACTGGGAGCTCTAGATCTGTCAGAGGAGAACCCGGGCTGCCAACTCCTGCCAGCCTGTTTCCTGGGCGTTTCCTGCACCAAGCTCCAGTGAGCCAGACCACACAGCTCGTAGAGCTGAAGATAATGAGGGCATTGAGGGAACTGGAGATGTCTATTTAAATGTCGCCTCTGGAGAGAGCATGGCTGTCAGAGGGACTCATGAAGTCAGCTGAAAAGTCCCTTTTGTTGGTGCCGGTTCTAGGGCTTGAACTCAGGGCCTTGCACTAATCCCTTAGCTTTTTCACCCAAGATCAGTGCTTTACCACTTCATCCACACTTCCAGCTTTTTTTGGCTAGTTAACTGGAGATAAGAATGTCACTAACTTTTCTACCCAGGCTGACTGTGAACCATAATCCTCAGATCTCCACCGCCTGAGTAGCTAGGATTAAAGGCTAAAAGTCTCCCCTCTCCTTCCCGACCCCCCCCCCCAAGGATTGCTTAGACTTTTCAGGAAATGTGACTTTTCAAGGATGCTTTGAAGTCTGGTTTCCAAACATCAGGAAAAGTACAACACTGAGTTTCCCTGGGAAGTGTGAGAGAGGAGCTTCCCAATGGGGCAAAGCTCAGTTTGCTTGGGGGTGGGGAGAGCACCTTGTCCAGACTGGTGAGGGCTGGGGGGCAGAAGGGGAGTGTTACAGAGACAGGACAGAGACTTGGACCTCTTCCTTAAGGGTGGTCCTGACTCTTGAGGCACATGTGAGATGATGATGATGATGATGATGATTATTAAAAGTTAACACTTTTCCACAAGTTGATGCTTCTGTGAGTTAACACTTTCCTGTCATGCTGGCTCATGGAGCTGGGCCTTCTTGCAGTTGGGAAATCGCTGCTAAAAATAAAGGAACATTGAGTTTTGCCTTATTTGGACAAGATTGGCTTGCACTGTCTCTCCTCTTTCCCATGTTATCTCTCAGAGTAAATCATGGGGCTTTAATCACGACGAAGCATAGCTCAGATCAAATCCAACAACTAAGACTTTCAGAAGCTGCCTCAATCTGACAGGCCAAAATATGGCAGCTTTTTTTGTTTTTTTAGTACTAGGGTTTAATTCAGGGACCAGATCCCCAGCCCTTTAGCTTTTAGTTATGCTTCAGACAGGGTCTCACACTTTTGCACAGTGTGATCCTACTATTGCCACTTCCAAATAGTATGTAGCCTATAGTGCTGGCAGCAGTGGCCTTCCATCTCCATTGTTAAGAACTTGGAGCTGGGTGCTGGTGGCTCACACCTGTCATCCTAGCTACTCAGGAGGCTAAGATCTGAGGATCACGGTTCAAAGCCAGCCTGGGCAGGAAAAGTCTGTGAGACTCTTACCTCCACTGAACCAATCAGAAAACTGGAAGTGGCACTGTGGCTCAAGTGGTAGAGCACTCGCCTTGAACTGAAGAGCTGAGGGACAGCACCCAGGCCCAGAGTTCAAGTCCCATGACCAACAAAAACAAACAAAAAACTTGGTTTGACTTTGTTTCATTTCAATCATTATAATATTAATTGAAGTGGGATGTGGCTGTGTTGTTCTTCCATTTGTCCATTCATTCATTGGGTCCACTGGAGACCATGGAGGACAGCCAACACGGAAGTGACCCAGTCTCTGCTGTGCATGGAAGCATATCGCCACCTCACATCAGAGGGGGACGGGGACGGGTGGGCCCAGCCCTGGTGCTCTGTGTTGTAGAACATGCTAGGTTTACAGAGCATGAGGAGGAAGGGAGGGGTCTGGGGAGGAACGGAGTAGTACCAGAGCTGGGATTTGGAAGGATGCAGGGGAAGAACAGATGGAGGGAAAAGGAGGGAGAGAGAGAGGATTCCAGGCAGAGGAGATGGCGTGTTGGAAAGCCTGCAGGGCTCTGGTGGAGAATGAGGCAGCCACATCGGGATGTAGAACCAGCACTAGGGTGAGGTGGGTGGTGTTAAATAAGGCAGAGTCTGCCTTGCACTGGGTATGGGCAGGGGGGACAGACTGACTGATCCCACCTGCCTTGCTGCTCAGTCCACATCTTCATGAACATTTTGCAATAGGACAACAGCCCTGGGGGGCCAGTCTGGGTCAAAGTGTGAGACCCTATTTGAGAGATGACTAAAGGACTGGGGATGTGGGTTCAAGCAGTAGTACACCTTCTTAATGGAATATTAATCACAATTGCTCAGAGATGAGCCATGTAGACAGAGCAGGGGAGCCCACAACATTATGTACCCCCTCATATCAGAAAGAGAACAGGTCAGGGGCAGCCTGCAACTGCATATGCTCCTGCTCAATGCCTGGCGGCCTCTCTTGGGGTAAACAGCAGGTAGGGAATTCCTGCCCCCCCCCAGTGGTGGGTGGACAGGGGCAAGCACAGGAGGGGGTCAGATCACCTAACAGCAGCTGTTTAGGGTCACTGAGCCCTTCTGCTAACTCCTCAACACTAAAATTGTGACCCCAAAAGGCAGGGGGCCCTTGTGCAGTTAACCCTCCCCTCCCCTCTTCCACCCCTAGGCTCTGGTGACCTAGGATAGGAAGCCTCTGGGGCAGGACAGGTCTCCAGGGATGACACCCGGGGCTCAGCACAGGGGCACAGAGACACATCAGCAAACAGGTGGGAGGCGGGAGGAGGTCTGGTCCCCATTAAGGGCCATTTGCTTGTGGTGGACTGCGGGCTGGTTAACAGGCATGGCCACAGGCTGCCGGGAAGGAGCCGCTGCCTTGAAATCGCCTTGATTGGCTCTAATTTCCCCTGCTCCATGCAGGGGGCCCCAGGGGCAGCCTAATTCGGGGTGGCAGGCGTGGCGGGACCGAGACAAGACACCTCTCCCAACTTACAGGGAAGGCTTTCTCTCCTAGACAGACCAGAACCTCCACAGATCACATCCTACCTCCCGCAAGAAGCCCTCCTGGACCCTCGAATGCTGGGGTTCCAGGTTCAGGTGCAGCTGCGAGCCCCGGGCTCAGGTTATCAACAGAATGGACAAGCAAGAAGACCGCTCCCCCCAGCAGCTATGTGGGGGCCATGAGGGTGACATAATGGAGGGGAGAGGACAGGGTAGGCCCAACTTCCAAGACTGTAGCTGGGGGACGTCAGAGGCGAATCTCCCCCTCCTGACTGCCCACATTCCTGCTCCCTGCTCCTTCTCGCATCTCCCCCCACACCCATCGCTGGCCTCCCTAGGCTGGCCGCCTGGCCTTCTCTCTCTTAGGTCATTTATCTGGTGGCTGATTCTCCCCCCACCCGCAGTTCCCCCTCGTTTCCTGCCTGCTGTACGCCAAGGGCTGTGCTAGGTACTGGATATAGAAGGTGGTGAGAATCTGGAATATTCTATAGATAATAGCCTCTGCTTTCTGGCTTTTGTTTTTGGTAATCTTTCCTCAGAAGAGGAGGTGATGGTCTCCTCACTTGGGTTAGAAGGGAAATGACTGCCCTTAACCACAGAGAGGATAGACAAATCTGAACTCTTGAAAGACCATCCCCCACCCCCCCACACACCTGCCTCCCTCCCCCTCTTCCTCCCTTCCACCTTCCAAGGGCTGCACACTGCATAGGATGGGGGGGCAGTGAGCACCTCCATGGAGGGATGGCATGAGATGGAAAATCCAAAGGGATACGGGAAAGGAGGGGCTGAGGTCACCACCGAGTCAGGCTCATAAAGCACTGCCCCCCTCCCCAGCTGGCCAGCAGCCCGCACCCCCACCACGATCTCCAAGAGCTTGATAAACAGCTTGGCAGCTCGCTCTCTCTCTCTCTCTCTCTCTCTCTCTCTCTCTCTCTCTCTCTCTCTCTCTCTCTCTCTCTCTCCCCCCCCCCACCCCCGGCGGCCCCGGGCTGGGAAACGCGGCTTCCTGGCAGGCTGGCGGCTGCACACAGGCTGAGGTGCTCCTCTGCTGGGTCAAGGTGCTCCAGGCTCCATTCTCAACCGTTCCCCCCCACCCCAATCAGCTGCCAGAAGCCGCTGTAAATACGCCTGCCCTGTAAGCCACATCTGCGCACAGCTGGGGGGGGGGGCCACTGGGAAGCATGGAAAGAGCCCTCCTGAGAGCCCACCGGGCACATAGAGTCTCATCACTGCAAATACCTGCCTTCCCTCGGAGAATTACACAGCCACGTGGGCTGGAGGCCAGTCAGGGAAAGCTTTTTCAACTACAAAATAAAATATAGGCAAAGGAGATTCTGAAACAGCTTTTAAAACAACAACAAGAAGGGGAAAATATATAGTGGAGGGAGCTAGCCAACATCTTATGCTCCTGATGCTATCTGCTGGGACTAAGCTCATCCAGGGCTGGGCTCCTTGAAGAACTGTACCCAGCCTGGGGTGCAGGAAAGCTGGGCCCAGGCCGGGACCTCGAGGGATGGAAGCAGCCCTGCCCAGGCTGTGCTGGAGTCTTCTCCAGGCTCTGCCCCAATCCCACCACCAGCTGCTGCTGATGCTGACAGACATGTCCGTCTCGAGGGTTCCACAGAGGATTGTGGGCCTGCTGTGGGGTTTGGGATCAAATCCTGACTCGGCTGCTGGCAAATGGGTGACTGCATTCTGTCTCAGTTGATCCTTCTCTAAAATGGGTGCGAGAATCCCATCTCTCATCTGACATTGTGAGGATTTCATAAGATCTGTGGGTACAGTAACTGGGATGCAATACAAACTCAACCCATGTTAGCCAATGTTAGGGCTCTGGTGGTTTAATTCTGATGAAAGAGAGAGAGAGAGAGTGTGTGTGTGTGTATATGTGTGTGATGAAATTGTGTGTGCACATGCGTGCGTGTGTGATGAAATAGTGTGTGTGTGGGGTGTGTGTGTGTGTGTGTGTCTCTCTCTCTCTCCTCAGGGCCTGGGCACTGTCCCTTAGCTTCTACCATTTGAGGCACACCTTTGCTTCCAGCTTTTACTGGTTAATTGGAGATTAACCAGGCTTCCTGGCCGAGTTGGCTTTGACCACAGTCCTCAGATCTCACCAGCCTCCTAGGGGGCTAGGTTGACAGGGGTGAGCCGCCAGCACCCAGATGGGTTTTTGAGGCGCTTGGCCTCCTTGGTCCAGTTAGCCGGCTTCTCTTATAGGGAGAGTGGAGGCAAGGGCTTAGGGCAGAGGTTCCTTCTGGACTGTGGTCTGCAGACCAAGCGCAGCAGCATTGCCTAGAAAGCGGCTGCGAATGAAGATTCTGATCCCCATCAGGTCAGATTTGGGCTGGGTTTCCACCAGCCTATAGAGCCTTCCCCGGACCCGTCCAGTCTGAGATTTGGTGAGGGCCAGGGCACCCCTCCCACCCCACCCCCGCCCCCGCTTAGGCAGCCAAACCCTATGTCCACCTCCCTTAGTCTTTTTATGGTTGCTACTTAGAAACTTCTACCCACAAGCTCCGAGCGAGGGTGAGTCCTGGCCCCTGGCACACACACCGTGCTGCTGTCTGCTCCCTCCTGGGCACACAGCTCGCTGCAGACTGCCTGTGCCAGCCCTACCACAGCCACCACAGCAGCAGGCTGGGGTCTTCCTGCCCCTGCTTTTGGCCACGTGCACCCCAACCTCTGCCCTGCAACTCAGCCTCAGTCCAGCTGAGCCGGGGCCCTGCCTGAGTGGGAGACACAGTGCTGGACTTCAAAGCCTCGTCAGAGTGAGCCTGGTTTGCAGTGGTCAGAGATAAAGCAAGGAATAACTCGGCCAGAGTAGTGGGGGGGGTGGGGGGAGGCTGCTAGGGGAGCCAGGAGGAAAGGTGACTGGAGTTCATTCTCAAGAGGACAGAGAGCTGCCTGAACCTGGGAGGAGCCACACCCCCTGGGTAGGTGGTCAGACAGAAAGATGGACGGATGGACAGACAGACGAGAGAATCCCACCCTCCCCCGACTTCTCTGCAGGACTTAAAACTCTAGTCACACAGTCTGACCTGTTACTGCCATGAGTGGTATCTGGCCAGAGCTGGGACCGATGCCTGACTCTACCGAGGAGTGAGCTGGTGGAGGGAACCCAGCGGAGGTGGGGGTCGAGTCCGGGGGAGGGGGAGCCTTCCAAGCCTCATCATCCGAGCCTCACCACAGTGCCCTGTGTGTCCATGCCCGCAGCTGTGCCCAGGGCCCTCCCATCAGGAGTGCCATCAGGAGCATGGGACAGGGAAGGCCTGCAAGTTCCACGGGATGCCAGGGTGATGAGGCAGAGGGCCCCACAGAGAACAGTTGGCTTGGGTGAGCCCCAAACCAGGCATAGGTCGCCATGACTGGGGGCAGAGTGGGGGCTGCCGTGGACCCTTAAGTCTGCCAGGACCCCCATAAGAAATAGGGCTTTTCCTTGAGCAGTGGGGACGGAATTACTGATGTCCAAAGAGGGGCTTGAACTTGGGACCTTGGGCACTGGTCCTGAGCTTTCTCGTTCAATGCTAGCATTCAACTACTTGAGCCACAGGCTCCACTTCCGGCTTTTTGCTGTGTAACTGGAGATAAGAGTCTCACAGGCTTTCCTGCCTGGGCTGGCTTCAAACCATAGCACCTCAGATCTCAGCCTTGGGATGACAGGAGTGGGCCACGGGCACCCATCAACACTTGGATCTTTGATCCTGTACAGATGACCCCACGTGACCATCGTGTGCAAGGCGAGGATAGGCCATCTTCACCATTGGCTCTCATTTCAGGTGAAGGGGGGCGGCGCGAGGGGCTCTGTGGATCCAGCTCAGACTTGGATGTGCTAAGATGTGAGCAGATAGGGGTCCTGAGGAGGAGCAGGGCCTGCCTTGGCCCTCCCAGAGGCAGCCACGGCTCCTTCCTGAGCTGTTCACGGCGTCACCAGACACCCCACAGTGGATGCTGGTGGTGGAATATGGTTTTCTCTGCAGGAATGCAAGCTGTGTGGTCATTTGCTCCCAGACGCCAGATTCAGTCAGTGCACAGTCAGACCCCATCCGCCTGCAGGCTGATGAGGTGGCAATATGGATGTGCTTTCTGGGGGTGCTGGTCTCCAAAAGGGAGGCCCTGCCTTTAACCAATGTCCAAACGGGAGGCTCAAGGCAGGAGGGCAGGTGAGTGGCAGAGGCTAGCAGAAGCCTTCTCAACTCCAAGTGGCACCAGTTCCTGTTTCCATGTTGTCTAGCCAGCCCCATATGAAGATGCTCCTTCCCCTGCCCCCCCCCGCCCCTCTGCATGGAGGGACTGGAGCACCTTGCCTGGGGACACGCCAGACCTCCCCAGCCTGGCGCAGCCTCCTGGCAGGTGTCCTGGCCTGGCTGCCCCTGCTCTCCTCCCACAGGGTGGCTTGCACGCAAGAGGCCTCCAGCTGCAGGCTCTGGGCTCACCTCCATCTTTCTCCCACTCTGCTCTGGGTAATAGAGAGCAGTGCCCCATGGCCGCCGCTTCTCTGTTGTCCCCACTTTCCTCTTTCCCTTCAGTTAGGACTCAGTCCCCCCCCCCCATGCTCAGTTCTTCCTCGGCTCTGCTGGGGTGGTGATGTGTAGGCCGCTTTGCTGCTCTGAGCTTTGGATCACAAAGGTGTGCAATGATAAAGCTCCTGGCCACCAAGGACCCTCAGCCTGGCACACCGGGGCGTTTGCTGGGGCCTGGGGAGAGAGGAGGCTCTCGGCCTGCCTGGCCTCCGGGCCCTGCACCAGAGGATGCTTCGATGGCAGGGGCCTGGGCAAGAGTGTGCGGTGCGTGTTCTTAGGGGGCGGTACAGCCCTGCAGGGAGACGGGGTGAGCAGAGACAGCTGCTGACCCTCTGTGGCAGGGGGCCTGCAATGAGGAGCCATCGCCCTGATAATTGGGAGATGTCCCGGTACAATGACAAGACCCACTTCCAGATGGCACCAAGGGACCACTTAGAACAATTAGCCAGGGGGGGAGATGACTCTACCTGCTATTTTTAGAGAGAGCCACATCTGGAGAGGGTAACTTTGGGCTGAAGATGTCTGCACCCAAAGCCAGGGGCTTGCCTCATCTTCCGTGATCAACTCATCAAGATTTCGCCACCAGGTCTTCCGATTTTTCGGATGACAGATCACTCTGCTAGGTGCTCCAGTCCCTCCATGCAGTCCCTCTGTGCGTAATAAAGCTAGCCCTGGAGCCATCTTCAGACACAGCTCCTAACGGGTGCTGGGCGCAACACTGGAAACTGAGGATGGGGGCTGTAGGTTCCATCCACAGAGCTGAGGTTGAACCACAGGGGATCGTGTATCAGGCAGGGCTGGGCACGTGTCTGGATTTGTGGCTCTGCCTACTGGCAACGTGGCTGATGTGCAATCTCAGGCTCTCCGGGCAGCAAAAAACGAGGACATGGAAACCAAAGGGACAGACATGGACTTTGGAGGCTGATGGATGCATGTTCAAATCCCAGCCCAGTCACTTGTGGCCTTGGGTGATGGGGGTACTAGCTTTGGGGTCCAGAATCTTCACATTGAAAACCTTGTCCCAGCTTCACCAGTCCCAGGGGGAGGAGGGAAAGTCCAGGAGACACCCCCCGCCATACCCACACATCTCAACAATAAGCTGTGTGTGAGTGTTCATGTGTCCTCTCTGGGGAAGCAGACAAAGGTAAGAAGATCACAGTCCAAAGCCAGCCCCGGGGAGGGGGGGGGGACGAGACCTTATCTGTGAAATCCCAAAACAAAGAGCTGAGAGCTGGAGAACCGCTGTCTTGTCAACTCCTATCTGTTAGAATGTTCTAATATTCTCTGAGGTGCCCTGGTTTTCTCTGGGAAGCGTAGCCTCCTACTGGATGGGCAGTCACCGGTCCATTCATCCCAGGAACATTGGAAGAATCTCACCAGGGTCTTGTACTACCAAGTCCTGCTCCCAAGGTGCAGTTGGTCAAGCAACAGAGCAGTAGTGATAACCTGAGGAATTTCCTACTCTTTCTTTCCATCCTCTAAGTGGCCCTTAGAGGATTGTCCTCTTCTGTCAAGAAATGCTTCCATTCTTGTTCCACAAATGACTAACATCCAGAGATGTGATTTTCCTAACACAAGTTGGTGAAGACTCCGGAGTTAGTCCAGGCCTTCTCAGTGGGTCCCTGGGAGATGAGTTCACATTCAGTGGCAGTCTCTCACATCCACCGCCCCGGGACACAGTGTCCAGAACACTAGGGAACTGTGCTGTGAAGGCGCTGGGAGGCATGGGGCAGGAGAAGAGGCTACCACAGTCATGCAGTCAACAGAGAGGGAGGTCACGGACCTCCAGTTCTGCCCACAGCCAGGCTGGACCACAGAGAGAAATCAATGTGGGTTTCTCCGGCTCCAATCTGACAGGTAGAAAGAGCTTCTTTCTGGAGACTCCTACATAAACAAGCTTGTTGAGAGCCCCTGGCCAGTCTACCGGGAGGGAGGTGAAGGGGGTGAGAGGTGGGGAAGGGGCTCCACAGACCCCCTTACTCTTCTAATTCAGTCAGGCTCTCTCCTAATTCTCTCTCTTTTTTCCATTTCATGCCTATAAGGTATTAACATAAACAACGGTGCTGACAGCAGCTCAGCTCACGCGGGCCCTTGCTGGAATCTGACTGATGATTTTCATCAGGGAAAAAGACTAAACAGGTTAAGATGATTCAATTTTCTTAAACCTACAGCTAAGCCTAATCAAAGCCATTCACGGAGAGGTGTGTGTGTGCGGGTGTGTGTATGTGTGTACGCGCGCACGCCCATGTTTTCCTTTGCTGGAAAGTTGATTGGCAGTTTCAGATGGACAAGCCTGACTTCTGGGAACCAGAGTTAAAATTAAGCACTTTGGGCAAGTTGCAGACATTGACATTGGCCATTTCCACTTCTCCGTCTGGGTTGCAACTATTGATACATCTGATGATGGAAATTTGGAGCGTCGGCACTTCACCCTCTCCATGAACACACACAGACACACACACACTTTCAGGTTTCAGGCTTCTCTTGACAGCCAGCTCCCAAACTTTGCAACTGCCTTGAACTCCCCTTAATCTGGGGGCTGGGGAGAGAACCTCCACATTTAGAGGACACAAGAGGACACAGAGGCTCTTGAATCGCTTCTAAAGATCTAAAGGTGGTGACTGGAGACCGGTGATCACTGGATCACGTCTGCTGTCTTTTTGCCATTTACATGATGTGGCCAATATTTTACAATACATTTCCAACTTTGCGGCTCCACCCATTAATATTATATTACATATTGTGCCTTCTAGAACATTCCCCAGTGTTTTCTCCTAGAGAAAGAAGAGCAGACTAAACCCAAAGCAAGCAGAAGAGAAGACATAAAGAGTGAAAAAGAGGGAAACAAATAGAAAAGAACAGAATCAACAAAACCCAAAGTCATTCCTTGAAAAAGATCAATAAAATTGACAAACTCTGAGCTGGAATGACAAAGGGAAAAAAGACTCAAAAAACTAAAATCGGAAGTGAGAGATGGGACATTACTACTGACCTTACAGAAGTAAAACGAATACAAGGAACAACTACAAATTACCATACGCCAACAATTAGATATCTTGAATGAAATGGACAAGCTCCTAAAAAAATACCAACAACTGTAGCTGACTCAACAAGAAACAGAAAATCTGATACACCTATAATCTTAAAACTTCCTTCAATGTTGAGTTGGCCTTGTACAGAAATGAATAGTCATGTTGGTCTAGAAACGTTAAACTTATTTTTTTCCATTTGTATGGGGGTAAATGCACTAAATATGTAAGGTCTTGTCTACATGGGTTTGATTACTGAAACTAATGAAGTATTCTCTAAATAAAAAACAAAATAAGACTTCCCTCAAAAAAAAAAAAAACACACGGCTTAGTGGTGAATTGTACCAAACACTTAAATAATTATACCAACACTTGAGACTCTTCCAATGCAAATCGCTGTCTCTGAAATATATGTAGGCAAACATCTTCAACAAATACTAGCAAACTTATTTTAGCAACATATAAAAGGGATATATCAAGAGGGATTTATCCCAGGAATGAAAGATTGGTTTAACACCTGATCTTGAAGATCAATGAATGGAATATACCATATTAATGGAACGAAGCACAAAAGCCACAAGGTCATTTCAACAAATCTAGAAGACAAAAAAAAAAAGCCTTTGGTGAAGTCCAAAAGGGAGAAGAAAGATTCTTCAGAGAAAACAATCTCAATAGTGCACAGGAAAGACTGTTTCATTTGGAGATATAGACAGAACAAGAAAAATACTT
The DNA here is from genome assembly GCF_024711535.1 of Dipodomys merriami. Taxonomy (NCBI): domain Eukaryota; kingdom Metazoa; phylum Chordata; class Mammalia; order Rodentia; family Heteromyidae; genus Dipodomys; species Dipodomys merriami. The sequence goes on along the minus strand of NW_027206268.1, from coordinate 4,204,184 downwards.
ATTAATGCAGGCATGCATGCATGGTTCTATGTATGTATTCGGCAGTACTGGGGATTGAACTAAGCACCTCATTCTTGTTAGGCAGGCACTCTACTATTTGAGCCACGCCTCAAGCTCCTTTTTGTTCCAGCTATTTACAAGGTACTATATGTGAGGTGGCTGGGACTTTGGGCCTTCCACTTGTGCCTCTGTGTTGCTGGGGATGACAGGCATATACCATTGCACCCAGCCCTTGATTGAGATGGAGTTTATTATGCCTGAGCTGACCTTGGGCCTCAATCCCCTGATCTCTGTCTCCCAAGTAGCTAGAATTACAGATTTGAGACACCACACTTGGCTAAGAAGATGCTTTTCAAAAGGAGATGGCGGTCAATTGGTGGAGAGCCTTGAACACGGGTTGAAGGAATCCAAGGAGGAGCTACAAGGACTCTGAGCAGAGCTTTGACATAATGAAAGCAGCACTTTAGGAAGCTAATCTGTGTTAAATTATCCAGGACCAATTTGTATGCACTAATGTGGCTCTGAGATACAGAGCAACAATCGCCAAAACTTTCTGGATGATAAATTGCAATCTAATTTTCTCTTGGGGTTGATCCAGCTTTTGGCAGCTGGAAATGCATCCAGTTTTAAAGGCTCTCTTTAAGAAAAAAGAAAATAGAAATCAAAATAGGGGGGTATTTATTTAAAATGAGAGAAGAAATCACCACATGCTCCTGTGTACTCAAGAGCACTCAGTTCTCGAGGGCATGGGCTGGAGGGCACAGTTGGGCAAGATGGGCTTTAGTAACCCAAAATCGTAGCACTTACAGCAGGCTTTTGCCAATTGGACAGAAACGTCTGACTGTGTGAACGTAACAAATCTGCCCTGTGGTTTCCTGAAGCCAGCCTGAACCAGTCTGTAAGCAACACATGACATCACATGCAGTGTCACCACGTTGATACCGGAGATCAGCAGGTGGGGGGGGGTAGTGACTGGTTCGTGTGACAGATCCTGGCTTCTCCTAACCTCCAGAGCCGTGTGGCACCAGGGCTGTGAAGTTGGCCGTCACAACTGGACGCTGGTTCAGAGGTTCGTCATTAGACTCCTGACAGAGCAGACAGCTCTCATTAGGGAAGTGATCTGCCAGCCTGCCTCCTGTGTGCTGCTCCCTCTCCCCGCCATACCTCCATCATTCTCCTACCTTCTCTGTCGCCCACCCACCAAAAGATGGCAAAGCATCCTAGCCAGCGCCTCTGAGTAGCTGAAATGAGAACCTTTCAACCAGAACAGATGCGAGCCTGGGGCTTTTGTCCAGGCTGGAAGGATCGGACCCAGGGGAAGGCAAGGCTCCCAGCTACTTTCATAGGGACAGAGAACACACACTGGGTTGTGGTACACAGGTTCAACCTTCCACAAACTAGAGGTCCAGGGAAAATTATTAAACTTCTCTGTGTTCTTGTTACAAAGATAATAAAGTAAAATAATAACCAGTAAGACAAGAGAGAGATATAAGGAGGGAATATAGTTAAGCACAAAGACCCTGGCATATGTGAGTTCAACCATCTAAAAACTATAGATCCTGGGAACATGACTTAACCTCTCTGTGGTCCTGCTGTAAAGAAAAAGTAGAATAACACTATGTAACTTGTGGGCAGGGGTGGGAGGGAGAAAACAAAGGGAAAGCAAGGGGGGGGTGTCACTGTCCGAAAAGAAATATACTCATTATCTGCCTTATGAAATGCTAACCTTTTTTTTTTTGCGGGGGGGGGGGGTCTGGTCGTGGGGCCTGAACTCTCCCTCAGCTCTTCAGCTCAAGGCTAGTGCTCTACCACTTGAGCCACAGCACCACTTCCGGCTTTTTTCTTTTTGCGTATGTGGTGCTGAGGAATTGAACCCAGGGCCTTGAACATGCAAAGCAAGCGCTCTACCACTGAGCCACCTTCCCAGCCCCTACAATTCCTTATTATAATGACAAAATCTTATTGGGGGGGGGAGTAAAACAATAGCTAGCGAGACAGACGTTGATGTGCGTCTGTCTGTCTGGCTTCAACGGGATCGCATTTGTGAAGGAATGCAAGCAGTACTTGGCACGAGGGCTGCTGGGGGTCATCTCCTGCCACTGGCCCCACGGCCAGTCACGCTTGCGGGGAGCACCCTGTGCAGAACGCCTCCTGCAGCTGCCAGACCTCTGTCATCCACCCCCTTCGCCCCACCAACTCACCCTGCTCGGATTTCCAATTATTTGTCCTGTTTTGAATTCAAGTGGGATATAGCAGTGGGTCTGGCTTTGTTAATGGCGGGGGTCTTTAGTGTTACCGACTTTCTCACTCGCTCCCCAGACCCCCGCACTCCAAGAAGCTCTGTTTCCTCTCATTAAGCCCCGTGCTAAGTGCTGAGCAGGTGACTGGAGTCTGGGCTGGCCTTTGTTCTGGAATCCGGGGCTCTTTCTCATGGGCAGGGGATTGGAGAGTTGGTGGGCCCCCGCAGTCTTTGAAGTCTGACATCCGTCCCCACAATCAGGGAAGTGGGCCGGAATGGAGAGCTGGGCCTCTGGCCCCAGCTCGGGCTCCAGTCGGCCTCCCTACCTGCAAAGGGGGGAGGGTGGGGTGCAGGACAGCACCTCTGCCCTTCTCCCCCACCCCAGTCCTGTGACAGAGGGCATCTGCTGAGCAATGGATCAGATGCGAAGACCCATGGTGGAGAAGCATGGATGTAGGTGACCAACACCACAGACGCCACCCCCCATCCCCAGCAAAGCCACTGGGGACACGGGGAACGAGAGCCCAGATTTGAGCATTGCTCAGCCTGGGTTTGCACCCTTGGCTTACGTACTTGCTTTGCCAAGTTATCAGCACAGGGTGTCTCAGTCACGTCCTCTAGAGAACAGGATAATGGCATCTCCCTCCCAGGAGATGACTGATGGGTGCCATTTGCAATGCCGGCCCCTGTCACTGGGAAGCTTGCTGTTGGGAAGCCTCCAATCCCCTGGTGGCCCCCTGGCACCTCGGAGAAGGCCCGATCAGAGACACCAAGGATGCTCTCTGCACTCAGCGTGTCCCTCGACATGGGGGAGGGGAGGCAGACACCCCGCGATTGCATGCCTCTGTGTTTTCGAAAGGATGCTGGGTGTTGTCTAGTTTGTTTTTTCCCCCACCTAAGGCCTGCTTCTTCTTTGCTAGAAGAGAAGTGGTCAGGGAAGGAGGCTCAGCCAAACAGTAGGCACACAGAGTGACTGGTACATGGCCATAGCTGGCCAAGCAGTCTCTCGCCTGGATGGACAAACCTGCCCTTGGCTCAAAGCTTTTGTCGACCTTAGGGGCCGAGGAAGCAGCGCCCTTATTAGGGAGGTGAGAATACACCAAGGGTTGAGTGGTGCCCGCCACCCAGAGACACCCAGAAAACATCGTGACATTGGCACCGAGGCCCTGCACGGGGAAGGGGACAGCCGGTTTCTATACGCTGCATCCAACCTCACCATGAAGTCAGAAAGGGACACCACCCCCCAACTGGCTCCCTACGCCCCTATCTGCCTCCAGACAGTGGCTGCCCTGCTGTTCATCTCCCAAATGAAGGGACGGGCTGTGGAGTGCACAGAAGCATTTACACCCCTTTCCCACAGGCCTACCTACAGCAAGGGGATCCAATGCCCCTCTCCTTCCCTCCCCCCACCCTTCCCGGGGCCTTTCCACGTCAATCCTATCCTCCCTCCTTGGCCATGGCTCTGCCAACCCCCTGCTCTTGCTGATCTCCACAGCACTTCACCACCAGGACTGAGCCCAGGAGCGGCTCGTTTTTCCTAAGGAAGGCCAATGGACAGGACTGCAGACAGAAGCAATTCAGATTCACCAGATCCTCCTCCATTATAAAAAAAATAAGGCAAAACAAGTACGAAACTAAACTGTAGGGGTGCATGCAACAGCCCTCGGGTGAGAGCAGACGCATGGACCCAAACCATCCTAGTGAGTGATCTGTCTAAATAAAGAGCCGGAGCCCAGGCGTGTGTCACAGCAGGCCTGGGCTGCTAGACAGGAAGAGAAAGCAGGATGAAGTAACTGGGAAAGCTTCCTGGAGGGGGTGATAGGGCCTCAAAGTACGGTAATTTGCCCAACAGTTAGCACAGATATGAGGGGGATGGTGCTGGGCCTTTGGGTGACATTCTACTTGGCACAGAGAGCTGTCACCAGGATCATGATGGGCATGCGTGAACCAGAGGGAAGGGGGTGGTGGAGGGCAGGGAAGCCTGGCCCCTCCCAAGGCCCAGGCCCCACCCCTAGCCCCCCCACCCCAGCCAGCAAGATCAAAATCTAATTTACTCATTAGGCATGTTTCTTCTGTACAAATCAAATCATGAGCTATTTTTCCACATTGTAAATATTGTTTTAAACTCTTGCTCATGGGCAATTAGATTACAAGCATCGCCTGGTGAGCTATACGTGCCGGCACGTTTGTTGGGTCTCTGGCTGGTTTGTGAGCTAGTTTCCTTTTAAAATGTTTCCCAACGATTTAAAGGGGGGAAAAGAGGGGGGGTCTTTGAAATCTTCTCCCTGGTGATGCGTGGGGACCCTTGTCTGTGGCCATTCATCTCCCTAACAGCCCAACAGAAACTTGCCCTCATTTCTGTTCTTTTCCAAATGGTACTAGCCCAGCTCTGCCCCTCCCTCCCTCCCTCCCTCCCATCCCTCAGTCACCAACACCATCCCGACATCCCCTGTGGGCTTTTGCTGGGCACTGTGCCACTTCCACAGTTTCTAGAAAGACTTTCATTCTGAATGCAACCTTTCAGATCAGGCCTCTGTCCCCTCTGCCTGCTTCTGCCTCTTCTGTACTCTTGCAATATGCTGTCCTATCCTGGAGAAATAGCTTTCTCCTACTCTACCCACAAAACCTCAGCCTGGCCCAGCTGAACCCCAGGGTAGGAGGGGTGCTCATCCGGTATCTAGCTCTCCTCTGCCCTCCCTACCAACCCCACAGAACAGTCTTTAGACCCTAGTAATGACCATACTAACTAGGAACAGCTTTTAGAGGCTGTATATAATATCGGCCAGTCCTTGCAACAATCTTACATCATAGATACTATGAGTTCCATTTATAGATAAGGAAATTGTGACTCTGGGGGGGTAAACTGATGCCTGGAAGTTACATGGTATGTCAAAGCCTGCACCAGAGTTGTAAACTTTTTCTCCTAAAAGAGAACTATCTAGGCAGGTGTCCGTAATCCTAGTTACTCAAGGGGCTTAGATCTGAGGATGGCAGTTTGAAGCCAGCTGGGGCAGACAAATCGGAGAGACTCCTTAGCTCCAACTAACCAGCAAAAAGACCTAAGTAGAGATGCGGCTCAAGTGGTTGAACATCAGCCTTGAGCGAAAAAGAGCCGAGTGAGAGCAAGAGGCCTTCAGTTTCAAGTCCCAGCCCCAGCACAAAATTGAAGATGCAGAAATTGCACGTACATATAAAATAAACATGTTAAAAGATAATACGGAGCTGGAGGTATGGCTTAAGAGGTAGAGCATCTGCCTACCAAGCAGGAGGCCCCAAGTACCACCAAAAGAGAGAGAGAGAGAGAGAGAGAGAGAGAGAGAGAGAGAGAGAGAATATCACTAAGCATCAGGGAAAGGCAAATCTTAACCAAGTTGAGATGCTTTACACCTTTAGAGTGCTTAGTATTTTAAAAATACAGAGAAATTGACCAGGCACTGGTGGCTCACACCTGTCATCCTAACTACCCACGAGGTGGAGACCGAGGATCACAGTTCAGAGCCAGTTCAGGCAGCAAAGTCCACAAGACTCTTACCTCCAATCAACTACCAAAAAGTTGTGGTTCAAATAGCAAAAAAAAGCTCAGGGGCAGTGCACAGGCCCAGAGTTCAAATCCTAGGACTGGCACACATTGCACATAGGGAGGGAGAGAGGGAGGGAAGGGGAGAAGGAGGGAGGGAGGGGGAGAGAAACAGTATCTCTTGGCAAGTTTGGTTATGGAAAGTGGTATAACAGTACTTCAAGTAACAAATCACCATAGGATCCAGCCGTTCCATGCCAAGGTAATTACACAAAGGAACTGAAAGCAGGGGTATTCACAGATATTTAGATATAAATCATAGGATTAATCCCAATAGCTGAAAGTTAGAAGCAATGACAGATATCCATCAAATGAGTGGATTTATTTTTATGGTGATGCTTGTATCCCAGGGTTTTTTTTAAAATTCATTGCTGCCTCCTCTATCACTAAAAAAATAAAAATAGAGTATCAGTTCAATAAGGACAGGTTGTTGTCTGTTCATGGCTGTATCCCCAGCACCTGGACAGGTAGCAGTACCACATAAATACATGTCCAGTGGGTGAGAGAGGCCGGGGCGGGCATGGCCGGCGGGCGTGGCCTGCGGGCCTAGGCTGAGATGCTCCAGGCATCTCTGGGGAGTTGACAGTTCCTTGGGGAGCAGTGACCCTGGGCTGGGGCCTGGTTGGACCGGCAATGCTTTCCCCTCCTGCCTGGGGAGTTACTCTATTAGATTAAGGGTTTGGCCTCTGGAAGGCCAAGGGAGATCATGAGCAAGAGGCTTGTCAGAACTCCCTGCTGGGAGTGCTCCCCCACCTCCTGGGGAAGGTGGCAGACCAGGGTGCCCCCCCCACCTGCAGGAACACCTGAGGGACCTGGTCCTGGGGCGACAAGCCAGCTGCCAGGACTGACCTACTGTAGGCTCAGCCGGCAGGATTGGAGATCAGTTCTAGAAGGAGACAACATAAGGCTGGGTCCCGGGAGGTGCCGTGGCAATTCGGCAGGAGCAGAGATGAAGGGCGGCGCATGCAAAGGGCCTGTGGCTACTTTAGGGGCAGTGACAGCTTGGCATCTGAGTGTCTGCCATGCTGGGGTTGGGAGAACTTGGTGGATGTAAAGGTTATGAGCTGGATGGCTGTCACCATGAGCATCTGGACCCTCCAGGAGTCTAGGGGCCAAAGCAAGATCATGACGTGGCCAGGCAAGAGATTTGAAGACTCTTTGGGAGAACAGGTGGAGAGCCGCTGGGACAGGAGATGAGCCTGAGTTTGAGGCTGGGGCTGTGGCGTGAACAGCAGCCCCAGCATGTGGGCATGAGAGCTGCGGGGAAGCAGTGGGCCGTTGGCCGCCCAGATGGAGACCTGCGAGGCACTGGGGCTCAGAAGGGAGGGCTAAGCTGTAACCATGGTAACTGGAGGGCTCCAGAAACCATGGCTAGAAATGATGCCATCCAGAAAAGGCTTAGGAAGCACCCCCAAAGAATCCTAGCATAGGGGAATAGGCAGAGAAGGACAATGCACCCTCTCCCCTCCCCAAGTCAATAAAGACAGAGCAGCAAGACAGTCTAGCCCTGGGAGCCGTTTTTCAGGAGCGGTCATTCAGTCACTTGACAAACACGTGTTAGGAGCTTGTGAATGCAGAGGGAGGCTGAGAACTGGTTCTCTGCCTGGAGACTCGGGCCGGAGACCACTGCACAATGCGGGGATGGCTGTCCTCCGGCCCTTCTCCCCCATGCCCTTCCTTTCCAGACTGAGTGTGCGCGGTTTGTGGGATGGGGGTGTGGGACCTCTGACACCGTACTTAGCCTCTCTTCTAGCCCTCAGGGCTGCTGGGGGAGGTTACAGATTCTGCGTGTACGCGACCTCCAGCAGAGCTCCTGGTGCTGAGTAGGCCTTCAGAGCCACCCAGTCTCCTCATGTTCTGGACCCCAGGGCAGACCGGGGATCCCCAGCACAGGAAGGGAGGCTATAAGCCCCCAACGATGGCTGTCCAGTGAGCTCTTCTCTCTGCAGCTGGAATTGGGTGATGGACCCTGATCTTCTCCTCCGCCCTCTATTTCCACCTGCTGTGTGACCACACGCACCTACTGAACCTCTCTGAGCCTCAGGGAATGGCACCTGCACAGGTACTGCCCATGAGGATAGTACCCCCAGGCTCCAAACTCAGGAGGTGCATTTCTGTGACTGCTGGGAACTCAGAGAAGCTGTCATGCGTGGGCTGGAGGGGACAGAGATGGGGAAGAAGGGCAATCCTCAGCCAGAGCCACCAGCAGGATGGGGTGGCTGCCCGCCACTCCCCACCCTGCCCCGGCTCCCACGGCCCTATCGCTGTGGAGGAGAGCCACAGAGGCCTTCCCCAAACCAAAAGGGAAAACAAGCCGCATTCTTGAGATTAGCAAAGGCAAACACAAGCTGTGCAGCCTGCGTTCCCATGGACCAGGCCGGCTGTCCCCACAAAGGGGCTGAGCCACAGCCGGGCGGGCGAGGGCGGCCAGGGGTGTGAGAGACCACACCTGCAGGAGACACCGCCAGCACCCCCCCCCCCAACTCAGGGACCACACTTGGGACTCCCCCGTGTTAGTTCCCACAGCCCCGGGGCTCGGCACACAGCTGGGCCCGGCGGACACAGACTGAGAGCTGGAAAAACCTTGGGCCACCAGCACCTGTCAGCCTAGGGCCCCAGAATCCTGAGCAAAGAAGCCTATTCGTCCTGGCGTCTCCTAAGGAGTCTCGGTGTGTCCCACGGAAGGGCAGAAGGACTCACAGCATGGGCTGGGCTGCTGCAGGTCAAGGACCCCAAGGTGAAAGAGCTTCCCACGGAGCACCGTCTCGGGATGGGTTCTTAGGGTCTCAGATTCACAGTCCTGGGGGTTTGACCCTGGCAGAATAGGTTCTCCTACTCCATGACCAGGTAGAGGATGGATCTTGGGTAGCATCATACAAAGATGGATAAGTCGGGTGCTCGTGGCTCAAGCCTGTCATCCTAGCTACTTTAGGAAGCTGAGATCTGAGGATTGTGGTTCAAAGCCAGCCCGGGGAAGGAAAGACCCCATGACACTTATCTCCAGTTGACCACCAGAAAACGAAGTGGAACTGTGGCTCCAAGTGGTAGAGCGCTAGCCTTGAGCAAAAGAGCTCAGGGACAGTGCTCAGGACCTGAATTCAAGCCCCAGGACTGAAAAGGGGGGGGGGGACAAATAGGCTGAGCACTGGTGGCTCATGCCTGTCATCCTAGCTACTCAGGAGGCTGAGATCTGAGGATCACGGTTTGAGGCTAGACTTAGCTGGAAAGTCTGTGTGGCTCTTATCTATTAAGCAGCAAGAAAGCCAGGAATGGAGCTATGACACAAGTGGTAGAGCACTAGTCGAGTGAAAAGGCTCAGGGGTAGCACCCAGGCCCCAAGTTCAAGTCCCACAACCATCCAAAAAAAAGGGGGATGGAAAAATATAAAAGAAGGGTTCAGAGATATAAAGGCCAGAAGAATGCAAATCAACTGGCAGAACAAATGAATTCTAGAAAAAATAGACTAAAATGAATCCAGGAAGAAATGCTTGAAAAAAGAATGGCTGAGAACTTCACCGAATTAAGAAGTAAAACTTCAGGCAGAGCCGCCTGAAAAGCAAAGTGATGTGATAGGGAAAGAGATTCTCTTCATTTTGTAGTGAATAAAAAAGCATCGAAGACCAAAAGAAAGATCATAGAGTGGCTACTCCACAGCAGTACAGATACAGAAAGCAGAGACTCTCTCAAAAGGGTTGAAGTGAAAGGACTTGAATCCAGAGTAATAGGGACAGTAAAGCTAACACTCAAATGTGTTCAGTAAGTTGCCAGACACCATGCAGTAGTCTGAATACTGACATCCCATCCTCAAGTCCTAGGCTGAAATCCTAATCCACAGGTGGACTTGGGGAGGGGAGGTTTGAGGGAGGTGAATGAGAGCCCGCATGAATGCCAGTAGTGTCCTTTATAGAAGAACCCTGAGCGGGAGTTAGAGGCATGGCTCAGCTGGTAGAGCACAAGCCAAACAGCAAAAGCATCAGGTACCGAGTTTGAGTCCTGGTCTTGGACCAAAACACCAACAATGACCAAAAAACAAAACAAAACAAAAAAAGAAATAGCAAGAAAGCAGGAAAAATAGTGTCTCTCTCTTTAGATACCAAATATGCTGACACCTGGACCTTAGACTTTTCCAGCCTGCAAAATAGCTGTTTAGAGGCTGCTAAATACATGGTATTTTTGTAATAGCAGCTTGAACTAAGACATGCAGAATCAAGTTATAAAACTCAGCAGCACCGGGCGCCGGTGGCTCACGCCTGTAATCCTAGGGACTCAGGAGGCTGAGATCAGAGGATCACGGTTCAAAGCCAGCCCAGGCAAGGAAAGTCCACAAGACTCTTCTCTCCAATAAACCACTAGAAAACCAGAAGTGGTGCTGTGGTTCAAGCGGTAGAGCGCTCACCTTAAGCTGAAGAGCTGAGGGATAGCGCCCAGGCCCAGAGTTCAAGCCCCACAACCAACAACAACAACAACAAAAATAACTCAGTAGCATGTTTCAAACAATAAATAACCAGAACATGTTAACAAATAATACACCATTCAAGATTGCAATTTTTTTTAAATCACCCAGTTATTACCCTTATAAGGAATACCAGCTACCCCTCCCAGACAGATCCAAAGATATTCTCTACAGGGTTGGGATGTAGCTCAGTGGCAAAGTGGTTAGCTAGCAAGTACAACGTCCTGGGTTCAATTTCCAGGACCAAAAAGGAAAAGATGAAAAAAAAAATGATAGTCCATACAGACACCCCATACTTTTATAGAAGGAATATAAAGACACTGCTGCTTTTAGAAAATAACCCACATGGCCAGCCTGTAATCACCAGTTCAATGCTGCAAGTGTAATGAATTTACATGGAAAGGCTCAAGGAAAAATAAAGGACTATCAATCATTAACATGATTTAGAAACTTCCTAGCCAACTATTAAGACAGATTTTTTTTTTGCCAGTTCTGGAGCTTGAACTCAGGTACTGGGCAGCTTATTTTGCTCAAAGCTAGCATTCTACCACTTGAGCCGCAGAACCACTTCTTACTTTTTCTGTGTATGTGGTACTGAGGAATTGAACCCGGAACTTTAAGCATGCTAGGCAAGCACTCTACCACTGAGCCACCTTCCTAGCCCTAAGACAGACTTTCAAAGCCATTATAGTAAAAATAGTCTACTCTGGTTTAAAAAAAAAGGGGGGGAGGGGGGACAGACATGGACACTAGCCCTGAGGACAGAGCTCGAAGACCTGCCCTTGTGTGTAGCAGAATTTGATACACATAAAAGTGGCATCACAGATTAATGTGGAAGACTTAGCCCCTTTGGAAAAGTGTCTGGGGAAATGGCTTACTTCAGAGAAAAATGTAAACAAGATCCTTATCTGATATAATACATAGGGATGGAATGCAGGTGGATTAAAGCCATAAGAGTGAAACGTAAAACTTACCAAGTGCATCACAGATAATAAATCCCTGTGTCCTGGAGATGGGAAAGACTTTTTAAAATAAAATTCCAGAATTGTACATCATAAGCAATGCATAAGTGAATGGTTTTATCTAATTAAATAAAATGAGGACTTTTCTTCACCCACAAACATCTCAGACAAAATCAGAAGACTAAGATACGTATTAGCTGATAAAGATCTAATTTCTATAAGGAACTCATAAAAATTAACAATAACCACAAACAGCTCAAGGAAACCCAACAGAAAACAAAAGGGGAGGGGAGAAATACGTAAACAGAGGAAAAATAAAGCACCTAGAGCTGCAAAGCTTACTATAGAAATCACATAAAACATGACAAAGTCCTGCTTTTTTTTGGGGGGGGGAGGGTCCGGTTGTGGGTCCTGGGCACTGTCCCTCAGCTCTTCAGCTCAAGGCTAGCACTCTACCACTTGAGCCACAGCACCACTTCCGGCTTTTTTCCTTTTTGCTTATGTGGTGCTGAGGAATCGAACCCAGGGCCTCAGGCATGCAAGGCAAGCGCTCTACCACGGAGCCACCTTCGCAGCCCACAAAGTCCTGCTTTATTAGGAGATTGGGAATCACTGGAAAACTGAACACTGGCGGTGTTGACAGAATGATTAGCATTCTGATACTTCCACTCACCAATATGCACTTGGGGGGGGGTGGTATCTAACAATGGTTAATTAAACTGAGAAAAAAAATCTATATCCTATGATTCAGAAATTTGTACTGCTGGGAATATATTTCAAGACAATCTCACAGAGGTCCAGGAGTACAAGGGCATTCATTATTCTGTTATTTGAGGTAGCAAAAAAAGGGGGCCTGGGGGCGGGGGTTGATCACAGAGGGATGGAGTTCTATACGGCAAACAAAACAATGGGCTGCTGGTTTTTCTGTCCAAAGATGCAAGTTTACAGAGCAATGACAGGCCTTTACAAACTGAAAAGCTTAGCAAATAATCTCTGTAGCAAAGTCTCACAGTGTATTAATTGCCAACAGCTTCACAGGAGGACTCATGTGCGTATTTTACAATAGCACAGAGCAATATGCAAAGGTAGAAAGAAAAGGTGGGGCTTGTGAGAAAACCAAATGGGAAAGACAAGAGTGGATTCTTAAATAAACACATAACAATATCCATCAACTCTGGAGTTAGATAAACTCAAATCTACAACTGAGGACCAGAAAAGGAGACAAAGAAACATCTAGACATCACCAAATATAGGACACAGGGCAAGGGTAAGAGACCAAGACACTAGCAAAATGTCTCGGAGAGAAGAGGAATGATGTGCAGATTAGGGATTATTAAAGAATGAATGATAAAATTTTAATCAGAACACGAGGGAGAGGGCTGGGAAGGTGGCTCAGTGGTAGTTTGCTTGCCTTGCATGCCTGAGGCCCTGGGTTCGATTCCTCAGCACCACATAAGCAAAAAGAAAAAAGTTGGAAGTGGTGCTGTGGCTCAAGTGGTAGAGTGCTAGCCTTGAGCTGAAGAGCTGAGGGACAGCGCCCAGGCCCAGAGTTCAGGCCCCATGACTGGACCTAAAAATAGATAAATAAAAAAAAAAAGGTCATCATAGAGTGAAAGTTTATTAAAGAATTAAAAAAAAAAAAAAAGAACACGAAGGAGAGGGCTTTGAGTAGAGGAAAATGATTGGCTTAGCTCTGCACCAGAAGTTCAAAGAAAATAATAATTTAAAAAAAAAAAAAAAAACGAGGGGCTGGGAAGGTGGCTCAGTGGTACAGTGCTTGCCTTGCATGTTTGAGGCCCTGGGTTCAATTCCCCAGCACCACATAAGCAAAAAGAAAAAAAAGCCAGAAGTGGCGCTGTGGCTCAAGTGGTAGAGTGCTCGCCTTGAGCTGAAGAGCTGAGGGACAGCGCCCAGGCCCAGAGTTCAGGCCCCACGACCGGACCCAAAACAACAACAACAACAAAATCAAATAGAAGAAAACTTCCCAAAGTAGAAGAATCTAATGTCTTCTGAATTTAATGCAAAGTTGATCAAACATGAATATCCACGAAGCCAGTAGGAAATAATAAATGGTCATCTCTATCTCACAGTTCCAAGAATTATTTTTAACCCTATTAAAATCCCACTAATCCTTTAATGTTCCCATAGAGAACTCTTGGTTTTACCTACAGGAATACAAGCTATATTCATAGACTTCTCATGAGTACCATATTTATTAAAGGTTATTTATTAAGGTTAATTTTATTTATTAAAGTTAAAAAATAAATTGGGGGAGGGCTGAGAATGTGGCTTAGTGCTAGACTGCTTGCCTAGCATGCATGAAGCCCTGGGTTCAATTCCTCAGTAGCACATACACAGAAAAGGCCTGAAGTAGAGCTGCAGCTCAAGTGGTAGTGTGCTAAAAGAAGCTCAAGGGACAGTGCCCAGGCCCTGAGTTCAAGCCCCAGGACTGGCAAAAAATAAAATAAAATAAATCGGGGCTGGGGGCATGTAGCTCAGTAGTAGCATACTTGGCTAAGCATGCACAAAGCCCCTAGTTCAATCCTTGGCACCACAACTAAGCACAATGATCAATCGAAGACTGAAGCCTAAAAGTCTACACCCTGCCAAATAATCATTCAGATATGACAGCAGACAATCTGTACTTTTAGATACTCAAGAATTTAGAAAGTTTCCTACCTGCCAACCTTTAAATAATGACCCCCCCCTCCACTAATTTTTCAAAGGAAAAATAAATCTGGAAACATGTTGCTAATTGCAGACATGAATAAAACAGTCTTTAAATACTGACAAAAAAATTATAGACAGCAAAGAATAAAACTGGAACTAAATAAAACTATCAATACAACAGAGTCAGAAAGAGAAACTTTGGGAAGACCATAAAAAGAACACTTCCAATGAAAACTTCAACACTTCAAACTAAAAAGCTCCTGTGGCAATTCGGATTTGGGTTTTCAGAATCTTTTGTCCAGTCCTTTTGAACTTTTCCTTCTGCCCATCTCCATTTTTCCTTTTGTTATATTGTTAGGTAATATAAACAGGTTCTGTACATGTTCAGTACAGATGCATTTATTCAGATTTGGGGGGGGGGGTGGCTATACTGGAGTTTGAACTCAGAGCCTAACACCTGTTAGGCAGGTGTTCTACCACCTAAGCCACACCCCAGCACTTTTTTCTCTCTTTATTTTAAAAATAGGGTCTCATTTTTTTCCTGAGGAAGGAAAGAACAAAGAGAACAAAGAGAACAAAGGAAGGAAGGAAGGAAGGAAGGAAGGAGGGAAGGAAGGGAGGTAGGTAGGGAGGGAGGGAGGGGAGGGACGGAGGGACGGAGGGAAGGAAGGAGAGAGAAAGGAGAGAAAGGAGAGAGAAAGAAGGAAGGAGTAAAAGGAGAGAAGGAAGGAAAGAAAAGGAAGGAAGGAAGGAAGGAAAGGAAGGAAGGAAACTGGATGATAGTTGGATGTAGTCTTAGGTCATTATGAGTTTCTCCATGGTCAGGTTTTCTTGATAAGGAATCTCATGCTTTGACAAGGAACAGGCCAGGGAGGTACGGGGCAGAGAGCTCACCTTGCTCTCTAGCTGTCTTTTCAGAAGAACTCTTATTTTCTCCTTAGCAAAGTAAATTCACAGACATTTAGCTAAGCTATTTCTCCTCCACTCGAGCTGAATGTTTTATCATAGGCAAGACCTATCTCCCTAATAAAAGATGGTCAGTAAAGAATTGCTTAAATGATAAAGTGATAGGGAAGAAGATTAAAGTCATACACATGTGTACTTACAGACTGAACTTTAAAAAAAAATCTCCTTTGGAATGAAACCAAATGATTGCCTTGATCCTAAAGTGAAGTGATATTGTTCCAATTTCTCCTTCATCAGGCAAAAGCAAAGGTCTTTCCATGTAGGCTTTGGACATAGAGCTAATTTAAAGAAGATTTGGGAATACAGGGCTGGATCAGATGCTTTTGCAAATTCCTCGCTGTTTTCATTTGAAATCTCTCGTTTACGCTCAGATTTCCAATTGGAAATCTAATGACTTTTTCTTTAAGGGAAGTTGGCAGGCTGGGATGGTTTAAAGACCATGCTCCCAAAGGTAAAAAAAAAAAAAATCAGACATCGTTATAAAAATAGAAAATATTCCCATTGTCCTTTCCGAGATGTTTCTCTTAGAAGACGTGAGGTTGTTTCTGAACAGCAGATGCGTTTTGGTAAAACAAAGTTGAAAAATATGTGGAACTCTTGACATTGGAACTACTTCCTGAGCTGTGTCAAGTTTTGTGGCCGCCCAGAGTAACTGAGACCATTCTATTTGTGGGGATCAGCTCATAGGAAAAGGCTTCAGTAATTACAAAGGAGGAGGAGGAGGAGGAAGAGGATGAGGAAGAGGAGGAAGAGGAGGAGGAGGAGGAGGAGAGGACTTCTTATTGTCTGCCTCACATACTTCAACTTTGAACAGAGACTTTCCTCTGAGGAGGTCATTGCCTCCAGGGGTCTTCACGCAGCAATACTCTCTGAATTTGTGGCTCATCAACTTATAAAATATGCTTAACACTTAGCCGTTAAGGTACTTTTTTTTTAAGTAGCAAAATATCGGAATGCTGAGTAATTCCTTAAATCAGGCAGAGATCGTCCACGGTAATCAAGCAACGATTGATTTTCCACGAGTGATCTACTCTGACCTAGAATGCTCTTCCTGTTCTTCACCCACTCAGCCTGAGACAAGCTCAATTCAAAGTGCCCACGGTGTTAGAGAACAAACACGGAGATAGCGCTCTAGGGCGAAACCAAGTTAAGAACTGCTTTTTCAGCAGGTGGCTCATGCCTGGCATCTGTAGCCACACAGGAGGCTGAGAGCTGAGGATCACAGTTCAGAGCCAGCCCAGGCAAGGAAAGTCCATGAGACTCTTATCTCCAATAAACCACCAGAAAACGAGAAGTGGCGCTGTGGCTCAAGCAGTAGAGCACTCGCCTTGAGCTGAAGGAGTTCAAGCCCCACAACCCACAGAAAAAAGAGCTATAAGACAGTGTCCAGACTCTGAGTTTAAGCCCCAATCACAGCACAAATAAATAAGTAAGTAAATCGCTTTCTTGTGGGAGCTGCAGATACAAATGTAGAGAGGGGGCTGGGAAGGTGGCTCAGTGGTAGAGTGCTTGCCTTGCATGCCTGAGGCCCTGGGTTCAATTCCTCAGCACCACATAAGCAAAAAGAAAAAAGCCAGAAGTGGTGCTGTGGCTCAAGTGGTAGAGCGCTAGCCTTGAGCTGAAGAGCTGAGGGACAGAACCCAGGCCCAGAGTTCAGGCCCTATGACTGACCAAAAAAAAAAAAAATGTAGAGAGGACCTTGGCCCCCTCCCCCTTCCAACTTGATGGAATGCCTGAGCAATATTAACCCTTCCCCCCCCTCCCCACTGCTCTTAAAATCCTTTAGACCTAGGTCCATGTCTAGTTTAATACTGTGTATCCAGCATCTACACCAGGGCCTGTGGACATGAACAATCACCAGACTGAATGAATGACTTTGCCTAAATGGAGTCATCATGGCTTCAACTTTATGCAGAGGACAATCATACCTCTGGGTGTAAGCACATGAGCAGAGAATAGAGAGAGGATTGATCATGGGGCTACTGTTGCTTAGCAGACACTGAACTTGCTGAGACCACTGTTATTTAATCACCACATCTGATGGGACCATCCTGTGGGTGGTTGGGGAGGGATCTGCTGCTGGGAATTTCAGAAGCCCTCTTCTCGAGGCAGGGGAGGGCTGAGGACTTCCTCACAGGTGTCCCATCCAGGTGTGTGGGGCAGGTACATGTCCTCCTCTGTCTGCACAGTGCAAACCACACAGGTGTAGAAAGCACCATTTCCTACGTGTAGTTGTATACGCATGTGTTCCTTGCACAAGGGTAGGGCACACAAATCTCCTTCAGCGGGGGGGGGGGGGGGGGGGGACACCCCGGTGTTAACCAGAGAACCTGGGCTTTGGAGGTGAACAGGACTAGGGAGATTTTATCCTGGACAGGAGGAATGATGCTAAAGAACCTCAGGACAAAGCCTGTGGCTCACGTCTGTCATCCTAGCTACTCAGGAACCTGAGATCCGAGGATCTGGGTTTGAAGCCAGCCTCTGCAGGAAAGTCTGTGAGACTTTCATCTACAATTAACAACATAACAACAAAAGAAACAACAACCAGAAGTGGAGCTGTGGCTCAAGTGGTAGAGTGTTAGTCTTCAACACAAAAACTCAGGGACAGTGTCCACGCCCTGAGTTTAAGCCCCAGGACTAGCACAGGAGAAAAAAAGAATTTTTTTGGACATTAACAGGCTGCTTAATCTCTCATCTTAAAAAAAAAAAAAAGAGGGGTGGGCGGTGGGGGTGGGGTGGGGGAGACTCCTCCATCCTCCCCAAATCTCCACAACATACTCATTCCTCCTTTTGTTGTATGGACCTATTTTCCACCGCCTCTCCTGGCCTTGTGGCCGGCTCTGCTTGCCCTCTATAAACACAAGGAACATATTTTCTTTGTCAGCTCCAAGCAGTCGAACAAGTCCATGCAGATGACCTCTGACCCGATCGGGGACTAGAGTCGAGGGTAATCACCCACAGAGGCACCGCTGGAAGGGGCTGGGGAGAGGGAGTGCCAGTTAGAGAAGTCTGGGGCAAATGTTAGGACAGAACAGACAGGACTTCAAATCAGTTTTGCCACTCAGACATCGAGGATCCTTGAGCCATGACCAACCTGGCCTTTGCAGAAGCTTGCCGATGATGACAGGGAGCCGTGGGAGTCAGGTTAAATTTCCTGACCTACTGGTCACAGCCTGATGGGGGGCTCGTTCTCATTCAGACTACAAGTCCCAGCTAAAGCCTTGTGTCTGTGGCAGGTACGTGTGTGTGTGTGTGTGTGCGCGCGCGCGTGCGTGCGTGTGTGTGTGTGAAAGCACGTATGTGTAAGCATACACATGCATGTGCAAATGGTTGGGCTGAAGTGGCAACTTCCCCAGGACCCAACATAAGCTTGAACCGGATAACGAAAGAGAGATGAATGATACTGCAAAGGCAAACGAAAATATGTGTGCATATAATGAGTTTCTGAAGAATTAAAAAAAAAAACCCTGCTTCAAATAGAAGAGGCAGTTTTATGAACTAAAAGCTAAAAAAAAATTTCCCAACAAATGAACCAAATAGGAATATTAAAAGCTATAAAGCATGACAAAATACTGCTATGTTAGGAATATGATATGTTTAGAATGTAGGCACGTAATACACCAATATTAACCATGTAATGATTTCAATTACCTTTATTACATACAATAACTGACATGTAAATGACTAATCACATAATCTTTTTCTTGGGCTGTACTTTTGCTTTTCCAAGGACTTTTCTCCCCAGACATGTAAGTTCCGAAGGCACCGCAAACCATTAGCTCAACAAACGAGTATAAAACAGATGTGGGATTCTCAAGGAAGCTTTCCTACGTAATGTCCCAACTCAAAGGCCACACTCTGAGTTGCCTTGACTAGGAAAAACCACTGGGTTCAGATCTTCAGGGCTTCAATCGTCTTCCAGAACTATGTGGAAATAACATTGTTTTTGTTTGCTTTTATTTTGTTTTGACCGGTTCTTAGAGAAAACTATTTTTACCTGACCCTGGAAAGACACTAGTAGGTTCCAGCATCTTCTGTGAGAAAGAGGAAGAATAACTTCTGGTGTACCTCTTGATATTGCGGGGATGGGGGGGTGAGTATATCAGCTAGCGAGCATTATTAGCTATCTTCGAGTTGACAAGAATGCGGGATTAAGTTTCTTTAAGGCAATTACACTTTTGATGACCCCTCTGCATATAAAACATGTTAGCTAATGGGGGTGCAGAGGGGCAGGCTTAAGTGTTTGATCAGGAAATCCTGCAAGAGCATATTGGATGGAAATTTGATTAGTGGCCTTAGTGACAGCGATCAGATCCTTCAAGGCTGCACAATCAGATCTGGCAGGGCCTTGCCTGCTTGTCTCTTTGAAGGAGGCGAACATTTGTACAGAATCAAGACAGTGCTAGGTCCTGCCTTTTTTTTTTTTTTTTTACCCTGGGTCCTTTTCTTTAAGTTATTGCAGACTAAAACCTGAGACATACCTTTTATTTTCCTTCAACAATATGCTTGCAGTTATCTTAATGTTGAAGAATAAAATCAAAATCGGTCTTTTTTTTCCTCTCCAAAATTTTGAGAGCAGAGGAAGCAGAAATGATAATCGAAAGTAAAAAAAAAACAAACAAAAAAAAACAAAAACAAAACAGAGAGATAGAGCCAAAAAATATATATATATAAAGATCGGTAAGAATAATGGCACAAATGAAAGACAAAGGGTTTCTTCTCTCACTTGAAGCTTTGTTGCAAGCTTTGCAAAGTAATGCTCACAGAAGACGACCGTATCCTACAGAGAAGGAAATTCTCTCAGTATTGAGAAGTCATCCAAGGTCATGGGCCAGGCTGTGGGCAGCTGAGCTCCTGATCCAAACTCAACCATGCCACACTTCTGTCTACTCCGTGTTTTAAGTGGGATAATGGAGGAACTGTTTGGAATGGACACTTCCAAAGGAAAAACAAAAAAACAAAAACCACAGCCTCTTTTCCTCCAAGTCAAAGCTCGCTGTACGCCTCACACGTCCTCCCCCATCAGCCCAGCTCACTCAGCACTGGGGCTTACCCATCCTGCCGTGCAGTTTCTAAGCAGCCCTAAGAAATGTCTGTGATTCCCACTTCACGCGCCATCTATGCTGTGATCTCACAGAGGTGAAGCAAATAATAATAATAATAATAATAATAACAGGAAGAAAAGATGAGGGGGATTTGAGCTCACTTCTGTCTCTTTCTCCCACAGTACTTTCTCTTCATCACAAGGGAAGGGAAAAAAAAAATTTGTCTGGGAGGAGAGAAGGAAAGACAAACCCCAGTAATAGATGTTAGCTAAAGAGGAGTGAAAGCAATAAACTTACTTGTAAAAATAAAAAATTGTTAATGAATTTGTTTTGCAAGAGGAACAAGATTCAATTTCCGTATTATGCATATTCAGTTAAAACAACAGGTATTTTCCCTGGGCCTGATCTCGATCATCAAAATGAGATGCGGCTATTAGCAAGCAGTGGTAACTAGATTCAGCATTTAAAAGATGGCATTGTTTAAAATACAACCAACACACACACACACACACACTCTCTCTCTCTCTCTCTCTCTCTCTCTCTCTCTCTCTCTCATTCACTCAGGCACAAACGTGTGTGTTCTCACACACACAGAAAGTAGACCACATCTCACTTTTCTCTTTTTACACACGGAACGTGAATTCAGTCCCCGGAATTCCCATTTCGGGATGAACCATAAAAAAGATATGTTTGTTAAAAACTGAGAAAAAAGAAAAAGAAACAAAAGAATCCTACAAGTTTTCTCACCAGAAAAATTGACCAGCGCCGGCTTAAGGCATCAGATTGATCCTGAGTCATAGAATAGTCAATCCTGATGACCATCAAAGGTCCATTCATCCTGAGAAACCCACAAGGGGACTGCAGCCCTGCCCCCTGACAAGGGGACACACATCAAAGATGCCCGTGATGATGGGGAAATGGGGACTTCACCCCACGCCGACTCACCTCGGACTGCCCCCCCATACGTCGCTATCGAGTCTCAGCTAATAAGCTAGACACTGTCATTTTAAATGATCTTACGTCTTGTAGGCACAAGTCACCAGTGAAGTCTTGTTTTAAAAATACATTAAAACAAAAACAGGAATTTACACACACACACACACACACACACACACACACACACACACACACACACACACACACACACACACACACACACACACACACACACACACACACACACACACACACACACACACACATATTGGCAAGGGGAAGAGTATACACATTAACCTTAAGGTCTACGTGTTTCCCCTTTCCTTTGAAATTTGGTTATCAGAAAAACAAATCACAGATGACAAAAAGTTTTCCCTGTCTTACCACTCAGCGGGAAGCACCATTCATGACATTCTTTATTCAGACATTTCCAGTCAAATATATAATCATTGAACACAATAAAAATTGCTACATTCAGTATAAAAGAAAAAATGCTTTTTTTCCTGATTAAAAAAAAATAACTAGTATAAACCCTCAAGAGAAAGTTCAAGATAAGAGAACAGTTCAGAAAAAAAAAAAAAAAAAAAAGGAAAATTCCCAATAAGAAACGCGCTTATTAGGGTTCCCGGGGCTCAGACCGGCTCCCCTTGGCAGCTCTGGGTGCTCTGATGCAGGACCCGTTGTCCTGAGGCTGGGTCCTAGGACAGGGGACGAGGGGTATCCTCACATTAGCCCTTCATTTGCCTCCACCCAAGTCCAGGCTACAACACCCCCCCCACCCCCGCAAATTACAGTCATTCATCTTCTCGGCTACTCCATGTCAAAATATTCATATTTGTTGTTGACTTATTAGCTAGCTAACATCCTTTGCAGACCACCTCTGCAGTCCCCAACTTTTAGATATTATGGTCCCCATTATAGCAAATGGTTATTGAATGGCCAAACGGAAAGGGCAGACCCCAATCATACCGGGGAGGCCCAGCCTCTTTCCTACAAAATAGGACTCTTTTTTTTTTTTTTTTTAACACCATCCAATGATGTCACCCATTTTGCGGTTTCTCTGGGACTTTATTAAAATGTTTGTGACGGAGCCAATGTAAACCATCCTAAATCCAGCACAGAACTGCAAGGACTGATTTTAGGGAATGTGAAGATATGGATCATTGGGCTGTCGAAGCCCCATCTTGAGCCAATTATTGGTGTCATCTTGAGCCAATTTAATCAACCCAAGAGGGATTGGGGGGGCAGTGGGAGGGTAGAGGGGGGGTGCAGGCAGGGGTTGCGAGTGTTGGTCAAACGTGCTGGCTCAAATGCTTGTGTCATGAGAGACATGGAACCCCGGCTTTCGGGATTTCGGCTGCTGCTCTAACATACGCTTGCATCTCAGGATTTTCTGAGTCGTTTCGGTCACGTTATTTGGTTTGTTTGAAATCACTGAACAGTGCTAGCCTAGGTTTCCAAGACTAAGACCCCAGCAAGTCTCAAAAGGTCACTTCTCAGTGGAGAGACAATGTCGGAGACGCAGAGATCACAGATACCACTGACAGCTGAGCCCTTTGGGGGGACCCAGACTACCACCCCAGCTCTCTTTCCCCCTATCCCTCCCTCACCCTGCAATAGGCTGGACCAGGACACAGAGCCCAGAAGCCAACCACAGCCTGAAGTATTTATTTATTATCGAGTTTTTCCTTTGGTTTTCTAACAAATCATAACATAGATCCTTTCCTCACCTTAAAACAACAACAAAAACAAAAAACTAGAAAGCAGAAATCTAGACTCACCATCGCTAGAAATATTTGATCATTGCTAGAACTAAAGCTGGAAGCTGGACTCAGCTTTCAGTTTTTTAAATTCTGTACCTTGAACCGATGACCCAGGTGCAAATGAGATACCAAGAGTAAACAAAACAAAACCCTTTTTCTTTTCTTTACAAATCCTCATGTGAAATAGGGGCACAGGATTATTTTTATTCAGCCACGTATTTGTGTCTATTTCTCCGTGTTCCAAAAGGATGTAGCTGGTGGCATCAGGTCTACCACAGTCAATATCAGCCGCCACCATCTGCTGCGGCCTGAGCTCATATCTGCCACATAGGTTTCAAAGGAACTCTCCTGCCTCCCTCCCCGAGAGAAAGCCTTCACAGGTTTTAAATGTGGGTTCTAAGCATTAAACTTGGGGCCTGAGCACTGTCCCTGAAGTTTTTTTCCTTCAAGTCAGTGCTCTACCACTTAGAGCCATACTTCCACTTAGAGTGTTTTGGTTTGCAATTGAAGAGTCTCACAGACTTTCCTGCCCTGGCTGGCTTCAAGTCATGATCCTCAGATCTCAGCCTCCTGAATAGCAAGGATGACAGGCGTGAGCCACCAGTGCCTGACTTTTTGCATTGTTTTATGCCACCCAAAAAAAAAAAAAAAAAGGTCTAGGCTGATCCCTGTGTGTGTGCTTTGTGTGTTTTGATGAATAACATCCATGAGTATTCACAATCGGCTGTCTACAAGCAGCTATTTGTTTTGGATAGAGCCCAGTGCGAGTCTGGCGTGGTTTGGAAGGTAAGGCGGCAAGCGAGGGGCCCTGTCACAGTGCTGCTCTGGGCAAGTTGGGGGCCACAAGAGTGGAATTGGCCCACAGGGCAGAATGGGGGCTGAGGACACCACAGCTTTCACTTCCACCAACTGGAAGAGAAAAGAGTTTTGGAATGCACGCTTGCTGTCACAAAAGAGCCATCCAAAAACCTCAGCCAGGAGAGGAGAATATGAGACTGACAAGCACCTTGATGTTTCCAAATCTAATCACCCTTAAGAACCTTAACTTGCCCTCCCCCCAACACACACCCAACTCCGCATTATTTTCACAGAACAATGGCCGCTGAATTCATCTGGTCCCATAATATGCGATCTGAAAGCTGTTTGGAACCGACTTCTCTTCTAGTTTAACTTCGTTCCAGACCACTTTGAGGGCTAAACTTGGAATTCCCGCAAACCTAACAGACTTCGGGGACAGCACAGGCCCTTCCTCAGCTTGGAATATGTTAGAAGTAAAGGCAGAATGAACTTTTTAATCACTGCGCAGCCTCCAAGTCAGGTTCTCCTGAGAATGTGTTAGTCTGTTTAGAAGCCAAGCTAATCCCACCTTTTAGTCACAGAAGGAAGCGGATTTTGAATGTAAAGACTCAAGGTGGCCCGCTCGCTTGGAGTGTGAGGATCAAACGCTCTGGTACTTTCAACAAGCACACGCTACTGCCTGTCTCGAGGAGGAGGCCAGCTGGGACGGCAAGGTTTATAAACAACGCTCTGCTATTTATTGGAGCTGCCCACCCGAATCCAAACCTTCCTCTCTTCAATAGCCGCCTATTTACTGCAGTTTAAACTAAGGGTCTGCAGCCTGGCCAGGGCCTGCAATCTATTACTTGCTGCAAGAGCTCAGACCCAGAGTTTAAATGTCCCTAGTTGAAAGTTTATACCAGTCAGGACAGAAAATTATTCTCTCTGCCTAGGTTGAAGCACATTACTTCTTTATTGAATTAATTATGATAAGGATCATAACTTTAAACGAGGGGTGAGGTGCTGGCTTTCCGCTGGGATTGCTTGGAGCAATTTTCATCCAAGCATTTTTGTGGAGTTATTGAGTCTGGCAGGTCTGAACTTTGGAAAGGAGTAACTTTCTCCAGAACTTGAAAGGGGTTGGACATTGATCCAGGCAAAGCTGTACCAGATTCCATGTCTTGAGACAGGGAAATTTGCACTCCATGCTGAACAAATAACCTCAGGACCGGATGAAAGCCAGCTTAGCAACTCCTCATGTGGCCTGAAACTTGGCCTTTCCGTGCAAGACCTGGTCCGGGGAGGGCAAGGGACAAACAGGGACAGAGGGGGTCCCAGCAAGCCCACCCCATCCCGGTCTCCTGGCCTTCCAAGTCCAGCTAGGCTGTAGGGGTGTATAAGCTCCACCAAAGGGTGCCGGGGGGGGGGAGGGGAGGGACAGAGAGGGACAGGGCCTCCAGGGTCACACAGAGCTGAGGCTGTCCGGATCCTGATCCTGCTGCTTTCTAAATGTTGGGACATCAAGAGCATCCCTTCCTGTCTTTATGCCTCACTGCCATCTCTAGACTACTTTAAGAAAGGTATATGTGTGTGCACGTGTCTGTGTGTGCACATGTGTGGGTATTGTATCTTTATGGCTGTCTCTCTATAAATATATATATATATATATACACACATATTTTAAAAGTTATTACATAAAATAAATTTATATATAAATGCTTCACATGCATTTATATATGCACACACATCATATATTTATACACATAGACGTATCTGGCACTTAATTGGAGCCTGATTAAAGGTAGTCATGATGACTGCTGTCCCTTTGGTCGGTCATGGGGCTTGAACTCTCTGGGCCTGGGCACTGTCCCTCAGCTCTTCAGCTAAAGGCAAGTACTCTACCACTTGAGCCACAGCGCCACGTCTGGTTTTCTGAGTGGTTTATTGGAGATAAGAGTCTCACGCAGTTTCCTGCCTGGACTGGCTTTGAACCGCGATCCTCAGCTCTCAAACTTCTGAGTAGCTAGGATGACAGGTGGGAGCCACCGGCACCCAGTTGACTGTTGCCATTATTATCAAGTAAGGAAAAAAGTGAAGCCACATAAAGATGTCCTACCTCTTTGCCATCTCCCCAACTCCAGCCCAGGTTAACGATGCCAGGTGAGCCCACCAGGTATCACCACCTGATCTGTACTTACCCCCCCAACCCCCACAAACTCCTCAGAGCCAGAACTTTTGATCCCCAGGATCCCAAGAGCTACCGTCATTCTGGGATGTCACCCAGATAAGTCCCTTTAACACCCTTCCCCACCCCCCAGCCTGGGCCCAGTGAACCATGGCGGGAGAGCCTGCCAGGAGGAGGGCCATGCCTCTCTTTCCCCACCCTCCCGCCCCCCACCCACACACCTCCCCATTCAGGCAGGTCAACTCTGCTGGATAAAACCCAGCCTGATGTCTCTTGAGCCTCACCAGGATCCCACATGAAGTGCTGTCTGTATCTCTGAGATGAGCAAACTGAGATGAGCAAACCCCCAAGTATAGTCCTACACAGAAGGACGGTACTCTGCGCTGAACTGGCCCCCACCAGGCTTTGAAACCCAGCATGTAGCAAAGTGACGTAGAAGCAAAGACTGGCATGGGACCTGCTGCCCGCAGCCTGACCTTCTGACCTTGCCCTCAGCAGCTCTGCCCTGGCCTGGAACCCAGTGCCCTAGGGAGACCTGTTCCACTTGGGAGATGAGCACGCTTACTAGATAACAGGAGCTCAAACCATCAGCCCTTCGTGGGGACTGCACCATGTGGGGATAGGATTTAATTCTGTGTCTTTCCAGGATCTAGAGACCTCCGGGCCTTCCATCTTAAGAAATAGACCTGAGCCAGGCGCCAGTGGCTCACGCCTGTCATCCTAGTTACTCGGGAGGCTGAGATCTGAGGATCACAGTTCAAAGCCAGCCTGGGCAAGAAAGTCTGTGAAACTCCAATACACCACCAGAAAACTGGAAGTGGCACCATGGCTCAAAGTGGTAGGGTGCTCACCTTGAGCTGAAGAGCTGAGGGACAGCACCCAGGCCCAGAGTTCAAGCCCCACAACTGACCAAAAAAAAAAAAAAGGAAGAAAGAAAAAGAAAAGAACGACACCTGCAACTCACCCCAGCTCACCAGAAGCTAAGCACTGCTAGGCAGGAGGCCCAATAGGCAATCTATTGATTAATGGTTCAGGAGGCCCAAGGCTCCCACTGCTAGCCGACACAACATCTAACATGGACTCCAATGGCATCTGTAGGCAGGATATACACAGTGCTGACAGTGGCTCTTCCTTGAGCCTTCCTCTCTCCCCTCCAAAGTGCACTTCCCACCCACCCCACCTTATGGAGTCCACAAGCTCTGAAGGAGATATTCTGTCATTTTCATCTGTCAGAGAGACAGTACACCAAGCTAGGAGCAGGGTGGAGTCTGGGCATGGGGACAGGGCGAGGCTGGGCACCATTGTCTGGCCAGTAGCCCACCCAACTTCACCTTCGCACCCTGGGAGCCAGGCCCTGGGGTCCTGTCCAAGCCATGCCCTCGGGTGAGGAGTCCCTTTCCTCCCCCACTACCACCTCCCCCTCCCCTCTCCCCCCCCCCCCCCCCGTGGCTAGCCAGAGGTGATGTGGGGCAAATGTCAGATTGCTCAGCTTCCTGAAGGGCAGGGAAAACAAGATGGTTAGACCTCAGATATCAGCAGGTCCCAGGAGGGCTCTGAGCCTTGCTTGGAATGTGACAGAGGGAGGGAGCATGGATGTCTGTGAGCAGGGCAGCCTGCCCTTCCAGCATCCTTCCTCATTCCAGAGTCTAACGTTCTTTGATTTAGGAAGAAAAAAAAACAAAAAAACAAAAAAACCTTAACTCACACTCTGAAACATGAATGACAGTGCGCTCATGCATTCCACTTCATCGAAGTTTTTCACAGTAAACATGAAAGGAGTTTTCAATGCAATGTTTCAATCACCACCTTGGGTCCAAACGCACGTATGAGTGTGTGTATACACATGCACAACTACCTATCCAAACCAAAGTTGCATTTCCCCAGACCTCCAATGGTCAGGCTAACTGCAGCTCATTCAAGCCTGCACTCACTTCCTTTCCTTAGTTATCTTAAATGTTTCCTTCAAAATTCAGTCCACTTGTCACCTCCTCCAACAAGCTTTCGCCACCCACCCCT
Organism: Dipodomys merriami; assembly: GCF_024711535.1. Classification (NCBI taxonomy): domain Eukaryota; kingdom Metazoa; phylum Chordata; class Mammalia; order Rodentia; family Heteromyidae; genus Dipodomys; species Dipodomys merriami. The sequence goes on along the minus strand of NW_027206268.1, from coordinate 4,176,595 downwards.
GCACCTGCCCGCAACCAGCCACTGCCTGCTGCCTGCTCCCGCTGCCACCCCCCCAAGCCCCGCCCAGCATGCCAGAAGTCATGGCTTCCTACTCTTGACAGCAACCCAACCAATTTCCCCACCCAACATCCCCTGGAGCTTAGGCTCTCTTCGGCTCACCCTACGTGTCCAGCGCAAGGCCTGGCTTGGCAGCGATCCTTGGTGGGTGCTGGCTGAACGAGCCACGACAGATGACAACACGTGGACTTCTCGCACTCTCAGAATGGCTCTGACGGGAATCACTGTGCTCACCACTTGAGGTAGGAGGAGCCAGCAGAATGGAGGGCTTGAAGAACTGCCAACACTGTGTGCCTCTCAGCAGCAGCACGTCGCTGGAAGCCATGGAGATCCACGACCTGAGAAAGGTGGAAAAACAGTTGGTAAGTAAGCGTGCCAGGCTGGGGGTGGTGTCTGTGACGCCCTCAGACCTACAGCCCCCTCCACCCGCCAGGCCCACAAGTAAGCAGCTCTGCCCAAGAAACAGCTCTGCCCAAGAAACAGGCAAGTGGCTTTTCAGCTCCTCTGGGCTAGTCTCTGAAGTCCTTATGAGAGCAGGGACTCCTCCCCGGCCTTTTTCTGCCCCTTGGTCCCCAAGCAAAATCTTGTTCCTTTCTGAGACCCCAAAGCCTAGGGCCTGCCTAGAGCCAGAGTCTGCCCAGGATAACAAGAACCATCTGGAAGATACTGAGTCCGTGCCACATGCAGGTGTGCCCACATGTCCACCTGTTTGGGCACGTGCACATGCACAACACCCAAGACGCTTACCCACTCTGGATCTCCATTTCCTCACTAAATAAATGGGAAAACGAATCTTTCTCAACTTGTTGGAGCAAGCGAGAGATTAAATCCACCTGGAGCCCTCAAAACAGTGTCCAGTGTCATTAGTAAGCACTACAAATGAATGCCAGAAACCATGACTGCAGCCCCGCACAGGTATACACAAACCCACACTGCCGTTTCCCCACAAGTGAGTGTCAGTCCCGGTCCAGAAAGTTCTTTCTGCAGTGCCCTGGGAGTAAGGGCTCTGCTTGAGTCTTGGAATCATTCATTCATTCATCAAACATTTAGTGAGCACCTACAGTGTGCTACCCACTGGAAAGCCAAGAAGGGACTGAGCCGAGTCCCGCCAAGCTGGGGCATGGAGAGGGTAACTAACGATGACACGGTAAGTCACCCTGGTAAATTCCAGAGTGACTTGTGCAGGGTAGAGTGGGGAGGGGGAAATCAGGGTTGGCTTCTTGTAGGAGAGAACACCTAAGGACTAAAGGCTGACTTCCAAGTCGGTCAGTTCATGTGATGGGACCAGGAAGATTGGAGGGTGTGAACCAGGTTGCACTGGCTCAAAATAATGAATAGTCACAACGCTCAAAACCAGTCACGACCACTTCCTGAGCACCCACTCCACACCAGGGCCCTACAGAGGAGCCTGGCTCACAGCTCTGAGGAGAAAGGGCAGCCTCTGCTCACTCTGCTTCTCTTCCCAGTGCCTAGGAACCTGGAAACCAGGAGGTGCCCAGGAGTGTGGGTAGAATGAGCACGAGTTGAGACACCACTGTTGGGCCACTCTAAAATGACTCCTGTTGAACAGAGGAGGAAACGACTGAGATTGGGTGGAGCTCTGGGCTCAGGCTAGGCCCTGGCTCTCGCCACGGCCCATTTCCTGCCTCCTACCACTGATCAGGCCAAGCTCACCACTGCGGTTCACTGAGAGAGAACCTGGCTTGCGGGGGCCTCTGAAGGCAACACAGCTACAGCCTCAGGGGTCTAGGCACGGGCCCGGGGGGGTGGGGGTGGGGGGCACAAGGAAGGTTACAGAAGTCCAAGCTCTCCCACCATGGGCCCGGCCATCAGGGTGAATTCTGTGCATGCACACGCACTCACGCACACACACACACATGCGTGCGCGCGCAGCCCGTGTTTATCATTTCTCTCTTGTCTAGAAGTTATCTCCTCTATGCTGTGTCAGCCTGTCCTGAGCTTTGCTTGGCCTATCCCAGCCGGCCCAAGGCAGTCCCAGCTGGAGCCTGATAAAGACCTGCTCTCTAAAGGGGTGGGAGAGGAAGGGCTCCCTGTCCCTGACCGAGACTGCGGCATAGCCTCTGTGGCAAGCAATCCTCCCTGGCTAGGACTCAGGGGAAGAAGAGGAATCCCTTCTCTGCCCTGCCACAGCCCAGCCTTGGGGAGGGAGAGGGAATGGGGGGGGGGTGCTCTGAAAGCCATTGAGATCATACCACAGGACCCTGGGATGGCAGGATCTGCCTACTGACCGCACGGTCTCCACATACCAGCCCAGGTCACCTGGAGAAATGCAAGGCCTCCCTAATCTCTCATGGTCATCCTTGGGATGAAAATACTTGCTGTGCAGCTCTGAGACAGTTCCTTGCCCTATCTGGACTGTAGCTACTTCATCTCTACAGTGAGGAACCAGGTTACAAGAACGTGGGTGACGTGCAGGATCTATCTGCCTTGAGACCAGCTCTTCTAAAAACTCTCCAAGAGCCAAAACCTGCAGCATCTGGTGTGTGGATGTGCATACCAGTCCTGGGGCTTGAACCCAAGGCCCCAGCACTATCCTGAGCTTTTCTGCTCAAGGCTGGCACTCTACCACTCAAGCCACAAGCTTGACTCCCTCTTCCTCCTCCTCCTCCTCTTCCCAATCTCCCCTCATCCTCCCTCTCCTATGAAATGATCATCCAAGCCTGACCAAGCCCTGGCACCTTGGAAGCGGGTACCACATTGAACTGAACTGCACTAAGTTGAGTGAAACCAATTAGAAAGGGGTTAGGAGAAACAGATACAGAGAGATGCCAAGAGATGCTTTTGGCAAAAAAAAAAAAAAAAAAAAAGACCCCAAGCTTGGCCTAGAAAATCTCTGGCTGACACCAGAGTCCAGGCCGGGTGGGGGGGGGGGGAGAGGGGGGAGGCGCCACAGACACATCCCAGGTGCACAGTCTCCTCTTAGACCCACACACTAGGACATCTGGGAGCTCAGGACCAGACCCAGCTTTGAGAGAGGGAGGGAAAGGAGGTGGAAAGGCTCAGGCCAACAACCAGCCCTCACTTCTTGTTTCCTTCCCACACTATCAGCTCTCCACTTCCTGTTGGATCCAACTTTGCAAGCGTGTTTTTGAAAGTTTCTATCTTGGAAAAAGAGTTATGGCGGGGAGGGGACAAAGGGCCATAGATCACTCAGGGAACCAACAGTGATGACACAACCCACATCACCTCTGCTCCCTACACTCCCATGGGAGGGGACAGCTGCAGGGCCTGAGCACCGGGGGCTCAAGACCTACCCCGTGGAAAGCCTCGAGGGCTAGGGAAACCTCAGGCACATAGGTGAGCATGTACCTATGTCTGTCTCTCTGTCTGTGTAGAATAGTCCCTCGCTCTATCGTGAGCACTTGACTGGACACTAGGAGATAATGCCTCCACCCTGACCTGTCTCACCACATCCTCATTCACCTGTCTGTACTTCACACAGAGGAGCAGTGAAGTCCCACCCACAGCAGGCTGCTGCTTCTGACACTACTCAGGGCTGATTCTCCTGTCCGGGACTTGCTCCTTCTCTGACTTGGTCAGCAGTTATTTGTCTTATTGATCAGGCTGGGGATTGGGGGTGGGGGTCACTGCCTCCACGAAGTCCTCCTTCTTACCCTTGTGTTCTAAGAGTTGAATAAGGGACCTCCCTTTTGGATTCCCATCAGGCTTAGGGTTTACATCCATCGTGAAACTCACAAGCCATAGTAAAAAAAAACCAACCTTTATGGAGTGGTTTCTATTCCCCAGGGATGGAGTTAACGAAGCAGGGAACATGCATTAACATTGAGCTGGCTTTGAATTTGCTATGTACCCAGGCTGCCCTGGAATTCTCTCTTCCCTGCCTCAGTTACTCAAGTGCTGGGATTACTTGTGTGCGCCACTGAGCCCAGTTTGTATTTAACATTCTAAATGCTGATACAATCCTTTTGTCATGGGATAGCTGTATCTGCCTTCCTAGAGCCACTCCCTTTCCTTTCTTACTACTTAGCTCTACTTCCATTTGGAATAAGGATTAATTCAGCCTCATTATTATGTCATCATTTAAAACCTTCCAATTGTAGGTGAAAGCTGTTAGATGAGAATGTGGACATACACCTAAAGGGTGGCTGATGAGCTAAAAGTTTCCTCTTATCCTTCTTCACTCATCCTCCTTCCAACCTGCAATGGTGACATGCTGGCTGGAGCTACAGTATCCATCTTGCAATCATGAGAGAGTAGAGTCTCCAGTATTACATTTAAAATGGCAACAAAAAAAGAGAGAAGGTGCTCTAATTCTGATATGGTAAAATAAACTATTAGAACAAACGTCTCACCAATTATTATTAATTCTAGGCAAAGTGAAAAATGCAATGATTTAATGGCACAGGAGAATGAAAGAAGGCAGATTTTAGATAGTTGATATTTGGAGAGAAAAAAAAGTCTCTTGTAGAAAGTCCATAGGACTTCGGGTGAGGCCTGAGAGTGGCCTGCCTAGCAAGTGTGAGGCCCTGAGTTCAGTACTTAAAAACCCCAGTTTAGCCAGGTGCCAGTGGCTCACACTTGTCATCCTAGCTACTCAGAAGGCTGAGATCTGAGGATCGTGGCTCAAAGCCAGCCTGGGCAAGGAAAGTCTGTGAGACTCTTATCTCCAATTAACCAGAAAACTGGAAGTAGCACTGTAGCCCAAGTGGTAGAGTGCTCTGCTTGAGCTGAAGCGCTCAGGGACAGGGCCCAAGCCCAGAATTCAAGCCCCACACCACCAACAACAACAACAAAAGTTGTTTGTTTTTTTCTGGCTTAAAGAGCCAGAGAAGCTTCAGGAAGCCTAAGCTTCAGGAAAATAAAGGGACAAAAAGATTTCTCTGCCTAGACTCGTGACAAACCTCTGGCAGATTAATGTACTACGCAGGCTCAGAACTGCCCAGCAAAAAAGAACTCAGCAGAGATTTTAGTTGCTGTCTTCTGATAGTCTGCAGAATGGAACCATATAGCTTACTAGATAAAAACAAAATATCAGCATTCTTTATAAGAGTCTGGAGTCCTCTACAATATCCTATCCATAGAGTCTAGAATTAAAGAGATCTACTCCATATATAAAGAGCAGGAAAATGCAACCAAATCCAAGATAAAGGATAATGAGCAGGGACCCAGATGTTGGAATTAGCAAGAGTTTTAAAGCAATTACAGCTATGATTTGAATATGTGGTGTGTTGCTAGTCTTGGTGGCTATGTGTACCAAGAGAAATTAGGGTAGGTACCTGTCCAGGGGTGAAGCTGAGGAGAGGTACGAAAAGAAAAAGAGAAGCGTAAGGAGGAAGAAAGGAAAGGAAAGCAAAGAGGAAGAGAAAAGGGAAAGCTAAGGAAAGAGAGAAAGTGGAGAGGATGGAGGACAATGTCTTAGGAAGAGGTTGCTGGTCCCAGGCTCCTGACCCTTATGGTCTGAATGCCACCCCTCTTCAGGATGTTTGCTGACATCCTGAACAACCTTTAGGAGCGCTGTTCATGCTTTGGCCCTCTGACTCCCACTTCCTCTAAACATCGCTGTGTTCAGACTGGGTGAAGAGAAACAAAATGCAGACTGAATTAAGAGTGGTTATAGGGCTGGGAACCCATGGCTCACACCGGTCATCCTAGCTACTCAGGAGGCTGAGATCTGAGGGCAGAGGTTCAAAGCCAGCCCAGGCAGGTAAGTCTGTGAGACTCTTAACTACAATGAACCACTCAGAAAACCAGAACTGGCACTGTGGCTCAAGTGGCAGAGTGCTAGCTTTGAGCTGAAGAGCTGAGGGACAGCGCCCAGGCCCAGAGTTCACGCCCCATGACCAACCAAAAAAAAAAAAAAAAAAAGGAGTAGTTATAGGGTAGGACTCATCCTATATAACCACCAAGTCTCTACATTTCCCAGACACCAGTTTCCCTGTTGTGGAAACATCCTGTCTGATCCTACGATTGAACATGTGCCCCCTGGCTCCCAAGGGGCTTTGTCGAGATAACTGTTCTACCCGCTGGCACTGCCCAACCCACCTTCATTTTGAAGAACAGAGAGCTGGGTTGGCATTGAGAATGCTCATGGGACCACACACAGGGAAATGAAGAACTTCAAGACCTGATTCTGCAAGTCGAACCCCAAAGCAATGGCACCTGTTGGCTAGCAGCAGCCAACAGTACACTGGTACACACCTGAGCTCCCTGCCTACTTCTCCAGACACCTGCACAGCTCACTCCGGCCCCTGATAAAGACTTTTGTGTGGCTGCTAAGACAGATACTCTTCTCTCCCACTTTACACAGGTTAAAAACTGACCCTGTCAGACATGAAAGGATTTTAGTTTACACAATGGTGTACAGTAAATAGTGAGGGCAGATCTACGACCCAGAAGTCCTGTTATATACTTAGAACTTGACCCCCCACTAACCAGCAAGGTGGTGTCCCGTTTGTCCCATACCTCTACTGTTGCTTTCAAGAGAGGCATGCTACCTCCATCAGTTACAAGGTTCTAAAGGGTCGGAACTATGTCCCCGCATTTCTGTGTCTCCAGAAGCCAGGAGTGTGAATGTAAAGCGTAAATCTATCTCAGGAAGAGGAGCCTGAACTCGAGTGCTGGGAGGACATTCTCTGGTAGTCATCGTGTCTCTCCCAGCTAGTCTGTGAGTGACACTAACAGCTGTCCCCCACTGAGGACCACCAGCAGAAACACGACCCATGACATCACAGCAAAGGAAATTGAATCCAACTTTCTCTCTCACTTACACACACACACCTCTGCACACAGGCAGGCCAAAGCAATCTGTCCAGAGCCTTGGGAGCTGGAATGCATTTAGAGTCTCTGAGATTGTCCAGCCGGAACCTGCACAAGCAGAGACATCACCTCATTCCCCCAGCTCTGACAAGCTGATTGAGTCTGGACAGAAGGAATGACTGACTGGTGATTGCAGACTATCCAGTGTCAAGCGTATTGTTCCGGTAGGAAGCTGTCATGAACAGACCTCCCTGGAGGGCCTGGGGCCTCTGGTTCTTGTTTTCCCTTTGTAGGTGGCAGGACGGTGGGGGTCACTGGCAGGGGAGTCATCACCCTTCCTCTCATCAGCCCTGGGTCTCCAAGGTCCCAACTCCTGAAGGTTTCGGGCAAGGGAAGCAGGGGGCAATGAATGCTATCTTCCCCTGAAGTTCCCTTAGAAAACGCTTTTTTTTTTTTTTTTAAATTAATTTTCAGTTGTGGCTTGCGCACTGTCCCTCTTTTGCTCCAGGCTATCACTCTATTGCTTTGGGCTACAGCGCCACTTCCAGTTTTCTCCTGGCTCATTGGAGATAAGAGTCTCATGGACTTTCCTGCCAGGGCAGGCTTGGAACCATGATCCTCAGACTCAGCCTGCAGAGTAGCTAGGATTATAGGCGTGAGCCATTGGTGAGCCAGCTTAATTTTAATCTGAACACTTAACATGAGATCTACCTTCTTAATAAATTTTCAAATGTATGATATAGTACTATTAACTACAGGTACAGTGTTGTTCTGCTTAACTCAAACTTCATGCTCATTCAGTAATAACTCCCAAATCTAGAAACCAACATTCTACCTCCCATGAGTCTAGTCTCTATGATTTGACTGTGTCCCCAAGTTTTAGGTGTTAAAAACTTAAGCTTCGGTCATAATGCCAGCTGCTAAGTGAAGGCAGGCACCTTTAAGGGTTAATTCTTTTTCAGCCAAAACTTTAGGGCAAAAACCAAGCATGCCCAGAAGTGCACTTGTCTGCCATTTTAAGCTTTCAAACACATGCTCCTTGACATTGAGCTACGTGTGTTTGCCACTTTTCCATCTTAAACTTTGACCTTAAGCTGAGCAAGGCTGGAAATATACCCACCCTAAAGGGGGAAATATGAATATGTATAGGTTCATTTCCTTTGATCAAGGAAAGCATTGCTCTGCAGACAACTCCCATGTTTGTTTTTTAAATCAGACACAGGTAATAAATTGCTCTCTATTCTTATTTCTTTTTTTTCTTTTTTTTTTTGGGGGGGGGGGTGGGGGGGGTCTGGTCATGGGGCCTGAACTCTGGGCCTGGGCGCTGTCCCTCAGCTCTTCAGCTCAAGGCTAGCGCTCTACCATTTGAGCCACAGTGCCACTTGCGGCTTTTTTCTTTTTGTTTATGTGGTGCTGAGGAATCGAACCCAGGACCTCAGGCATGCAAGGCAAGCGCTCTACCACTGAGCCAACTTCCCAGCCCTCTATTCTTATTTCTGTTTTTTTGGGGGTCCGGTCGTGGGGCCTGAACTCTGGGCCTGAAGTGCTGTCCCTCAGCTCTTCAGCTCAAGGCTAATGCTCTACCACTTGAGCCACAGCACCACTTCCAGCTTTTTTCTTTTTGCTTAGGTGGTGCTAAGGAATCGAACCCAGGGCCTCAGGCATGTAAGGCAAGCACTCTACCACTGAGCCAACTTCCCAGCCCCTATTCTTATTTCTTAACTGTGATTATTTTGGTTTTATACTTACTAGCATGCAAAAACAGTCAGTTTAGCAAATATCATGTTAGTGGTATTTGAGAGATAATTGGGATTAGATAAAAGTCATGAGGTGGAGCCCGTGATGTAATTGTACATATGACTTAAGAGCTTATACATATGACTAAGAGCTGCTCTCTCACCATCTCCAGTGTTCTTTCTTTGTTCAATATCTTTAATGTTTTAATTATAATGTGCCTTAGAGAGGTTATTTTCTGGCCTTGTCTCTTGATTATTCTAAAAACCTCCCATACCCTGATAACCATCTTGTTTTCAAGACTTGAGAATTTTTCCCTGATGATTTTATTGACTATGTTTTCTATATTTTGAGCTTGTACATTTTCCCTTTCTTCTATGTCCATGATTCAATGGTTTGGTCTTTCAATGGTCTTCCAGAAGTTTCACATGCTCTGTTCACACTTTAATTTCCTTTTTAAAAAATCTGGGGCCAGATGCCAGTGGCTCACACCTGTCATCCTAGCTACTCAGGAGCTGAGATTTGAGGATCACGGTTCAAAGCCAGCCCAGGCAGGAAAGTCCATGAGACTCTTATCTCCAATAAACCACCAGAAAAACCGAATGTGGCACCGTGGCTCAGGTGCTAGAGCACTCGCCTTGAGCTGAAGAGCTCAGGAATAGCGCCCAGGCCCAGAGTTAAACATTACAACCAACAAAAAGAAGAGCTTCATTTCAGGACACTGTAGTCTGTTGTGCCAAGAATCTCTGAGCCACAATTGGTTCTTACTTTCAAGTCCCCGGAGTATCTTAGTTTTGAACCCTGCCTGGAAACAAACCTCTGAAGCCAACAGGCACTGCCTGAACCCTGAGCATTCCACCAGACATGAGTCCTACACCTGGGTAGTTCCAAGATGAACTAAACCAGACAAGCACAGAGAGTATTTGAAGTGAGCTGTCAGGTGTGTTGTACATTTCTGCACTCAGAGCCCTGCACTGAGAATTCTTCTCCCTTTATTATCCATTCTTTTTCAAAGACCCAAACTCCATACCCAGACTAGGGCAAAATAGCTCAAGACTTTACTCTCTATCCCAAGCAACCAGTCCTCACACCTCCACCTGGACACTGGAAAGTGACACAGCCTTCACATGGCCCACTCCACTGACAAATCTCAGAAAACGACAATCCACTTCTTGAATTCAGTAAAGACTGCCTTCCTCACTGAATACGATTTATTCACTGCTATGGTTTTGATCTTTATTTATGTTGTCCTTTATGTTTACTTTTTTTTTTTTTTTTTTTTTTTGTCGGTCGTGGGGCTTGAACTCTGGGCCTGGGCGCTGTCCCTCAGCTCTTCAGCTCAAGGCGAGCGCTCTACCACTTGAGCTACAGCGCCACTTCCGGTTTTCTGGTGGTTTATTGGAGATAGGAGTCTCACGGTCTCTCCTGCCCGGGCTGGCTTTGAACCGCGATCCTCAGATCTCAGCCTCCTGAGTAGCTAGGATTACAGGTGTGAGCCACCAGCGCCCGGCTACTTTATGTTTACTTAACTGACGCACTGAGACCTTTATTTTCCCAACTGATTCTTTGAAACCAGATTATCGAGATTTCTGTTCTTGGTAGCAACTTCTGGAAGCATTATGGGCAGATGGGCAGATTGCATGCTGCTTCCTGGATCATTCCTGGCCTCGCCAGGCCTGCAGGCCCGTGCCCTGAACACACACCATTGCTGTGCAGCGGGGCTCTCCCAGCTCTAGCACTCAAGCCATTGAAAGTCCAGCTCTGAACAATGAACGGCCTTGCCTTAGAAAAATACATCTTCAGTCACCCAACCCTAAGAGTGACAATTTGGCTAGGGTTTTGCCTAGGTGTGGCAACTCTACAGGACTTGGGCCCGAGGTCTCTCCAAACCCCCACAGGGGCATGTAAGTGTGGACATTGCATTTAGCACGCAGCAGACTGGAGAAATGCAGCCAGCAAGACAGCCGCCTGCCTGCTCACCAACGGCTCTTCTCCTAAGTCCAGAACATTTGTGAAGCCAGGAGGTTTGGCACCGGGCTGCTTCCATCCTTGCCGGCATGGGTTTATGGATATTAAAAATGTGCTGATGTGAATCACCATGCACACACGCTTCACTAGAAGTGCTGCGTGCAGAAACACTGCTCCTTTTATCATTTCCTCCACCTCTGCTGGAAACGATCGCCCAAAGATGATGTGGAGATTAATGGGGCGTCAGACTGCTGTGTGTTTGTAGGCTCCCTGTCAGCTCCCATCAGCTATGGCTAGGACTGTAGAGGCGACTAGGACACACCTTACAGGCAGAGTCTGAGGCCGGGGAGTGGTGGGAAAGGAGAAAGCCAGCCTATTCCCTTGTTGAACACGTTCTCATGTATCCAGGCCCTTGCGGTGAGAGAGCCTGTAGCAATATGGTGACCAGCACCTCCTGGATGTACTCTCCCAGGCTGGCAAATCACTTCTACACAAGTCTGAGTCCTTCCCGTGCTAGCCACAGTCACTCTCTTTTTTACTCCCTATTGCTCCCCTCCCTGTAGGAATGCCAGAGAAATACATCCTGGGTAAGGATCCAAGAAGGTATCATATCCCAATACAGATAATCTCATCCTGAGAATACCTGTATAGAGGGATCTGGGCTACTCTGGGGTGGGGGGTGGGGGAGAGCTCAGAATATCCCTCAGCTGGGGTACCATTGAGGCTGTCTAGAACCACAGAGTCTTTAGATAAACAGACTTGGAGATAAGCACCCAGGTGACAAAAGTCAGAAAATACATCGAAGACAGGCACTTCCCTCCTCCACCCATCCAGGCTCAGAACCTCCTTGTTCCAAAGTCTCCTAGAGGTGCCATACCTAAACCCAGCCATGAAAGAAAATGAGGCTTCCTCTTCTCTGTGTCCAGGAACTACAGGGCCTAGAGATCTTACCAGTGCTGAGAAAGGAAGCCAGTTTGAAGGAGGCACTGGCAGGGGGCAGGAGGCCATCTGAGCTCAGCTCTGACTCGGGAGTGCTGCCATTCTCCCAACAGTACTCCCAGCCCTGACACTGAGGACCTGGCCCACTGTTACCATGCCTCAACATCTGACGCTATTTGCAGTGTGCTCTGTACACCCCAGCATATCTGAGGTCCAAAGAACCCTCATCTAGAACACAGAACCACGACGTCCATTCTCACTGAGTTATTGCCACCACATGGTTCTAGGGGAACTCACATCTTCCAGGTCATTGCAAAAGTAAGAGGAAATAAATGTATTTGGCTTCCTTGGCTTGATTAATAGCCCTGATCACATGAAGACATAAACACATGATTTAAGGACCTCCATTTATACTCTTGCCTTGGGCTCCCAACCAGTAAGATCAGCCCATTCCTGACAGCTACTTTCTTTTGGTCCCGTGTTAGCCAGACCACAGAATTTCATTTACAAAGTGCCTCTGTCTCTAACTAACTAAGCAATTGGGTTGTTGAAGGCAAGAACCAGCACATGGTTGTACTAAAACTGGCTTCCTTTTGCATCTACAAGAGTATTTACAAAGTATGAAACAGGTGTCGGGTCCTTAGGGGTGGGACAGGCTTGGCTCTAGCTTGACAAAGATGTTTACAATGCCAGCAGAATCATTTGGGAAAAGAAAACATATGGCAGAGAAGTGGCCAGGCTAGGGTTGAAGATTTACCATTGAACATATGCCCCTAATTAAAGAAAATTATTCACTTTGGCATGCAACCCTGGGGAGCACTGTAAATGGAAGCTTTAGACAGAATCTATTCCAATAGTTTTTAAGCTCTTCTTAAGCAGCAAAATCAAGCATTTATCAATGAAAACTTACATGAGACTCCAATAATAAGGCAGCCAACAGGAATAAACAGAAAAATCAGTGTTAAGCCCATTTAAACGCTTACTGACTTTTTTTGTTGTTTTTGTCGATTTTCGTTCTTTGTTACTGTTGAGATAGGATCCTACTACTTAGAACAAGCTGGCTTTGAACATGATCCTTCTCCTTTGGTCTCCCTAGTACTGGGATTATAGGCATACACCACCACGCCAAGCTCCTTACTGATGTTTGGGAAATACTTTGCTATTAATAGATCTCCTTTAAGTTCTTCCTGAGAAATCTGGGTATTCTAGAACTAAATTTCCTAAAATTATCCACCTAGCAGCAGTGGGTAGCATGGGTGCAGGCTGACTAGCACCTATCCCCCTCTTTTCTGCTGACAGTTCTTCCTCACACACAGGATTTAGGGTTTGGCTGGAGCAAGCTTGCATATTCCTACTCCCAGGCAGTGGTCACATGACCTACACCTGTCCAATCCACACGTTCCAAACCCAGTCATCAGAGATTGGCTCAGAAATAGAAGGTGAACAAAGTGGAACTTTTCAGAGGGGCTCTCTACACCTGCTATGGGAAAGAAATAGTGATGAGCGCTGATCACATGTATGAGGGAGCCCCTGTGCCCCCCCTTCATGAAGTCAGTTCTACCCCAGGCTATTCACTTACATGAGACAATACCATACCCTTCTCTACCTCGCCAATTTGGTCAGATTGCTATTAGTTGCCAACAAGCATCCTGACTGGTCTGAATCACATATTTTACACAAGAAACTACTAAAATCCAGAGAGTAGACACAAACTGAAACCAGTCTAGCACCTAGCTCTTCACATAAGTGGTCATTTATGCTTTTCTTCCTTCCTTCCTCCCTCCCGCCTTCCCTCCCTCCCTTCCTCCTTCCCTTCCTTCCTTCCTTTCGACAGTCATGGGGCTTGAACTCCAGGCCTGGGTGCTGTCCCTGAGCTCTTTTGCTCAGGGCTAGCATCCTACCACTTTGAGCCACAGAGCCGCTTCCAGTTTTCTGGTGATTAATGGGAGATAAGAGTCTCACGAACTTTCCTGACCAGGCTGGCTTTGAACCGAGATCCTCAGATCTCAGCCTTCTGAGTAGCTAGGATTATGGTCATGAGCCACTAGTGCCCAGCTTGGCTTTTCTTTTCTTCTTCTATTCTGGGGAATGATTGAGATCCCAAGACATAGAGAAGGCTGCAGAATGGTAATATGATACTTTGAGGAACTGGAGCTCAGAGGGATTTATTGATTGTTGACCAATAAGGCCCGGTGGGGCTACAAAACAGACCCTTCTATTCTTCCCCAGGATCCTTTTCCCTGGCTGCCTTTTTCTATGCTTCAAAACAGATCATCTCAAAAGGACTTTCTGATGAAATCAGAAGTATCGACCAGGCTAGATGGTGGAAAAGAAACAACCAACACAAACAAGAATGTTAGGTTTTCTCTAAGCTCCTTTGTCCTTTTGCAGAGGCCAGTGTTGAAGACAGGAAATGGCTCCCATGCTCAGATATAAAGAGTTTTATATGAGGGGGGGAGAGCAGGAAGGAGAAGAGAAAGGGTGACAGTGATCAAGAAACCCATGATCAAGTGATCAACACGCAGTGTGCTCACAAACCGGCATGCTGCTTGTACAACTACCTAAAGATAAACATTTTAAAAAAAAGATGAATAAGTGAAAATAAAATAATAAAATATAAAAAGAACCTCATATAATTCTAATTATTCAGGAGGCTGAGATCTGAGACTCTTGGTTCAGAGCCAGCCTGGGCAGGAACATCTGTGAGATTCTTATCACCAATTAAGCAGCAAAAAGCAGTAAGTGTCTGGAGTGGTAAAGTGAGAGAGCAAGAAGCCCTAGTCTGACTCAATACAGAGAGAGAGACAGAGACAGAGAGACAGGAAGGAGAGAGGGAAGGAGGAAGGAGGAGGAAGGAGGAGGAAGAAAAAAGGAAGGAAGGAAGGAAGGAAGGAAGGAAGGAAGGAAGGAAGGAAGGGAGGAAGGGAGGAAGGGAGGGAGGGAGGGAGGGAGGGAGGGAGGGAGGGAGGGAGGGAGGGAGGGAGGGAGGGAGGGAGGGAGGGAGGGAAGGGAAGGAAAGAGGAAACAAGGCACTGGTGGCTCACGCCTATAATCCTAGCTACTCAGGAGGCTGAGATCCTAGGAACACATTCAAAGCCAGCCTGAGCAGGAAAATCCATGAAACTCTTATCTCCAATGAACCACCAGAAAACCAGAAGTGGCGCTGTGGCTCACAGTAGTAGAATGCTAGCCTTGAGGGAAAAAAAAAAAAAAAAACTCACAGATAGTGTGCAGGTCATGAGTGCAAACTCCACAACTGAAAAAAGAAAAGAAAAGGAAAGGGACTCCTTGAGCACATTTGCATGCGAGTAGCGCATAGGCTAAATCGGGATGCTGAGTGGTCCTAGGAACCAGTCCTTGGTGGGGAGGGGTGGGGAGGCCGAGTGGGGGAGGTGGACAGTCCGCTCTGCAGAGAAGATGGCTTGAGTGGGGGTGGCAGGGATTGCCGCATGTTCAAAGATATGTCACGGGAATAATGGAGTGCCCCAGCCGCAGGCCAGGCTGACCTCCCCAAGTATGTGTTTGGGAGTTTACAGCTGGAGTGCTTGAAGAGAGCCAGGCCCACCCGGATGGATGCAGGCAGCCGTAGCCCTTCCCACCCCCAACCTCGGGCCCTGAGCAGAGAGGTTTGCAGAGTCCTGTCTGATGGTGGAGAAGAGGAGTCTCACCTGACCTGCCTGAGCCTGTTCCTCAAAAGCACCCTTACTTGGAAACCCCAAGCCAGCAGCAGCTTCAGATCATGAGCCAGGAAAGCCTACGCAGCGCGGGACACAGGAAGTGGGGGGCCAGCCGGCCAGCCACACAGACAGCGGGGTGGACAGAATAGGCAAGAACCAAAGCCCAGAGTGCCCCCGACCATGGAGGGGCTGCGGTAGCCCCAACCCTCCTGCCGGGAAGCCCGGACCACCCCTCTGCCACAGAGGACAGACAGCACAAGCCAGGCGCTGGTGGCTCACACCTGTAATCCCAGCAACTGGGATCACAATTTGAGGATCAGTTTGAAGTCAGCCCAGGCAGATCCATCGCTCTTCTCTCCAAATAACCAGCAAAAAGCTGGGAGTCGAGGTGTGGCTCAAGCGGTACAGTGTCAGCCTTCAGCAAAAAAAAAAGCTAAGAGAGGGCACTCTGCCCCCCCCCCCCCCCCGGAGTTCAAGCCCCAGTACTGGCACGGTCACTCCAATCACATCCAAGAAACAGGGATGGGATGGGAAGGCTCTCAACTCCTATTGGCTGTCGCTTACCAGAGCCCTCTGACCCTCTTTCCCAAGCTTTTCCTGCTCCTTCGGCCATACAGGATAAAGTGATTGCCCAGAATACACCTGTGCACATGTACTCCTACCTACAAATACACATACACACACAACTTCTCAGACACACGTCACCATAGCGCTCCCCCCCACACACACACGGCTATCCTTGCTCAGGTGCACCGACTTGGCCTAACATAAATGGACATGGAGGTCGGTCCTCTCTCACGCGCATACACATAAAGCATCTGGTCTCTCCCCGTGTGGCCCTGGGACAGTCTGGGCCCTCAGCTCAGCCCTGCCCAAGGGGGCTGCCCTCGCTCATTCCATCTCCTTTAGGCCTCTCCATTTGAAAGGCCTCATTCTTGGCTCAGACACACCTCGGCACAAATCACAGTCCATTTCTCACCACAAGCGGCTCACTTTCCTTATGGAAAAAATACTGAAAACAAGAAGACTTCTTTTGTAGGTCTGGAACGAGGCTGGGTGCACAAGGCCCAGCATACAGTAGGTGTCCAGCCCCCCCTTCCCCTGACCAATGCAGTGCCTCCTTTGCTCCTCATTCTCTTACCCACAATCCCAGGAAGTTTAATCACCCCTTAGGATGGAGTGAGACTGGAACAGGTTCAAGGGAAGTTAGGAACACCTGGCTCCAGCCCATGTCCCCACACCCCAAGGCTGCATCTAAGTCTGTTCCCCTCATGTGGAGCTCCAGACTTCCAGGACATCTTTGATTAATAAGAAGCAGAAAGATAAGCCTCGGGATAATTAATAAATCATTAGCAGCATTACTTTTCATCAGATAAGCTCATTAATTGTTCCCATTTCCTTATAGAAAAGCCCAGGGTGGGAGGGGGGAGAGGGGAGATGAGGGAGAGGGAGGGTCTCCTCACAGCAAGATGATCATAAGAGAAATCCAAGCTCCTGAAGGGAAAGCAGAGCGCTCTGCTCAGTGAGCGCCCTCACCTGCGGGGAGCTCAGGAGAGCGTGTCCCACCACACCCCCATCCTTTCTGGAACTCACTAGTTGAACTCTGACAAGGCTCCCCCCAAGCGAGCCCAGCGCCCCAATCCAGAGCTGGCCAACGTGTTTCTTCTCTGCCACCAACACCAAGTGACTGACAGGGTCTGCTGTAGCTGTACTAAGAAAAAGCCACATTCAGTGGAAAGCAAAAGGAGTCATGCCTGTCACGGGGGGCATGGAATAGTTCATGAAGGTATAAAAGGTCTGTCCATTCATTCATCCACCCATCCATCCTGAAAATGAGGATCGTCAATGTTTACAAGGGCCTGCAGACCATGGAACTTCTCTTTGCCACCTCTAAGGTCCAATTCCTTTTCAGGAGCAAACTGCAACAGGAAATGGCTTTCCAAAGCCATCTCAGGGGTCAGTATGAGTGCCTCACTGTCCTCCTTCCTTCAATGAGGTGGCAAAAGACTGCCCGCTCCCTAGAGTCCACCAACACCCAAGTAGCTGTTGTGCCATCTTCTTGTGAACCCTGAGAATGGAAGCACAACCTCATTCTCTTTGAAGAACTGCCTTGGAGTGACGATTGTGTACAGGGGTGCTGAAATGTAGCACAATGAAACCTCCCTCAGACACAGCTGGCTATATAGGAAGCCTAATGTAAAAGTAACAGTAATAAAGCAAAACAACTAAGGAGAACAAGAAGTAAGCCTTATTAAAGTGCTCTGAGGCTGGGCACCAATGGCTCACACCTGTAATGCTAGCTACTCAGGAGGCTGAGATCTGAGAACTGTGGTTCAAAGCCAGCTCAGGCACAGGAAAGCCTGTGAAACCCTTATCTCCAATGAACCATGGGGGAAAAAAAAGGAAGTGGAACTGTGGCTCAAGTGGCAGAGTGCTAGCTTTGAGCACAAAAGCTCAGGGACAGCACACAGTCCCTGAGTTCAAGCCCCAGGACTAGCACCAGTAAATAAAGTACTCTGAGAGATTGAAGGCAACAGACATTACTGAAAGCTCCCTCTCTGAGGGAAGTGGCATATGGGAAAGAAATAGAAAAACTGGGAGACAGATATGAGTTTACTAGTGGGACATTTAAATTTGCCCCTTGGGTCCTTGCCTGCACTCCAGAGGGTAGCACTGCACTAACCCGGCTTACCCGCCTGTAGCAATGATCTTCCTTAAATTTAACTTCTGCAGTGACATCTGGGTATGGAATCGATCTCAGGAGAGCTCAGGGGCTCAGCTAGAGGCCTGGACTGGTCAGTGGGGAAGAAGAAGACTGCTCAGATCCCCAGAGAGACCAGGACACCCCAGCCTGGCCCCATCTCTACCATACCGCCCTAGCAGAGTCCTGGGTTCTAGGCCCTGAGGCCTTCTCTGGATCACTGGGGACCTGGACAGTGAAGAGTGAAGCCCAATGTGGTTTTCCTTAAAAGCATCTACTGAGGACTGGAGACCTAACTCAAATGGTAGAGTGCCTGTCTGGGCAAGCTAAAGGGCCTGAGCTCAAAACCACCATAACAGATGAAAAAATTATCTGATGACACACACTCCTGAATCTGACCATCCCTTTAGCCAATTCCTGATACATGTTACCGTACAAATAAAAAGCCAAGGAGCAAAAAAATAATAATTCTGTAACACACCGAAGACCATTAAATATCAACACTGGATGGGGAAATGTTTGCAATACATATAATAAACAAAAGATAGAGTATCAGAACATGAAGAGTTCCCAACAAATAAACAATTCCCAGAGGAAACACAAACAGCCAATAAGCCAAGATTCTGAACCTGTACGCTATTGACATTAGAACCGGGAACACTTACAACACACACACACACACACACACACCTACACACACACCTGTCACCAGCACCACTACCACCCTGGCCTGTCTACATAAATAACCAGGAGAATCTCCATACATTGCCAATGTCTGAAGGAAGACCTCCAGCTAAGGACCACTGCTGATGAACCCATGAAAATATGCTTAGACAGTTGTAAGTAACATTTTTTTGTTAATGTCACCTTCAGATTGGTCAGTCATGGGGCCTGAACTTGGGGCCTGGGCATTATCCCTGAGCTATTCTGCTCAAGGCCTAGGACATCAAGTCCTAGCACTCTACCACTTTGAGCCACAGCTCCACTTCCACCTTCCTGGTGGTTAAATGGAGACAAGAGTCTCACAGACCTTCCTGCCTGGGCTGGCTTTGAACCTCCATCCTCAGATCTCTGCTCAGGTACAGCACCCAGGCCCAGAGTTCAAGCCTCATGACCGACCAAAAAAGAAAATGTATATAAGCAAATTCCAAAATACAAAGGGTTCGTGTTATACACAGAGAAATAAATCAGACCCCCACTCATCTCTGGGTGACCTGTGTCCTCCCCACCTCCTTCACCCCCCTCCCCAGCAAACATCAGGTTATAGAAAGTGGCATAGACAGGGATTCATGGAACAATTCGGTCCCCTCAATGATGTAGGAAGCCTCGGCCTGGTAGTGGACTGCAGGACGACAGGAAAAGCACATTTGGCCAAAGTTTTGGCCACAGACTAGAGACACATGCTAGGCTAGGCTGGGCATATGGTTGCTCAGCCATTCCCTGAGACGGGCTAAAAAAGGAGCTTGCCAACTTCAAAACCAGTCTTATTTTCACTTTCACTCCATAAATAACTCCTGGGGCTCCTAGGGCCTACCCAGGGCCTGCTAGTGTTTCCCTCCCCCCCCCCCCCCGCTTTACCCCCCCCATTTCTGTTTACAAATCACCAGGCGCCTTTTCCCACCACAGTGAATTGTCCTTAAACACAAAGAAACCAGAAGTTCTAGGATTCAGAGCTATTTTTAGCTTCCCTTTATTTTTTTTTAGAGTATTATAATTTTTAAATTATGTTTTCAGTTCTGGACATGGATCGACGGTTTAAAATAGTGGATCTAAAGCACAAGCTTAGAAGCAATGAAAATAGAAAGAAAAAAAAAAACAATTGCAGATTCAGACTAGCAATGGTGCACACATGGCTTGTGACACACGTGTCTTTGGCCTCTGAGGTTCTCTGGGACCGGTGAGCCACTTGGCTCGCTCTCATTTCTGTAAAGACTTTGGGGCTTGGCAGAAGAAAGGAATGGAAGCCTCTAGATCCAGATAGAGTAAGTGAGCTCTCCTACAGAGAGGGAGACCCAATCACTGCGGAGGTCAGCACATGGTACAGGGCCACACAAGCTTGACCCCCTCTACCCTCTGCGGTATTTGTTCAGGAAGCAGTCCTAGAAACTCACCCCAACAGACTCCGGCCATGGAAACGGCGTTTTTTTTCCCCAGGAACAACTTACAATCCAATTCAATTGTCTCTGCCAGGCGCCTGTAATCCTAGCTACTCAAGAAGCTGAGGTTTGAGGATCACCCAAGTTCAAACCCAAGGTAGGCAGAAAAGCCCATGAGACTCTTATTTCCAATAAACCAGCAAGAAGTTGAAAGTGGGGGGCTGTGGCACATGTGATCGAGCACCAGTCATGAGTGGACAAAAACTAAGGAACAGTGCCTAGTCCCTGAATGCTAAGCCCCAATACTGGGTCCTCTCCCCTGCTCCCCCCAACTAAAAGGAAAAGAAAAATCCAGCCAAGAATCGGCAAATGGTCTCATGAAATACAGCACCAGAGACGCTTGTGGAGAAAATGATTTCTCTGGGGAGACCCAGGTGCCTCTGCCCACTCCCCTACCCACTGGGCAGGGGGAGTGGGGGGAGTGTTTGCTCCCAGCCTCTCTTCCTTGACATTGAGTGGACACCTGTATCTGGGTAATCCCTGGGTAAGCTGCTGGCCCACAGCCCTGCCCCCTCCCCTCCCCCCTGCTTCCTGGCCAAGGGGACATCAATCGCCGGGCACACCTGTGGGCCAGCAGCCACTGATCCATGGGCAGGGCCCAGCAGGACTGAGGTCTAGACTTTTACAGCACTGACAAGGCTGTCCCCCATCTGAGGCTGACCTCTGACCTACAGGTGGGCACAACGATCTTACCTACATGTCCCAACTACCCCCAGTCCCGTTGTGAGCTGCACCACCCCCTTCAGCCTCCAGGAAGGTATCTGTTTCAAGTGGGTCCTGTTGCACAAACCCGTGAAGATATTCATTTCAGGCAGTCGCAAAGCAAAACAAACAGAGAGGCCACGGAGCAGGGCTTTGTGTGGAAGGCTAGGCCAGGCAGGCTGGCCATTGTGTGTGGGGGGGGGGGGGAGGGGCGGTGCTGTAATCCCCATCAGGCAGGCCCAGCCCCAGCGGCCACCTGCCCAGCTCAGAGAGAGCGAGGTGCAGCTTTCTTCTGCTTGAGCTATCTTCAGATCCCCATTCCTCATGGGCAGCCCCAGAACTGCCAGAGCCTCTTCTTTTGGAGAAGCAGCCCAAGCTACCAGGGCCACAGGGTCTGAACAATCTTGCCCTTCTCCCACACTGCCCTTACTGACCTCGTTCCTTCGCATCTCCATCCAAGTTGAAATCACCTGGTCAACATCCACAAGGATGAACCAGTTGAGACCGACTGCAATTGCCCTGAGTCTATAAAGCCCTTTAGAGAACTCACCCCGCACCCCCCCACACACACACACACATACACACCCACAAAACTGAATCCCCAACCTCAGCATAGTATGTTCCCAAATTTGTTTAGGACTTGTTTTCTTTGAGTGTTGGAGTTTTCTTCCTAGAGGGTGCACCTAGATTTTATTCAACTTACTTCTGAGTGTTGGCCATTTCTTGGTATGTTTCGAAGGGCATCTCTTTTTTACGTGTTCTGTGGGTTGCTGGAATGGAAACACAATTCGTGTCTTTCATCATTGTGTCAGCTTTCCATCACTATGCCAAAACAGTCAGGATAATCTAGCTGCAGCAGGAAAGGGTTGTTTGGGCTCATGGTGCCATGGATTCATCACTCCATGATCACCTGGCCAATCTGTTCAGAGTCTATGGTGACTCGGTATATTATAGAGGAAGCATGGGGCAAAGTAGGTGTCATGGTTGCCACAAAGTAGAGAAGGAGAGAGAGAGAGGGAAAGGACAGGGAGAAGAGAAGGAGAGGAGGGGAGAGGAGAAGTCAGGAGAGAAGAGAGCAGGAGGGAGAGGGAGATAAAGAAAAGGGAAGGAAGGAGGGAGAGAGGAGGAGGAGGAGGAGGAGGAGGAGGAGGAGGAGTGGGGAGAGAGAAGAGGGTTTGGGGAGAAGGGATTTAAGTCTTAATATTCCCTCCCAGGGTGCAATCCCTAGTGACCTAACTTATTCCCACTCAATCCCACCTCCTGAACCGGTTTACCACCTCACAACAGCACCACAGCTGGTGACCAAGCTTTTAGCACATGGACCCGAGACATACTTTCAAACCACATCTATCGCCAAATATGGTGGTATGTGCCTGTAATCCCATTTGGCCCCTCCCTGAAGGATTTTAATCCTTTTAAACCTTGGATGTGTTATAAGCCAAAGGATATATACCATCTTTACAAATTTCTTATGTTGCCTTGCTATACATAACATACACACACACACACACACACACACACACACACACACACGGGGGGGGGGGGAGAGGGAGAGAGACAGCGAGAGCACACACAAATGTTGAACCAGGTCTTTTACACAGTTTTCCTGAACTTCATTCTACTGCTAAAAAGAAAAAGAAAACCAACAAGAGATTCCATTACCACATTTTTACATGCATGTTCAAAGTTATATCCCCCTACGTAATTCACCGGGCTCACACAGCTAATCAGTATGAGTCAGACCAAGTCTTCTGTTCTCAAAATATGTCCTTGCACACACCCACACTTGCTCTCTCACGGTGTGTGTGTGTGTGTGTGTGTGTGTGTGTGTGTGTGTGTGTGTGTGTGTGTGTGTGTGTGTGTGTGTGTGTGTGTGTGTGTGTGTGTGTGTGTGTGTGTGTGTGTGTGTGTGTGTGTGTGTGTGTGTGTGTGTGTGTGTGTCTCTACGTGTCCCAAGACTTTGGAGATTGTTGTATAGCACTGTGTTTTTTTAACTCAGGGCCTTGTACGTGCTAGGTAGACAACTCTACCACATAAGCTACATCCCCAGCCCTTTTCTGCTTTAGTTCTTTTTCAAATAATGTCTTCCATTTATGCCAGCCTCGATCCTCCCATGTATACTTCCACATAGCTGGGGTTAATTGGCAGTTGCCACCATGCCTCCATGCCTTTTACTGAATAAGACTTTTGTGTGGGGGCTGGCCTTAAAACTACCACCCTCCTGATTTGTCTCCCAAGTAGCCACCTGAAGCCACCAGACCCTGTGTGGAGTTTTTGTGGGTTTTTTTGGGTCCGGTGGTGGGACCTGAACTCTGGGCCTGGGCTCTGTCCCTCAGCTCTTCAGCTCAAGGCTAGCACTCTACCACTTGAGCCACAGTGCCACTTCCGGCTTTTTTCTTTTTGCTTATGTGGTGCTGAGGAATCGAACCCAGGGCCTCAGGCATGCAAGGCAAGCACTCTACCAGAGCCACCTTCCCAGCCCCCTGTGTAGAGTTTTTCAAGATGATAAAAGGGGGGTCCTGAGGTTTGAGAAATACTACAACAAACCAAACAAGTCGTTCACTTTGAGGACTGTGGGATGCCATTGTACCCACGGATCTCCAAAGAAGTGGCACAGCAATAGCTTCTCAAGTTACGTGAAGCTGGAGCACTCTTTTACAGTACCACCACGAGGACTTAACGATGGCAGGTTTGCCATATGATGCCAGGCTGCTTCCTACAGATGCACATGCCTTGCTGGGGACATGGCTCAAGTGGTAGAGCACCTGTCTGCCAAGTGAAACCTGACTTCAATCCACAGCTATTACAGAAGAAAATAACTTGTATAAGGTACTTTTGTACCCTTTTTAAAATTAGCATGAATTTGCTATAGAAGAGAAGACTTTTTTGCCAGTCTAGGGTCTTGAACTCAGGACTTGGGCACTGTCCCTGAACTATTTTTGTCAATCATGAGACTGGAACTCAGGGTTTGGACGCTGTCCCTGGCATTTTGATCAAGGCTAGCACTCTACCACTTTGAGGCACAGCTCCACTTCTGGTTTTCTGGTGGTTAACTGGAGAGAACAGCCTCCTAGACTTTCCTGCCCTGGCTGGCTTTGAACCTTGACCCTCAGATCTCAGCCTCTTGAGTAGCTAGGATGACAGGTATGAGCTACAGACACCCAGCTAAAATGCCTTTTTTTTTGTAATCACTGTTGTATTTTTATACATGCCAACAATCTATGTGATTGAAAAAGGATGAACACATACCCTTTTTAACCCAACAGATTCATCTCTTCTTATCTTTCACAAAGATCATTTGAAATAACTGGCTCACCTCTCCTCTTACAGTGTACCACTTGGATAGAAAATAATCCTTAATGGGAGGCCTGAAATTGCTTCTCTTTTTGAACCTCTGTAATTACCTTGCAGTAATTACCTAGAAGCGAAGTCATAATGCTGACTGTCACAACATTTTTGGAATTCTTGATACACATTAAAAATCTTGACCTACTTGGCCTAAGCACTTTCCAAAAAAACTAACTATCACTTCACACTTCCACAAGCCATATACACACGCACACTCCTTTTCCTGGGTCCAGACAGTGTTTTAAGTGTTCCCTTTCATTAGACTGTTAATGCAATGGATTAAAAATGGTACCAAAAGCTGGGCACTGGTAACTCACACCTGTAATCCTAGCTACTCAAGAGAGTGAGATCTAAGGATTGTGGTTCAAAGCCAGTCCTGGCAGGAAAGTCCATGAGTCTCTTACCTCCAATGAACCACCAGAAAACCGGAGGTGGCACTGTGGCTCAAAGTGGTAGAATACTAGCCTGAGTGGAAAAAGCTCAGGGACAACAGCGCCCAGGCCCTGAGTTCAAGCCCCATGACTGTTCTTCTAAGTTAGCACTGCTTGAATCACAATCAAGGTAAGCTCTCTCCTGTCTCTGGTCACCAGTTCCCTTGCTCTGCATTGCTTTCACATGAGTAGACACAGACCCTGAAATCTGCTAATAGACATCTCTCGATTTTTTTTTTTTTTTTTTTGCTAGTACAAAGACTCTAGAGCATGCGTACCAGGTGACAGCCTTCAGCCAAAGACCTGGCCAGCCTCATGGCAGACAGCTGGAAACCCGAGTACCTCTTTGCAAAACCACTTTCATAATGACCAGACCTCTGACTGGTTGCAGATGCAGGATAAACCAAGAGGAGGATAAAGTGAAAAGGCCATATGGGCAAGTCTCCTCATTGCCACAGGACTGGAAACACTATGACACTAGTTTTTAATCTCCCCCACTCTCTGGCCCTCTCTTTCAATTTTCCTAAATGGCCTAGCCGCTGCTGTTGAGAAGGTATTTAATATGGGTGAGGATTTAGCTGTTCCTCTAGGAACGGGCTGGGCCATCGCTCTGGAAATGTCATCTTGATTTGCTGCTTCCCCAGTAAGTAAGAGACTTAATGGGGCTTAGGTGGTGAAGCTGAAAACACAACTCCCTAATGAAATGGGCCACGGATTTGCCCACTGAGCTGGTTCAGGGTACAGCGGCCCCGGGAGCATTAACAACTGGCAAGGAAGGTGTCGAACATGAAGGACAGTCATCCCAACCAACCTGCTGCTATGAGCCATGCAAAGTTCCCCCAGTCTGCCCTCCTCCCCCAATTCCCTCGGCATCCCATACTTAAATTTCTACTAACGTTTATTCCAAAGTAGTAGAATTATCTGTTGATTGGTCTTTTCTCCCACCCTCCTACCTCTACTCCAACTCAGCAGTTCTTTGAGAACTGGTACTGTCTACTGTGCCATGACACTTTGGTTCAAAGAGAAGGTATCCATCCCAGAAGAAGAGGTCTCAGTAAATCACTGGTGAGTGGAAAGATGAAAGCCAGGAACTAGTGGCTCACACCTAGCTACTCAGGAGGCTGAGATCTGAGGATCATGGTTTCAAGTCAGCCTCCCCCCCCCCACAAATAAAAATGAATGATTATCTCATGAGCCTTAGCATGATCCTCACCATCTTTCTACTATGAGTCTATCACACCTGACTTTTTTCATCTATCAATTCTCTTATGAAGGTATCACACACCATTACAGCACTATGAACAGGATGCTTTCGCAGGACTCCGTTGGGCAGGCAGATCCCAAGAGGACCTGAACAAGATGGGGAAGAAAACGTAGACTCACGTGAGACTTCTGCCTGTGGAGACGCATCCCAGCTCACTGCCATGTCAGGGGATTACAGATATATGGAACAGGAGGCTGTAACATCCTACTTCCTGAGTGGGGAGCGGGAAATGTTTTTCTCTAACTCTCTCTGCTTCAGCTCTGTCATACTAAAATAACCCTAACCCCCCAAAACCGCATCAAGCTAGTATCTCCAAAAGCATTAGGTGCTACCACAAAGCTAGCTGAAGCCTACCGGCATGGTGCTGCTTCCGCTGCGAGGTGACTCTTCACTCCAACAAGCCTCTGGCCTCTGAACCCTCCTACATTCCACATATAGATGGGTCCTGTGTCTTCACAGGATTTACCTCCAGCCCTCTGGAAAACAGGTACCACACCTCCACCTCCTGTCGGCCTGTCTTTTCCCACTTAGGTAACGTGCTATCAGTACAACAAACCAATGTGCTATTCTTCAGTTCAGGCCATCCTGAGGCAAGGCCCTAAATGTGTACTGTTGTCTGTCCCAAATGGATACCAAAGTACCTGCGCCTTCTCACAACTGCTGGGTTGATGCTCAAGGATCAGCTCCTAGATGGCCGTAACAGCCTTCTGCCATCAAGGACAACACATCTGGCTCAGCTGCCCTGGGCATGGGGCAGAAGGGGACATTGGTGGGGGGAATGGGAGAAATCATACTCTGTATTGAAATCAAAACATGACTATTGAGGCCAAAACTTAATGGATTTGAGTCAAGAAGCCTTACTGCCAAACGAGGAACTTGATCTAGCACAAATTCTAGCTGAACCCTTGGAATAAAGTGGAAGAGAACTGAGAAAGAAGAGGTGCCTGTCAAAGCCAACAGATTTCCATCCTCTGTGAACCAAGAGCAAACTCTTAGGTGATGTTTACTGATGGGAAAACTGAGTTTTTATTTTTATTTTTTTGTTGGTTATGGGGCTTGAACTCAGAGCCTAGTCACTGCCCCTGAGCTCTTTTGCTCCAGGCTAGTGCTCCACCACTTTGATCCACAGCTCCACTTCCAGTTTTCTGGTGGTTCACTGCAGTCTCAGACTTTCCTGCCCAGGCTGGCTTTGAGCTGCAATCCAGATACTGAGTTTTTCTGTTTTATGAGATATTCCTCTGTGTGTCCGAAGTACCAGATTCAGGACTATATAAGCCAGATGCCTCTGCTAAGGACCTGAGGTCCTGGTGCTCTTGATGGAACAATCTAGGATTTAGTCATGTGATCAGATCTGATCAGTTTCAGTAAGTGAAGCAGCCAATCCACAATTTCTCTTTGTGCCTGTCTGCTATTCTCTATTAAAACCCAAAGTGGTGCAGCAGGCTGGGGAATGAGAAACAGAACCTTGGCATCCTTTGGGCCTCTCAGGTCTCTACCCACCCAAACAATCCTAAGTGTAGTGTTTTATTCCTATCTTATCCGCAGAGGAGGGTAGCACACTCACACACCCAGCTTGTGTGTTCTGGGCAGGTCAAGGCTGAGCACAGTAGAAGTGTTGGAGACAATTCACCAGGCAGACCTAGAGGGACTTCCCTAGAAGTGACCCTGAGTGGGAGTGAAACTTGAATCTGGAGAGGTGCCTGTTATTTGTCTGTTCCTTTTAAATAACTCCGAGGATCTAGAATCTCAGTCTAAGGATTTCTGTTCACCTGTCTGCTGTCTGTCTGTCTCTCTAGGGGGCATCCGCAGCCTTCCTCCACACATCTTGCTGGCCTTCTCTGCAGGCACCAGGTCCCATCCATATTCAGAAAGATGAAGCCAGGGAGCAGCTGTTCTGTTCCCTGGGGCCTAACATCCTAATGAGGAAGAATGACTAGTGATGAGTGTGCTTAACTCAGATGAGAGGGGTTTACTGTCTCCTGGACTTTCTGCTCCTGGCACTCTTTTCTGACCTCAGTGTGCAGCAGCAAGACCAAATGCCACCCCTGGAGTCTCTGGTTTCAGATGAGGATTTGAGGACTGAGTTAGGGAATTAGTTCAAGGTTGACAGTGGAAGCAATGAAAGCTAAAGCAACCTGGCTCAGATGGGTTTGTTTCTGGGGGGAAAGACACATGCACGCGCGCACAGAGAACCTTCAAACCTGTCTTGTGTGTCCAATCAGCTTTTGAGCTGCCCCTCACTTGCTCCACCAAGCCAGAGGTACCGCTCAAGGGCACCCCAGGGGGTGGTCACACTGCCTGTGGTCACCATTCCATAGAACTTCCCCCCATCTCTCCAAGTCGCTCCTTTATCTGTTTATCTGGGTTAATTCAAGTGGTGCTCAAAACGAGTTCCCTGTGTATATGAGCTCCATTTTACAAGTTGAGTGTCAGCCAGGTTAAATGACTTGCCTTGAGGGCACTGTGGTGAAACAAGAATTTAAACCCAGGTTCTTGTAATCCCAAACCCCTGGTTCACTGCTACAGTTACATTTCTTTTGTGCCAGTCCTGGGGCTTGAATTCAGAACCTAGGAGCTGTCCCTGAGCTTTTGTGCTCAAGGCTAGTATTCTACCACTTGAGCCACAGATCCACTTTCAGCTCTCTGGTACTTAATTGGAGATAAGTACGTCACAGACTTTCTTTCCCAGGCTGGCTTTGAACTGTAATCCTCAGGTCTCCGCCTCCTGAGAAACTACAATTAGAGGCATGAGTCACCCGTGCCCCACTATGCACTTACATTTTAATTTCATACACAATTAACCACCGTGGCCTTTTTAGGCACTAGAACCTCCTCCACATATGCCTCTCTGCTTTCCCTTGTTAGCCAAAGCCATCCAGCCAATTGACTGAACGCTCTTTTACTCCCATTTAGCCTTGGAATCCTTCCCAGCCTCCTCCGCTATCAGCCTTCTTCTCTTCATGACCTGTGCCATTGTGTAGGAAAGGCCCCTGAGCTTGTACTGTGTTTCCTTTACAACCTGCATCTCTGTCCATCTCATCTTACCACCTCTTCATCCCCTCTCCTACACAATCTCAAACCTCCTGTTGCTCTGCACTAGTCTTGTGCGAGCCTCTGCTCGCCGAGGGCCAGTGTGAATGTCTCCTACCAGCCTTCCCCGTCGAGGAGCAGGCACATGCTCATCCTTTGACCCCTTATAGTACAATGCCTCATGCTTGATCTTCTCTTGTACTCTGGTATTCACGTGTGTAACAGATTGTGGGTGTGCATATGTGTTCTCGGTGCATATATGGTGCTTTGTGAGCTTCTGGAATCAAGGACTACATCTTACCTGTTCCTGGCGTGTGTGTGTGTGTGTGTGTGTGTATGTGTGCGTGTGTGTGTGCGTGTGTGTGTGTGTGTGTTTGTGTGCATGTGTGTGTGTATTTGGGTATAGAGAGCTGTGTTAAATACACTTCTCCATTTCACAGAACTTCATCATCAGAGCCCACGCAGGTCCCTCTCCCTTGTATCCCATCCCTCCTCCTCTTCCTGTTTGTCTCTGCATGCCCAGAGACTGACAAAGCACAGAGTGCACTTGACGGCTTAGACCATCAAGTGGGTCACAGATCCATCATACATTCTATTTATCCCTGCCCTTTGAAGGTTCCATCAGTCAGCAAAGTGGAGAAGGGTCTGGGTTAGCCAGTGTAGCCAAGAAATGAGTGCTTGAAAAAGATCAGAGCTGGATATGGTGGTGTATGCCTGTAATCCCAGCACTCGGGAGACAAAAGCAGAACAGCAACTTAAGTTTAGCCGGACACACACAATGAGACACTGGAGGGGGGGAGTGGGAGGAAGGGAGAGAGAGGGAGGGAGGAAGGGACGGAGAGGGAGGCAGAGAGAGGGAGGCAGAGAGAGGAGGCAGAGAGAGGGAGGCAGAGAGAGGGCGGCAGAGAGAGGGAGGCAGAGAGAAGAGGAGAGAGCTGGATGCTGGTGGCTCATGCATGTAATTCTAGCTACTTGGGAGGGTGAAATCTGAAGTTCATGGTTTGAAGCCAGTCTAAGTAGTAAAAGACTTCAAGCTCCAATACCACAAAAGGAATAAAAAAGAAAAAGTGGAGAGGAAGGGAATGGAAGATGTGGGGGGGGGGGGGACGGAGGAAGAGGAAAAGGAGAGAGAAAGGGAGGGAGAGAAGAAGAGAAGAAGGAAGAGAGGAAGGAGGGAGGGAGAAAAGGGGGGAGGGAAGAAGGGAGGAAAGAGAAAAGGAGGTAAGAGAAAGGAAGGGAAGGAAGATGGAGGAGATGGAGGGGAGGGAAGGGAGGGAGGGAGGGAGGAGGTCTTCACTGTTTGAAGATCTGGCTGCTGTAGAAACAAACAAAAAACCATTTCTCCCTCAATGGCCAGTGTATCATCCAGAAATCAGCTCGATCCAACAAGTCCCAAGGTGGGACTTTCAGCCTTTGGCCCCAAAGGAGTCACCTGAGAGGCCATAGCAGTCTCTGACACCGCTGCCGTTGCTCACAGGTGCTCCTGTGGACAATGTGTGGCATGCTCGTCGAGGGCACTTCACTGATCACACAGAATACCATGGACAGGATTGTAAGGTCACAGCAACCTTTGGCACAAAATCCCTTTGGTAGACTACCAAAAAAGAAAAAGAAAAAGTCACAATTCCTTGCCTTTGCCTGTATCCTTTACCATGTGACTCTTTTTGGCCAATGAGACACTAGCAAAAGGGATACCCAAGCTTGAAATCAACTTGCATACAGGTTCCTTGCTCTTGATGCCTCTGTCACCACCCTAAGATCAAGCCCCAGTTACGCCAACAGGGGACAAAAGACAAGTCAAACACAGTCGAATCACCCAGGTATCTCAGGTGAGGCCACCCTAGCCTGGCATTACCAGCCATACCCTACACATATCCTACACAGCTGAGCAATCTCAGCCAAGGTCACTGACAGCAAGCGCCAAGGAAGGCCAGCCCAGATCTGTTTAACCCTCGCAAACTCGAGCTAAACACCAGCTAAACTCTGGTGTCCCTGAGGTCTGGAAAATTGTATACTTTAGAGAAATACTGTGCCAGTTGATAGCTGATTACAATTACCCAAACATATTTTCGTTGATCTGAGTTTTGTGGGCCACCGAGCCTCTAAGAACAGAAAGGAAAGGGTACTAGGGGTCTGAAGGCAGTTACCCAGAGGGACCCACCCAAAAAGCATTCAGTAAGTAGTGTCAAGGCCCCTGGAGTAAGTACAGAGCCTCCAGGGAACCACATGAAAAAAAAAAATGATACCATGTAAATGCTGGCATCTTTGCTCCTTCGCCAGTGATTAGACTTCATATTTGTCAAGAATCCTTAATGTGATCGCCAGATTCGCCGACATTTTTCTTTCTGTATTGAGATGACCCCATTCAAAAGTTTTTATTAATCCAGTTAAAGGTCATTAACATATTTAAGCCATGAGCCTATTCCACCCATCCCCCTCTTCCTTCAGAAATGCCAGATGCCCCTATTGAGTATCTGCAGAGAACTGCTGGACTTGTGGAAAAATTATTTAGGAAATCTGTTAACAGACTACCGTGAAACTCAGCCGTCATCTCAGGGACTCTGAGCACCAGTGACAGAAATCAAGGCATGTGTTTTCCATCCATTTACCCCAACGCACACTTTAAAAAAAAAGAAGGTTCTTTCGACCTAAAACATAATTTGAAAATGTTCAAAGACTACTTGTCATTACTTCTCTGAAGATGTGCAGAGGCTGCACTTTTAAGTGCTAATGTCTAAAAGGGTCTCCAGACCCGAAACAGCCATAGCTCAGTCAGGTTTAACACACCCAAGCCAGCATCTTCACCACCAGGCTCATTGTCCCCACAAAATGGCCTCGTGATGCCATCACAGGACCAGGTTCACAGGCTGTTCAATACAACCATTGGATAAAGAGTCCCGTGACCAAGAATCACAGCCAGCTCTGTCCTGGCCCTGCCACCTGCTTGCTATAGAGCACTTGGGAAGTCACTAACTCCCCACGACCTTAGCTTCCTCAGCTGGAGGCAGCAACGCCTTCCTTGGAGACTGTCATGGGAGTTCAATTGGGGCAGGCCTACAGAATACTTAGCCTGGTCTCTGGCACTCAGTGAGTACCTCAAGGAAAGCTGCTGTCAGTGAATTGTAGACAGTGGATTTGGGGCTTGACTAGGGTGAGACCTGTTTCCAGCAACAGAATTAGCAAACCAATGATGTGACAATGAGAACAAGCCAGGGAGCCACAGATTCATCCCATGGCTACCGACGTGTTGATTACATAGACTGACGAGGTCCCCCCTTCCTGTCTGCTCAATGTGCCTCCACCTGGCTCCTAGCCATGTGCTTTCAGGAGTCTCAGACCAGGACAGCAGCAAAACAACAACGCATCCGTCAGAACTGTGCCCAGTTGCATGAATCACTTGTTCCGGGAAGAGCATGCCAGGCCTGAGACATCTTGCCTTCTACTTATTCCCAGGTACACTACCACAGATAGGAACCCATCACCCGCCAGGCTCTTAGCCAGGTCTCCCACAAGTGGCATCTTCTTTCAGTCTCCCAAGGACATTGTTAAGATGGGTGGTGAGGGCTGGGAAGGTGGCTCAGTGGTAGAGTGCTTGCCTTGTGTGCATGAGGCCCTGGGTTCGATTCCTCAGCACTACATAAGTGGAAAAAGTCGGAAGTGGAGCTATGGCTCAAGGGGTAGAGCGCTGGCCTTGAGCTGAAGAGCTGAGGGACAGCACCCAAGCCCAGAGTTCAGGCCCCACGACCAACAAACTGGCAGATGAGGAAACAAGGCAGAGCATGGATATCTTCTGACCACACAGCCCACTGCCACAATGGCGCAGATCCGATGATTCAATCAAGGTCTATGAGTTTCCAAAGCCCAGAGTCGTTCCCCCCACCCCACCCCCCGGCCACGTGTCTAAGTAAATGACACCAAAAGGCTGTCACCAAGTGCCTTTAGAGGAACGACAGGAGCCGTTTCCATTAGCATCTTTGCTTCAAGAGGCCCAATCTCTACCACATGGTTTTTCCACTCATGCTATTTTCCTATTCCTTTCATCAAATTAACTTTCTCTATTCAATTTTAAAAGGAAACTCTTTGTGGGCTGGAAAGGTGGCTTAGTTACTGCTAAGTTACATACACAGAAAAGGACAGAAGTGGCGCTGTGATTCAAGTGGTAGAGTGTAGGCTTGAGTTCAAGAAGCTCAGGGATAGCACCGAGGCCCTGATTTCAAGCCACAAGACTGTCAAAAAAAAAAAAAAGGAAACTCTTTGTGCTATCACAACCTATACCACTTGAATCTTCAATGTGTAATTGAGTTAATCTGTAAAGTATTGAATACTACATTCCATATTTGGCAAAGCTCCGCTATAAACATTCTGTTATATACACATGTATTCATACTTTTATACACATAATGCATATGTATAACACTTATTGTTTTTTTTCCTTATAAAGAATTTTCAAAAGAGCCCAGCGCTGGTGGCTCAAGCCTGTGATCCTAGCTACTTGGGAGGCTTAGATCTGAAGTTCACTGTTCGAAGACAGCCAGGGCAGCAAAGTCCATGAGATTTTTTTTTTTTTCTCGGTCCTGGGGCTTGAACTCTGGGCTTGGGTGCTGTCCCTGTGCTCTTCAGCTCAAGGCAAGCGCTCTACCGCTTGAGCCACAACAACACTTCCAGTTTTCAAATGGTTTATTGGAGATAAGAGTCTCATGGACTTTCCTGCCCGGGCTGGCTTTGAACCTCGATCCTCAGATCTCAGCCTCCTGAGTAGCTAGGATTACAGTCATGAGCCACCAGCACCCAGCTGTCCATGAGATTTTTATCTCCAATTAACCACCAGAAAACTGGAAGTGATGCTGTGACTTAAAGTGGTAGAGCACTAGCCTTGAGAGCTCAGGGACAGCATCTAGACTCTGAGTTCAAGCCTCAAGGAAAAAAAAAAAAAAAGAATTTCCAAAAGAAAGAACTTTGTAGTGAACCTGTATATACTCATCACCAAGCTTTAAGAACCATTGCCTCCTGGCTAGTCCTCTGTAACTCAACCCCCTTCCTAACTCCCGTTACTTTAAAGCAAATGAGAACCCTCATATTGCTTTATGTATATGTACAACATCCTTCATATGAGCAGACTTGGGTTTTTTGCTTTAGTTATTTTTCCAATAGGGTCTCATGTTAACACCCAGGCCAGCCTCTTGCTCCCCACATACCTGGAATGACAGGTGCTCATAGCTACATACAGCTTATTGGTTAAGATATGAATCTTGCAATTTTGTTTTCATCATCATGGGTCTTGAACTCTGGGCCTGGGCGCTGTCCCTCAGCTCTTCAGCTCAAGGCGAGTGCCCTAACACTTGAGCCACAGCTCTACTTCTGGTTTTCTGGTGGTTTAATTGGAGATAGTCTCACGGACTTTGCTGCCAGGGCTGGCTTTGAACCGCTTTCCTCAGATCTCAGCTTCCTGAGTAACTAAGATTACAGGTGTGAGCCACCAATGACCGGCCAAATCTTGCAAATTTTTTGGTCTGGACTGGCCTTGAACTTCAACCCTCCCCCATCTCCTGAGTAGCTGGGATTAGAGGCATGCACCAGATACCATCTAAAGAGTACTTGCTAAGTAGTAGAGCATGAGCCTTGAGCTGAATTGCTCAGGGACAGCTTCCAGGCCTAGAGCTCAAGCCCCACGACTAACAAAAAAAAAGAGAGATAGAGATCTTTCATGCGATTGTTTCTAACATATTTTAAGATTATGTCTTTGTTGCTTTGTATGTCCCTCCCCCATGGTATTACCCCTGCTTTCACTATATATGATGTTGGTGTATGTGGAAGGGAAGGGAAAAAACAAATCGTTAAAACAGAGATACAGGAGGACCCATTTCAAGAATGAGATGTACAAGTCGTTATGTCGAAAAACGTACTTTACAACTTTGATGGGGGGGGGGGGACGGTGGGGAGGATACAAAGGGATGGGAAGGGGAAACAAAGAAGGAGGCTACAATGCTTGGTAAGAAATGTACTCATTATCTTGCCCATGTAATTGTAACCCCTCTGTATGGTATTTTCACAATAAAAAATAAAAATAAAAAGAGTACTTGCTAAATGCTAGGCAGATGACACATAGCAAACAAACATTCATACATTCATCAATTACCACGAGCTTGGCCAGTTTGTTGCTATTCCCATTTTACAGGTGGTAAATAAAGTAGGGGCACAGACACAAAAGCAATTTGCCCAAGATCTCACAGCTGGTAAGTGGCAGAGCTAGGACTTGAACTAGGGGAACCAATTCCTTAAAACCTACACTGCGCCACCTCTCAGAAACACAGTCCTGTTTCTTGCGACAGGCCCTTCTCTCGTTTGCCACAGAGCCTGATCCCAGAATGGGTTTCTTGCAGTTCAGGTGCAGAACTGGTCATATCTGCCATCCTTATCCCACACACCTACCCTGCTACCATCATATTAGGCTCCTTGTAAGACACTGGTGGGAAGGTAGACACAGAGGCAGACCTGCTGCCTTTGCTGAGGGTAGGATGTGGGTGGAACTGGCATGAGCCCCCTCCACCCCCCAGCTCAAGGATACAGCACACAAGTCAACTCTTGACGATAATTTACAACTTGACAACTTGCTCTCCTTTCCTGCCTACAATGTCTTCACAGGAGCGATGATTTCTCCAAGGCCTTGCTTCCTGGGAACGAAGCTGCCGGTTAGGCTGCCCTTGACCGTACTGGGCGGGTGGGATCAGGGAGGGAGGAAGGGATGCCTTTGCCTTGATTAAAACCCTCCGCCTTTGCCTTCGTTTGCTTCCAGCGGCACATGGGGTCCTCGTTTAAAGCTGGGGTGAAAGGGCTTAAATGTCTCCAAAGGCCACAGGACTTCTCAAGGGAGAGGGGGTGATGATTTCAGAGTAAAGCAATCAAACACACATGTACTGCCTTGCTCCATGCATACAGAGTGACTTAAGAATGAAGAGTTAGGAAAAACAGTTTTGAGTTTCGTTGAACCAACATTGGAAAAATGCAGCAAGACCCTTTCCAAATCCAAAGCAGAACCGTGTCCTTCCACCTCTGTGGGAAACTCAGGCTTGGAAACCCAGTCTCCTGGGGCTGCCAAGAGTCCCAGCCTCAGAACTGTCCACCCCCCCCCCACAACACACACACACACACACACACACACACACACACACACACACACACACACACACACACACACACACACACACACACACACACACACACACACACACACACACACACACACACACAAAACCTTCTTCTAGGGAAAAGCAGTCCTGAAGCCACTGTCCCAGACCTAAAAACCTCAATTGCAGGGCAGGAGAGAGATCAGGTCAAGGCCGACAATTCCCCATTGCAGAATCTACATTTTGCTTAATTTTGAAACACCTCCTTGAGCAAGAATGTGGGTCAGCCCTTGGCTGGGTAAAAATCAGGTTCAGAGATTTTCTAGGCCATGTGTAGATAGCTCAGCGAGGCCCCAAGAACAGGAGTTACCTTGACAAAGCCATGTGGGTTTTTTTCCCCCAACTTGGCTCTGACATTCTCATGACCTTGATTTCCTCTCTCCCCTTCTGTGGCTATCAGATACCTTCCCAGGGGTCTCTGCTGTCCCGTGTCTTCTAATACTCTCCTGATCTCTGGCCTTGCCCCTACCTGTCAGCTCCCATCTTATTCCTCTCGGGTACCACACTTCCAAATCTCAAGTCTCTACTGGACAGCACCCTGCTATGGTCTATGGGAAGTTGCCCTTGGCTGAACTTCAATGCCTAATCCAATCAGCTGTGGACAAGCGGGTTACTCAGCACATAGTCCGACTCCTTTTGCAACCAATGCGTAAAGAGTTACCTCCAGCCTCTTGTTTTATAGACTTGAGGATGGGAAGAAAAATTAGGAATTCATTTCAGCCTCCTATTGCTACATCAGATCTTGAAACAGAGGCTCAGAAGTTCTGGGTGGAGCATCAAAGGCTAAAAATGAAAGTTCAGCCTTAGGGAAGTGTGTGTGTGTGTGTGTGTGTGTGTGTGTGTGTGTGCGCGCGCGCGCGCGCGCGCGCACGCGCGCGCATGCGTGCATGAGTGTGTACGTGTATGTGTGTGAATATAAAGCTTTGATTGGGATAAACTTATTTTGTAAGTGGGCATAGCCTTTTAAATCCCAACTGTTATAAAGGCCTTTGCTTTCCAGGAAGTTATGCCGATCAGCAGTTGTTTTTGCAATCGGGGTGATTATGAAACCCTTTATTTTGAAAACACATTTCAAAACAAAGCTCCTTATGCACTCAGCTTTCTCTGGCCCACTAGGGGCAAAATGGTGGAGATGGTTCCCTGGAGCCCAGGCATTTGTGCGCCTGCCCGTTTATCCCCCTGGGCCATTCAAGTCCCCAAATCTATTCTGTAGTCAGCATGGAAAAATGCAGAGGCACGCTGAGGGGGAGGGGGGAGCCCGTCAACTCATCCCAAACACTCCCCTTCAGCCGGCTCCCTAACCCACACATGGCTGAGCCGTGACACAATGGCCGGGGCTTGGAGAATAATTCATTATATAATTAAAAGCATTCTCCTCACCCCCCCCATTGGAGTTTGATTTATAAAGCCACTTCTGGGGTAATACCAATTAAGAAATACAAACAGAGGGGGAGCTGTGCCCCTGATGTCAGGGCTCACACCCATAAGGGTTTACATAAGTTGTCAGAGGCTTGTGCGCAGAGACCCTGGGCGAGGTCCCATCCTCTCTCTGAATTCAGTATGACAGTTGTCGTACTACTTACCTAACCAGGGTTCTGTGAGGGTCCCCACACCTATAATCCCAGCTACTCATGAGGTGCAGGCAGAAGAATCTGGTATTCAATTGCCAGTCCAAGCAAAGCGTGAGGCCCTATCTCAAAAGGAGCTGGGGGCATAGTTCAAGTGTTACACTGCTTGTCTAGCAAGCGTGAGGCCCTGGGTTCATTCCCCCAAGGTACTGAAAGAAAAGCTAAAGATGCATAGACATGGGAGGCAGTGCAGACCCATTGCATGTCTCCAGAGAACAGATACCCTCCTGGACCACTCAGCAAAAAACATCTGGCAGAAGGATTCCCCATCGCTCCTTGGCACTACACAGAACTCCTCCTAAGCTCTCTTCTCTGAAGCTTTGCTCTGAAGGGATGTAACTGACAGGAAAATACAAATACATCGAGCGAATGGGGTGGTGAGAGATGTGAGCATGATGCTTTGCGGGGGGAAGGGGGAGGCGGGGGGGGGGCAGTGTCTCCTCCAGTGAGAGGAAATGAGGGATAGGGAAATAAGGGTGACACCATGTCTTTGTCTACAGAGTTAAGGAGCCCACACTACAGGTGTGGGTTTGGGAAGGTGATTGCCCCCCTCCCCCCCCGCCCACCCCCGCAACAACCTGAATGAGGAACATGTCCTGAACAGGTGAGACTGGGGGGAGGTGGGGGACAAAGCCAACCAAGGGAGGAAGGTGGCTGGGTGGCCTGCTGACAGCTGGGCCTAGCTTATCTTCACTCTTGGAGCCAGCAGGGAAAAGTAATCTGACAAATGAAAAGATTCTCATGGCCAGGAATCAAGTTACCTGGGAGGCACATGGGATGCACCTCGGCCCTTTGCTCTGGCCTCCTGCTAGGGTCTTGGGAGCCCAGCCCTGACAGGCCTAGCCACACCAACTCATGCTGAATGTAGGCCTTTCTGCTGAGTGGGGAACCAACTGGCGAACAGGTGGGAAACTCAACGTCTGAAGACCAATCTGGCCTACTACAGTCTTCCCCGCTGGTTCTTAAAGCCATCCAGCCAGCTGGGTCCAGGCTAGATCTTCTCCCATCTCAGAACTGACCCAGGACCTGCCTCTGTGTCCCCCCTCTACTCCTCGTAGGTCGAGAGAGACCCCAGCCTCACAGGTGTCAGCCTCACTCCTGTCTGATGACAGAACCGGTAATAGAGTCATCCCCTCTGAGGACCCGAATGCCCCTCTCATAGACTGAGTGCTTAAACTCCCTGGCATCCACCTTCATGACTGGCCATCTATGGAGGACTGATAGACTTCAGCCCTCCTCTGAGGTCTTTCTGTGATCTTTCTAGATCTAGAAGGGTGCCATAATATCAGGAATGCTACACGCCTGGCCTCCTCTACAAAGCCTTACAGAGGTATGTCAGATGACTGAGCCTTGATGGAGATGGAGCCCGGGGTAGAGAGGCAACTCCTTTCACCTGGACTAAGCCAGGAGTCCATCACATTCTCTCCATCTCTGTGACACGGTGAAAAATGCTTTACCAAGCAAAGCCTATGCAAACACGAACCTGTCTACCCCAACTGTGATACAAGGGGGAAACACATGCCCAGTATTCCCTCCACCGCTCAGAACCAGAAATGCATCGCTTTTACATTATCAGCTTAAGAGAACATATAAACACTGCCAGACGTGTATAATTTAGACACTCAAACACATGCACACTCAGCCCAAAAGCCAGTCTTTTCCCTGTCACTCTCTCCTGAGCCCTGCCTTCTTGCTAACCCCCATCTTGCTTTAGGGCATCTGCAAAGCATGCAGAGACTTGGACAGGCACAACTGTACCCAACCGCTATCTGGACACCCTCTTCCTGATATCCTCTTCCCTGAACCTCTGAGTTGTGTCAGATGTGTCCTGTGTGTGTTTCCACTAAACTCTGGCCATGAACTGAGCTCACTGGGGTGGACCCACCCTGGAACTCTTGCTTGGGGAGTTGCGTTGGTCTCTTCCAGATGAGGACATAGTTGAAGCTTTGGTCAAACTCACGTCATCTGCCTTCTAGTCTTCTCTCCATGACTGGCTATATGGCCTTGACTAGCTCACAGTGCCTCAGTTTCCCTCATCTCGAAAATGAGTTAAATCACTGCTAAAGTCCTGAGGAATTTGAATTTTCTACCTAGTAATTCCTCCTGTATAAATGATCACTCACCTGAGACATGTGTCTATCACAGAGTCTACTCAAGCGCCAGGCCTGTGCAGACACAGTGACTGACAACAGTAGCCTATCCAGCCTCTGAAGGTTCTCTACAGGACACTTCTGTAGCCATAAAGTAACCAGAGCTGACACACAAAAGACAACACATTTATACTGGAAACATTCAAGCTTCTTCACTTGCCTCCCTCAAACCCCTCTCCCCAATAATGCCCACCCAGAGACTTCTAAAGCAGTTTCAGGAGGACTTGCCAGCCTTCTGCAGGTGGATGGACATCAAAAGAGCTGGGCCTGTCCTGGTTACTCGGTAATTCTCTAGTGTCTGATGCCCACAATGTACAGTCCACAGAAACCTGCCGCACACAATTCCCAGCAGCGGTAACTTCTATCCTAAGGAGCAATTCCCAGGAGCAAGAGGTGGGCTGGGACTCTGTTCAGCCTCCCTGCTGGCTGAACCATCACACACACACACACACACACACACACACACACACACACACACACACACACACACACACACACACACACACACACACACACACACACACACACACACACACACACACACACACACACACACACACACACACACACACACACACAGAGTCAGACCCACCGCCCCCAACAAGATCAGTGTGCATATACACACCGCTACACAAAGCCTACAAAGGGCTCCTGGGTGAAAATGACCTGCAACAGTGCCATCTAGTGGGAAGTAGAGGCTGGCCGATCCTCCAGGATTTCCCTGCTGAGCCTCAAAGACAGCATTTTAAAGATTCAGGGATATATATAGCCAGGAACCAGTAATCCAAGCCACTCAGGAAGCTGAGATTTGAGGATCAAAGTTCAAAGCCAGCCTGGGCAACCGTGAGACTCTTTTTTTTTTTTCTGTCGGTTGTGGGGCTTGAATTTGGACTTGGGCACTATCCCTCAGCTCTTCAGCTCAAGGCAAGAACTCTACCGTTTGAGCCACAGCGCCACTTCCGCCCGTGAGACTTTTCTCTCTAATTAACCAGCAAAAAGCTAGAAATGGAGCTGGGGCTCAAGTGGTAGAATGCCAGCCTTGACAGAAAAAGATAAAGGATAGTGCCCAGGCCCTGATTTTCAAGTCCCAGTACTAGGGTACTAGCACACACAAACTCTCTCCCCCCACCCCCCCCCCACACACACACAAGAGTCTGCCCCCGGTGGAATCTCCCTCCACCCTGTGGGTTCCCACCAGCCACCTCGTATCCCGACACATGCCCAGATGCCTGCTAAGTGCCATTAGCCATGCCCCACTCCTGCCCTGGGGTCCTCCAACAGATCCCTCTAACCAGCTCACATCTCAATTCGGACACACATTTCCAAGAAATGTGGACAAGACTCTAGCCGGGGTCTGGCTCAGCTCGTTCCCAGGGTTTTTAGAGTTTTCTGTGTCTGACCCCCAGTTTACTCTTCTGTGGAATGGGGGGCACGCCTTCATGACAGGGTTACTGTGAGAATGACATCATGTCTTTCAGGCAGTCTCTGCCCATGAACAGCACCCGGGAGGGGCCTGGCTCTGAGGTGGGCAGGAAGGTCATTTTATAAAGCTCACTCTCCAGAAGTGGGAGGGGGGCATCATTTTGAATAATGAAATGGGCCTGGGCTCCGGGGCCCCCAGGAGTCCTCTTTCCCTTACAGACTGCCAGTCGGGTTCTGATGTTCTCGCCAGTGTAACCCAACAGAAATACTGTCACCCATCAGACCAGGGGACCATAACAAACAAGAGTGTCACCAATCCCTCCTTTGCAAAGGGTCTGGAAGACCAGCCATTCAAAGAATAGCATACAAGCGAGCCCTGGGACCTGGAAGGCTTTAAGACTGGCCAGGAAGAGAGGGAAGCACACCCTTGGCACCCCAGCCTAGAAAGGACGTACCCCGGACCCCAGAATAGCACATCAGGCTGTCATCCTATGGGATGGGGGAGGAAGCATCTGAGGGTGCTTCAAAATGGCCTGTGGGAAAGGCAAAGGATTTCCCGAGTCAGTGGAGACAGACGCGTGTATGAGGGGCTGCAGGTTGGGGGTTGGAGGTCAGATCTGATGAATCCCCCAGCCCTGAGGTCTCACTCTGGAGTAGCCGACAGTGGCTCAACCTCTGGACTCACACAGCTGGCTGCCCTACCCCAGATACCAAGCTCCATCCAGTTCCTCTCCTCCCTTCCCTCCCCGGGTCCTTGTGCTTTGCTAAGATACAAGATTCCTCCTGAACGTCCTCCTGCCACCCTGATGAGAGGCAGGGTGTGCCAAGGACAGCAGCTCCCCTGTGTCCTTGCCACTTTAGTTCCCACCTTCCCACCGTTCTTAGTCCTTAGACTCTAACTTCCTTTCAGGGGAAAGCCAAGACCACGCCGGGAGGCCGCAGAGGGTGATCACAACACTGAGCTGAGGTGGAGGAGGAGGCCGCGGGCATGGGGAGCCACTGAAGGAAAGAGTGGACTGGTGTCACAGAGCGTCCCTTGGAGTAGGGGGTAGGGGGGGGCCTGTGAGGCTCTGGTCACTTTAGGAGTTCCTGCACTGTCACTTCCCTACAGCCCAGTGAACTGTGAGCCAAGGTCTGAGATGCCCACTTACCCAGAGGGGCCTCAAGGTCACAGAGGTTACGGGATTCACCCGAAGCCAGCCAGGTAGCAGAAGAACTTCGTCTTGGGCCTCAGCTACCTGACCCTGCACTGACATTTGGCCACCTGTGTGTGTGTGTGTGTGTGACCACAGGGAGTAGAGTCTGGCTGCAGGGGATCCCCATGACAGCCAGGTACCCACAAGCACAGGAGATCCGTCGCTGACTGGTGCTAGCATGGTGCTGGGTACATGCACTGGTGACCTTCCACCACCCAAAACAAGTAATGACAATGGACCGGAGGTCCTGGCTGACCTCTTAGGGTCATGGGGAAGCAACTGACATCACAATTCACCCCAGCCTGGAAAGCTGCACGTAGGAGGGAAAGCTTATATCTCAGAAGAGAGGCAAAAAGGAGGGAATGTCTTGTCTTGTAGAAGGGTACAGAGATTGCTCACAGCATCCCAGAGCAGATGTGAATAAACCGAGGTCGCATCTGCCACCTCTGCAAGGCCAGGGCGGTGCTGCTCTTCCTCCCACTATACTCCTTCCCATTTTCTCTCTCTCTTTCTCTCTCTCTCTCTCTCCCCCCCTTCTCCCTCCCCCCCTCCGTCTGTATATGCACACAGCCCCATTCTCCCAACTAGAATTCTCTTCAGCAGCTGCCTCCAGTGTGCAGCCACTGTAATGCAATACCATCACCTTGTCAGTTTACATCTGAACGGCAGCCAGGCACCCGGTGGCTCACGCCTGTCATCCTAGCTACTCAGGAGGCTGAGATCTGACAGGATTGTTGTTCAAAGCCAGCCTGGACAGGAAAGTCCGTGAAACCCTTACCTCTGATTAATTATCACAGAGCCATAAGAGGAGTTGTGGTTCAAGTGGTACAGCACTAACTGTGAGAAAAAAAAAATGCTCAGAGATAGACAGCACCTACACCCCAAGTTCAAGCCCCAGGACAAGCACACACAAATCTGAACAGCAAATGCGATTGGTTTAACCTGGCCTATGGTTTGGGTCCTCTGAAGGCAAATGACCCTCCTCATCCAATCAACTGCAGAGAAGACAGTTAATATTGGGTCACATGACTAGAGCGGGTGGGCAGGGGGAATGGAAGCAAGATGGCTATGTTATACACAGATCATTCAGAGACATAGAGATGTTCCATGCAACATCAATGGTAAGAACACACACAAGTCAAGTTTCCCTCTTATTCCCTACTCATCCTCCCAGCATATACTGCTTTCAAATCTCACCACAAACAGTGGACACCAAGACAAGATGTGGAACCTCTGCTCTATTACAGGTTCATTTAATCACTGCCTGGGTAGAGGCCCAGGCCATAGAAGCGTCTCAAAAGTTCCCTCCACAGCTAGGCAAAGGCTCAAAGGCCTGCCTAGTCAGTAACAGTAATAATTGGTATATCAAATAAGCCCAAACCCAACAAGAAACATGCTAAAGCAACCAAGGTGACACAAACAGCAAGAGGACAGGTGCCAACAGGCTCAGGGACCCCGCGCTAAGCGGCTTGGAGCATTAGAATATGGGGGAGATGGCCCTTCTCCAGACTCAGCCCCTTCATGTCTCCCCATTAGAACCTGCCCTTTGACTCATGAACCACAGCCCCAGCCAACAGATACCGTGTCCTTGCCTCTACCTGAACTTAATTCAAACCATTCTGGCCAACCCTAATTCAGAGCTTTTATTGGGTTTTAGGTTACTCTACGTATGGCACAATAGAAATATTTTTTTCTATCTTAAATTAGAAAC
The DNA here is from genome assembly GCF_024711535.1 of Dipodomys merriami. Classification (NCBI taxonomy): domain Eukaryota; kingdom Metazoa; phylum Chordata; class Mammalia; order Rodentia; family Heteromyidae; genus Dipodomys; species Dipodomys merriami. The sequence goes on along the minus strand of NW_027206268.1, from coordinate 4,132,559 downwards.
ACACCACAGGAGAGGATTTTTTTAAGCCCTTTATAACACTGGAGAGTGAAATGTCGTCAAGTTGGCAACTGAAATCTACCCAAGGTAAGCTTCCACTGGGAAATGCTGAGATCGAGATAGGCACCCATCCCCTGGAATGCTTTTTCCCAAGCAGTTAACAATATTCCTCTAGTTGCTCTGGTGTGTGAGTATTCAAAGAAGCCACATTTTCAGGGACAGAATAGAGTCCCCACCCTGGCTGCCCTTTCAAATGCCACAGAGTGAGGCCCAGAGTAGAGACCATGAGCCAAATGGATCAGGCCTAAGATCCTTACTTGCCTGGACATTTTAGATACTGTGCTGGCAGAAGGGGGAGAGAGGTGGAGATCAGAAGAGACTGTTGGAGATCCAAGTGCCTAGAAGTGCTCTGCCTCGGCTCCTCAGGGGAGCACTCTCGGGAGAGCACAGCTAAGCTCCTAGACCCAGGTGATCCAGGAGCTCATGGCATCCCGCTTGCCTGCTAGACGGGCATAAGGATAGCCTGTTGAATAATGAGAGACCCAGGCATATGGCCTGGCACATGGTAGAGATGAATTCTTTGACATTGGAGGGTCAAAATGGAATCCTGGAATGAATGTTGTTGGATTTTGGAAAGAAATCAAGACAGTGGATAAAAAGCAACCGATAAATGCCAAGGAGGGGTGAGGGTAGACCAATCAGAAGAATCCTGTGCATTTGTCCCACATAAAGCAACCTAAACTTGCTTGAATTGTACCAAGAAACTCTGAATTATTAAAAACTAAACAGGCTGTTCTTTGTCCTGGTGATCAGATGGCCATCTCAAGGACAGAGTAGCCGGGTCAGCTGGATGCCACCAAAACCACAATGGGAACAGTGCAAATCACAGGGTCAGGAAGACAGATGTCCCCCATGGAGAGGTATCAGGGCACTGGGTAGGATGAGGTTGTGTTTGCTGCCCACCGTCATGAGCCAGGTGGTTCCATGACAAAGGCCAGGTAGAATATAAATGGCCTGGCACCATCCAATGTCCTGGCCTGAAGCTAGCTGGGTGTCTACAAGATTCGATCTCAGCAGGTACTGCACCATGGGGCTTTCTTCATCCGTGCACCCAGCCCAGTCATGGTGCTGCAGAAGAGTCCCACCTGCTTGTGGAGACCAGCCCCTGAGGGAATATGGAGAAATCTGCACACACATGGGTCTGAAAAAAACATGTTGTATAGGAACACATGGGGGGGGGGGTCTGAGGAGAGACAGGCCTGGAGTTGGTCCCGGAGGCAGAGGGAGCTAAAGGAAGGCACCAAGAGCGAGGGCTCAGCCAGTGCCGAGATATGGGTGAGGAGAAAAACTGTGGTCAGGAAGAGCCAATGGGGGCGAAGGCTTGCCTTGGGGCACAGCAGGAGTAAGGCATGTCAATCTCCCCACCTCACAATCTGGTGTGTGCTGGTCATCTCTGCAGAGGATCATCAGAGTCATGTCAAACATGATGAATGCCCGCAGACAAATGGACAGAGGTGGGGCTGTCTGGAGGAGTGCTGAGCCTCTCTCTGGCCCCCAGCCTGAGGACTTAGGAGCCACTAGCTGGTCCTGCTACCCTCTCCCCTACTTCTGCTCCCCACAATCTCTGGTGGCAGTTTCTCCCATTGATAAGTCCCTGAGTTCAGGCTCGGTCTGCCCTGCTTTGGAACATGGTGGGGGTCAGAGTGATCCTTGGGCCTTGGGCACAGACCCCAGAGACTGAGCAGGTTGGAACCCAGACAGGCTCAGCTCCCTCCCCCACCCTTGGCCTTGGGAGTATCACTCCATTGGGCTAGAAATCCAGGGAGCCTCCCCCACACCCTGCATTTCAGAATGGGGAGGGGGAGGAAAGGCAACTTGGCATCTCCTGGAGTCAGGGACTATTGCTGGTTAATCTTTCCTCTGACCCCTTGGTGACAGAAAGGGTGAAGGCTCTTCATGGCTACGGTGATCCCCGCAGACACAGAAGCCCCCAGCTTTGTGCTCTGCTGGCCTTCCAGGCTGTCTCGCACTGCCATGGTCTCTCTCAACCAGGACATCAGTTAACCCAGCCATGGCCTTCAGCACACATGGCCGCTGGGGAGATTCATCCAGTCCACCTCTGACGCTGCTTCCTGGGTGGGGCCCATTGGTCCAGCTCCCCTTGACTGTCCCAGATCCCACTGGATCCCACTCAGTCTCACTCAGCTCAGAGCCTCAGGAGACACTGGGAAGCGCTGTGAGCTTCCCAGATGGGACCCACCTACTGCCTGTGCCCCAAATGAAACCCACAGGGGAAAATGGCTGCCCCTTCATGTAGACAATGAGCTACTAGAATTCTCCTCAGCATCTGCCTCCTCTGTGCAGCCATTTTAATGCAGGATGGCCTGTTCTTCCCTGCGGAGTGGTCATGGGCAGGCTGGAGTGGGAAATGCTGCCTGGAGTTTGGGGGGGGGGGAGGGGCCTGTAGAGTGGGTGCCACCATCAGCTGCAGCAGAAGTGCTGGGCATGAACCCATAAGGTTTGCAGCTGGGAGGGGGGTGGGGGCACGCAAGGCACAAGCTCTGAGGGCTCCCAGGACAAGCTCTGGGGGCCACGTCCAGGGCTCAAGCAAGAGGCCCCGGCCTAGCTGGGAGTGAGCGCCACAGAGCTCAAGGAGGCCCCAAAGCCAGGACAGTTTCCTGCTCAGCTCTGACTCCATTGCATTTTAGTTTAGGTTCTTAGAAAGGTCTTCCCAAATCCCACCCTAAGCGGAACTAGGATCCAGAGTTCAATCAAAATTCCTTGTTATGGGGCTGGGAAGGTGGCTCAGTGGTAGAGTGCTTGCCTTGCATGCATGAGGCCCTGGGTTTGATTCCTCAGCACCACATAAGCAAAAAGAAAAAAGCCGGAAGTGGCGCTGTGGCTCAAGTGGTAGAGCGCTAGCCTTGAGCTGAGGGACAGAGCCCAGGCCCAGAGTTCAGGCCCCACGACCGGACCCCAAAAAAAAAAAAAGATTCCTTGTTATACAGAATCATGGAACCGGCCATCGTTTTTTCCATCAAGGAATGTGTTATAACCGGTGAACAGCTTTCTGTTTGCTTGTTTACCATCCATTTGCTTGCTTACCGCCCATACACAGGTAGCTCACAAAAGGACTGAGGCCATTTTATCCATCAACCTACTCTCTGACACACACTTCGTTCTAGCACACACAGAATCTGCAGAGAGGCTGAGTGTACCTGTGAGCACCTGGCTGAAATTCTCCCTCTTGGGGGAATTTTGTTCCTTGGATCCATTCACTCATTCCCTCAGCCAATTTTACTGAGCACCTACTGAAGCCAGACCCAAAGTTAGGGGGCTGTGAGGTTTCTAAGGGATTCTGTTAAGATCTTAGAATTGCACTTAGCAATGATACCAACCAGAATTTCTTTGGCCATGGGGCTGTTTCCACCCAGATTGTGCCGTGGGGGTTTCATCAGTAATCACAGGCTACAGTGCAGCTCCTGACACTGACTCAGAAAAGCATGCTAGGCTTTACCACAGTGACCGGGAGGGAGCTAATCTGACCAGCCAAGGCCCTGCGCCCTGCTTCACAATCAGAAGACCTTGAGAACAAAGAGGCCTGGGCACAGAAAGGAGATAGTTTGCACACTGTTCACCAACTCTTCTTTCCAGTTTGGAATGGTGGTCAATGCTGGTCATTGGACATGGCAAAAAACAAACAAACAAACAAACAATGCAGAGGCTCAGAAGTGGAATGAGACCCACAGTGCAGGGCAGAGTCTGGGGGTTCTGTTCAGACAGCAGAAACTTTATATGGTGAAATACACTCTATCACCACTCTACCTCCACACACCCACTGCCTTCTGCCCTCCCCCAGCAGCACATCTGGGGAGAGGAGAGGAGGAAAGGGGACTCTGGCAGAGGGGCATCAACAGGACGGGGTAGCTCTCTACCACCCTGCCCCAGTCTCCAGACAGGAGCTTGGAGAAGGCCAGACCCAGCCTCCCAGAGGGGTTTTGGGGATGAGGGGAACAGCAGACAGAAGCTCACAGAAGAATGTGGAGATTGGAGGAATCGACCCAAGGACTCAGCAGCACATTTTACCACTGGAGAAAACAAGGCCAGATAAGGAAGGACTTCATCCCAGGCCAGAATGAGGGAGGTTTACCCTCAGACTAGATGCTCAGGCCTGTGTCCTCCCCCGTCCCCCCCTCCGCCCCACACCTCCCTTTCCCACTCGGTTGCTCTATGAATAGTGTTTCTCTTAGTCTAAACTCGGTTGCTCTATGAATAGTGTTTCTCTTAGTCTAATGGCCATCCAGACTCGTGGCTCCCAAATGCCCTGGCTCAAACTGGACTGCAGAAGACACTCAGGCATTGGGGGCCCGGTGGGAGGCAGTCTCCAAAGGTGCCTCCTGGCAGCCCTTGTGGCTGTCAGGTGACCTCCCGCCTTTCACACATATAACCTGGAACCAAAAGCTGAGTTCCTGCCAGGCATAGATGGCTCAATCCTATAATCCTACCTACCCAGGAAGCTGAGATCAGAGGATCAATGTTTGAAGTCAGCTCAGGCAGAGAAGACCCAACATTAAGCATATCCTATCCTGGCCCTTCTTGGGGCCAAGTCAATGAGTATGCTAATTCTCTAGCTGGGGAGACCACCACACCAGCCAACATGGCAGCCTCATCAAAGAACTGGTCTCTGGCTCATAGAGTCAGTCAACAATTACTGGTCTTCTCTCTCTCAGCTATTAAAGCCAAAGAGGTGAGAAGAGCAGAGACTCTACCCAGTTTGCATGAGGTCAGCACAGTACAGAAACAGGACCACGGTCTGAGCGGAAAAGCATTACTAACAAATGCAAGCCTGTCTTGGAGGACAAATTCTCTTGAATCCCCATTTTCCAGCCCTGGATATCTTCAAATTGTGTGATCGTAGGCAGGATACTTAACATCTCTGATCAGCAGCTTCTCCTGCAACATTAGCTGACACTTTTGTCTTAAAATGAGGTCTCCAAACTCAAGTGTCCTGTGTGACATGGGGTACTTGGAGCGGCTAGCACCTGCCCACCTTTACCACATCTAAGAAGAAAGGAACATTAATGAAAATACACACACACAAAAAAAAATCAGAGATCAAATAACGCAGCCCCGTTCTATGGCGTCCTTAGAAGAGTCGCCAGAAGATAGAAAAACCACACGGGAGCTTGTTTTTAAAGACAAAGAAAAATATGATTAAGCAGGCCTGAGAAGGCTGTAATAAAAGAATGAAAATATTTTCCTTACTAGGAGACTTGCGTGTCAACAGCTGATAGGGGCAGGAGTGGCCATCACAAGGCCATGGACAGCTCCAATAGCCTGGGGGAGCTCCTGGGTCCTCGTGGAGGACAGGCAAGCTGGGATGGGGCAGGCCAGGGCCATCTGGGAAGGGCAGCATTTTGGGGGAGGGGGAGGGTCCTCAGTTCTGCAGCCTATGAAATGGGACTGTGTGGTTTGGGCAATGTCCAGCTGTGGCTCTTTCCCATCTGTCCTCTTTTGGTAAACGGAGGACGGTCGCTGTAGCAACCACTTCAAGGTCCCAGGCAGGCAGCTGACCTAGATGGGAGTAAGGCTCAGAAAGGTAAAAGGATTGCTCCTAAGGCCTTAGAGCTAAGGTGGCATGTTGAGGCTAGGCCAATCAGGGCTGTCGCACTCTGCATCCCTATCGAAGGAGACTCTGTTCATTTGCTGGGGGCCTGGGAGCCGCTCTGAGGTGAGCCTAATGCTCTCTGGCCTGGGAGCAAGCTTTCTCAGCACCTCTGGTCCCGCCCTATCACCACCTGGCCCTGTCATCTCTGCCCCTGCCAATCCCCGACACAACATGTGGGAGTTCTCCTTCAGCTGTCCTCGCCCTTGCTCCCTCTCTGCTCAGGCAACCATGACCAGCTTCCTGTCCAGCTCAAATTCCCTGTCTTCCTTGTACCTTCTCTTCCCCCATGGCTGCTAGCCCGGTCCAACTCTCTGCGGCCGGGTCTGGGGTCAGGGCACATGTGATGACCTTGCTCATTCTAGCTCTCTCCCCCTCCCAAAGGCCCCCACAGAAATTAGCTCAGCTAATGGTCTCCTGCTCTCAGATGGGACAGCTAGCGGACAGTGAGGGTACAGTGCATGTGGCCAAGGGACAAACAGCTCTGGATTAAGGGGCCTAAAATACCTATCCCACTGCAATGTTCTAAGGATTAAATGCCAGAGTATACAAAGAGCAGCTAGCAGGTGGAAGGAGGGAGTTCACACCTGTAATCCTTGCTACTCAGGAAGCTGAGACCTGAGGATCCCAGTGCAAAGCCAGCCTAAGCAAATCTGAAAGATTCAGCTCAAATTATCTACCAAGAAGCCGGTAGTGGAGGAGTGGTTCAAGAGGTAGAGTTCCAACAATGAGACAAAAAAAAAAAGCTAGCAAAAGCATGAAGTACTCAGTTCAAGCCCCACTACTCACACCAAAATAAAAATATAATGATAATATCTAAATGCTGATGGCTCATGCCTGTAATCATAACCACTCAGGAGACTGAGATCTGAGGATTGAGGTCCAAAGCCAGTGTGAGCAGGAAAGTCCATGAGATTCTTAGCTCCAATTAACCATCAAAAAGCCAGAAGTGAGCAGGCACTGGTGTCTCGTGTCTAATCCTAGCTACTCAGGAGGCTGAGATCTAAGAACCAAAGATAGAAGCCAGCACAGGCAGGAAAGACATGAGACTCTTATCTCCAAGTAACCACCAGAAAACCAGAAGTGGAGCTGTGGCTCAAAGTGGTAGAACACTAGCCTTGAGCAAAAGAGCTCAGGGAATACACTCAGGCCCTGAGTTCAACATCAACATTGTCATCATCAACATCATCATATAATTTTATTATGAATTTAAAAATAATAAAGCAGCCGGTACCTTACCAGGCATACCTTAAATGTTCTTAATTCTCTTCTCTCATTCCCCCACACCACCTCCCTCAAGGAGAAAACTAGGGGTATGGGCTGTACTACTCCTCTCTGACTCCTCAAGGCCTACCCTGAACTGTGAAATCTGGGTGGGAAACAGCTTCAGGCTGCAGATGCTATGACAGCATGGCTTAAATTGAATTACACTGAAACCAGAGAAGCCTTCAGCTCTCCCAGGGAGTTCAGAAGTATTGGCCCTGTAACTGCACTCCACACAGGAAAAGGCATTCAGGTTGATAAGAAGTCCTTCGGATCACTGTCTAAGGCAGCCCTTCTGCCTTTGAAATAAGCTCATTCCTTATTACCACACACTTGGGATTCTAGGATTGAATATTAGCTCTATTACACAAAGCCCATTTTTAAGGTATTTTCTTTTCATGCTGTCAGGGTCCTATGTAATTTCATCTCTCCACAGAATCAGTCTCTTTTGTAGAGACAAGGCCAGCGGCTCGTATGAGAAAGGAAAGATGAAGGAGAGAATGACAAGAAGGCATATAGCATATGCCTCCATAGGAATTTTTGCACTCATTTTTTGATTTCTGTGAAGAGGACAATTGGGAGTTCGACACAAGGACTATGCAATGCTTTTAGCAATATGGCCATTTTTAATTTTTTTATTGTTTTTATACAGGTGACTTACAATGGGGTTAAGTTTCTTAAGTCAGGTAATCAGTACATTTTTTTATGTCACCCCTTCCCTCACTCACAGTTTTCTCTGCACATCCTCACGTACAAGTTGTACAGTTCATTTTCAACATAGTGTGTCGGGAGTACCACTTCTGCATTTGTTCACCCTTTGTCCCTCCGTTTAATATGACCATTTTTATGACATCATTTCTGCCTATCCCAGAGCACGAAAATTCTTTTAAACTGCTGGTATCTCCTATTTCTTTCATGAGGATTTTATAGTTAGCCAGGGGCCGGTGGCTCACACCTGTCATCCTAGCTACTCAGGGGGCTGAGATCTGAGGATCGCAGTTCAAAGCCAGCCTGGGCAGGAAAGTCTGTGAGACTCTTTTCTCCAATTAACCACCAAAAAACTGGAAGTGGTACTGTGGCTCAAGTGGTAGAGTGCTGGCCTTGAGCTAAAGAACTCAGGGACAGCACCCAGGCCCAGAATTTAAGGCCCAGGACCGACCAAAAAAAAAAAATATATATATATATGTATATATACATATACATATATATATATTTATAATAGTTTTCACTGTTTCATTTTCACCTTCTTGGTGAAGTTAATACCTTGGAATTATTGGAATAGAATTGTTGCCCTGATTTTTTTCTCTGCATACTCATTATTGGTTTATAGAAAAATTACTGATTTGCGTACGCAGATTTGGATCTGCTAATTTTGCAAAAGCACTTATGAGTCCTAGAAGGTTTTTGGTAGGATTATTTGGTAGAATATCATCTGCAAATAGAAATGATTTGACATCTTCCTTCCCTATTTGAAATCTATCTTTCTCCTGCCTTATGACTTGCCTAGGAATTTTGGTACCTTATTGAATAAAAGTGGGGAGAGTGGACACCTTTATCTTGTCTCTGATTTTAGGAGAAACTATTTCAGTTGTTTCCCATTAATATGATGCTGGCTATGTGTTTGTCATATACAGCCATATTATTTAAAGGGAATGCCTTCTGGTTGCATTTTCTCCATTTTTTTTTCCTTTAAAAGTGTTAGAGCTGGATCTTGGTAACTCATGCTGTCATCCTAGCTACTCAGGAGGCTAAAATCTGAGGATCAAGATTCAAAGCCAGCCTGGGCAGGAAAATCTCCATGAGAATCTTATCCCCAATTTATCACTTAAAAACCAGAAGTGGAGCTGTAGCTCAAAGTAGTAGAGTGCTAGTCTTGAGCACAAAGAGGCTCAGCAACAGCACCCAGGCCCCATGACTGACCAAATAAAAAGTTGGATTTTTGTCAAAGGCTTTTTCTGTATAAACTAAGATGATTATGTAATATTTGTTCTTGATACTTTTTATAGTCTTACATTTATTGATGAATTTAAGTAATCTTTGCATTCTGGAATGAAGCACACTTGATCATGATGTATGAAATTAATGTGCTGTTGACTTTGGTTTGCAAGACATTTTTGAGAATTTATGCATGAGTGTTCATTAGAGAAATGGGTCTATAATTCCTTTTGATGTGTCCCTGTTCAGTTTTTGAATAAGCATAATAAGCATAGAATGAGTTTGGTGGTATTCCTTCCATTTCTATTTTACAGAAGAGCTTCAAGAATACTGAAGTTGGTCTGGGAAGATGGCTCAGTGGTAGAGTGCTTGCCTTGCATGCATGAGGCCCTGGGTTTGATTCCTCAGCACCACATAAGTAGAAAGAAAAAAAAAAAAGCCAGAAGTGGCGCTGTGGCTCAAGTGGTAGAGTGCTAGCCTTGAGCTGAAGAGCTGAGGGACACGCCCAGGCCCAGAGTTCAGGCCCCATGACCGGACCCCCCCCCAAAAAAAAAAAAAGAATACTGAAGTTAGTTCTTTAGAGGTATGATAGAATTTGGAAGTGAATCCATGTGGTCCTCTGCTTTTCTTTACTGAGTCTTTATTACTGTTTCAGTCTTTCAGTGAATTGAACAAATAGCTAATACATATGGGAAGCAATGGTCAATATCCTTAGCCAATAGAGGAAATGCACATTAAACCTACACTCACCCCAGAACCGAAAAACAAAACAAAACAAAACAACAAATATGGGCATGGACAGGAGGGGGAAAACCGAGAGAAAGTGAAGGAAGGAGGTGACACTGTCCAGAAAGAAATGTACTCATTACCTGACTTATAAAATGGTAACTCCTTTGTACAACCCCTTAATAATAACAATAAAATTATATTTTTAAGACACCAAACTGCAACAGATGTTGGTAAGGATATGAGAGAAAAGGAATTACCATACACTGTAAGTGGGAACATAAAATTGTGCAACCACTATGGAAATCTGAATGGAAATATCTCAGGAAAAAATGTTAATTTCTGAAAAAACTGCAAACAGACCTACCTACCTTCTGACCCTGCCATACCACCATTGGATATATATTTGAGGGAAAATAAATCAACATATAAAAAGAAGATATCTACAAACTCAGATGTGTGCTTCATCAACATCCTAGAAATCTCTGGAGCCAACCATATTGATGATCAAAACTGACCATCACACCAGGCGCTGGTGGCTCACTCCTATAATTCTAATTGAGAATAGTGGTTCAAAGCCAACCTGGGCATGAAAGTCCACGAAACTCTTATCTCCAATTAACCACTAAAAAGCTAGAAGTGGAGCTGTGGCTCAAGTGGTAGAACACCAGCCTTGAGCTGAACCAGCTAAGGGACAGCACCCAGGTCTTGAGTTCAAGCCTTAGTACCAGCAAATACTTTAACCAAGTGCTCTTAATATCTCCAGAAGGTTTTACTATGTCTGAATGACTCTGCTAAATCCTTTCATTCCCTGAATATAAAGTTTGGGGGGGAAAAAAACACAATTTCACTCAAAAAAATTAAAGACACATTTCAATCTAGAAATCTACAGGCATACAGCAATCTAAGAAGTACTTGATTAAGGGAAGGGCAGAACTATTTCCTTTTTCTTTTTTTATGGTACTAGGGTCTGAACTCAAAACCTTACACTTACTAGGCAAGTGCTTTACCACTAGAACCATGCCTCCTGCCCTTCATCATTTTTAGAGACAAAGAAGTTGCTATCCATGTGATTTCTGTTGTCTTTTCTTGTCTTTGTACAAAGGATTCAAACAAGATATAGAAACCAAGATTGCATTTTGAAAAATGAGTCTCCTGAAAAAAAAAAAAAAAACATAGAAGGAAAACATACTCTGCAGGTAACAATACCAAACAACAGTGAGCTCTAACTGAGGGCAGAAAAAATACATTGCCATTCCAGAAAGGAAACAAAAACCTCAGCTTAGTTTTATTAACACATAGAAAAGGATGTTATCACAACAACCCCGGCCTGAGAGTTGGGTGGGGAGTCCATGAAGAGGCTACCGCTTTTACAATCGATTATTTTTTAAAATATGCTTGAGTATTAATGCATGAGTAAAAAATAAATAGAATTTTTAAGGCCACTTAATTCTGAGTTAAAGGGGGAGGAGTAAAAGAACATCCCTCACAGCAGTTGCACAAAGCCTGTAACTCCCCAGAAAGCAAGAAATGTCATGAGTCCTACTCAACAATGGATACCTCATACTCAGTTTCCCAGTGGTATTCAAGCTCCTTGGCTTTTTCTTCTCCCACCTGGTTCCCAGCTCACACTCTGAAGTGATTTTGTCAATTTATCCCACATGGAAAAGCTTCAAGCCTTTCATGCTGATTGGTTGGGTAGTATTGATTGATACCAAAGCAGCCCAATGAGAGGCCTGAATATCCTCCCTATAGCTAAAAAAAGGTAAAACCAGACAAAAACAAAAACAAAATAAAACAACAACAACAAAAAAAAAACCACATACACACACAGTCTATTCAAAGCCTGGAGCCTTCTCCGAACCATGTAGACACTATGCCAATAATACCTGGAATAGTACTTCCTGAAAAGACAAGACCCCTTTTTAGAGTCATGATATTTTTAATTACACTCTCAGAGCACCTTGGGAACTAGGCAGATACGGCCTAACGATAGGCAGATTAGAAACTGTGGACACAGTCAAGAGCTAATATTTAGCAAACACTGACAATGTTCCAAAAACAGGATGCATACCGTCTCATCAACTGCCCTGCACAACTGGGTGGCTTGCGCACAACTGTTCAATTAAAAAGCAAATGAATTTGCTGGGCACCAGTGCCTCATTCCTGTAATCCTATCTATTCAGGAGGCTGAGAGGTGAGGACTGAGGTTCAAAGCCAGCCTGATTAGGGAAATCTGGGAGACTCCAATCTCCAATTAACGACCAAACATTGGCAAGTGTAGCTGTGGCTGAAGTTATAGCAGGAAAGGTTAAAGGATAGAGCTCTGGCCCTGAGTTCAAGCCCCAGCACACAGAATTAGATCAAACTGAACCCAAGCTGAGCCAGCTAAGACTAGGCAACAAGAAACACTCAGTACCAACAAAGACTGGCAACTTCCCAGTCATTTGGAGACCTAGCCAGGGGCCCAGAGCCCCTCCTGGGTGCTGGTGTCCCTGACACCACAATTCCACCCTCTTTTCTAGGCACCCCCATTATTCTTGCGTAGAACATTCCAGAGTCACAGACAAATCTCCCCAGGCCCAAGCAAGTTGTTTCCCTACCTGCTCTACATTTAGATTCACACACACACATACACATACATACACACACAGCTTGTTCTCTGCTTGGAGAACACTTACCCTTGAAAGGGCACCTGCAAGGACTACAGGGTCTGGGAAGGGACTTCTAAATTCGCTGAGAATCACAGCGGGTCTTTGTAGTCCTGATCCTACATCACCCAGGGGATTTCCCACTGGTGACACCGGAAATCAAACCAGCAGAGTGGATCCGGACTGTGAGCCACCCTGGTAAACGCTGCCAGAAGGAAGTCCAGACGGTTGAACTCCCTCACTGACATCAACACCATGAGCACAAGCATAAACATTCCACCACCTCAAACCTTCAACCGCCAAATGAAAACAAGCTCAGGGATCTTGAATTGAAACTTAAATAGGGATGGGAGGGGGGCGGTGCTTACTGAGCATTACTAAGCCCCCATGCTCTGGAAATTCTTCACTGTTCTACTATGAGTTGGAGCAAATAATCTGCATTCATTCAGGAAGGCGAAAGAAGATTCCACTGCCATCAATTGACCAACAGTTCACTTAAACGCTGATCAAGAGAGGCCTGATTTAGGCCTGAAATCTGAGCACTCAAAAGAGTGAAGCATAAGGATTGAGGGTTCTAGGCCTGCGTGGATTATATACTGAGACCCTGTCTTAAAAAGTAAAAATGAGGGCTGGGAATGTGGCTCAGTGGTAGAGTGCTCGCCTTACATGCTCTCCTTACATGAGTTTGATTCCTCAGCATCACATACACAGAAAAAAACCGAAGTGGCACTGTGGCTCAAGTGGTAGAGTGCTAGTCTTGAGCAAAAGAAGTTCAGAGCCGGGCATCAGTGGCTCTCGCCTGTAATCCTAGCTACTCAGGAGTTTGAGATCTGAGGATCGCGGTTCGAAGACAGCCTGAGCAGGAAAGTCCATGAGACTCTGATCTCCAATAAACCATTAGAAAACCGGAAGTGGTGCTGTGGCTCAAGTGGTAGAGCGCTCGCCTTGAGCTGAAGAGCTGAGGGACAGTGCCCAGGCCCAGAGTTCAAGCCCCATGACCGACCAAAAAAAAAAAAAACTTCAGGGACAGTGCCCAGGCCCCCAAGTTCAAGCCCCAGGACACATACTCTCTCTTCCTCTCCTCCTCTCCCTCTCTTCCCCGCCCCCCACACACACCCCTAGCCCTAGTTTTGCCAGGTCCAGCCTCTGACCAAGTTGTCAATCTTTCCTCACGCCATTCTCATCATCCATTGAACTACAAAGAGCTACACCTCGAAGTGGTGGTAGCTTAAATCCAATTTCCATCCAACTCGTCCAGCTGAAGTTAGGGCAGCTTTACCGGGATACTGAGTTTTGTCATCCACAGGCAATGGGCGCCGCTAAATATGGCAAGAGACGAAGGGGAGAGGGATAGACCCATGAAGGAGGGGAGGGTGGGTGGTCAGGCCCATGAAGGAGGGGAAGGTGGGTGGTCAGGCCCATGAAGGAGGGGAAGGTGAGTGGTCAGGCCTAGGAAGGAAAGGAGGAAGGGTGGTCAGGCCAGAGAAGGAAGGGAGAGAGGGTGGTCAGGCCCAGGAAGGAAGGGAGGGAGGGTGGTCAGGACCAGGAAGGAAGGGAAGGAGGGAGGGTGTTCAGGCCTAGGAAGGAAGGGAGGAAGAGTGGTCAGGCCAGAGAAGGAAGGGAGAGAGGGTGGTCAGGCCCAGGAAGGAAGGGAGGGAGGGAGGGTGGTCAGGCCCAGGGAGGAAGAAAGGAAGGGACAGTGGTCAGGCCCAGGAAGGAAGGAAGGGACAGTGGTCAGGCCTAGGAAGGAAGGGAGGGAGGGTGGTCAGGCCTGGGAGGGAGGGAGGGAGGGAGGGTGGTCAGGCCCAGGGAGGGAGGGAGGGAGGGACGGTGGTCAGGCCCAGGGAGGGAGGGAGGGAGGGACGGTGGTCAGGCCCAGGAAGGAAGGAAGGGACAGTGGTCAGGCCTAGGAAGGAAGGGAGGGAGGGTGGTCAGGCCTGGGAGGGAGGGAGGGAGGGAGGGTGGTCAGGCCCAGGAAGGAAGGAAGGAAGGGACAGTGGTCAGGCCCAGGAAGGAAGGAAGGAAGGGACAGTGGTCAGGCCTAGGAAGGAAGGGAGGGAGGGTGGTCAGGCCTGGGAGGGAGGGAGGGCAAGTGCACTCCGCATATTCGACGTACACGTGTGAACGTGGGACCGGGTAAGTTGAGGGGAGGGCTGGAGCGGGGACACGGGGGCACCGGGACAGAACGCGTTGGCCTAGACGCCTCGTCCTTCGTAGGCGCCGCCATATTGGACCTGAGGCCCCCTCAGCACCACTCCTCACCAACAATACATAAAGCAGGGGGAAAACGAAATGAACCAGGACGCGAAACACGACGCCAGGTTGATTTCCCCGTTTCCCCCGCCTCCACAAGGACTAAAGCAGTCATTGACAAGGGGCTTCTTCCCGAAGCGCCTCAAACACGTACCTCCATATTGGATCCTGACCACTTCCGCGGTGTGGTGAGGGGGGGGGGGCCAGAGGGAGAAATGCGCATGCGCCTTCCCTCCACGTGCCACAACTTGGGTCTCCGCTCGCGCGAGACTTGGAACAAAGGCCCAGCGTCGGGCAACCTCTGAGGTAACACACACGAGGAATGTGTCGCCCCCACCAAACACACCCCTCCACCCCGCCCCCCTGCCACCGGAAGCACAGCCCAAGAGCAACCCAGGTTCCTCGGCCCCCCTAGAGGCCCAGAAAAGTATTTCCTCTACAGGGAGCAACCAATCACAGCGCAGCTACTTGTCTAGGCCGGAGCACGCTCATTGGACGAGCGCGGAGGGGGGCGGGGCCTAGCGTGCCGCTTTGACACTGGGGTTCCGCTATATATATAACACACACGTCACTTGCAACACAATCGGGCATCCAGAGCGTGGCACGTCCGTCCATAGCTGTGTGAGGGACGCGCGCGGGATTCCAAGGCGCCGAGGCCCTCAGAAGGCGACGACTACGACGAAGATTCCTTCCCGCCTCACTGGGCTTCTTCCACCTCTGACTGTCACCGGGTGCACGAAAGCAACACCCGGAGACCTCCATCCCTTCCCGCCCTCCAGGCCCACCTCCCCGGTGACGACCACCGCCAGGTCCCCACCCCCACATCGCCTTCGACGACATGATGGACGCAAGCACCACGCCCTGGTGGGCACCCGAGCCCGCGGGACCCAGCCCAGCCAAGCGCCGCCGATTGGACCAGCCCGGGCCGCCACCGCAGCCGCCCAGCCTGGAAGACCCCTCCAAGGGGACCCCGGCCCACGCCGACGCCCAGGCCGGCCTCACCTCCCTGGTGGTCCTGGCCACCGGCTGCGCCCTGCAGGTACCCCTAGGCCACGTCGATCTGGTGCTGGAGCCCCCGCCGGCCTCGGTGCTCACGGTGGACCTCCAAGGCCACAGGCTGATCCTCATCCCCCAGGACCTCCTGGGCCTCACCCCCCAGGGGCAGCCCGGGGTCTCATCCGACGACGACGATGGCGGCGGCCTGCTGCTGGATTCCTTGCTGGATGCACGCCCCGAGGACGTCGTGGTCCAGCAGGGACTCTGCTACGAGCCCGTCCCCGAGGTTGCCCGCCAAGAAGAGGCCTACGCCGAGGATGTTGAAGAGGACATCGAAGACGCCGCCGAGCCCGACTTCCTGCAGTCGAGTTGGTCCAGTCCCGAGCCTGGAGATCCCAGCCCACAGCCTAGGGGTTCTTCTGCGGCGCCCACCCCGGATCCAGACAGCCACAGAGCTCAGTCTATCTTCAACCTGGACTTCCACCTTCTGAGGTCGTCGGTCCCCGGCTCACCGCTGCAACCGCTGCCTCCGTCTCCCAGCCCGAGTTCGAATCCCACCGGCAGACCGAGTCTTCCTGTGCGCCCTGCGCAGCCTCACCGCCCTGCATCCAAGGCCCGGAGACGCCTGTTCTAAAAAAAGATCACTTTCACTCCTCCTGCTGGCTTCTAATTGTGGGTGGGAGGGGTCTTGGCAAAACCAATGGTGTGTGACTGGTGTAACCTACAAAGTGAAGATTTGGGGTGTTGGTTTTGGTTACTTGGTTTCTTTTTGGAGTTTGTCTGCCTGTTTGTATCATTGCAGTTTGTTGTGTTTTGTTTTTTTTTAACTGGCTGGCTAGGAAATCTGGAAGAATGCCTCAGCCTCAAAATACCCTGCTTGAAATATATCAACTTTTGAGACTTTGAGTTAGCTATTAGGGCTTTTTTCACCAGCACCCTGCACCACGTTTTTGCCAACTCGCTTTTGCTCCAGTATCCTACCACTCAATCTTTTCGCATCCATATTAAAAAGCATCCTTCTGCCAGGTACCAATGGCTGATCCCTTGTATCTCTAGCTACTCACTAGGTTGAGATCTGAAGATCAAGGTTCAAGCCAGCTCGGGTAGGAAAGCTGTGAGACTCCTAGTTCCAACGAACCAGGAAAAAAAAAAAAAGCCGGAAGTGGAATTGTAGCTCAAGTGGTAGAGCGCTAGCCTTGAGCACAAAGGCTCAGGGACAGCGCCCAGGCCTTGAGTTCAAGCCCAAGCACTGGCATTTTTTAAAAAGCCAGAAATGGAGCTGTGGTTCAAGTGGTAGAGCACTAGCCTTGAGCACACAAGCTCAGGGACAGCGCCCAGGCCCTGAGTTCAAGCCCAAGCACTGGCATTTTTTTTTAAAAAAGCCGGAAGTGGAGCTGTGGTTCAAGTGGTAGAGCGCTAGCCTTGAGCACAAAAGCTCAGGGACAGTGTCCAGGCCCTGAATTCAAGCCCCAGTGCTGGCATCGAAGTAGTTTGTTGTTATTTAGTGGGATTTGGCCTTAGGCTCTGCTAATTTATGGCTACCTTTTTACCATAGGCCTAGCTCCTACCAGGCACCAGTAGCTCATGCCTGTAATCCTAGCTACTTAGAAAGTTGAGAGTTAAGAATCGAGGTTCAAACCAGCCTGGGAAGGAAAGTCTGTGAGACTTTTATCACCAATGAACCACCAAAAACCCAGAAGTAGAGCTGTGGCTCAAATGGTAGAGTGCTAACCTTGAGCACAAAAGCTCAAGGACAGCACCCAGGCCCTGAGTGCAGACCCTAGGACCAAAAAAAAAAAAAAAAAAACCAAACCTAGTTCTTTTAGGGGACTGGAGCAATATGTTTGTGTCTACAAAACAAAAAACTTGAAACAGTGATCATACACCTTTTTTTATAATTAGCAAAGAATTTATGGGTCTTTTGTTTGGGGTTTTAAAAAAACACCTCTTTTCCACGCATTGTATATTTTTAATATCTTTTCCTGTTCTGGAAAAGCTCTTAGTTCTGAGATTTGATATTTGTATAGTTATAATATCCTGAGTCTTCTTTGTACCTAGCTACTAGTGTATAGAAATAATTTTTTATGTTGTTCTGATCTCCAACAAAATTACTTAACCTCTTTAATACATATCTATGTATTTCTTGGTTGGTTAGTAAGGATAATCATATCTAAGTAATGAGAATTTTGTCTTTGTTTGAGAAACATCTTTGTAGTTTACTTTGTCATTTACTCCTTTTGTATTGAATATTTAAGTTCATGTTGAACAGTGTGGCTGACCAGACAGTCCTATATTATATGTTTTGTTGATGCTTCTAAAATTTAGCTAAGAAAATAGTTTTTCCTCTTTTTGATAGTGAGGGGGGAAACAAACATTCGATTTCTGTTTTGTTTTGGGGGTTTTTTTAGGGGGGGTCTGGTTGTGGGGCCTGAACTCTGGGCCTGGGCGCTGTCCCTCAGCTCTTCAGCTCAAGGCTAGCGCCCTGCCACTTGAGCCACAGCTCCACTTCCGGCTTTTTTCTTTTTGCTTATGTGCTGAGGAATCAAACTCAGGGCCTCAGGCATGCAAGGCAAGCGCTGTACCACTGAGCCACCTTCCCAGCCCTTCTGTTTTGTTTTTGGATGACTACAAAAGTTATCCAATTATTTTGCACATTGAATATAATGGTTGAATTTAATTAATTGTGTGTATATATACAATGGCATGGAATCCTAAGCCACACATAGGAACATAGCAAGAGAACAGATGAGACCAGTTTTAAGTATTGGATGCCCTTACGAAAACTTGAGAGAAGAGTTGAAAGAAAATGATTGGGGCAATTTTAGTTTTGGGGTTTTTTTTTTTTTTGTTCTTGTTTTTTTTTGTTTGGGGTTTGGGAGGTTTTTTGTTTTGTTTTGTTTTTGTCGGTCTTGAGGCCTGAACTCTGGGCACCCTCCCTCAACTCTTCAGCTCAAGGCAAGCACTCTACCATTTGAGCCACAGCGCCACTTCCAGCTTTTTCTGCTTATGCGGCGCTGAGGAATCAAACCCAGGGCCTCATGCATGTGAGACAAGCACTCTACCACTGAGCCACCTTCCCAGCCCCCACAGTTTTAAATATGAAAGGCTTACATGTTAAGCTTTTGAGAATTTTTTGGGATGTGTGGATGTTTATTTTTGTGGTGTCTGTCTTCTCAAGTTAATTCATGTGGCAATCTGCACTGACAGAGCTTATAACAACTAAGTATCCTGTGTTTCTGCTAAAGCACATTATTTTCTAAGTTGTTTTTTTTCTTTATTGTTTGAGAGGAGCTTGTCTTTGTTCATGTGGTTGCTCCTAATATTAAGTTGTCCATTATTTTGCCATGTTTGTCTTACGTTTTTATGATGAAATAAAGTACTCTTAATAAAGCTGACATTTTATATGCTGGTTTTCTGTTCAATATTAATAGTTATTATTTAAATTTACCAAAACATTTTTACCAACGCCTGGGCTCATTTTCTATTCATTTCTCTCTGTTCTGTTCCCATAGTATAGTTTTAAATTTAAACTCAAGGGGCTGGGAAGGTGGCTCAGTGGTAGAGCGCTTGCCTCGCATGCCTGAGGCCCTGGGTTCGATTCCTCAGCACCACATAAGCAAAAAAAAAGAAAAGAAAAGCCGGAAGTGGCGCTGTGGCTCAAGTGGTAGAGCGCTAGCCTTGAGCTGAAGAACTGAGGGACAGCGCCCAGGCCCAGAGTTCAGGCCCCATGACCGGACCCCCCCCAAAAAAGTTTTAAACTCAAGCGTTTTCTTCTCTTTTCCTTCCCTTCCTTCTTTCCTTCTTCCTTCCTTCTTTTCTTCCTTCCTTTTTTTCTTTCTTTCAACAAAATCTTGCTATGTAGCCTAGACTGGCATCTAACTTGGAATTCTGCTTCAGAGCCTCCCAAATACTGAAATCACAGACATGCATCCTCATTCAGCCTATGCTACACATTTTAAAGATTCTTCCCTACAGGATTTGCATGATAAATATTAGTTTTTGTATATCAGCAGATTTTTTCCATCGTATCTGCAAAACTGATGATATTTCAGCTGAGTTTGAAATTCTAAAAGAAAAAGCCAATATACTTTCACACGTAGCCATTGCTACGTTACTATTTATGAAATTTATTGTTGCAGGTAAGAAATCTCTGTGGTCATTTATATGAAATCAGGCAACTCCCTTTCCTATTTTCTTGAGTTGAATCCATTGTCTATTTATTCAAAGTTCAAAACCCAAGTTGTAGTATCAGTTTCATTTTATGGAATCAAGTTCTTAACCAAACCAGCATTTATGTGGACAAGCTTTGCTGTGGGTTATCAAAAAGATCAGATGAAGTTCTCCTGAGAGTTTAATTGATCCAAGAAGTATCTTCTTTGGTTTTCTTTATTTTATATTATTATTATTATTATTGCCAGTCCTGAGGTTTAAACTAAGGGACTGAGCACTGTTCCTGAGCTTCTTTTGCTCAAGGCTAGTTCTCTACCATTTGAACCACAGTGCCATTTCGGGCTTTTTCGGTTAACATGGTGTTGAGGAATCAAAGCCAGGGCTTCATGCATGCAAGGCAAGCACTCTACCACTAAGCCACCTTCCCAACTACTCTCTTTGGTTTTCTAAGCTGTACAAACTGTCTAATTCTTATTCCAAAGCCACCAAGATGGTAGCCATTGCCAACTTTTATAGAATCCATGTCTTCTCTTCCAGGAAAAAATGTCTGCTTCTCTAAATTGGAAATTACCTAAACTTTCCCAATATCCTTTGAAGCTAAATGGTGGGTTCATACAATGAAAAGATTCTTATCATAGAGGGTATTATCTACAGAGGTTTTCTTACACACTTCAAAAGCTTTTGTATCATTCCCATCCTGCTAGTAAAGAAGAAAAGTAACTGAGCACGGTGTCTCATGCCTGTAATTCTAGCTACTCAAGAAGCTGAGATCTGAGGATCTCAGTTCAAAGCCAACCCAGGCAGGAAAGTCCATGAGACTCCATCTCTAACAAACTACCAAAAAGCTGGAAGTGGAACTGTGGCTCAAGTGATAGAGTGCCAGCCTTAAGTGAAAAACCTAAAGGACAATGCCTAGACCCATAGTTCAAGCTTCAGTACCAGCACAAAAATAAATAATGCAGTTCCTCAGTAGAGAACTAGGGGCCCATGCTTCAAGTGATAGAGCACCCATCATGAATAAGAAAGGAAAGAGTGCAGCAGACTCAAGCCCTTATACCAGCAAGTATAAAGTAATAGAAAGGTAAATACCTATATAAATACAAATAATTTTTCCTTTCTTCTTTATTTTTTATTTTTATTTTTTGTCAGTCATAGGCCTGAACGCTGGGCCTGGGTGCTGAGCTCTTCAGCTCAAGGCGAGCACTCTACCACTTGAATCACAGCGCCCAAGTCTGGCTTTTTCTGCTTATGTGTTGCTGAGGAATCAAACCCAGGGCCTCATGCATGCAAGGCAAGCACTCTACCACTGAGCCACTTTCCCAGCCTCTATTGTTTTTATTTTTAAACAATTTTATTACAGGTTTTTAAACTCAGAAAGAAACAATAACCTTTTTCTCTTTTTTCCTTTTTTTTTTTCTTTCTTTTTTTAATTTCCAAGTCAGGGACTTCAAAATGAGCGAATCAGACTCTTGGCTCAGATTGTTTACTAGATGGAAGTGCTACTACCAACTCGAGCTGAAAATCTCCAGTTCTGGTTTTTTTATTGGCAATAAGAACCGATCAAGGGGCTGGGAAGGTGGCTCAGTGGTAGAGTGCTTGCCTTGCATGCATGAGGCCCTGGGTTCGATTCCTCAGCACCACATAAGCAAAAAGAAAAAAAGCCGGAAGTGGCGCTGTGGCTCAAGTGGTAGAGCGCTAGCCTTGAGCTGAAGAGCTGAGGGACAGCACCCAGGCCCAGAGTTCAGGCCCCACAACCGGACCAAAAAAAAAAAAAGAACCAATCAGACATTTCTACCCGAGCTTGCTTCCATCCTAGATGCACAGATCTCAGCTTGAGTCATAGATAGAATGACAGGAGGTAGGCTACCAGAACTCCTGCTCTGCTTTCGTATATTTAAAGTATTTTTCCAGGAGCTGGGGAAAGAAATTTGTATCTTCCAATTACATATATATGTGCCTATGTCTATGTCTATATGTATATTTGTATATAGTATGTATATATGTTTGTCTATGTATACATGTGTATTTGTATATAGTAGGTATATATGTGTTTGTGTATACATGTATATTTTACATAGTAGGTATATATGAATGTTTGTCTATGGATATGTTTGTCTATGGATACATATGTATTTGTATATAGTAGGTTTATGTATGTCTATGGTTACATGTGTATTTGTATATAGTATATATGTATGTTTGTCTATATATAATGTGTATTTGTATATAGTATAGGTAGATGTATGTCTATGTATACATGTGTGTTTGTATATAGTATGTGTAGATGTCTATGTATACGTGTATTTGTGTGTAGTATGTGTAGGTGTATATGTATGCATGTGTATTTGTATATAGTATATGTAGATGTCTATGGATACATGTGTGTTTGTATATAGTAGGTATATATGTGTGTTTGTCTATGGATACATGTGTATTTGTGTGTAGTATGTGTAGGTGTATGTCTGTATACATGTGTATTTGTCTATAGTATATGTAGATGTCTATGTATACATGTGTGTTTGCATATAGTATGTGTAGATGTCTATGTATATATGTGTATTTGTATATAGTATGTGAATATGTTTGTCTATGGATACATGTGTGTTTGTATGTAGTATGTGTAGGTGTCTGTCTATGCATTCATGTGTGTTTGTATATAGTAGGTATATATGTATGTTTGTCTATGCATACATGGGTATTGGTATACACGTCTGTTTCTATGAAGTACGCTGGCTGGCCTTGCTGGGTCACCTGGAATCTTCTTCCCCTAACTCCCCTGTTCCCAGCGCTGCGGTTCCGGGCGGCTGAGTCAGGACGGTCTCCACTCGGGAGTCCCGCCCCGGAGACCGCTGGGGCGGGGGGTGGTGGGAGACTCCCAGTGAGAGCTCCTTCCATTCGAACCCGGGGCCCTGCGACAGGGATCCCAACCCCCCTCCCCAAGTCGATCCGCCTTCACAGGCCGTAAAAGTTGGTCCTCTCCCCTCCCTTCCCTCCCCTTCCCTGCGCCGTCCCGCCCCCACGCATACAGAAATCCACCAATCACAACGCAGCGACGGGCATACCACCCTCCCACCACCACCACCCCCGACCTCCGCCATTGGGCGGAGCCTCGAGGGGGCGTGGCCGAGCGTGACACTTTACGACCTTGGGTGGGTTCCGCTACGGCACTCGTGTCTCCCCCGCGACACACACACGCACACACCCGGGCATCGCCTTCGACACCATGGGCGCCCGCCCCGCGCCCGGGTGGGGACCGCGGCCTGCCAAGCGCCCCCGACGGGACCGACCCAGCCAGGAAGACCCCTCCAAGGAGACCCCGGCCCACGCCGACGCCCAGGCCGGCCTGACGTCCCTGGTGGTCCTGGCGGCCGGCTGCGGCCTGCAGGTGCCCGTGGGCGGCCGCGTCGAGCTGGTGGTGCTGGAGCCCGCGCCGGCCTCGGTGCTCACCGTGGACCTCCAAGGCCGCAGGCTGATCCTCATCCCCCGGGACCTCCTGGGCCTCATCGGCCAGCGCCCGGGGCAGCCCGGGGTCTCAGCCCGCGACGACCGCGCCCCGCCGGACGCGCGCGCCGAGGACGGGGCGGCCCCGCGGGGCTGCGGCCCGGTCCCCGAGGTGGCGGGCGGAGAAGAGGCCTACGCCGCCGAGGAGGAGGAGGAGAAGGAGGAGGAGGCCCAGGACGCCGCCCCGCCCCACCTCCCGGAGCCCAGCCGCCCCAGCCCCGGGCCTGGAGACCCCAGCCCGCCCCCCGAGGGTTCATCGACGGCGCCCAGCCCGGATCCAGACAGCCGCGGCGCCCAGTCCGTCTTCTTCCACCTTCCCAGGTCGGCCCCCGGCTCGCCGCTGCAGCCGCTGCCTGCGTCTCCCAGCCCGAGTTCGAATCCGACCCGCCGACCCAGTCTCCCCGAGCGCCCCGCGCGCAAGGCCCGCAGACGCCTGTTCCAGGAGTGAAGGAGCCTGGGGTGGAGGTGGGGGGGCGGGGAGAGGGAGAAGGGGGGGGATCCCCCACCTTCACCTCCACCCCCCACCCCCTGTCCTGGGGTGGTTCCCAGCATCACCCACCCTGACCCACCATCCCACCTGAAGAAGGGTGGTACAGACTATGGCTTGGCCCAGAAGCGAGATGCCAAGGAGAAAAGGCAGATTTCTAGATCATTCTGTCCTTTTATTTTATTATTCTTTTGTGCCGGTATTGGGGCTTGAATTCAGGGCCTGGGAGCTGTCTCTTCATTTTGTTTGTTTTTTACCACCTGAGCCATTACAGCTTCACTTCTTTGAACCTCCACCCCTCAGATCTCCAGACTCCCGGGGAGCTAAGATTATAAGGACACCCAGATATTTCTGGACTCTCACAGATTTGTCTTCGAGGCCTTTCCATTGGCATCAACCACTTCTCTGGTGAGACACTACATCTGCACCAACATGATCACTGTGGCCTCCTCCCCCATTGGTTTTCCAATCAAGAAATTGCTAGGTTTTCATGTATGTTTTCTCATTATCAAGATGTTTAGCCATGTCTTGTTGGTGGTTATTGTACATGACTATATAGTGTTTCTAAATAGTAAATAGCCTAACCTTCTGGAGACGCTCTTATCCAGTCTTGTTCTCATTATAAATGAATATTTTTGCTAAATTTTATCAGCGTACTGAGAGATATATATGTGTATATCTATGCATGCGCACACATATATATATATATATATATTTCTTTTTAAATCTGTTCTTCTGATGGTTTTACCCAATAAATGGATGGAAAAATATTTGTATCCTGAGGGTTTTTTTTAATCATGTAAACTAAGTTCGTACTGTTGAAAAATGCTAATTTAGTCCCATACTGGCTGGTGTCATTCTGTAAAGGAAATAAAATTATTTGTAAAGCTTAACTCAAGAAGTCATTTTATTTCAACTCATTGGTAACTATTGAGCTTTACCACCATACATCATACTTTACCAACTCTTTAGTTTTGTTTTGACATTCTCAGTCTAGTCTCAGTTTGCTTCTTGCTGAAGAATATCTTTTTGTGTGTTTGTGCCAATACTGGGTCTTGAACCCAAGTTTTTTCACCTACCTTTTTTAAAGCTCAAGACTGGCACTCTACCACTTGAGCCACTAGTCTCCTTCCATTATCTTCACAGGTTATAAGTACATCTCATAATTATGTCATCACACTCATCTCAAAATTTTATGTGTAATTTTGAGATTACGGACTTACAAGGAGTAATTCCTTACTGATGCTTTCTAGTATTCTCTTTCTATTCTATTAAAATTGTTCATTTCAGCCGGGCGCTGGTGGCTCACGCCTGTAATCCTAGCTACTCAGGAGGCTGAGATCTGAGGATCGTGGTTCAAAGCCAGCCCGGGCAGGAGAGACTGTGAGACTCCTGTCTCCAATAAAAACCACCAGAAAGCTGGAAGTGGTGCTGTAGCTCAAGTGGTAGAGCGCTCGCCTTGAGCTGAAGAGCTGAGGGACAGCGCCCAGGCCCAGAGTTCAAGCCCCACCGCTGACAAAAATAAATAAATAAATAAAATAAAATTTTCATTTCAGACAAGGTCTCATTGTACAGCCAGAAACTGTCTGCTGCCTTTCCTCCTCACTTCTGAAATGCTAGGATTACAAGTGAGCACCTACATACACTTGTCTAGAAAACAGGGTTGCTTGAAGAAAACATGAGAGATAGTCAGGTTAAGTCAGAGGATAACTTGACCCTTTAGAACCACAAAGAGAAAGAGAGAGAGAGAAAATAACACTTAAGAGATTAAAAAAAGATTAGGCACTGGTGGCTCACGCCTGTCATCCTGGCTAGTCAGGAGGCTGAGATCTGAGGATCTTGGTTCAAAGACAGCCCAAGCAGAAAAGTCTGTGAGACTCTTATGATCCACCCCGAAACTGGAAGTGATGCTGTGGTTCAAGTGGTAGAGTGCTTTGTCTTAAGCTGAAGAACTGAGGGACAGCGCCCAGACCCAGAGTTCAAGCCCCATGACTGGGGAAAAAAAATAAAATAAAACTAGGAAGAAAAGCCTTTCAGACTCCCATCTCCACGGTATCAAAATGCAGGACTGGAGGTGTGACACAAGTGGTAGAATGCCAGCCAAGAACAAAAAAATGAAGCAAGAGAGAAAGTACCTGAGTTCAAGCTCTGGTACTGGCACAAAAAGTAAAATAAAAATAAAATGACTTCAGTTTTGGATATGTAACAAACACAAACAGAAACACTAAGAAGTGACAGGCTTGAGATTGCATGGAAGTGGAATAAGATAGTATTAAAAAGTCACATGAGGGAGCTGGGAAGGTGGCTCAGTGGTAGAGCGCTTGCCTTGCATGTCTGAGGCCCTGGGTTCAATTCCTCAGCACCACATAAGCAAAAAGAAATAAGCTGGAAGTGGCACTGTGGCTCAAGTGGTAGAGCGCTAGCCTTGAGCTGAAGAGCTGAGGGACAGCACCCAGGCCCAGAGTTCAGGCCCCACAACCGGACCCCCCCTCCCAAAAAAAAAAAAGTCACTTGAAGCTGAGCGCCCGTGGCTCACACCTGTCATCCTAGATACTCAGGAGGCTGAGATCTGAGGATCGATCAAGGTTCAAAGCCAGCCCAGGCAGGAAAGTCCATAAGATTCTTATCTCTAATAAACCACTCAGAAAACTGGAAATGGCACAGTGGCTCAAGTGGTAGAACGCTCACCTTGAGCTGAACTGCTGAGAGACAGAGCCCAGGCCCAGGGTTCAAGCCCCACGACCAACAACAAAAAAAAGTCACCTGAACATATTTTCAGGAATTAGATCAAAACTGATATGAAAGAGACAGGACAAGAGCAGAAAGCATTCAAGGAAAGCAGGGTTAAAAACCCCAACGTTGGGGCTGTGAAGGTGGCTCAGTGGTAGAGTGCTTGCCTTGCATGCATGAGGCCCTGGGTTCGATTCCTCAGCACCACATAAGCAAAAAAGAAAAAAGACGGAAGTGGCGCTGTGGCTCAAGTGGTAGAGCGCTAGCCTTGAGCTGAAGAGCTGAGGGACAGCGCCCAGGCCCAGAGTTCAGGCCCCACGACCAGACCCAAAAAAAAAACCCAAAGTTGGAAATGAGGAAGAAGATGTCTGCACCAAGAAATAATCACAGGTAGAGACAAGCAGTACTAGAAGTATGGACAAGCCACCAAGCTCCAGTTTAAGATCCTATTAAACTGAAGACAGTGACTTAGACACACATCCATGAAAGGAGAAAAACAGAGGTTTCAGAGACATTGAAGGATTTGTGGTTGCCATTACTAGGGGCTCCAGAATGCCAAAGAAAAAAGGTGGAGAAGGGGAAGACAGTGATAAAATATCCTGGATAGCCAGTCCTATGGACCCCAGCTTCTGAGGAGGTCGAGATGGGGCCGTCTGAGGTTCAAGGTCATCCCAAGAAAAAAGGTTAACAATTTTTCACCACTCCCAATACATCAGCACAGAGTGTGCCTGGGCCCATCCCTGGTGGAGGCTACCTATATAGGAGGATCAAGGTCTGAGGCTAGGCTTAGGCAACAATGCAAGGCCTTTCATGAAAAACACTAAAAATAAAATAAAATTAGTCTTCGGGTAACACTCAAGTGGTAAAGCACCTACCTGCCTAGCAAGCCTGAGGCTCTGAATTAATGGACCAAAAAAAGCAAAGGTTTGTAAAGAGGAATGTAGCTCTAGACTTAGAGTACCTGCTTAACAAGCACCAGGCTCTGAGTTTAACCTCAGTACTATCAGAAATTACATAACTAATCATCAAAGATCTCTGTTACAAACTTCAACATATCTGTTTAATTCGAATATTCAATATACACCAGGGTGTTTTTTTTTTTCAACCAAACTAACTGAGAGGATTAACAAATTCTTACACACAATACTGGTCAAATATCAATACTGAGTCATCAACTTTATGATCATTTTTGCTGCTGTTTTCAATAATCGCAGCTCAACCTCCAGAAAAATTAAGGAAATTTCACTTTGCTCTGGGGCGTTTGTCTTTGTTCTGGAAGAAGGGATGGGTTACAAGGCATCTGCTTAAGAAGCTCAGGCTGTCTTTGAACTTCTAATCCTCCTGTTTCAATCCCTGGAGGCTGAGATTACAGGTGGGCACCACTAGCCCAGGCAACTATTCCTTTTTGTTGTTTTTGTTATTGTTGTTGTTGTCAAACAACTTTTAGCCTTCCAAAGCAAAAATCATCGTCCCTAAATTTTCTCAGAAATTAAGGAAATTTCCATAAGCTTATGGTGGACATGAGGAATACCTGTTGGGTTTGATATAGAAGTTTTTTTTTTTCATAACTTCTAGAACACCATAGCATAAGTGACAGAACCTCTCAAAATGGTATCCCCTAGGAACAAATGCACTACAGAAGTGATCACTATCACTTTCCAAAAACCTACATAAATTTTTGAGGAAAAAGTAAAATAACAGATCTAAAAAGGGGGGAAAAACAAAATAACTCTGAGGCACCAACAGACACATGAAGGCAAATGGAAGTTCAACATGTGACTTCTGAAATGTTGTTTAAGGAAGTTAAGTAGTCTTTAAAATTGCAACTTAAGGAGTAACATGGATCAAGATGCACTGTATTCATAAACTGCTTTGTTAAACTGCAAAAAAAAATAATGAAATACAATGTTATAATTTCCCTTCCTCAAATGACAAGGGAAAAAAAAATTCTGAAAACCCGTCGTATATTTACTGCAAACCTGCCTGTTTCAACAGGTCTTGCTTCTTTTTTTTTTTTTTTTTCTTTCAGTTGTGGGTCTTGACCTCTGGGCCTGGACGCTGTCCCTCAGCTCTTCAGCTCAAGGCTAGTGCTCTGACACTTAAGCAACGTCTCCACTTCCGGTTTTCTGAGTGTTTCGTTGGAGCTACAGAGTCTCATGGACTTTCCTGCTCTGGCTGGCTTTTTGAACCCTGATCCTCGGATCTCAGCCTCCTGAGTAGCTAGGATGACAGGCGTGAGCCACCAGCACCCAGCTGCTTCTTCATTTTCTATTTGCAAAACATGATTGTATCATGTTAAGGGACTTTATTTCTTGTGAAGAAAATGAATTAAAAAATCTTCCAAGGAGCTGTGAAGGTGGCTCAGTGGTAGAGTGTTTGCCTAGCATGCATGAAGCCCTGGATTTGATTCCTTAGTACCACATAAACAGAAAAAGCCAGAAGTGGCGCTGTGGCTCAAATGGAAGAGCGCTAGCCTTGAACAAAAGGAGCTCAAAGACAGTGCCAAGGCCTTGAGTTCAAGCCCAGAACTGGCAAAAAATAAGAAAATTTTTTAAAAAATCAAAAGAAATCTTTTGACTGAATCTTATCATTCAAAACATTTGTTCCACTTAACTTACATGAAATTATTTTTTTTCAATTTTTTTATTGTTAATATAAAAGTGATGCACAGAGAGATTACAGATACATAAATCAGGTAATGAGTACATTTCTTTCTGGGCAATGTCACCCCTTCCCTCTCTGTATTTCTCCCAGTTTTCCCTCCTGTCTCCACCTATAAGATGTATAGATCAGCCAAGAGCCAGTGGCTCACACCTGTCATCCTAGCTACTCAGGAGGCTGAGATCTGAGGATCACGGTTCAAAGCCAACCTGGGCAAGAAACTCTGTGAGACTCTTATCTCCAGTTAACCATCAGAAAACCAGAAGTGGGGCTGTGGCTCCAGCAGCAGAGCACTCGGTTTGAGCTGAAGAGCTGAGGGACAGAGCTCAGGCCCAGAGTTCAATCCCAACGACTAACAAAAAAAAAAGTATAGTTCATTTTCAACAAAGTGTCTATTGCCTACTGCTGCTGCATTTGTTCACCTTGTCCCTCTGTTTCTGTGACTCCCTGCATAGATAGATACACAAACAAGTGAAAAAGAAAAAAAATAAAATAAAACTCTTCCTTCTATTATCTGGAATTCATTTTAACAATATTTCATATGATCAGAGGCACAAAGGCATAGCTCCTTTGGTGTTCCTC
The DNA here is from genome assembly GCF_024711535.1 of Dipodomys merriami. Taxonomy (NCBI): domain Eukaryota; kingdom Metazoa; phylum Chordata; class Mammalia; order Rodentia; family Heteromyidae; genus Dipodomys; species Dipodomys merriami. The sequence goes on along the minus strand of NW_027206268.1, from coordinate 4,102,942 downwards.
TCCTCTTCACTGTGTGAATGAACAGAGCCCCGTATAATGTAACATATCCTGCTGTATTTTAGGACCAGTGTTGGGATATGCGAGAAAACATGTGCCATTATCTACTCTAAACTTGGCTTACTTCACATAACAGGGCTTGTTCTCCGACCATCCATTTCCCTACAAATGAACTATTATTTTTTCTAGTTGCTGTGTAAAATTTCATTGTACATACCACATTTGTGGATCTAACCATGTATGGTAGGGCATCTGAGCTGTTTCCATATCGTGGCTATTGTGAAAAGTGCAGCAAGGAATATGGATGTGCAAGTATTCCTTTTCTAATTATTATCTTCCAATATCTTGACTTGGGATGTTCTGTGTCAGTGCCCAGAAGTGGAATATAAACTAGTACCAGCATTCCGGACAGAAGTCAGAAGGTTCCTAAAAAGAATGAAACATAGATCTCCCCTATAACCTAGCAATACTACTGCTGAGCATGTAACCAGAATATCAAGGGCCAGAAAAAAAAAAATGTGTGTGTGTGTGTGTGTGTGTGTGTGTGTGTGCCAGTCCTGGGGTTTGAACTCAAGGTCTGGGTGGGGTCCCTGACCTCTTTTGCTCAAGGTTAGTTCTCTACCCCTTGAGCCACAGCTCCACCTCTGCCTTTCCCGTGGTTCCTGGGAGATTAAGAGGCTCATGGACTATATAACTCCAACTGGAAGCTCCATCCTCAGATCCCAGCTTCCTGAGTGGCCAGGATGACCAGCAGGACCCTTCCCCCCCCCCAGCTCTGAACTGCACTTTTAAAATCAGGATGTACACATCGATGTCGTCCACTTCTGCTTAGGATTGTTTTTGTGCAATAAATATACGATTTGACTTATTTGTTAATTGTTTCATGGTGTATTATAATTTTATTAATAAATCATTACCATAAGGAACTCAGTGTTTAACCCAATAAACATGTCCTTTTCATTTGTTAATTATTTGAAGATATTTTATTAATAAAGCATTCCCACTTGAACAAAGTGGGCTGTGTTTTTGTTTGTATTGGGGAAGTTCCTCTAGGAAGTACATCAGTCTCTTAGCAGGAGGAGGACACGTGCATACAAGTTCCCTAGGAATGGCCTTATTGCCTGCCTTCAGTGATGGTAGCACTGAAATACAGCCTCCACTGCCCCCCCACACCCACACTACACCCTAATTTTTTCCTCAGGGCATCATCTCATTTGAAATCTGTCACTTTCCTAATTACAGGTAGGTAAAATTCATTTTTTATGTGTTCACCAGATACATTGCCAGTACTGGGGATTGAACTCAAGACCACCTGCTCTTCCCTCTTAAGAGGATGATCCTCTTTATCCTGTGGGCTATGTTGTACTCTCAACTTTCCAGTGGTTAGTTGGCAATACATGTCTCTGGAACTTATATGTTGGGTTGGCTTTCAACCTGGATCCTCAGCTCTCAGCCTCCTGAGTAGCCAGGATTACAGACCTGAGCCACCTGCGCCTTGTCACTGCAAAGATTCTTTGTCAGTACTTTTTCAGCCTTCCTCAAAGGCCAAGCTCAGGGCTGGGAAGGTGGCTCAGTGGTAGAGTGTTTGCCTCACATGCATGAGGCCCCGGGTTCTATTCCTCAGCACTACATAAACAGAAAAAGCCAGAAGTGGGACTGTGGCTCAAGTGGTAGAGCGCTAGCCTTGAGGTGAAGAGCTGAGGGACAGCGCCTAGGCCCAGAGTTCATGTCCCACGACCAACAACAAAAGCCAAGCTGACATCCAAGGAAGCCTGGGAAATTATTGCAACCAGCTTGCCTTGTCTAACGTCATCTCTACTCATCATATCTGTTCCATGATTGGGGTGTTTGCCCATGGCTCAGCCCCTGTCACAGGATCTCACATGAACTGCATTCTTCCTCCATGCACCCAGGGAGTGAAAACATCTCAGGCCTGGTGTTACTTTTCCTTCCTGGGTCTTCACAAAGCCCTAATCAAGGGGTTCCTCTGAAATCCTAGAGGCCTGTTCCCAGTGGTGTATTCCCATACCCAGCCTGAAGTGGGATTACAGTAGAGATAAATAAACCATTAGTTTCCGACTCTCAGGACTAAAGAAGGGATCAGATTCTTGGGTGATGGGGAGATAAAAGGAATTTGGGAGTTTGTACGTGAGCAACCTGATTCAGAAGCAGTTGGGGTGGGGGGTGGGGGCAATGGGTGGGACCCAGGGGTTCAATTTTCCCTAAATCTTTGTGCCCATTCTGGACATCTGGTTTCACTTGTAAGATGCAGCTTGGCCTGGGACAGGACAGGGGGACATAGACAGAAGATAGATGGTCAGACAGGTGAGGTGCTGGATGGCTCTAGAATGTAGGTCCAAGTTACACCTTGCTTCTTTGAGAGATATTTACATAATAATCCACCCTTATTGAACACAAATAGCTCTCAGGCTCAGGGTAGAATTTCTCTCGTGTGCCTGTGGGTTTATGGGCTTGTAGTCCTGGAGCTTGAACTCAGGGCCTGAGTGCCAGCCCTTCGTTGTTTTATTTCTCGTTGTGGTTGTTTTTTGTTTGTTTGGGGTGTGTTGTTTTGTTTTCTGCTGGTTAATTGGAGATCGTTTTAGGGACTTTCCTGCCCCTGTTGGCTTTAAGCTGAGATTGTTAACATCTCAGCCTCCTGAATAGCTAGCAGCCCTGCTGATCGTGATTCATTTTGTATTGTAATCATTATATCCATCATCATACCTGGGCAAGCGGCACAGGAAGCCATGGAAAACTCTCGACTAGATCTTGCTTTTTTTTTTGTTTTGTTTTAATCCAGTTCCAGCTCCAAGACTGGGTGACCTTGCGCTCTCGCTCTCTCTCTCTCTCTTCCATCCCCCTAACCCCCCACCAGCCCTGCCAGCCTCAGTTTCCTCATCATAAGATGGGAGATGTGAACCTAGCCAGGGCAAATGTGCATATGCGTTACACATGCTGCGGCTTCCTGGTTGTGTACCCACTGGGGACCGTGATTAATGATTTGCAGCATCTCCCATCTGTAATGGTGAACGTGGCACCGAGCCCTCCCCCACACGTGGAGACAATCACTGTCAGCCGCATCCCGTTGAAATGACAGAACTCGGTGCATATACCCAGAACCATTTGTGGTCCAAGCACCCTTTTAGTTCTGCCATTCTAACTCTACCACCCAGTGCTCTGGGAGAGGTGAGGGAGCCGTGCAAAGAGCATGAGTCTCCAGTGAACGAAATGGATCCTAGCTAAAGGCAGAGTCAGGGACTGACTGTGTGGCCCTGGAAGTTGCTCACGCTCCCTGAGCCCTGTTGTCTGATTGAAGTCCGAACATATGCTGTGTCCACTGACATTGAGGTCAGCCTGTGGCTTCGCTTCTAAGCTGTATCCTCTGTGTCTAAGACAGAGTCTAGTCTAGAGCAAACTCACACCTGTAATGCTAGGTACTCAGGAGGCGGAGATCTGAGGATTGTGGGTGGAAGCCAGTCTGAGCAGGAAAATCTGAGACTCTTTTCTCAAATTAACCTGCAAAAAGCCGGAAGTGGTAGAGTACCAGCCTTGAGTAAAAGAAAAGCTCAGGGATGGTGTTCAGGCTTTGAGTTCAAGCCCCAGGACCAGTTCCAAAAAAAGATAGGGGGACACAGTAGGACCCAGGAGTAGACTAGCCCCAGGATAACAGCCACAAGCTGAGTTCCTCTAGGTGTTACCTGGCCCTGAGATACCACAGTGGTTGGCATTTTAACCAAAGAAAGTTTCCTTAAGTCTACTCTTTGGTGCCCCTGAATAATTAATGTCCTTAAAGAAGCCAGGTATGGTAGCACATTCCTATAATCCCAGCTATTTGGGAATCTTAGAAAAGAGGATAGCAAGCTGGGAGGCCAGATGCAGTAATTTAGCAAGACCCTGTCTCAAAATAAAAACAGGAAAAGGGCAGAGGTGTAGTTTAGTGATATTGGCTACCCAGAATGTCTAGTCCTGATACAACCCACACCATCCCTTTCTCTTCAAAATAACAATAAATACCACAAAGAATACAAATTTAAAGGAGCCATAAAGACTGTCCTCCAATGCACATGCACATAAGGACCAACAAAGGCTGATCTATGATGCATATGCCAACAAGGAACTGTTAGCTAGAGACACTGCAATCTACTTTCTGTCTTCTGATAGCCTTTCATTTGTAGAGTATATGGCTTTGAAATTAGAGCCTTGTTTCCTAGGATGGCAATGGGGAAAGGTGGACTCTCTCTTTTGTTTTGTTTTGTCTTTGATCCAAAGGAGTTGAGAATCTGAAAGGCCAAAGAACTTACCCTAGTGGGTTCCAGCATATGCCAACATCTCCTTTGACCTTGGTTCCAGGCACCTCTGCCCTCTATTACATCCATAAACTGTGGAGCTTTGCCTGTAACCAGGCACTGAGCTGTTTCATGTGTGTTGTTTTATTCAATCTACCTAACGACTATAATGGTGTGTGTGTGTGAGTGCGTACGCATGCATGCACGCTAGAACTGGAACTCAGCACCTAGATCCTATCCTCGAGCTTTTTTGCTCAAGGCTGCTGCTCTACCACTTGAGCCACAGTTCCACTTCCAGCTTTTTGGTAGTTAACTGGACTTTCCTGCCCAGGCTGGCCTTAAACCTGGATCCTCGGATCTCAGCTTCCTGAATAACTAGGATTACAGGTGGGGAAACTGAGCCACACAATACTACAAGATGTACTCAGACTTTTCAGCCATGAAGTGATAGATCTAGGAAACAAATTTCATCTCTCTGACCCCAATATTCGATTCCTAATAACTTCTTGGCCACATTTCTGCATAGCTCCCACCACCACCACCACCACCACCAAAGAAATCCAAACTCCTCTGGGTGTCTGAGTGAGAAGTAGAAACATGATTCCTGCTCTTGAGAATCTTTGCTTCTACTTGGGGACATGAAAAACACCAGATTTGCCACCATGACATCTAGAGGCTGGGAAAATTTGTTTTTTTGTTTTTGTTTTTTTATTTGAGAAGTCCCTCAGGAGAGAAAGTTCTAAAAGAAGAGCTTAAATCAAGAGTCCAGGGCCTGGGTTTCTTCCCAAGCTCACTCTTCACAGAGTCGACTTTCTTTCAGCTCCTTTTCATTGGATCAGTGTGATGGAGGAGGACCGGGTCGTGTTCTGATGACAGGGACAGCATGGTGTGTCACCTTGGCTTGACCTTGCCCGCTACCCACGGATGTCCTGGTCTGGCGGTAACACAATCTGACACGGTAAGACAGGAGCCAGTAGTATCAAGAATGGACCGACATCGTGTTTCCCTGTGAACTGCTGTGACCAAGAGAAGAAAGAAAAAGAAGAAATGATAAGAAAATTATTATTTTGACCCTCTTGTAACTGAAAAGAAAATCAAACACCTTCCAAACAGCTTTCCTTTTTCACTAGCTCTATCAATGGAGAAATGATGAGGGATTGATTTCATAACTGACTCTGCAGATAAAGATAATGAAGATGCCAGACATTGGCATCAAAGAGGCTCAATCTTTGCTCTTCCTCTCTGGGCCTTGGGATGTAGGCAATCACTGAACTTCCTGAACTTCAGTTTCCTTCCCGGAATCTGCAGAATGGGGTCATCAAGAGAAGGAGTTGCTGGCTCCTTCACAGATAGCATGAGCTCCAGAGAAAGCTCTCAGTAAGTTGTGAGTGATGTAACTTTTTTTTTTTTGCCAGTCCTAAGGCTTGAACTCAGGGCCTGGGCACTGTCCCTGAGCTTCTTTTGCTCAAGGCTAGCACTCTACCACTTGACCCACAGAGCCACTTCCGGCTTTTTCTGTCTATGGGGTACTGAGGAATCGAATCCAGGGCTTCATGCATGCTAGGCAAGCGCTCTACCATTAAGTCACATTCCCAGCCCTAACAATGTAACTTTTGCCAACAGAGAAGTTCCTGTTACCTGTTACTGGCTAATGATGAGAACATATCCATCCATAGAAGTACCAATAGCCACACTTATTAAGCTCTGGCTTGTGTGTCTTTCTTTGCTAACTCCAGACTTGAGTGCTGTCCCTGAGCTTTTTCCAGCTCAAAGCAGAAGCTCTACCACTTGAGCCACAGCTGCACTTCCAGCTTCCTGATAGTTAACTGGAGATAAGAGTCTGATGGAGATCACTCCCCCAGCTGCCTTCAAACCACAATCCTCACATCTCAGCCTCCTGAGCAGCTAGGATTACAGGCATGAGCCACAGCACGCGCCCTGCTTTCTTCCTCCTTTTTATGACTTCAGTTTCGCTTGCATATGCAGAAAATTTAAAATTCAGACTCTTGGTTTGAATCCCAGAAGAAGGTTGGGTAGAAAGCTGTGTCCTGGCTGTGCTCCGCGTCCCCCCTCCTCCAGCCCAAGGATCTGCAGGGTACCCCTCAACATGCTTTGGGAAATATGTGAATCAAGCTCTGAGACTCCCCCTTCCCTCCCCTCCCCGAACCCCTCTCCCATCTATTGGGAAGAAATTCACAAGTTAGATGGAAGCAAAGCCCTTCTCTCCTCCTCCCACAATGCAAAAGACTCATGACTCTTCTAGCCCCACAGTTCAATCCACTATTCCAAGCCTCCATTTTTGAGACCATGGAATGGGGGGAAGGCCCTTCCTCTGCCTGGTGGGCTGTGGCATCAAGCACAAAGAAGAGGGCACACAAGCCCTTACCCACTCCCCCCCCACCCCCCGCACAGAGACCAAGAGACCTGACCGGCCCTGTTTATGCTAAGTTCCTGGGTCACGCCGATCAACCCCACAGTCTAAGGTGTCACAAAGAACAGGCACACACACACATACACCACACACAGGAGAGCTGGGTCACCCTGAGCCCGTGTTTATTTTCCTTCCTGGACACATGGGTGACGGGGTGTTTGAAAAGCTCCCAGCCAGGCCGGAATGAGAGTCAGCAAGAGAGTGGACCGTCCCCTCGTGCAGGCCTGCGGCTGATTTGGAATGTCCCCTTCCGAAGGCTTTTTAATAAACTTTGTTTGTGTCTGGCTTGATGAGGAACACATTTGCCGAAGACCTCGCGGGATGTTTGGTTTTGAGACTTCCCTTTCTTGGCCTTAGAAGTTCTTGGTGGCAGTGGCTGCCCGCAGGCCCCAGGGACTCCCCTGTGGAGCGCTGACCTCCCCCTCCCATTTTTGTCCTACCACGCTGCTGGCCTCCGGACACTGATAAACTCCACGGCAGAAAGCCCAGGGTCAGAGAGTTTGAAAGTTCAACAGGAAAAAAAAAAAAAAAAAAAAGGTTCTGTTACCTTTGTAAGAAGCTTCTAGGCCCAGCACTGGAATTTGTTTATTCAGTCCATTCAGCAATGTCGTGTGTGTGTGTGTGTGTGTGTGTGTGTGTGTGTGTGTGTGTGTGTGTGTGTGTGTGTGTGTGTGTGTGTGTGTGTGTGTGTGTGTGTGTGTGTGTGTGTGTGTGTGTGTGTGTGTGTGTGTGTGTGTGTGTGCTGGTCCTGAGGCTTTCCTAGGTACCATCTCTTTGCTTCCCCCCCCCCAGGGCTGGTGTTCTAACCCTTAAACCACACCTTCACTTCCAGCTTTTGGCTGCTTAACTGGAGATCAGCGTCGGTCAGCCTTTTCTGACTGAGCTGGCTTCGAACCAAGATCCTCAGATCTCAGCCTCTTTAAGTAGCTAGGATGACAGGTGTGGGCCTCTAGTGTCAGCTTCTCCAGCAATGTCCTTGATTCCTGCCTCTTCCCAGCCTGCTTTCGTCCGGATTATAACCATGGTGAGATCAAGTTTAGAATCTCACATAAATGAATAAGCCAGCCTGGATTCCATAGCAAGACCCTGTATGTAAGGGGTGCCCCCCCCAAAACTCTATGCTGAACCGTGTCCAAGCCAAATGGAGCCACAGGGATGAGTGCCCAGCTCCCACCCAGTGCTCTGGGGTCTGGGACATAAGCACACTGACCGCCAGTGCTCTGGGTTTACGATGGCAACTATTCCATGGACGCCAGGAGGGAAAGGCTGAGAAGAAGCCCCAAAGACTGACTGGTATAATTCAATCTGGGCCATGCTGACTCAGGGGAGGTGCCGGATAAACGGGGTTTGTTTCTCTCTGCAATCAAGTGGGCCTGGATTTTGGGCCACATCCCCTTCTTCTTGACTGTAGGACCTGAGGCAGATTACTCGACCTCTTTTTGCTTATGTGTAAAATGGGGATACTGATATCTTTTCTTAAGGGTTATACTTTGGGGATGAAATACATGTGTATGTGTCTTTACATACATATACACATATATGTATGTATAGATACATACATATATGCATGTGTTATATGTATCTATACATCATATTTGTGTGAAAGTATATATATGTGTGTATGTATATATATATATATATATATATAGAGAGAGAGAGAGAGAGAGAGAGAGAGGAGAGAATAGAAAATAAATGCATAGGAAAGATTGGGAAGATCTGTGAGAGTGGGGAGAGGGGATGGGATATAGATGGGGGAGCGGAGAGAGGGAAAGGCCAGTCACTTAGATAAAGGCAGCAAAGTAAGGGAAGAAAAGAGAGAGCCAGGCTCTCTCACGCCAGGTTCATTCCTGTCATCTTAGCTATTCAGGAGGCTGAGATCTGAGGATCACAGTTCAAAGACAGCCCGGGCAGGATAAGTCTATGAGACTCTTACCTCCAATGAACCACTCAGAAAACTGGAAGTGGTGCTGTGGCTCAAGTGGTAGAGAGCTCGCCTTGAGCTGAAGAGCTCAGGAACAGCACCCAGGCCCAGAGTTCAAGCCCCATGACCAACAAAAAAAAGGAAAAGAGAGAGAGAGAGAGAATTAACATCTTAGCACACTGTACATAAAATACTTGATAATGGGGCTGGAAAGGTGGCTTGCATGCCAGAGGCCCCTAGGTTCGATTCCTCAGCACCACATAAGAAAAAAGCCGGAAATGGCACTGTGGCTCAAGTGGTAGAGCGCTAGCCTTGAGCTGAAGAGCTGACAGCGCCCAGGTCCAGAGTTCAAGCCCCATGACCAGACCAAAAAAAAAAAAAATACTTGATAAATGAAAAGTGTCACTTTTCTTTGAGACAGGGCCTTGCTTTTTAGCTCAGGCTAGCTTCGCACTCACGATCCTCCTGCCTCAGCCTCCCAAATGTCAGGGTTACAGGCATGTATCACATACCTGGTTGCTTTTTTTTTTTCTTTCTATAATCATTTTGAATACCTATGGATGTGGTCAAGGGTCCTTCACCATTGAAGATCCTTTGAAGAAATGGTTTCTGATTCTGATGGGGTACAGAGGAAAGCAATTTGGCCGGACAGCCCTTCCCCTCCCCCCTCCATCTTTCCCCCCTGCCAATCGCTTCTTTATTTTGACTCAATAACCCCAACAAGAGAGGAAGCTGGAAATGTGGGCCCTTGGTGAGTTACTTTCATGTTATGAAATCAGAGAAAGAGAGAGAGAGAGCGCAATTCACACCTGGTTAGCCAACTTTCAGCTTCTTCTGGGGCTGGGGCTGGTCAGCAGGAGGTTCGCAGTACCCTTTTCCTGATGTCACAACATCACGTGTCCAAATAAATGGAGTTGTTGACTCAGGCTGATTAGATGAACGGGTCTTTCCTAAAAAGCAAAGTGTGAGGCTAAGAAAAACAGGATTCTTGGTGGAATTAGGCCTCTAATCTTCTACTTCCCCAGCTGGGGCTGGGACCTAGCTAAATGAGGAAGGGGGAGGGGGACCCAGAGACACCCCTGCTTATGAGGGGCTGGGCAGAGGCTGCATTCCTATCCTGGATCATTGCACATGGGGTAGAAAGATGAGGTCTCAAGAACTCAGCAGAACCAGGAATCTAAAGCTATGGGCCACTGGGGGTGATGAAGGAGCCCCCAAACACCCTCTATTGCCCTAACTGGGCTTGTTTCACCCCAGAAAATGGGAACCACTACAATATGTTCTCATCCCAACTCATCTTCCAAGTGGAAATTGACTAAAGGCTCAACTGGCTTTGTTAGGAACAAACACGCATGTGCTGGTGCCACACACACACACACACACACACACTCCTGCAAAAGAAAGAAGAGAACCCAGGCCAATAATCTGACATATCTACGACCCTATATATTATGTATGCTACATATTACATTACATAATATATATCACATTATATTCGTAGATGTAAAATTCTATATAATTCTATCATCTCAGCCTACAAGTCAATAGGCTGAGATCCGAGGATTGCAGTTGGATACCAGCCAGCCAGCCAGGCCAGGGCAGGAAATTCCATAAGACCCTTTATCTCCAATTCACCAGCAAAAGCCAGAAGTGGAGCTGTGACTCAAGTGGTAGAGCTCCAGCTTTTTTTTTTTTTGTCAGTCATGGGGCTTGAACTCTGGGCCTGGGCGCTGTCCCTCAGCTCTTCAGCTCAAGGCGAGCGCTCTACCACTTGAGCTACAGCGCCACTTCCGGTTTTCTGGTGGTTTATTGGAGATAGGAGTCTCACGGTCTCTCCTGCCAGGGCTGGCTTTGAACCGCGATCCTCAGATCTCAGCCTCCTGAGTGGCTAGGATGACAGGCGTGAGCCACCAGCGCCTGGCAGAGCTCCAGCTTTGAAGAAAACAAAAAACTAAAGGACAGCAGAAGGCCCAGGACCAACACACACACACACACACACACACACACACACACACACACCATCAAAGGGAGCAAGCAGCTCCTGCGAGAGTCCTTTGAAAGCCTCAGGCTCCACAGAGGCCTCCAGAGGGACCCTGTGCATTAGTACTGACGTCTTCCCCGCACCAGGCCCCAAATCTCAGCTGATCACGAGCAGGTGCACGGTGAGGGGAGCTTCAAAGGCCCCGCCGCCTTGCAGGGAGCGTCCCCTGCTATCTCTCCAGGATCTCCACTGCCCTGGCTCCACATAGGGGCTGGTAATTGGGTCCCTCTGGAAAACAGCAGCAGCAGCTTAGGGCAGCTGGAGGCAGTGGAAACCCTATCCCCTCCCGCACCCCCATGGCCTCCTCGCGCCCTCCCCGCCAGCGCCAGCGCCCAGCCAGGCCCGCGGCTGCCTGCGCCCCACCGGCCCCACCAGCTTCCCGCTCCCATCATGCCCTTCGGCTTCCCTCTGCGCCTCCCCGCTCCCATGATGCCCCTCGCCTCCCTCGGCTTCTCCCCGCTCCCATGATGCCCCTCGCCTCCCTCTGCATCTCCCCGCTCCTAAGATGCCCCTCGCCTCCCTCTACACCTCCCCACTCCCATGATGCCCCTCGCCTCTACACCTCCCAGCTCCCATGGTGCCCCTCGCCTCTACACCTCCCTGCTCCCATGGTGCCCCTCGCCTCTACACCTCCCAACTCCCATGGTGCCCCTCGCCTCTACACCTCCCAGCTCCCATGGTGCCCCTCGCCTCTACACCTCCCAGCTCCCATCATGCCCCTCGCGTCTACACCTCCCTGCTCCCATCATGCCCCTCGCATCTACACCTCCCTGCTCCCATGATGCCCCACGCCTCTACACCTCCCTGCTCCCATCATGCCCCACGCCTCCCTCTGCATCTCCTCGCTCCCATGACGCCCCTCGCCTTTACACCTCCCAGTTCCCATGATGCCCCTCGCCTCTACACCTCCCAGCTCCCATGATGCCCCCTCACCTCTGCACCTCCCCGCTCCCATGATGCCCCTCGGCTCCCAGGAGGCAGGAGGAGGTGGAGGAGCCCCGGGGAGGAGCACGGGGAATCCCCTCCCAGCCGTGCGCTCCACGCGTCCCCTGTCACCGTCCTCACACGCCCCGGGAGACCAGGGTCCGGTCACAGGAGGGCTTCCGGAAGAGGGGAGTGAGGGGCTGGGCCGCCGGGGCGTCCGCAGGCTCTGCAAGGCCTTGAAGAGGAGGATCCGAAAGGAAAGCAGCCACCGGGCCGCGCCCAGGGGCCAGGACTCCCATGCTTGCCTTCCAGCCTGGTGCCGTAGACCTATAACAATTACATATAACACACGAGCTGGGAAGGTGGCTCGGTGGTACAGAGCGCTGGCCTCGCAGGCATCAGGCCCTGGGTTCGATTCCTCAGCACCACAGACACAGAAAAAGGCAAAAGTGGCGCTGTGGCTCAAGTGGTACAGTGCTAGCTTTGAGCAAAAGAAGCTCAGGGACAGTGCCCAGGCCTGAGTTCAAACCCCAGGACTGGTGATAGATAAAACAAATCACACACACACACACACACACACACACACACACACACCGTCCCTGATCACTCTTCTAGTTACTGGTCTTTCCCTCCCCACTTCTCATCTCAAGGAAATTCTATATGTCCCTGCCTTCCTCTCCTTATTTAGCTACACTCTGAGGGCTCTCTTAATCTCCTTACCAACCCGATGTCCAAGAAATGATTAAAATAATGTTGCTGATTCAACTATTATTCACAGCTGCCTTAACACAATCTGCATCTAAAAGCTGAGTACAACTCAGGTGTCTTAAAATCAAGGGAATGGATACAGTGTTATAGACAAGTAATGGAAGCCTACCCAGCAATGAAAATGAACTCACTCCAAACATCCACACATAACACATTGTTATGATTCAAAATTATTGTGCCAAGAGAGACAGAAGCCTTCCCCAAGAGCACACAGACCTGTTCACATGAATGTCTAGAACAGGGAAAACGCATCTATGAAACTAAACAGCAAACGTTGATTCTTCCAGGAGGGGGCAGAGTTGTATACTATATATAATATGGCATATAATATACACTGTATATATTATATGTAATGTATAGTATATAGAATATATTATATACATTATATGTAGTGTATAGTATATAGAGTATATTATATACAATATGTATATATTTTATATATACATGACAAAAAAGAGAACTTTAATGGTAGCATACATATTATGTTTACAGAGTTTCAAAATGAAGGGGCTGGAAAGGTGGCTCAGGAGTAGTGCTTGCCTTGCATGCATGAGGCTCTGGGTTCGATTCCTCAGCACCACATAAGCAGAAAAAGCCGGAAGTGGGGCTGACGCCCAAGTGGTAAAGTGCTAGCCTTCAGCTGAGGAGTTGAGGGACAGTACCCAGGCCCAGAGTTCAGGCCCCATGACCAACCAAAAAAAAAAAAAAGAAGAAGTCTGGATCATTAACTTCCTAAGTGCCAAATTAAGTGGAGTCAAAGAAACTCAGATTCAAATCTTTTGTTTTGTTTTTTGTCAGTCATGGGGCTTGAACTCAGGGTCTGGGCACTGTCCCTCAGCTCTTCAGCTCAAGGCGAGCGCTCTACCGCTTAAGCCACAACACCACTTCCAGTTTTCTAGTGGTTCTTTAGAGATAAGAGTTTCCCGGAGTTCCTTGCCCTGGCCCAGGTTCAAATATTGATGAGGCCATTTCTTCCCTGTCTGTTCTGGGCCAAGTCTTAAACTCACCATGGCTCAATCTGTTTGCTTGTAACAAGGTCTTGATATGTAACCCCGGCTGGCCTTGAACTCAAGATCCTCCAACTTTTAGTCTCCCAAGTACTAGAATTTTAGACATTTACCATCCTTCCCAGCTAAGCCTCAATATCTTAATGCACAGAAAGAGGCAGATAATATAAACATCTGAGTCACAGAGTTCTTGTGAAGTTATCAGAGAACATTCTGGAAGCGCTTGGAAAGTTCATTGTGACCTGAAACTAGTTTTTTGGTTTTTTTTTTTAAAGGTTTCCAAGCGGGGCGCTGGTGGCTCACGCCTGTAATCCTAGCTACTCAGGAGGCTGAGATCTGAGGATCGAGGTCCAAAGCCAGCCCGGGCAGGAAAGACCGTGAGACTCCTATCTCCAATAAATCACCAGAAAACCGGAAGTGGCGCTGTAGCTCAAGTGGTAGAGCGCTCGCCTTGAGCTGAAGAGCTGAGGGACAGCGCCCAGGTCCAGAGTTCAAGCCCCACGACCGACAAAAAAAAAAAAAAAAAAAAAAATGTTTCCATTACAAACTCCTAAAAATTCTAAATTTAAAGAAAAAGGTAAGGTTTAGTAGCACAGTACAGTAATTGTAGCATTTGTGACAGGCAATCGATAGGTAAGCAATAGTTATTTGACTATTTCAAAACAGCCAGTTGAAAGGATTTTGAAAGTTCCCATCACAAATAAATATGTCTGACATAATAGATCTGACTGGATCATTATCCATTGTACACAATATTGAAATGTCACACTGCACCTTAGAACTGTGTATAATTAAATAAAATATATATCCGGGGCTCCATGCATCATTCAGAGATCCAAGCACACACTTAGCACTCACTAAGCTATGGGTACAATCTCCAACACCAAAAGGAAAACAAGAGCTGAGTGCCAGTGCTTCATCCCCCATAATCCTAGCCACCCAGGAGACCAAGATCTGAGAACCACAGTTTGATATTAGCCCAGGCAGGAAAATCTATGAGACTCTATCTCCAATTAATCACTAAAACAAGACAGAAGTGGAGCTGTGGCTGGCTAGAGTGCTAGCCTTGAGCACAAAAACAGAGACAGAGCCCAGGCCCTGAGTTCAAGACCAGCACAAAAATGAATAATCAAAGAAATAATAAATCATGACTTTTAAAGAACTTCACTGAGGGGCTGGGAAGGTGGCTCAGTGGTAGAGTGCATGCCTTGCAAGCATGAGGCCCTGGGTTCGATTCCTCAGCACTACATAAACAGAAAAAGCCGGAAGTGGTGCTGTGGCTCCAGTGGTAGAGCACTAGCCTTGAGCTGAAGAGCTGAGGGACAGCGCCCAAACCCAGAGTTCAGGCTCCATGACCGGCAAAAAAAAAAAAAAGAACTTCACTGTTGGTTAAAAAAAAAAAAAGAAAGCTAGAACCTTCTCACAGCTACACACACACACACACACACACACACACACACACACACACACACCACACACACACACACACACACACACAAAACCAGAGACATAGCTAGGAAGCTATCTCTTGTGTCCTGTAAGAACAATGTTGAATCAGATTTTGTTTTTGTTGTTGTTGGTCATGGGGCTTGAACTCTGGGCCTGGGCGCTGTCCCTCAGCTCTTCAGCTCAAGGCAAGCGTCTACCACATGAACCACAGTGCCACTTCCAGTTTTCTGGTGGTTTATTGGAAAAAAAAAAAAACTTTCCTGCCTGGGCTGGCTTTGAACCATGATTCTCAGATCTCAGCCTGCTGAGATTATAATCCTGAGGATTATAGGTGTGAGCCACCAGTGCCCAGCTTGAGTCAGATTTATGTCACCATTGGGTGCAGTAATCCAAAGTAAAAATAAATAAATAAATAGCAAATAAGAAGAAAATGTCCCCAAACTGTAGGATACATGGTACAAAAATAATAAAATAAAACCACTCTGTAGAGACAGTTCAGACGCCATCGAATTCTCCCAGAGAAAGAAATAGCTAATGAAAAGAACAAATCAAGCCTGGGCCTGGTGGCTCACACCTGTAATCCTAGCTACTCAGGAGGCTGAGATCTGAGGATCTCAGTTTGAAGCCAGCTCTGGGCAGGAAAGTCTGTGAGACTCTTATCTTCAATGAATGACAGAAATAAAGCCAGAAGGGGCACTGTGGCTCAAGTGGTAGAGGGACAGCCTTGAGCAAAAGCAACTCAAGGACAGGGCCTGGAGGATTCTTGTTCAAAGACAGCCCAGGCAGAAAAGTCCACAGCACTCCCTCTCCAATTAGCCAGCAGAACTGTTAGGTTAAAGGTATGGCTCAAGTGGTATAGAACCCGCTGCAAGCAAGAAAAAAAAGGGAGAGGGGGCTGGGAAGGTGGCTTAGTAGTTGAGTGCTTGCCTTGCATGCATGAAGCCCTAGGTTTGATCCCTCAGCACCACATAAGCAGAAAAAGCCAGAAGTGTCACTCTGGCTTGAGTGGTAGAGCGCTAGCCTTGAGCTGAAAAGCAGAGGAACAACACCCAGGCCCAGAGTTCAGGCCCCATGACCGGCAAAACACACACACACACACACACACACACACACACACACACACACACACACACACTCACACACACACGAATGTTTTTTTCAAAGACCCAAATAAAACTGGAAATTAAAAAATACACTCATCAAAACTACAACTTAAGTGAATGGATAAATTCATAGACTAGATGCAGCTGAAAGGAGAGTTTGTAAATTGGAAAACAGCGAGGTGAAAATTACACACATACTTGTTAAAGCAGTGGTGGTGGGGGAATGAACATTTTAAATATACAATTCAAATAAACATTTACACAAGAAAGAGCAGAATCAATCACAGTGGCTCATGCCTGTCATCCTAGCTACTCAGGGGGGGCTGAGATCTGAGGATTGAGGTTCAAGGCCAGCCTGGGATGGAAAGTCTATGAGAGTCTTATCTCCAGATAACCATCAAAAAGCTGCAAGTGGAGCTGTGGCTCAAGTGGTAGAGCAGCAACTTTGAGTGAAAGAGCTCAGAGATAGCACTTAGGCCCTGAGTTCAAGCTGTGGGATCAGAACAAGGAAGGAAGGAAGGAAGGAAGGAAGGAAGAGAGGAAGGGAAGGAGGGAGGGAGGGAAGGAGGGAGGGGGAAAAAGGGAAGGGAGGGGAGGGGAGGCGAGGGGAGGGGAGGGGAGGGGAGAGGAGAGGAGAGGAGATGCCACTGGGCACAGTGGCTCAAGCTAGAATTCTAGCTACTTGCCAAGCAGAGAGATTAGAAGATAGCGTTCAAAGGACAGCCAACCAAATAAATAAATTTACAAGACTCCATCTCAACCAATGACTGGCTGGTGCCACAAAAACCTTTTTTTCCAGCTACAGGGAAAGTGCAAAGATCTGGGCACAGTGGTGTGTGCACACCTATCCTCTCAGTGCACAAAGAAGCAGAGAGAGGAGGATCGAAGCCCAGGCTGCCTGGGGCATAAATTGAGACCCTTTCTTGAAAATAATCAACATGGCTAGGCACCAGTGGCTCACACCTAAATGACTGAGGAGGAGCCTAAGAGGAGAGGGTCACAAAGTCAGCCAGGGGCAGGCAAATCCATGAGACCCTGACCTCCAATTAACCGACCAAAAAAAAAAAAAGCTGGAAGGGAACTGTGACTCAAGTAGTAAAGCACTAGCCTGAGGGGGGGAAAAAAAGCCAAAAGCCAAGTGAGAGTACAAGGCCCAGAGTTCAAGCCCCAGTACTGGTAGTAAATAAATAACCAGTGCAAAAAAAGTGGGCTGGAATTGGCATGGCTCAAGGGTAAAGCACCTGCCTAACATTCAAATGCCAGCACCTGAAAATACAGACACACAGCTGGGCGCCGGTGGCTCATACCTGTCATCCTAGCTACTCAGAAGACTGAGATCTGAGGATCGCAGTTCAAAATCAACCTGGGCAGGAAAGTCCGGGAGACTCCTATCTCCAATGAACCACCAGAAAACCAGAAGTGGCGCTGTGGCTCAAGTGGTAGAGCACTTGCCTTGAGCTGAAGAGCTGAGGGACAGCGCCCAGGCCCCATGACTGACCAAAAAACAAATCACAACCCTCCCAACCTCCCCTTCTCAGCTGGCTGGGATTACAGATGTGAGCCCGCACACCCAGCCTCCCCCCTCCACCAGTGATCACTTAGTCCCTGACTTACTGAAGCTGCTGGAGAGGAATGGGAGGTCACAGGCAGCCATGTCAGGAGAGGGAGGGTCGCCGGGGCATCTCGAGTCCGGGCTTCCTGTATAAACAGGAGGTGAGTGGGAAGCTGTACCGCCGTGCAGGACAATGGCTCCGGTAGACGCACAGAGTTGGAGCAGGCTGGGGACAGGAACAGCTGGAACCCAGGAGGAAGTTCCCCACTGGGTCTCCAAAAGCCCTTCCCAGCTCAGGCCTCTTCTTGGGGACGGTGCTGTCTCTGGGGTTAATGGGGGGAGTCAGGCCCCTTCAAATGTCCTATACCCTGGGGGTGCGGGCAGGGCAGATGCCAATCTAGGAAGCACACCCTGCTGAGTGCCAATGTGGAGAGCGTAAATAAATAAATAGAAGCCAGAATGTAATAAGCAGATGTATGGCATGCTCGTGATGCACGCAGCAGTTCGATCCCACTCCAATCGCCGGGTCTTTTGTGGTCAGAGGTGGGGCCTGGGTAAAACCTCCATGCTCTGCGTTGCACACACAGCCAGGAAAGTGACAGCTGTCCTGAAAAGTCGCCCAGAGACAGAACGGCAGGAAGGTGGGGAGAAGAACGGGCACAGAGTAAAACGGTGCTTATGTTCCTAAGAGCTGGGAGTTAGCGAACACACCTGTAATCCCAGCTACTCAGGAGAGAGCACATTGCCCTGTCTCTTCCATTCTGAATCCCTTTCCTCTTCCTACTGCTGCTTCACCATCCATGAATACACACACACACACACACACACACACACACACACACACACACACACACAGACACACACACACACACACACACACACACACACACACACGCTGCTAAGGCTGTCCTGGATTTCCTCCCACCCCCATTTCCACCTCTCACGGCGCTATTATCAAATGTGGACTGATTCAGACTACAGTGTCGATGACTAACCACATTGGCCACCTCGTCTTCTTTCTGGAAGAAAGAAGTTCTAAATATGGAATCCCAGGCATTTGTTCAATAAACATTGTCTGCCAGACATACTACACAACCCGGCACTAAGAATACAAAGATGAGTAAGAGGCTGGGAGTAGGGTTAGATGCCTGTAATCCCGGCCATGGCTCCACAGTGAGGCCAGGAAGATCTAGGGAGTCCAGGAGGTAGAGGCCAGCCTGGGCAGTAACAGCATAATGACCTCTAAAAAAGAAGTAAGTAGGGCTGGGAAGGTGGCTCAGTGGTAGAGTGCTTGCCTCACATGCATGAAGCCCTGAGTTCAATTCCTCAGTACCACCTAAGCAGAGAAAGCCAGCAATGGTGCTGTGGCTCAAGTGGTAGAGTGCTCACCTTGAGCTGAAGAGCTGAGGGACAGCGCCCAGGCCCAGAGTTCAAGCCCCAGGACCGACAAAAAAAAAAAGCGTTTAGTCCTAAATTCTAATGCCCCAGGACCACCAAAACCAATCACACAGCTTTCCATCACTGTAGCAATCGATCCTCTGGGTTATTCTGACTCCCAGTTCTCAGGGTTTCAGAACACGGGCAGCGGGCAGTGCTGCTATCGACCTGGGGCATAGTTAGGATATGACCTGAAATACTTACAAATAGTAAGTAGTAGACAGGATCTCTGTGATTGCCTTCCTAGTAATCTAGTGGAAGTCAGGCACAGTGGCATAAACTTGGCAGCCTACATTCAGAGGCTGAGGAAGGAAGATCACACAAGTTCAAGGCCAGCTTGAGCTACCCAGTGAGTTCAAGGCCAATCTAAGATACATAGCGGGACTCTGTGTGTGAGAGAGAGTATGATCATAAACATGGTATAATAATATTAATAATAGACATCAACCAGGCATGGTAGTTCATGTCTATAATCCCAGCAGGAGGCTCATGAGCTCCAGTTTGCCATGAGCTACAAAGTAAGACTGGCTAAATAAGAGTAATAAAAATGATAATGATAATAATAATAATAATAATAGAGCTGGGCGCAGGTGGCTCACATCTGTCATCCTAGCTACTCAGGAGGCTGAGATCTGAGGATCCCAGTTCAAAGCCAG
Organism: Dipodomys merriami; assembly: GCF_024711535.1. Lineage (NCBI taxonomy): Eukaryota > Metazoa > Chordata > Mammalia > Rodentia > Heteromyidae > Dipodomys > Dipodomys merriami. The sequence goes on along the minus strand of NW_027206268.1, from coordinate 4,083,370 downwards.
ACTGAACAGGAAAGTCCGTGAGACTCTTATCTCCAATGAACCACCAAAAAAAAAAAGTAGAGCTGTGGCTCAAGTGGTAGAGTGCTAGCCTTGAGCAAAAAAAGCTCAGGGACAGCGCCCAGGCCCTAAGTTCAAGCCCCATGATGGATGATGATGATGATGATGATGATGATGATAATAATAATAATACATTGTATTATTAAAGCTAGTATATTTTATTTTTTTATTTTTTGGGGGGGGAGGGTCCATTAAGTGGGGCCTGAACTCTGGGCCTGGGCGCTGTCCCTCAGCTCTTCAGCTCAAGGTTAGCACTCTACCACTTGAGCCACAGCACCACTTCCAGCTTTTTAGCCTTTTGCTTATGTGGTGCTGAGGAATCGAACCCAGGGCCTCATGCTTGCAAGGCAAGTGCTCTACCACTGAGCCACTTTCCCAGCCCTAGCTAGTATATTTTAATATTAATGTTTGGAATAATAATTACTGGAGCATTTTTGTTCTTTCCTTGTTCTGGGCTCTGTGTCTTTTCATGCAATTCTTTCCATTAGTCTCCTAAGGAATCACTCAATGTAAACACGATCATCATATTTCTGATGAGGGAACTGAGGAACAGAGAGGCTGGATAACAGCTCCAAAGTCACACAGCAAGCAAATCACTGAGCCAGAACTGAAGACAGACCAGCTGAAAGCAGAGCCCATGCGTTCTCCCGGCCCCACTGGTCCTGAGGTGGAGGCTCAGCTCTCTGCTCCCCCCAAAACAGCAGCTGACCCTCTACTCAGCTGGTTAACCTTAGATCCAGCCATGCCCCCTGCTTGGTAAACTGAGGCCCGTAGCGCATTAGCCAAGCAGGACTACTAGTAATGGTAAAGAATAGAAAACGGCGCAATGTCTCTCAGCAAGGGCATGGGTAAATAAACCTCGGCGCATTTGTACAATGGTGCCACGCGGGGAGAATGGCCGGCACTGGTCTTTGTATATTCACCCAAACCCTTCCCACAAACACAGGTTTCCAGAAAAGGCAAGCACGCGTCTTTCCGTAACAACAGGATGCCCTTTATCTAAAGTTAGGAAATGGAGCTCAACCAAGCAATGTCAACCCCTCACCACACACACACAGAGCTGTAGGGCTGGACACGGTGGCTCATGCCTGTAATCCTGACTACCCAGGGGGCTGAGATCTGAGGATCTCCGTTTGAAGCCAGCTGGGGTTACTTGGAGATTCTCATCTCCAATTCACCACCCAAAAGCCAGGAAGTGGAACTGTGGCTGAAGTGGTAGAGCACCAGCCTTAACTGGTAAAGTTCAGGCCCAGGCCGTGAATTCAAACACACACACACACACACACACACACACACACACACACACACACTCCTTGAAGACTGAAAAAGGAGCTGAGGGGTGGAATTCGGGGTATGATGACACAGGGGAAAATGCCGTTACACCTGTGGAAATGTCGGGGGGCCGGGGGGGGGGGGGCAAGAGACAGACAAGAGCCAGCCTGGGTGGTCAGGAAGGGCAAGAGAGACAGGGAGGAGGAAGAGGAGGAGGAGGAGGCCACTCCTGTAATCCTAGCTACTCAGGAGGCTGAGATCTGAGGACTGAGGTTGGAAGCCAGCCTAGGCAACAAAGTCTATGAGCTTCTTCTCTTCAATGAACCATCCCCCAAAAAGCTGGAAGGAGAGGTGTAGTTCAAGTGGCAGAGCGCCAGCCTTGAGCAACAGAGCTCAGGGACAGTGCCTAGGCCTTGAGTTCAAGCCCCAGACTAAACATGCGTGGGGGGGGGGGGGGAGAGGAGGGGGGAGGGGACTTACCTACAAATTCTGAGAGTACCACATTTATCCTTCGCATCCCAAAGGCCCCATTCATAGACGGTCGCACGATTTCCATCATTAAACACATGACAATCACTCATACATTATACTTCTTCCTTATGTTGTACGATGTAAGTTGAGATGCCTGGATTTTAAACAGTGAATGTAAAACAAACAAACAGCATTTCCCTTTATGAAAGAATTTATAGGAAGTGGTGCTGTGGCTCAAGTGGTAGAGTGCTAGAGCTGAAGAGCCGAGGGACAGCACTCAGACCCAGAGTTCAAGCCCCATGACCAAAAAAAAAAAAAAAAAAAAAGAATTTATAGTATTGAGAAAAGGAGGAGGAAGAGGAAGAGGAGAGGCAAGGGGAGGGAGGGGAAGGAGGAGGAGGAGGAAGAGGAAGAGCAGGAGGAAGACAAGGAGGAAGAGGAGGAGGAGGAGGAGGAGGAGGAGGAGGAGGAGGAGGAGGAGGAGGAGGAGGAGGAAGAGGAGGAGGAGCAACCACCAGGATGGAGCCCTCCCAGAATTCATCCACAACCCTCCCTAACGGAAGCCCCATAGCTGGGCACCGCTTTGGCATGGAAGAAGGAAACCACCTGCATCTCTGCTCCAAAAGCAGCCCTCTGTGGGTTTTGAGGGGGGGCTGTGTGCCCTGGGGTATGTTCCCAGCAGTGGGAGACGTCCCAGAAAAACAGGCAAATTACCTGATATTTTGAATGGGGGTGGGGGAGAGTGAATTCTGGAGTGCCTGGCTCCCCTCTAAGCCTGGTGGTTGAGGGGGGGGTCATCTTCAACCTCCCCCCTACCCAGTCCTCCCTCCTTTCTATCTCAGAAGGCAAATCAGAGGCCTGAGCAGAAAGGATGGGGTGTCTGGAGATGGCCAGGGGGCTACAGACAAGATGGGAAGGTGAGATGTGTGTGTGTGTGTGAGAGAGAGAGAGAGAGAGAGAGGGAGGGAGAGAGAGAGAGAGAGAGAGAGCCCCTCAGGCAGCCCGGAGTGAGGAAGCGTGTTTATTAACAGGCATGGAGCTAACCCTACACCTGTGTGGCCACTCATTTAGCTCCCCATTTTCCACAAAGCATTCTGACCTCTCCTTGGTCGCTGGGGAGTTGGGGATGGGGGGGGGCGGGGGCTCTGGAAAAGTCAAAACACCCGGCCATGACTTCAAAGGACGCCTAACCGTGGGTTTCCCACGCAGCACAGTTCCTCTGAGAGATGGGTTCTCTGTGAACAGACTGCTGTTGGTGGGGGGCAGGTGAGAAGTCACCCCCGGGAACCAAGGTTTCAAAGAATGAAGGCGATTGGAACAAATGTCTCTTCAGGGCCTGTGGTGGTGGTGGTTGTTGTTTTCGTTCCAAGTCCAAGATAGAATTGTGCACATGGAAAGGAAGAGGGGGGGGGGGGAGAAAATGGTGAATGGAAGGGGAAAGAAGAAAAAGAAAGGCATTAAAGAAGGAAAGGAAAAAGAGAGGGGGTGGGTTGTGGGGACAACAGTGGCTGTCTGTCCGCAGATGTGTTATTTTGCTCACCAACAACTTCAACCCTCACGCCTTGCACACACACACACACACACACGTGCGCATGCGCACACACATATGCATACACATACACCTGCGTTTCTAGCAGTCCCCTATCACTTTGGGAGATAGCTTGGCCATCGCAGCTTCTCCAGGACAGACCCTTCCTCCCTCGGATTGCCACCCGTGACACCCGTGCCCACCCATACACACACTCCCTCACTCACCCCAAGGCCCTGGAAGGAACAACAACAACCAAAGTATCCACTTGTATATTCAAGTAAGCAGCACACTGCACACACGTGACACCTAGGACCACAGGGACCCAGAACAAACCAGGTCCTCTTGCCCCCCCCCACACACACACACGAGCAAAGCAAGGTCAGCCACAATTCAGGAGGTGCCGGGACGGGGTCTCCAGCTGCCTATCACCCTGTGACGAGCTCCCACCCATCCGTCCATCCGTCCATCCACCCATCCACCCATCCATTCACCCATCCATCCATCCATCCATTCACCCATCCACTCATCCATCCATCCACCCATCCATCTCCATCCATCCATCCATCCACCCACCCATCCATCCATCCACTCACCCACCCACCCACCCATCCATCCACCTCTACCCATCCATCTCTACCCATCCATCCATCCACCCACCCATCCATCCATCCACCCACCCACCCATCCATCCACCCATCCATCTCCATCCATCCATCCATCCACCCATCTATCCATCCATCCATCCACCCACCTACCCACCCATCCATCCATCCACTCATCCATCTCTACCCATCCATCCATCCACCCATCCATCCATCCATCCATCCACCCACCCACCCATCCATCCATCCATCCACCCACCCACCCATCCATCCACCCACCCATCCATCCCTGGCTGCATCAGTGACAGCGCCCCCAGAGGAGGGGAAGAAGGCCTGGGCTTCTCCAAGGGGTTTCACGATCGAATTTTCTTTTCTTTCCTTCCTCTCAACCAGCACACGAGCTCTGCCATGCCCCCCCCCGCTAATTTCTCTCTCCCCCCACCTTGGCCATCCCGCCCCCCACCCCGTCTCCACGCGCGCCCCAAGAAGCGCAAAGTTCTTTTTTCTTTTCCTCTTTTTCTTCTTTTTTCTTTCACCTGAGGCTGTGGGGGAGGTGGGGGGGAGGGCCGCACACACCCCCGTCCTGGCTGGGGGGGGCGCGCTCTCCACCCGATGGAGTGGGGGAGGGGCCTCATCCCTCTCCAGGCCTTCCTCCCCCCCAAAAAAGGGGAGAGAGAAAGAGAGAGAGAAAGAGAGAAAGAGAGAGAGAGAGAGAGGCAGGGGTGAACCCCGCCGGGTTTATGAGTTAGATTCCTCCTGCTCCCCCCCCGAGGGTGGGGGGGTCGGGGGATCGGGGATCGGGGGTGGGAGGGTCCCGGCTGGGACTGCGGTGACTCGGCGCTGAGCTCGCCCGTGCGCCCGGCCGGGGCGCCGCCGCCCTGACGCAAGCGGAACTCGGCGGAGCCCCGCACCGCGGCGCGGGGCGCGGGGCGCGGGGCGCGGGGCGCGGAGCTGGGTCCCGGGCGCCCAGCGGATAGCGGGGAGGGGGGGTGGGAGGAGAAGGAGGAGGAGCGGGGCTGGGGTGGGAGGTGGGGGGGGGGAGGACTCCGGCGAGGCAGATCCGACCGGAGACGCGGCGGGGTCGTGGCTCGGGAAACCCAGGAGGAGGAGGAGGCGGGGGGGGGGGGAGGAGGAGGAGGGAGGCGGAGACTTGGCCCGGGGCGGGGAGGGGCCGCGGGGCCGAGCCCTCCCCCTCCTCCCCCTCCTCCCCGTCCCTCGGAGGAGGAGGAGGAGGGCGGCTGACTCCCCGATGGCCCGGGAGAGGCTGACTGCGCTGCGCTCCGCCGGCCTCCCCCCCCATCCCCGTCACTCCCTGGAGGGAGGGGGGGGAAGGAGAGGAACGGGGCGGGGGGGGGAGGAGGGAGGAGAGGGAGGGGAAAGGCGCAGCCAGCGCCGAGCGAGCCCCGAGCGAGCGGGGCCTGCGGCCAGCCCCGCCGCCGCCGCCGCCGGCCCGCACCCGCACCCGCGCGCGCGCGCCCCGCACCGACTTGGAGACGATCGCGCCGGCCGTGCGCGCCCCGCCCGACCAGCGCGGTTTTCTTAGACGTCTCCCCCGCCCTCTCTTCCCTCCGTCCCTCCACCCCGCACCCTACGGGGGAGAGAGACAGACAGACAGACAGACGGGGAGACTTGGACGGATCTCACGGGGTGCCACACACACCCCCTCCCTCCCGGACTTCTCTTAAGCGCCCGGCGCCCAGCGGCGCCCCACGACTTGGGGAAGGGGGGGGGGAGAGAGAAAGAGAGGCGGAGACGAGAGCGAGCGAGCGAGCGAGCCACGATCCCCCGGGCCGCGGCCGCCCCGTGCGCCCCGACTGGGAAGCGACACCCCTCCCTTCCCCATACGACCTCTCCGGGGGAGGGGGGGTCACCGCCCCCCTCCTCCTCCCTCCCTCCCCTCCCTGCTCCCCAATAACCCGGCCTCGGCGCAGCAGCTCCCCCCCTCCCCACCCCCGTCCCCACACCCCGGACACACCATGTCCAGCTACCCGGAGCCGGAGGACGGGGCGGCGGCGGCGGGGACCCGGCCGGCCCCGGACACCACGGGCCGTGGCGGCGGCGGCGGCGGAGGCCGAGCGTCGTCCCGGGAACCGGAGGAAGCGTCGTCGAGCCCGAGCCGAGGCGGGACGGGGAGCGGCGGCGGAGGCCCCGAGAAGCCGGACCCGGCTCAGAAGCCCCCGTACTCGTACGTGGCGCTGATCGCCATGGCGATCCGCGAGAGCGCGGAGAAGCGGCTGACGCTGTCGGGCATCTACCAGTACATCATCGGCAAGTTCCCGTTCTACGAGAAGAACAAGAAGGGCTGGCAGAACAGCATCCGCCACAACCTCAGCCTCAACGAGTGCTTCATCAAGGTGCCGCGCGAGGGCGGCGGCGAGCGCAAGGGCAACTACTGGACCCTCGACCCGGCCTGCGAGGACATGTTCGAGAAGGGCAACTACCGCCGCCGCCGCCGCATGAAGCGGCCCTTCCGCCCGCCGCCCACCGCGCACTTCCCGCCGCCCAAGGCCTTCTTCGGGCCGGGCGGCGCGGCGGCGGCGGGCGGCGCGGGCGGCCCGGGCGCCGCCTGCGGGGTGGGCGCTTTAGGAGCCGGCGGTGGCGGCGGCGGCGGCGGCCTGATGCCGGGCGCCGTGGATGGGTATGGGTACCACCATCACCACCACCATCACCACCACCCGTTGGGCCCCCCCAAATACCTGCAATCGGGGTTCCTCAACAACTCGTGGCCGCTGCCCCAGCCGCCCTCGCCCATGCCCGGTTACGCGTCGTGTCAGATGGCGGCGGCGGCGGCCGCGGCGGCGGCGGCGGCGGCGGCGGCCGCGGCCTCCACCGGACCCGCCGCCGCCGCCGCCGGGGGTCCCGTCGCCGGGGGTGGAGCGGCGGCGGCCGCCGTGGTGAAGGGGCTGACCGGCCCCGCCGCCGCCGCCGCCACCTACGGGCCTTACTCCCGCGTGCAGGGCATGGCGCTGGCCCCCGGCGTGGTGAACTCCTACAACGGCCTGGGAGGCCCACCGACCGCGCCCCCGCCGCCGCCGCCGCCGCCGCCGCCGCCACCGCCACCGCCACCGCCGCCGCCGCCGCCGCATCATCTGCCTCCTCCGCCAGCCCCGCCGCCGCCGCACCACGGAGCCGCCGCGCCGCCCCCCGGGGGTCCGCTGAGCCCCGCCAGCCCCGCCGCCGCCGCGGCCCCGGGCCCCGCGGCCCCCGGCGCGCCCGGCCTGCAGTTCGCCTGCGCCCGGCAGCCCGAGCTCGCCCTGATGCACTGCTCGTACTGGGACCACGACGGCAAGGCGGGCGCGCTGCACCCGCGCCTGGACCTCTGAGGAGCCGCGCGGGGTGCGGGGTGCGGGATGGAGAAGGAAGCGGGGGCCGGGGAGATGGAGCGGTGCGCGCCGTCGGGGCGCGGGAAGGGGGGGGACGCGGAGGAACCCCCACACCCCGGCCACCACCACCCCATCCTCCTCCTCCTCCTCACCACCACCGATCACCACCACCACCACCCCGATCTCCGGTGCCCCGCGCGCTGCTCCACCGGCCCAGGTCGCCAAGCCCCGCGCCCCACCAGCGCACACGCGCGCGCGCGCGTCCCGTCTACCTAGGCCTCGTCGTCTTCGTCGGTCGTCTACCGCCGGCGGGACCCGGATGCACGATCCGAGTCCCCACCACCACACACACACTCACACCTCCCCTCAAAACACAGTCACCCAGGAGAAAAGAGGAGAGAGAGGAGCACGGACGAGCCGGGCCGTGGAGACGCCGCGCACGCACGCACGCACGCACGCGCACTCCGGCTGGACTCTCGGTTTCCCGCGCTCGGCCCGAACCCGGTCTTCCCCCCCAACACCCCACCCCACCCCACTCCGGGGAGGGGGTGCGCGCGGGCCCGACGGCCTCGAGGTGTGGGGGGGGGACAGAAGTCGCCCCTGGTGATGGAAAGGTGTCCAACCCGGGGAACACCCCCACACACTCTCCCCGCCGCAGACCCCGCCACCATCATCATCATCATCACCATCATCATCATCATCATCACCAGCACCCCATCATCCCGGACCTCGAAAGCCCATTGCTCCCCCTCTCTTCCCCCCAAAAAAAACAAAAAGGGGACCTTGGAGTTCTCTGCACTGTGGACCTCTCCAGACTCTGGCGACTGGAGTCTTGCTAAAGGGGAAAAAAGGAGAAAGAAATCGGTGAGACTTTTTAAAAGATACTACTAAAAATAGATATCTGTTTCTAAGGAGGAAAAAAAATATTCACCGGGGAGGGGGAAGAAAAAGGAAAAAAAGAAAGAAACTGGTAAGGTTTTTGGTTTTGGGGTTCCCTCCCACACCTTTGGCTTGGCCTGGCAGTGATTGTGGTGTTTGTTCCATGGAGAAAGAAGCTTTTTTTTTCTTTTCTTTTCGCGTCGTGTTCGTTCCTCAGTTTCTCTTCTGGGATAGAAAATGCAGTAGAACCTCCCCACCACCACCACCTCCCAACAGGCTCCCCCCAAAAATCAGGCCTTCCGAGAGAGCTGTGTTGGGGAGGTAAGACCAGGAGAGCTGTGCAGAAGGAGGTTTGGTGTGGTTTTCTTGGGTTGTTTTTTTTGTTTTGTTTTTTTTGGGGGGGAGGTTGTCTGTCGATCGAACCCAGGGGAAGTTGATTCTCTCCTTCTCTGAAGAATAAAATAAAATAACATTAGAAGTAAAAGGAAGATTTTCCTTCCTCCCCCCTCCATCTCCTCCGATGCCAACCCCCATACCTGGCCGGCTCACCAAAAACAAAAAACAAAACAGGGCAGGAAAAATCCTCCTCGATTTTCTTTTTCTTTTCTTTTCCCAAGGTCTTCTTTTCCCTCCCCTGAACGCAGGGAAGAAGAAATGTGAAACTTCATGTCTCCCTGTCCAGCCCAGACAAGCTTTTCTGTGTTTGTGTGTGTGTGTGTGGCAGGGAGCTCACGGTCCTGAAAAGCCTTTGACCTGGTTGTTGTCCTGTATGTGTGTTTTGTTTTGAGGGACCAAATTTTCTAGACAGCACTTTTGTCTTAACTTGTGCGTGAGTGCACGCGCGCGTGTGTGCCTTGTTGATTCCTGAATAAATTTTCGATGGTTTTTCTTTTGACACGGACTTAGCATTATTTCCCTTGCGCCCTACTTCAGCAGCTACATAAAAGCAAAACCGTTCTTCGCTCTCCTCTTCGCTCTTCCCCTCCTCACCCCCTGCAGGATTGAGAGACTCTTAAGGGTGGCTGGCTTTTGCAGTTGGTGCTTTGTTTTCTTAGAGATTGTTTTCGGTGTTAACGGTGTGGAAGCTGTTTGACCTCAGCAGCCTTTTTGTCTGCTGTCGTTGGATCTAAGGGTGTCTATTCCTCCCTGTCACCCACCCCCTCCCCGCACGCATTTAGAGTCTGCCTCCTCCTAGGCATAAGGGCTGTATTATTATTATTATTATTATTATTATTATTATTATTATTATTATTATTGCTTACATACTTTTAAGGGTTTTGTTTTGTTTCGTTTCTCCCTAGTATCACAGCTTTGAGGGCATTATTCTCGGTGCAAGCTCCTAGTTTCTTTGACCCATTGCTTGATTCTTCTTCTTTTTTTAATCGTCAGAAGTCATCCATGTTAAGGGTTTCAGAGGAGAACTGCATGAGACTGTGGGACTCCAGAAATCAAATCCTGGGTCTTTCTCTTCCGGGACTGCGATCTTCAAATAACAAATTAAGAACCAGGCTTCGCTGTCTGCACATAAAGTATTTGACTCACTTGTAGCCTAAATTTCCCTCTGCCGCCGGGGAGTGGGGGGTACAGATTAATGCCTCCCTTCATTTTTTTTTTAATTTTTGGATAAGAAGACAGGTATGGTCTATCATGTCCCTGGAACATAACAGCAATCAGATCCTCTGCCCTACCACCTTCTTCTTCCTCCTCCTCCTCCTCCTCCTCCTCCCCGGCCTGGTCTCTGTAGCAAAGGTGGTTAATCTGGGCTGGAAACAGGGGTAACCCACAAGGATTTAAACTCTCAGATTAGCCCACTGAGGTTCAGGCTGTGGGAGTATCAGGGTGATTCGCTGCCCCAGGACTCTGTCTTCCTTCTGGCCACCATAGAGACTTGCAGGTAGTCTTCGATTGCCTGGCTGAAACGGGGACTGGAGCCTGCTGGGTAGAAGGCTTGGATCGCCAGGCTAGGAACCGAGGTTCTGTTGGGGCTGACAGTTTAAGAAGCTGGTGTGGCCTGGTGTGAGGGTGTTCCAGAGTCTGGGTAACACTGGGAGTTAAGAGAGAGCCACGCTGGGTGGTGTGAGCTGGCTCCTGCTTTCTGTGGTCGTGTATAGTCTGTTCCCCGCTGTGCTGCGTGCATTCATGCCCTGACCCGGTGACAGGCTAGGGGTGTGTGTGTGTGTGTGTGTGTGTGTGTGTGTGTGTGTGTGTGTGTGTGTGATTCACCTGCACAGAAGGCACCTACTTGGGGGGGGGTTGTAAACACCACATGGGTGACATGTAGGGGTGTCTCCTAGAACCACGGTGAAGTCACATCTCGTGGTGCGAACAGTCCTATATATATTCCCACCTTGCGGGTTCAAAACACAACTTCGCCTTCACCGGCCAGAGGCTTGCTGCTGCCGCCATTCCGGGGCTGTCTGTCTGTCTGTCTGTCTGTCCGTACTACCCCTACAGCTGTCATGCCGAATGAAAGAGGCCGGTCAGGACAGCCTCGGAGCCTAAGCCTCTCTCCCCGGTGGGCAGGTGGTTGCCCTCCTCCTGCAGATGGGGAAATGGGCTAAGCCGGACTCTGAGCCAAGGCAGGAAAGCCCCCCACCAAGTTAGGGGGTGAACCGAAGGGATCGCTGGGGTGAAGTGTTCAAAGGGATTGAGGAGGGAGCAGAGCCTAACAGCACTTTCCCAGAGCTTTCTGAAAGCTCTGAATCTTGGCCCTTTCTTCCCCTCCACTGCAGTTTGAAGCGAGAGCAGACTTTCTTCACGTCTCCCGCCTGCCCTGTCTTTCCTCTCCCTCGATGCGCTTCAATCGAAGAAGCTGAGTTAGACATTTTCCTCCGTGAGAACAAAAGTTAAAGATAGTTCCTGACCTGCTAGCATTCATACTTTAACAGACACAGTCCACCTTTGGATGGCCAGCAGGCCGTGTGTGTGTGTGTGTGTGTGTGTGATTGTATATGTAAATACATGGTGAATAGAATTCGATACAAATGCTGATTTCTGAAGTCCTGGGTAATGAGTGGCTATACAAGAGTTGAAAGATGTATGCGTGTATGCGTGCATGATGTGTGTACAAATATCTTCTCTGTAACCACTGGTGCATTGAGCCCCTTGTCATTTTTTTTTCATTTTTGTGGGGGGATTTTTTGGTGTTGTGTGTGCCAATCCTGGGCACTGTTCCTGAGGGTTTTTTTTGGGGGGGGTTGTTGTTGTTGTTGTTTTTGCTCAAAGCTAGCGCTCTACCCCTTGTAACCACAATTCCTCCACCTCCAGCTTTTTGATCATTCATTGGAGATAAGAATCTCAGGACTTTCCTGCCCAGGCTGGCTTGGAACCCTTGATCCTCAGATCTCAGCCTCCTGAGTAGCTAGGATGACAGGCGTGAGCCACCAGCGGCCGGCCTCCCTTCGCGCGTAAATACAAGTTCTTTACTCCCACATCCCCTAAAATGGCCCAACATAAGTGGGTTGGGAGAGAGATACATGGTTCTCAGATGGGACTAGAGACTAAGAAAAGAAAGGAATGGAACTTAGGGAGCTGTAGAATGGCTCCCCAAAACTGTCCAGAGCTCCCACACATTCACGAAGAGTAACCTGGGGTCCTCACCCCAGGTTTGACTGGCAAGAAATTAAAAAAGAAAAATCTTTCACCAGAGGTTAGGTGCATCCAACCTTTTACCCAAGACAGAAAGATAGGGTATGTGGAGCCCCCTGGTGGTGGGTGGAAATTGGGGGGCAAGAGACTGTGGACCCCGAAACTTTCTAAGACTGAGCTCTGGAGACCCCCCTGGAGCATGCAAATCCCTGGTCTCCAGGAATGGATCCTACGCTAGATTTTTTTTTTAATTTTCCAAGCCCAAGAGCCTGCAGGGTCTCGACTTCGCTTGTCTACCTTGGGAGTGGCCCTGGGACCTGCCCTGTTGTCTTTGCCCCTCACTTTGTGGGGCCCCAGGTGCCTTTGGGGGCTTCAAGGAGAATTGAGACCAGAAGCCCAGGCCTCAGTCCTTCGTGATGGAGGTCCCGGAGATTCTGGTCTAGGACATAGATACTCTCAGCTCTGGCTTGGGGACAACTAGAAATGTGTGTGTTCTCAAACCCAAGTCTTTTTTTTAAACAATTTTTTTTCTTGGTGTTTTGTTTTGTGGTGTGGTGTGGTGCCAGGAACTGAGGTCTAAACTCAGCCTTCCCTGTCCCTGAGCTCCTTTGGCTCAAGACTGGTGCTTTACCACTTGAGCCACAGCTCCACTTCTGGTTTTTTTATCTTAATTTTTCTGATTAATTGGGAATAAGAGTCTCAGAGGTTTTCCTGCCTGGGCTGTACTTGGACCACAATCCTCAGATCTCAACCTCCGGAGTAGAAGGAGCTAGGATTATAGGCGTGAACCACCGGTGGCAATGCGGCTCTGATTTGATGATGGACTTGATTTTGGGGCCCTGTCACCCCAAGGAGCAGGCCAGAGCCGGGTGAGAAAGATACAGGGGCTAGGTCTGTAACCCTAAGCAGAACATCCATGTTTCAGATTTCCCTTTGCTCATCGATAAAGTACAGATGATAGCATATATCTCAGAGGTGTCAAAAATATTTGAATATTCTCATTGAAAGTAGATGCTTGATGATGTTGTCCCATTAAGCAAAGACAGGAGAGAGGGAGGGAGAGAAAAGGGACAGAAAGGGAAGGGAAAGGAAGGGAAGGGGAGGGAGGCCTCTAGTAATAACTCCGAAAGAGTCCAAACAGCTTCCCCTACCCAAGCCTCCTCTGAGCACCCCAAGATCCCATACAACCTTACCAGGATCCAGGCACAGGGGAGATTGCGTTCATCCTACACAGTTGTCGGCAGAAGGAGGAGTATCCTATTGCCCTTCCCAATAAACATCTTTACTCCCAGGGGCACTGAAGTGAACCCCAGAAGCTGCCCGGTACTTCACCATGCAGGCCTTGCTGGCTTTCTTTGGAGAGAAAGGTCTGGCTGCACCCCCCAAGGGCAAGAGACCCAGGGGTCTTCCGTGGCCTCCCTCCAGGATGCGATCGTGTTTACATTTGTCTTTCCTTTCCTTTTATTTTATCTTTTTTTTTTTCAAAAGAGCAGAAGGTAGCCACCCAAGAGGAGGTGGCCAGGGAGGTCAGCTGGGGGCGGGCACTGCGCCCTCCCTCCTCGCCTTTGTGGAGAATCGGGAAACCTGAGGGGCAAACGCAGGAAGCGGGTTGAGCCGAGCTTCAGCCTACAGAGGCCCCGGCCTTGGGTGGCGGGCAGAGGAGGGCAGGGCAGGGCAGGAAGATGACCCTGGGTGTCCTAGACCTGTCACAGGCCTGTGGGGTGTCAATGCCGGTGCAGATTCTCACTCGGATTCCCAGACGCCTGCTGAACCCCGCATTTCAGCTCCGAACAACAGCAGCAGCAACAAATCAGGGGCGAGGGGAACGAACTTCGGGTGGTCTGTATCCAGGGCCTGGGAAAGGAAGCCCCTCCCTAAGTCTCTAATCTCCCTGGACTGTGACCCCAAGATTCTCCCAGCTTCCCTCTGTACCCCATTCCCATAGGGAGACCAGCTCTGATGCCACCACCACGTTCAGATGCCAGCCTGCCCAGTCTCCTCCAGCATGAATAGTTGTATTAAATGGAATAAAACAAAAACCTCCCCCCCCCCCCGGCCTGGGGTTCTTCCTCTGTGTAAAAGAAAAAGAAAAGAAAGCAAAAAAAAAAAAAAAAAAAAAAACCAAAAAACAAAACAAAAAAAAGTGGTTGACCAAGGTAGGCAGAAAAAAAAAATTGTGATTTTCCCCCCAGGAAACTTTCATTTCTGCTCTTTGCTCTTATTTTCTGGTAGGTTTCGAGGAGAGGTGGGGGGGGGAGGAAATTTGACACATATTTAGACCCAAAAAAAAAAGCTATCCCCCCCCCAACAATCACCGAAGACTGTAAGGACAACCAGGAAACCAAGCCTGTGCCCGTGGTGACACTGAGTCTTTGTCTTCTTTCCTGAAGCCCCCAGGACGGCTGACCGCTGACCACAGGGGTCAGTGCCCTGGGAGACCCAGGGAAGGAACGGGGGGGGGGGGAGGAGGCAGCGTTCACCCCAAACCAGGCAGGATCAGGGAGATTTGTAGCGCTCAGGCCTTGAGGATCTATACAACCCGTCCTGGAATTTCCATTTTCCCCTCACACACCTCCCCTCCCCGACTTCTGCCACTCAATTCTTTTTGTTGTTGTCGGTGGTGGTGTGTTTTGTTTTTCTATTGAAAAACTCCAGGGAGGGTGAGGAGTAGAGACTCCCCCCCTCCCCACTCTGTCCTCACAAGCCCAGTCAGGCTAAACTTCTTATTTTATTTTTTCTGACACTGACACTGTGTTGCTAACCCGCTGGGCTGAATGGGTGGGATTTGAACTCACAGAACGTCTGTCCCAGCGGATGCTTCTGTGCCTTGTGGATCGGATCATTCCAGGCCAGGCTTCCTCAAACACGCTCCACCCTTTCGGATACCTGCAGAAAATCTGCGGAAAAGGCAGAGGAGAGTTTGTGAAGCCCGAAGTTTCTCTTCTTCTTTTTCCTTAAGTTGGGGTAGGTGGTTCTACCACTTGAGCCATACCTCCCCTACCAGCTTTGGGCGATTCATTGGAGATAAGAGTCTCCGGGATTTCCCTTCGTCCCCCTCTCCCACCCAGCCCCAACCCCCTCCACCCCCCAGGCTGGCTTCAAACTATAATCCTCAGATCTCAGCCACCTGAGTAGCTAGGATGACGGGCGTGAGAGCCAGTGATCTGGGCTCAGATGTGAGATTGAAAAACGTTCTGTAGAGAGTGGGCCTGGGGCAGCCCCCCCCCCAAAAATTGTCCCCCAGTTGCACCTGGGTAAAGTGAATGAAGGCAGACAAGAATCCCTTCCAAGGAAAAGGAGATCTGGGGAGGGGAACACCTCTCGGGTTTCCTAGACCTCCCAGTATATATCTTCCTAGCCAGGGCTGTAGTCCCCCCAAAGCACCCCAGAATTACATAGGCACCCTGCCCCTCCAGGCCTATGTGGTGTATAAACCCCCGAGACCCCGGTGGCTTCTCACCCTCTCCATTTCCTATTGGCTCCTCCCCCTCCCCAAGCAACCAGCACTGGGGTCTCTTGCCCCCCTCCCGAAACTGGAGGTGCCCACCGCCACCCCCCACCCGCAGATGAAAGATAAAGGATCCAGGCGCTGACCTAAAGACCCGGATCCGGCCTTTTCCGCACCCCCAGAGCTACACCCGCGAATCCACTTCCCCTGTACGCCGCTGACCCAGCGCCGGCCAAAGGCTGGGTAGAACTCAGCCTACAATCGGCCTGGTGTTTGCACGTGTGGAATCCAGGAGGGTATGCACAGGACTGCAGGTGTGTGTGTGTGTGTGTGTGTGTGTGTGTGTGTGTGTGCGCGTGGCCATGCACGAGTGCCTTTGTCATGTGTGTACCATGGCTGGCTGGTGTGCACACTGACATGTGAATGACATTTACAAATCGTACCTTACAAGGACACAGGCCTTACACTCGGGGTGTGTGTGTGTGTGTGTGTGTGTGTGTGTGTGTGATTGTGTGTGTGTGTGTGATTGTGTGTGTGTGTGTGTGTGTGTGTGTGTTTGCGCCGGGCCTTTGGGTTTGCATCCCTGAGCTTCTTTTTGCTTTCCCACTTGAATCACAGCACCACTTCCAGCTTTGTTGCTGTGGTTGTTCGTTCGTTGGAGATAAGAGTCTGATGGACTTCAGGCTGCTTTTGATCCTCCGATCTCAGCCCCCAGCCCTTTCCAGGCAGTTGTCAGTTGACAAATCTGTCCTGGGACTGAACTCCAAAAAGAGTCCCCCAGGATGGAGCATACCCCACCCCCCTCTTCTCCACCCAGGCTGCCCAGGAGGCCCATTGTGACTCAAACAGGGCTCATTTGCAAATTCATTGGCGGGGGGGGGGGGGGGGGGGGGGGGGCGGGGGGGGGGCGGAGGCTGGGCACTTCAGATCTAGCCAGAGTACAGGTCAGCTCCCATGACTGTAGGGTTGTGGCCCCTGGCTAAGGGACCCCCCCCCAAAGCCTGTGAGGGGGGCTGTCTGAAAGCCAGTCAATCAAAGCCAGGAAACCAAGGGCCCTAAGTCCTGCCAGACCAGAACCGAGGTTCTGAGCTCTAATGCCCCTGAGAGACCCCAGAGCTCCCAGCACTAACTCCCCAGCACTGAGCTGGAGCCCCTAGTTAGGGGTATATACCCCCCTACTTGTACCTTCCAGGACAATCACCTGGAGACAGACAGACAGGCAGACAGACAGAGACAGAGACAGAGAGAGAGTACTAGGGCTTGAACTCAGGGCCTGGTCACTGTCTCCTTGCTTTTTTCCCCTCAAAGCTGGTGCTCTACTCCCTGAGCCACAGTACCATGTGTGGTTAATTGGAGATAAGAAGAGATGTGGCCAAAAGGGAATGCTACTACACTCCGTTGGTGGTGGGAATGTAAACTGGTTCAACCAATCTGCAAAGTAGTCTGGAGGTTCCTCAAAAGACTAAACATAGAGAGCTTTCCATTCCCATGCATTTACCCAAACAATCACAAACAAGGCCACACTAAAGCCACCAGCACAACTATGTTCACTGCAGCATTATTTACCATAGGTAAGATATGGGACCAACCCAGATGCCCCTCAGTAGATGAACGGATCAAGAGGAGATGGTATATATTCACAATGGAATTCTAGGCTTCCATCAGAAAGAAGGACCATTGGAGACAAGAGTCTCACAGACTTTTTTTCTTTTTTTGCCAGTCCTGGGGCTTGATCTCAGGGCCTGGGCACTGTCTCTGATTTTCTTTTGCTCAAGGCTAGCATTCTACTGCCTGATCCACAGTGCCACTTCCGGCTTCTCCTGTGTATGTGGTACTGAGGAATCAAACCTAGGGCTTCATGCCTGCTAGGCGAGCACTCTACCACTGAGCCACATTCCCAGCCCTCACAGACCTTTTCTGACCTGGCCGGCTACAAACTATAATCCTCAGATCTCAGCCTCCTGAGTAGCTAGGATGACAGGTGTGAGCCACCAACACCAGGCAGGAATATCCTTAGAAATGTTTTTGTACCCTTGTAATCTATTACAGAATAACATGTATGACTGTGTACAGTGTGTGTGTGTGTGTGTGTGTGTGTGTGTGTGTGTGTGTGGCTGCCCCAGGTGGCAGTGTTCAGCATCACCACCTCTCCTTGCCCCAATCTTGGGGATCCCTGGACAATCACACCTGCCCCCACAGAAGGCTGCCACTGGCTGAGGAAAGATGGGGGGGAGGGGGAATCTCCACTCTGTGTTCAGATCCCTTTGCTCTCAGCCACCTCAACGTTGATTGGGTCCAGGTTTGTGACCAAGAGCCAGACCAGAGTCATCTGTAAACTCCACCTGACGGCAGGGTTTCTTGGCTGACGCCTGTAGTCCTTCACAACCCAGGAGGCTGAGATCTGAGGATCAGGATTGGGGTTCCA
The DNA here is from genome assembly GCF_024711535.1 of Dipodomys merriami. Taxonomy (NCBI): domain Eukaryota; kingdom Metazoa; phylum Chordata; class Mammalia; order Rodentia; family Heteromyidae; genus Dipodomys; species Dipodomys merriami. Next base: position 4,065,774 of record NW_027206268.1, on the reverse strand, counting down.
AGCCAGCCTGGGCAGAAAAGTCTGCGAGACTTTTCTGTTCAATGAACTACCACCACCACCACCACCACCCCAAAAAAAAAAAACAGCCAGAAGTGGCACTGTGGCACAAATGGTAGAGCACCAGCCTTGAGCAAAATAAATAAGCTAAGGGTCAATGCCTAGGCCCTGAGGTCAAGCCCTAGGACCACACACGCGCGCACACACACACACACACACACACACACACACACACACACACACACACACACACACACACACACACACACACACACACAGCCTAGGACCAATCAACATTATACCTGAAGATCTGCCATGTCAGTACCTTGCCAAGCCAAATGCAGCCCCTGTCCTGGGTTTGCTGTGCGCCAGACCTCCTAGCGATGTGGAAGAGATGGACAGTGCCTTCACCGTGACCCCGCAGGAGTTGGTTCCTCTTCTCTGACCTGAATTGTACAGCTGAGATCAGGCCTTCCACATCAAGCTCTTTTGTTTTTTTTTTTTTAATGTTTTGGTACGTATTCAAGTTCACACTCCACCCAGTGTCTGAACAAAGAAAGCTTCCATGCACCAGCCATGGAGGTCTGTCTACCTCTACACAGTGGCTGGCAGTGGCTGGTCTTGAGGGGGGCGGGGGCTGCTGAAATGACCCTCTACCTCTACTCCTGACCTTAATCATTCCCACACAAGCCTCCTGGCATCGAGCCTGGTCCAGGTTATCAGGGCTCTGCTCTAGGCCTCCAAAGGTAGAGACAATCAGCACCACCACCACCACCACCCCCCCTCTCCCGGGCTCGGGCTGTTTAAACCAGAACAGTTAAAACAGGAAAATCTGCAAGGCCTGCGTTCAGGAGGAATCCGGCTATTGTTGGGTCAAGAGATGATATTTTTTGTTCCTAAAATAAAAGTTACATTTGCTGCTTTAGACACGCACGTGCATGTGTGTGTGTGCGCGCACACACACACATACATACACACACAAGCTCAGAAGGCAGCCAAAGCTGCCAAATGGGAAAGTTTCCTTTGCCATCCATGGTTGAGGCCCTCCAACAAGCCTGAATTTCTCTAGGCTTTGATGGGTACATTCACAGACGAAACTTTTGTTCATCTCTCAGGCAAAAATAAAAGGATTTCAAACTCCATTTCTCTTGCCAGACTCCAGTGGCTCCTGCCTAGAATCCTAGCCATTTAGGAGAGGCTGAGATTGGAGGATCTAGGTTCGAAACCAGCCCCAGGCAGGAAAGACCATGAGACTCTTAACTCTCATTAAAATAATAGCTAAAAAAATAATAATAATATAATAGCTAAAGCTAAAAAAAAAAAAAGCTAGAGGTCTTGTTCAAATGATAGAGTACCTATCTAACAAGTGATTCAAATCCCAGTATTATCAAAACAAAACAAAACGGAGTGGGGGGAGGGAAGGAATCCTTCTTCTAGAATTTATAGATAATAGAAACACCAGCTATATAATCTCAGCACTTGGGAAACAGAGGCAGGAAGGTCTTGAGTTCAAGGCCAGCCTGTGCTACATAGACTGTCACACAAAAAAAAACAAAACTAAGGGACTGGGAAGGCGGCTCAGTGGTAGAGCGCTTGCCTTGCATGCATGAGGCCCTCGGTTCGATTCCTCAGTACCACCTAAGCAGAAAAAGCCGGAAGTGGCGCTGTGGCCCAAGGGGTAGAGTGCTAGCCTTGAGCAAAAGAAGCTCAGGGACAGTGCCCAGGCCCTGAATTCAAGCCCCACGACTCACATACACAAAACCAACAATAAAACAACAGCTTTCAGAAACTAGCTGGAGAGGGGGAAGAGGTGGACAGGTGTAGCTCTACTGGTAGAATCCTTGTGTACCATGTGTAAGACCCAGGGTGCATCCTCCTATCCCCCGCCCAAATAAATAACAGACTCCAAGGAAAACAGGGAATCTAGGCAGATCATCAGTGGATGCATCTTACTAGCTAGTGGGGGCCCCACAGACACCTTCCTCCCCAAGTTCTTGGCCATCTGAACACCAGGGCCAGGATGGGAGGCCAGAGGCCTTGTTAGCCCTGTGTCATATGTCAGATGACTTTTTTTATTGCTATTGTCGGTCGTGGGTCTTGAACTCAGGGCTCGGCGCTGTCCCTCAGTTCTTCAGCTCAAGGTGAGTGCTCTATCACTTGAGCCACAGCGCCATTTCTGGTTTTCTAGTGATTCATTGGCGATAAAGAGTCTCACGGACTTTCCTGCCCCAGGCTGGCTTTGAACCACGATCCTCAGATCTCAGCCTCCTGAGTAGCTAGGATGACAGGAATGAACTACCAGTGCCTGGATGTCAGGTGACTTTTTAAAGACTGTCACTGGACCAGTCATCAACAGTGTTCACCTGCAAAATGCACATTGTGTGTGTGTAGAGCTTAAACTCTGGGCCTGGATGCTGTCCCTGAGCTTTTGTGTTCAAGGCTGGTGCTCTACACCGTGGAATGGAGCCTCAGCTCCACTTCTGGCTTTTTGGTAGTTCACTGGAGATAAGAGTCTCTCCAAGTTTCCTGCTCGGGCTGGCTTTGAACCTTGATCCTCAGTACTCAGCCTCCTGAGTAGCTAGGATGACAGGCGTGAGCCACTGATGCCATTTACAAAGTGCAATCTCAGGTTCCACCATACCCCATCCTTCTTGGGAAATCACACTGGCTTGGGGGAGTGGGACTTGGGGGTGACCAGGGCTAGCACCCCAAGGCAGAGGCCCCTCCAAGCGTAGAAGGCCAGCAGTCCCCGGGGTCCTCGGGTGGGTAGCTTCTGCGGGCAAGAATGACGGCCGTGAGATTCCACTCTGACTGAGTTTGTTCCATTCCGGGAGGAATAATTTGTTTCGTATTGGAATCAAAGCGCCTCTCTTGGCTCTTCTGTTTTATCTCGGCCGCTCAAGGCCCCGTGGGAAGGGGGCTCAGCCAGGGCCCAACGGCTGCTTTCCATTAGGGCCAGCATGGTCTCCATTATAACGCCAGCTCCGTGCAAGAGTCTGTCCCTGCTAACGGGACACAGCTGACCCTCCTCTGTGCCCTGACACTCCAGGGACCTGCCCCGCCCTACCCTGGTACAGATACCTCCACAGCGGGAAGAAGAACTGGGTGCCTGGAGCTCACCTCGGCCCTCAGTACATGGACCTCAGCTCCACAACAGGGCTGTCATGGTGCCTGCCATTCAGACAGCATCCCCTCCAAGGGCACTGGAGGCCTCTATCTGCTTGGTGAAAGGAAATTCACAGGTCTCTGGAAATATAGGACCACAGCCTGCCAAAGGTGATGGGGGAGGAAGAAGATATTGTAGGGTATTTCAGTTTTGTCTGAAACCTAAACCAAGCTCTGTCAACCTGGCTTTATTGTGACTCTGTGTGTGTGTGTGTGTTTGTGTGTGCCAGTCCTGGGGCTTGAACTTATGGTGGGCATTGTCCCTGAGCTCTTTTTGCTCAAGGTTAGCACTCCACTACTTTGAGCCACAGCTCCACTTACGGTTTTCTGGTGGTTCATTGAAGATAAGAGTCTCATGGACTTTCCTACCCAGGCTGGTTTCAAACCAGATCCTCAGATCTCAGCCTCCTGAGTAGCTAGGATGACAGATGTGAGCCACCAGTGCCTGGTAATGTTGTAGGTATGTTGTTGTTGTTTTGTTGTTTTTTAAACTAGTTTGGCATCAACTGCACACGTAGTCTAGTCTATCAACATACAGAATATATTTTTTTAAATTTATTATTTGTTTGTTTGTCGGTCATGGGGCTTGAACTCAGGGCCTGGGCTACCACTTGAGCCACAACACCACTTCTAGTTTTTCTGGTGGTTCGTTGGAGGTAAGAATCTCACGGACTTTCCTGCCTGGGCTGGCAGGCACCGGCGCCTGGCTCAGAAAATTTAAAAAAAAAAAAAAAAAGAAAGAAAGAAAAGAAAATCCATGTTAGACCAGTGGCTCACACCTGTCATCCTAGCTGCTCAGGAGGCTGAGATCTGAGAATCATGGTTCAAAGCCAGCCAGGGTAGGAAAGTCTGTGAAACACCTTTCTCCAAAGAACCAGCAAAAGGTCAAAAGTGGACGTGTGGTTCAAGTGATAGAGCACCAGCCTTGAGCCAAAAAAAAAAAAAAAAAAAAAGCCAAAGGAGAATTGCCCAGGCCCTGAGTTCAAGTCCTAGAAAAAGGAAGAAAAAAGCCACAGGATGAGAGAGAAGAGAATTCCAGGACAGGCCCAACCACAAGAAAGCCCTGACTGATGCCTGGCCCACCCAGTTCTGAGCAGGTGCAGCTCTGAGCAAGCGGGTGGGGAGAAGGATCTCAGGACAGCCTGGCTGCGGGGGGGGGGGGGGGGGGAAGGGGGTGTCCTCCTCGGAGAAATCCCCTACACCCCAAGTTCTGCTGCTTAGAGAAACCAGAAATCAGCTTCTCTCCCAGCATTCCCCAGGGCCTTGGGCTGCCCAGTGGCCGCATTTCAGGTGGTGCCACCATTGGCCACAAGGGGGCAGAGCAGAGCCGAAGTCGGTGACGGGTTGTGAGCAGGCAGGCTGCATTCACACACACACACACACACACACACACACACCCCACCTCACTCCACCCAGGGGCATGGCTTGGGTCAGGGGAAGGGGGCTTCCCACAAAAACTAAAGAAAGTCATCCATCCCAGAGTCCAAACACCCTCCGGGAGGGGAGGAGAGGTTCAGGGGTTATGTTTAATAATAATAATAATAGTAATAGTAATAGTTACTAGTAATGTGTTGTACAGAGAGGCTACCATAGTCTAGGTAGGTAATGAGTAGACTAGACCACCAGGTATTCATTACCTGACTAGCTACTCAGGTACTCAGGAGGCTGAGATCTGAGGATCCCAGTTCAAACTCAGCCCGAGCAGGAAAGTCCATGGAACTCTTTTTTTTTTTTTTTTTGGGGGGGGGGGTCTGGTCGTGGGGACTGAACTCTGGGCCTGGGTGCTGTCCCTCAGCTCTTTAGCTCAAGGCAAGTGTTCTACCACTTGAGCCACAGCGCCACTTCCGGTTTCCTGGTGGTTCATTGGAGATAAGATTCTCATGGACTTCTGCTGACCCGGCTGGCTTTGAACTGGGATCCTCAGATCTCAGCCTCCTGAGTGGCTGGGATGACAGGCGTAGGCCACTGACTGGTAACAACTGGTTTTTTTTTTGTTGTTGTTTTGGTTTTTTTTTTGAGGTGTCAGCAGAGCTGTCTAGATCTCAAGAGGCTGAGATGTGAGGATCCAGAATTGAAGCCAGCCTGGGGTAGGAAAGTCCATGAAACTCTTTTATCTCTAATTAACTACCAAGTAGCCAGAAGTAGAGTTGTAGCTCAAGTGGTGGAGAACCAGCGTTGAGTGAAAACAAAAAACAAAAAACTAAGAGACAAGTGTCCAGGCCCTGAGTTCAAGCCCCAGGACTGACAAAGAAAACAACAAACAATAACAAAACCAAGGACTTCAGCCAACAGGAAGTTGTGGAGCAGGTGTGGAAACCCACGCTTCCCTCCTCATCCACCATCACTTCCCTCCTCAGTGCTGCCCTCTCCCTTGTTCTTTAGAGCTCAAAGACACTTCTGGAACACAAGATCTCAGCCCCTACTGAGTCACTGGGAAAATTGATTCATCAAACGAAGGAAGCTTGGGGCATGGTGGTGCATGCCTGTAATCCCAGCACTCAAGAGGCAAAGAAGATGGGAGGATCTTGAGTTTGAGGCTAACCTGCCTAAATTGCAAGACTTTGTTTAAAAAAACAAACAAATAAACAAAAAACAACAACTAAGAGCCAGGGTAGAGCACTTGCCTGGACCTGCAAGGCCGCAGGTTTGGTCCTCAGTCCTGCAAAACAAACAACACATGGAATTGTCCTTGATTGTCTTAATGAAGCTACACCAAAGGGAAATAAAAGCTTTGGGGAATAAATATCTCCTGCTTCAGCGGCAAAGTCCCTCCCCCCCCCAAAAAAAAAACCAGGGTTATCTCTGCCCTAGCTCTAGTCCTGGAGGGAGACAGAGGACACATGGATGGAGCAGGAGGGTGAACTTTCCCCTAGAAAATGGCTCAGCCAGGATCGGGGGAGGAGAACCAACAAGTCCACACTCTCAGCTCCCAGGGAAGGAGAAAACTTCTGATGGGAATTCTGAGAAAAAACTTGCCACCGTTTTTAAAAAATATTTACATGTGGGCTGGGAAGGTGGCTCAGTGGTAGAGTGCTTGCCTCACATGCATGAAGCCCTGGGTTCGATTCCTCAACACCACATAAGCAGAAAAAGCCAGAAGTGGCGCTGTGGCTCAAGTGGTAGAGTGCTTGCCTTGCACTGAAGAGCCAAGGGACAGCGCCCAGGCCCAGAGTTCAAGCCCCATGATCAACAACAACAACAAAAATTCAGATGTCTTACACTCACTCCTGTGTCTCATTAAATCTGAATTTAAAATAGATTATATGTAGTTGATAAACAATAGATATATAGTTAGAGAACAGAAAGATGAAAAGTAGATAGCAATGATGGGTGGGTGGGTTCATAGCTGGATACAGATGATAGATGAATGAATATATGGATGGAGAGAGGATGGATGAATGACAGACGGATAGAAGATAAATGGCTGGCCGGGCGCTGGTGGCTCACGCCTGTAATCCTAGCTACTCAGGAGGCTGAGATCTGAGGATCTCGGTTCAAAGCCAGCCCGAGCAGGAGAGACCGTGAGACTCCTATCTCCAATAAACCACCAGAAAACCGGAAGTGGCGCTGTAGCTCAAGTGGTAGAGCGCTCGCCTTGAGCTGAAGAGCTGAGGGACAGCGCCCAGGCCCAGAGTTCAAGCCCCACGACCGACAAAAAAAAAAAAAAAAAGAAGATAGATGGCTGTACAGATAGATGATGGATGGGTGGATGGATGAATAGATGATAAATGGCAAGATAAGTAATAAATGGATTAAGGATAGATTGATAGATTGATAGATATGATAAATATAGATTGATGTAAATATATCATTAATAAATGATGGAAAGCTAGATAAACAATGGATGGATGGACAGAGAATGGATAGATATAGATAGATAATAGAGAACTGGTATTATGGCTTAGTGGTAGAGTGCTTGCCTAGCATGCATGAAGTCCTGGGTTTGATTCCTCAGTACCACATACACAGAAAAAGCCAGAAGTGGCACTGAGCTCAAGTGGTAGAGTGTTGGTCTTCAGTAAAAGAAGCTCAGGGACAGTGCCCAGGCACTGAGTTCAAGCCCCAGGACTGGCAAAAAAAATAAATTGTAGATTATATAAGATAGATAATAGATTTACATATATATGAGATTAATTGATAGATGATGGAAGATAGATAATTGATGGATGGAGAGATAATACATAAATAGATAAAACAGATGATGCATGAGTGGATGGATGGATAATGGATGAAGAGATGATTGATGAGGGGTATGAAGCAATCAAGGAGAGATGGACGGAAAGATGATGGATAGAGAGATGGATGGATAAATAGATGGTGCAGGGGTTGATGGGTGGATAATGGATGAAAAGATAGCTAGACAGTGGATGAATAGAGTATGCATAGATGAATAGATGATGGAAGGATAGCTAGTAGATGAAAGAGATGACTGACAGACTAGACAGACAGATAGATATATAGATAGATAGATAGATAGATAGATAATAGTGCTGGTTGGATAGGTGGATGGATTGATAGATAGAAGACAGTAATGGGTGAGCCGGGTGCCGGTGGCTCACGCCTGTAATCCTGGCTACTCAGGAGGCAGAGATCTGAGGATTGCAGTTCCAAACCAGCCTAGGCAGGAAAGTCTGTGAGACTCTTATCTTCAATAAACTATCAGAAAACCGGAAGTGGTGCTGTGGCTCAAGTGGTAGAGCGCTCACCTTGAGCTGAAGAGCTGAGGGACAGCGCCCAGGTCCAGAGTTCAAGCCCCACAACCAAAAACAAAAACAAAACCCAGAAGATAGTAATGGATGGATAGATAGATGGATGGATGGATAGAAGATAGCGATAGATGGATAGATAGAGGATGGTGATGGATGGATGGATAGATAGAACATAGTGATGGATGGATAGATGGATGGATGGATAGATAGATAGTGATGGATGGATGGATAGACAGAGGATAGTGATGGATGGATAGATAGAAGATAGTCATGCATAGATTACCCATAGATAATGGATAGAGGGACAGATAGATAATGATGGATAGATTATGCCTAGATAGACAGATGGGCAGACAGACAGACAGATACATAGATACGTAGTTACATAGATAGTGATGGGCAGGTCATGCATGGATAGATGATAGATGGACCAGGGGAGCAAGTGGCCCCTTGGAGGCCTCCCCCACCCCACCCCGCCCCGTCCATGGCGTGCCAACCCCAACAGAGACCACCCTGATGGGCGCAGCGCACCTCCCCCGCTCTCCAGGCCCCCCCCTGCACCCCCCCCCCCCCCCCCGCACAGTCCAGGGGCAGCCCCCCCCCATGAAGGGGACCAGCCCGGCCTCACCCAGGTGCAGTGCGCCGCGCGGCCGCCAGGGGGCGCGCGGACCCCGGCCAGCGGGAGCCCGGGGCTGCCAGGGGGGCGCCGCAGGGCCTGGTCTCGAAGGGCCTCCCCTTCCCCCCCCCCCCCAACTTCCTGCGGGGAGAAGGGATCAGTGGGGGGTAAACAAGCCCCCGCCCCCCCCAAAAAATAGATTGAGAGGTCTTTGGTCTGGAGAGGCAGGCCCTGCAGATGACGTCATGGGAGAAGGCACCTGCACCCCCACTTTGTCCTCCCCCCCTCCCTTCTACCCCTGCAGTTCCAGGGGCGACCGCCAGGGGCGCTGTGGGGGCGGCCTCCAAGGGTGTGTGTATGTGTCTGTGTCTGTGTCTGTGTGTCTGTCTGTGCCAGTCCTGGGGCTTGAACTCAGGGCCTGGACACTGTTCCTGAGCTTTCTTTTGCTCAAGGCGAGCACTCTACCACTTGAGCCACAGCACCACTTCCAGCTTTTTCTGTGTATGTGGTGCTGAGGAATCAAACCCAGGGCCTCATGCATTCCAGGCAAACACTCTACCACTGAGCCACCTTCCCAGCCCCACTTTTAGCTTTTTTTTTTTGCTCAACTCTGGCACTCTTACCACTTGTGTCACAGCTCCACTTCTGGAGATGAGAGTCTCGTAAACTTCCCCTGCCTGGGCTGGCTTTGAACTGAGATCCTCAGATCACAGCCTCTTGAGTAACTAGAATGACAGGAGTGAGGCACTGGGCCTGGCTGGACCATTTTTGTTGTTGTTTGTTTTGTTATTTTTAGAGACAAAGTGTCCTAGCCACTCAGGAGGCTGAGATCTGAGGATCTCCGTTCAAAGCCAGCCGAGAGCAGGAATATCTGTTAGACTCTTATCTCCCATGAACCACCAGAAAACTGGAAGTGGCACTGTGGCTCAAATTGTAGTGCATTCGCCTTGAATTGAAGAGCTGTCCCTACAGCGCCCGGGCCCAGAGTTCAAGCCCAAGACCGACAATAAATAAAAAATAAAGAGACAGAGTGATCTGGAAGCCAGGGGCATGAGATCTCTCCAGGCTTCTATTTTTACAAACAAGGGATCGGGAGAGAGATTCATCTTTGAGGTGACTCAGGATGGAGGCCTCCACTCCTCTCTCCCCACCCCTCCCAATGCAGTTAAGAAACCATCAGTGTTTGCAAATAATGCAAAGTTGTTTTGTTTCTGTCCTCCAATCTGATTATTCCCACGGAGGGAGCAGAGTCAAGGCCAAACAATCCAAAATAATGGATAACATGGATATGTTTGGTTGTAAATGCCCTGGGATGATTTTTAATAGTAAATTCGAGTTGGTATTCACTGTATTAGTAATTCCCAAGTACAAATAAACTCATTAATCCAGGGATGTATTCCCCATTGGGAAGCTACAGATGGCTTTTGAAGGGTCTTCCCAGCAGAAAACTTCTTCTCCCTGCCCTCCTGGAGTGTTCCAGAAACTTGGCCAATCAAATGTTTTTCTCCTCAGTCTTGATGTTTGAACAGACTGATGGTGGGCATGATCTTTGCTCTTAGTGGCTAAGAATTGAGTCCTAAAGATCAAAAGGGAATTTAGGGTCCACTAGTCAAGTCAAAATAAAGACACAGGAACTCAATTCCTTCGTTAACTCACTCAAGCATCGATGAATCAGGTAGTGTGCACCATACACTACCCTGGGTATTTGTCCAGATTCATTTCATTGAGCAGATGGGGACAGATGCAAAACCTTTCAAGAAATTTGCTTAGGCCGGGAGCTGGTGGTTCACGCCTGTAATACTAGCTATTCAGGAGGTTGAGAACAGAGGATTTCAATCAAAGCCACACCCAGGCAAGAAAGGCTATGTATGAGACTCATCTCCACTTAACTTCCAGAAAACCAGATGTGGAGCTGTGGCTCACATGGTAGAGCTTTAACTTTGAGAGAGAAAAAAAAATAAAAAGCTCAGGACTGTGCCCAGGCCCTGAGTTCAAGCCCCAGGAGTGGCACACAATGAAAAGCAAATACACAAATAAATGAATGGCTAGTGCCAAGGGCTCACATCTGATGTTAATGCTAGTTACTCAGTCAGGAAGCTGAGATCTGAGGATCGTGGTTCAAAGCCAGCCAGTGCAGATAATTCCTAGAGACTATTTCCACTTAACCAGCTGAAAGCCAAAAGTGGAACTGTGAGTCAAACGGTTGAGTACAAAAAGCCAAATGAGAGTGTGAAGTTCTGAGATACACACACACAGAGAAATAAACAGAGTTATTGGGATCATTAGAAACAACAAATCCTAACGGGGCGCTGGTGGCTCATGCCTGTCATCCTAGCTACTCAGGAGGCTGAGATCTGAGGATCATGGTTCAAAGCCAGCCCAGGGAAAGAAAATTCATGAGACATTCTGATCTCCTATGAACCACCGGAAGTGGCTTGTGGCTCAAAGTGGTAGAGCTCGGGGGCCTTGAGCTAAAGAGCTCAGGGACAGCGCCCAGGCCCACAGTTCAAGCCCCACGACTGACAAAAAAGAAAAAGAAGAAACGCTCAGCACAAGGTATGATAGATCTAGAAAATAGCATTTATTTATTCCAGCCAGAGCCAGCCTCCCGCAGATCTCCTGAGAGCTGTGTATTGCGTGCTGGCCCCAGGGTGCTCAGAAATGAGTCAAATGTCAGTTTCCAGCCCAAATTGCCCTGAGGGTTAATTCCCGGTGCTTCTCATTGCTCAGCCTTTCACCATCTCTTGCAACAACTGATAGATAGTAGCACGAACCCAACGTTGGTCAATTTTTCACCATTGGTTGCCAAACCGACCTCACTTCCTGCAAACTAACCTCATTTCTGTTTTCGATAGGGCTCTCGGGTTCAGAGAATACTGAGGACACAGTGGATCTAGATTCTGCGAGAGGGCTGATAATGGGGCCTGTGGTCTCTCTGCGGCCACGAAGGCCGAGCAGTTAGCAAGACTTCTAACTGGCCTAAATGATCCCTTTCCAAACCCATTGACAGAGCTGAGAAGGTTGGCTGTGAGAACCTGGAAATTAAAACCAGTGTGGTCATGAAAAAAAATATCTCTGGGCTGGGAAGGTGGCTCAGTGGTAGAATGCTGGCCTGACATGCATGAGGCCCTGGGTTCGATTCCTCAGCACCACATAAACAGAAAAAGCTGGAAGTGGTGCTGTGGCTCAGGTGGCCTAGAGCGCTAGCCTTGAGTACAAAGAGGCTCAGGGACAGAGCCTAGGCTGTGAGTTCAAGCCCCAGAACTGACAAAAAAAGGAATATATTTATTTATTTATTTATTTATTTATTTATTTATTTATTTATTTATCTGATGCCACTTGGGGAGGGGAGAGGAGGAGTCTTGGGTGGGGGAGATTGGCTTGTGTGATTACAGAAGGTGAGAACTCACAGAAGAAACATGTGACTGGCCAGCCCCCATACCTGTGAAACATGACAGCTCTGGTCTGGCCACCCCAGGCCAAATACTTCCTCCATGACAAGAGGAAGGGGCTGGGCGCTGCTGCCTCACACCTGTCATTTCAGCGACTCAGGAGGCTGAGATCTGAGGATTGCAGTTCAAAGCCAGCCCAGACAGGAAACTCCGTGAGACCCTTATCGCCAGTAAACCACCAGAAAATGGGAAGTGGCGCTCTGGCTCAAAGTGGTAGAGCGCTCGCCTTGAGCTGAGGAGCTGAGGGACAGCGCCCAGGCCCAGAGTTCAGGCCCCACAACTGACCAAAGAAAAAAAAAGGGTGGGGGGAGGAAGGGATGATGCAGAACACGATCTCTGAAAGTTATGAATGGCAACCCAGGACTGATTCCCCTCTCCCCCCCCCCTGCGCTGTTGAACCCCCTCCTCTAATGGAAGCCGCAGGTCTGGGGCCTGGTGTCCATCTGGGGCCTGCTCCACCCTCTCTCCTCGTGGGCAAAATGCACATTTTGTTCCACTTGCCATTTGCTTTGCCATGAGTAGACTGCTCTGCTCATCCTTGTCTGAGTCCGGCCTTGAATTGTTTCTCCGAGAAAATCAAGCACTCCCTCACCCGAACCCCCGACCCCCGCCCCCAATCTCGGGTCCCAAATCTGGCCAACCCATGAGAGGACACCTGAACGATGGAGACTTAGGGGGGGCATCAGGAGCATGGGCTCAACCCAACAGCGAGAGACTCAGGACCTGCAGGCATTTGAGTTAGTCACACACCCCAAAGGCTGAGAGTCTACAGTCAAGTGTGCCCTATTTTTTTTCTCAGCCTTGGGGCTTGACTCAGGGCCTGGGCGCTGTCCTCGAGCTTTTCTGCTCAAGGCTAGCACTCTACCACTTTGAGCCACAGCACCACTTCTGGATTTGAGTGGTTCATTGGAGTTAAGAATCTCACAGGGATGGTTCTATCCAGGCTGGTTTCGAACCATGATCCTCAGATCTCAGCCTCCTGAGTAGCTAGGATGACAGGCGTGAGCCACTGGTGCCTGGCCATTTATTTATTTATTTTTAATGGGGTAAGCTTATATTTTCTTAGAACTGAGCTATATCTCTTTTTTTTTTTTTTTTTTTTGGTCCGGTCGTGGGGCCTGAACTCTGGGCCTGGACGCTGTCCCTCAGCTCTTCAGCTCAAGGCTAGCGTAGAACTGAGCTATATCTCTATGGCAGAAAAGAAGTGATTTAGGAGTGAGGGTAGGGGGAAGACTAATTTAAATCTTGGCTGAAGACTTAAACCTTGCTAAATATCTGGGTTTGTGCCTGCATGTGCCCAAACTATTTATAAGAAATGAGTAATCAAGGGGCTGGGAAGGTGGCTCAGTGGTAGAGCACTTGCCTTGCATGCCTAAGGCCCTGGGTTTGATTCCTCAGCACCACATAAGCAAAAAGAAAAAAGCAGGAAGTGGCGCTGTGGCTCAAGTGGTAGAGCGCTAGCCTTGAGCTGAAGAGCTGAGGGACAGCGCCCAGGCCTAGAGTTCAGGCCCCACAACCAGACCCAAAAAAAAAAAAAAAAGAAATGAGTAATCAAATCATGCTACAAGGACACCATTATTATTTTATTATTTTCTTAATTGCCTGTTTTGTTTTCCTTTTGTGGTACTGGGGAGTGAACTCAGATCTTGTGAGTTGTGAGGCAGGTACTCTACCACCCAGCCATGCTTTGGGCCCTTTTTTCATTTTTTGCTCTGTTTTTGTCAGTCTTGGGGCTTGAACTCAGGGCCTGGGCGTTGTCCCTGAGCTTTCTTTGGCTCAAGGTTAGCACTCTACCACATGAGCCACAACATCACTTCTGGATTTTTTCTGTGTAGATGGTACTAAGGAATCGAACCCGGGGCTTCATGCATGCTAGGCAAACCCTCTACCACTGAGCCACTTTCCCAGTCCACCAGACAGCCTTTCTGCCGCCTCCCTTTGCCCACAGAACCCTGTGCGCTGAGCCAAGGCGCTGCCCAGGGCCCAGGGCAGGGGCAGCTCCAGGCTAAGCAGGCCTAACCTCCAGCTGGCTCTCCTCAAGGAACCCGGAATGCTGCCTAGCCTGTCCTACAGGCTGTCTGTGTCTGCGCACTTGTCTTTCTCTGAGTGACATTCTGCCTCCAAAGCAAGGCTCAGCTGTGACACAGCACCAGGGTCCTGCCCTTCTGCTGCCCACCCTCCCCCGACCCTGGCCTGAGCAGAGCATCGGGGTGGGTTGGGGTGGTGTGTGTGTGTGTGTGTGTGTGTGTGTGTGTGCTGTGTCCAAAAACAAAAAGAAAAACAAAACAAACAGCTGGGAGCCAGTGGCTCACACCTGTCATCCTAGCTACCCAGGAGGCTGAGATCTGGGATCATGGTTCAAAGCCAGCCCAGGTAGGAAACTCCATGAGACTCTTATCTCCAAATAACCACCAGAAAAGCAGACGTGGTGCCGTGGCTCAAGTGGTAGAGTACTAGCCTTGAGCTGAAGAGCTGAGGGACAGTGCCCAGGCCCAAGCCCCGCAACTGACAAAAAAAAAAAAAAAAAAAAAGACAAGTTAGCTAGTATGCACATCTTCCAAAGATGGGATTGTTTCTTGTTGCTGTTGGTCATGGGGCTTAAACTCAGGGCCTGGGCGCTGTCCCTCAGCTCTTCAGCTCAAGGCAAGTGCTCTACCACTTGAGCCACAGCACTACTTCTGGCTTTTTCTGCTTATGTGGTGCGAACCCAGGGCCTCATGCATGCGAGGCAAGCACTCTACCACTGAGCCACCTTCCCAGCCCCTCCCTGAGTTCTTTTGATCAAGGCTAGTGCTCTACCACTTTAAGCCACTTCTGGTCTCTCTGGCTGGGAATGTAGCTTAATGGTACAGTGCTTACCTAGCATTCATGAAGCCCTGGGTTCGATTCTTTAGTACCACATACACAGAAAAAGCCGGATGTAGTGCTGTGACTCAAGTGTTAGAGTGCTAGCCTTGAGCAAAAGAGGCTCAGGGACAGTGCCCAGACCCTGAGTTCAAGCCCCAGGGCAGGCCAAAAAAAAAAAAAAAAAAAAGGTCTCATAGACTTTCCTGCCTGGTCTGGCTTTGAACTACAATCCTCAGACCTCAGCCTCCTGACTGCTGAATAGCTAGAATGACAGGCGTGAGCCACTGGTGCCCTGCAGAACTTTTCTAATAATATATAAAAAGGATTTTTTTTTTTTTTTGCCAGTCAGTCCTGGGGCTTGAACTCAGGCACTGTCCCTAGGCTTCTTTTGCTCAAGGCTGGTACTCTACCACTTGAGCCACAGCACCACTTCTGGCTTTTTCTGTTGATGTGGTACTGAGGAATCGAACCTGGGACTTCACGCACGCTAGCTGAGCATTCCACTACTAAGCTTCCTTCCTTCCTTCCTTCCCTTTCTTCTGCTTGACTTCAAAGAGTCTCTATCTCCAAGTGCAGGGATTATAGGTATGTATCACCACACCCAGTCCAACTAACAATTTCTATTCTGGCTAATGTCTGGCTCCGTGTAATCTTGCATGTGAGTAAAATGACACAAGCTGCTGACTCCTGTCATCCTTTCAACAGCCATACCATAAATATCTGGCAGAGGTGACGCAGCATACCTTCCTGAAAGCAGCCCATCTCCATACTTCCTCATTGTTACCCACAGAGGCATCTGGGCCCATTCTACACTGCCAGCCACACCCGGTCGCCAAACAAACAAACAAACAACCAGAAAATAAAGATCTTGGGTTTCCAAGTTCCCTTCAGGGCTCTAGTGGCTCGGGCCTGTCACCCTAGCTACTCAGGAAGCTGAGATCTGAGGATCCAGATTTGAAGCCAGCCTGGGCAGGAAAGTTTGGGAGACTCTTATCTCCAGTTAACCAGCAAAAGGCTTCACGTGGAGGTGTGGCTCTAGTGGTAGAGCGCCAGCCTTGAGTGGAAAAGCTCCCTCCTCTCCACTCCCACCGAAGGTCCCTGCTTCCCAGGCAGGATTAGGAATTACCAGGGAGCCTCTCAGGGAGAGGTGTTTGGCACTTGCTTGGCCGTGGCAAACCTGGATGCTGTGGCTCTGACTCACCAGTCCCCCCAGGCGCCGATACCCAGATATTCAGGAGTTATCAGGCCACTGCACTGGCTGTAAAACTCCAGGCAGGCTGTTAATTTCCTCCCCTCATCTCTAGACCCATGCCCCAGCACCGTGCTGACTCCCACCACCAAGTTCTTCACTGCCCAGTCTTCCTTTCAGCACGGAGCTCTTCAAATATTGGGAACTAATTTCCCAACACTTTATCCTCCACTGATTTCTATAATCCTCCCATCTGGGACCTGCTCTCTCTCTCAGGCTTCAAGGTCCTGGTAATTACTTATCCTTTCTAACTCAATTACAGGAGTTTATTTATTTATTTCAACTTCCTCTTTCCTTTCATTGTTAAAGCCAGAAGGAGAATTGGATTAAGGACCTGAGATATCTCAGAACTCCCTTCCTGGTTGGGCCTCGTTCCCTAGAGATCTCATTTCCAACCAGTTCTACCCCACCCACCTCACTCTTTGTCATTCCACCTGCAAAAGGAAAAAATGAAGCCCAGGCTCTGGTGGCTCACAATGCCAGTGATCCTAGCTACTCAGGAGACCCAGATCTGAGGATCATGGTCCAAAGCTAAGCCCACACAGGAAAGTTTGTGAGACTCACCACCAAATAGTCAAAGTGGCGCTGTGGCTCAAGTGGTAGAGTGCTAGCCTTGAGCAAAAAAAGCTCAGGGACAGCATCCAGGCCCTGAGTTCAAGCCCCAGGACCCCCCCGCCCACACACACACACTTAGAGGCATATATAAGAGTCTGGGGGCCAGATACCCGTGGCTCATGCCTGTAATCCTAGCCACTCAGGAGGCTGAGATCTGAGGATCAAAAATTCAAAGCCAGGGCTGGGAAGTTGGCTCAGTGGTAGAGTGCTTGCCTTGCATGCATGAGGCCCTGGGTTTCATTCCTCAGTACCATAAAAACAGAAAGAGCCAGAAGTGGTACTGTGGCTCAAGTGGTAGAGTGCTCGCCTTGAGCTGAAGAGCTCAGGGACAGAGTTCAGGCCCAGAATTCAATCCCCACGACAGACGAAAGAAGAAAGAAGAAAGAAGAAAGAAGAAAGAAGAAGAAGAAGAAGAAGAAGAAGAAGAAGAAGAAGAAGAAGAAGAAGAAGAAGAAGGAGGAAGAAGGAAGAAGGAAGAAGGAGAAGGAGAAGGAGAAGGAGAAGGAGAAGAAGGAAGAAGGAAGAAGGAAGAAGGAAGAAGAAGAAGAAGAAGAAGAAGAAGAAGAAGAAGAAGAAGAAGAAGAAGAAGAAGAAGAAGAAGAAGAAATGAAAAAGAGTGTGGAAAAGGAGCATCCGGACCTGTGAGCAGCTCTTTGTCTTTGTAAATCCCATCTAGAGTTGAGAGCAGGATTTTTTTTTTGGGGGGGGGGAATGAAGTGGGGGAGAAGCATTCATTTGTTCATTCATTCAACGAATAAGGCTTTGAGACACTTCCAAGTGTCAGGCCCCACGCTGGGCAGCATTGTGAGACAGATGAGGTGAATGAGATGGGGAGTTTGTTCCCCTGGGACACTCAGGGTTTGGGGGTGGGGGTAGCCCAGACAATGAGCGTCCAGTGACAGACGTGGCAGAGAACCGTGGGAGAAATACTATCCACCCCCCAACACACACACACACAAATTTCCCCTTTCCACAATCATCAGACCTACACCTCCAACTCCCAAAACAGAAGCTTAGAGCTCAGAGCAGCCTACTTACTCAGGAGTAATGGAGACTGGGTCCAAAGACCTCACAGTGAACTCCCTACACTGCATCCAGGGGATTGTGCTCGCGTGCGCTCTCTGTCTGTCTGTCTGTCTCTCTCTCCCTCCCTCCTCTCCATCTGTCTCCTCTCTCTGTCTCTGTCTGTCTCTCTGTCTCTCTCTCTGTTTAATTCACTAAGTAATTAATTTGTGCTGATCCTGGGGCTTGAACTCCGGGCCTGAGCACAATCTCTGAGCTTTTGTGCTCAAGGTTGGTGCTCTACCATTTGAGCCACAGCTTCACTTCTGGCTTTTTTTTTTTTTTTGCCGGGGGGGGGGTAGTTTATTGGTGTTTAAGAGTCTCGTGGACTTTCCTGCCCAGGCTGGCTTCCAACTGTGGGTCCTCAGATCTCAGCCTCCTGGGTATTTAGGGTAACAGGTTAGGCATGGATACCCAGCTGATTGTTCTTTCTTTCTTTCTTCCTTTCTTCCTTCCTTTCTTTCTTTTCTTTCTTTCTTTTTTTTTTTGGGTCCGGTGGTGGGGCCTGAACTCTGGGCCTGGGCGCTGTCCCTCAGCTCTTCAGCTCAAGGCTAGCGCTCTACCACTTGAGCCACAGCGCCACTTCCGGCTTTTTTCTTTGTGCTTATGTGGTGCTGAGGAATCGAACTCAGGGCCTCAGGCATGCAAGGCAAGCGCTCTACCACTGAGCCACCTTCCCAGCACTCTTTCTTTCTTTCTTAAATTTTGGGCCTGGGCGCTGTCCCTCAGCTCTTCAGCTCAAGGCGAGCGCTCTACCACTTGAGCTACAGCACCACTTCCGGTTTTCTGGTGGTTTATTGGAGATAGGAGTCTCACGGTCTCTCCTGCCCGGGCTGGCTTTGAACCGCGATCCTCAGATCTCAGCCTCCTGAGTAGCTAGGATTACAGGCGTGAGCCACCAGCGCCCGGCTCTTTCCTAAATTTTTTTAAATTTTATTTTTTGTTGGTCGTGGGGCTTGAACTCTGGGCCTGGGCCCTGTCCCTTAACTCTTCAGCCTCAAGGCCAGTGCTCTACCACTTGAGCCACAGCACCACTTCCAGTTTTCTGGTGGTTCATTGGAGATAAGAGTCTCACAGACTTTCCTGCCTGGGCTGGCTTTGAACTGCAATCCTCAGATCTCAGCCTCCTGGGTAGCTGGGATGACAGGTGTGAGCCACTGGTGCCTGGCCATGATTTGAGTCTTTACTCTGGTGTGAGTCTTTTTGTTCCTTCTCCAGGCCAGCTAGCCAGATGGCACCCTCGGAAGTTACCACAACCAAACCTCTAACACCCACTTGGTCTCTCCAAATCCACTTTGGCTCCTGATCACCAGCCTGGATGCTTATACTAGAGCCTAGATTTTGCCATCTCCTCCCAGCTACTGCCCTCTGGTTGCCACATTCTTTCCCTGAGCCTCACCTCAGCCTGGAGCCTAGAGGCTAGGTGAGCAGAGGTGAGAAAAAGTTACCTGTCCTAAGGCTCCCAACAGAGAGACTTGGGTCACTTCCTCATTTCCAGCAGGACCATAAAGCTGAGAAAGCTCTGTAGTAGATCTTTATCATTTTGTTGTGTTTTGCTTAGCTTTCCTGAATACTGGGGTTTTACATCCTCTTTTGCAGAGTGATGGTAAGAGGACTCATTGTTGTTATTTATGTATTAATTGTGCTGGTCCTGGGACTTGAACTCAAGACCTCACACTCTTGCTTAGCTTTGTATTCTCCAGGCTCAGGCCTACCCCTTGAGCCACACCTCCACTTCTGGCTTTTTTTTTTTTTTTTTTTGGTCGGTTGTGGGGCTTGAACTCAGGGCCTGGGCGCTGTCCCTCAGCTCTTCAGCTCATGGCAAGCAATCTACCTCTTGAGCCACAGCACCACTTCTAGCTTTTTCTGTTTATGTGGTACTGAGGAATCAAACCCATGGCCTCATGCATGCAAGGCAAGCACTCTACCATTGAGCCACTTTCCCAGCTCCCTGAAGAGAGTTTTTAAACACAGGAAATAACAATATAAAATAAAAACCGATTAGGCACAGTGAGTAGCACTCATAGGAAGCACTTGATCACTAAATTTACATTTCAGCAGACAGAATTACCAGGGCAAATCCTTCTAAGTCCTGAGCTACAGTGCAAAATGCATCTCTCAAGGAGGGGGCGGGGAGGGGGGGGGAGGTGGCAAGAAAATCGTTTAAGGAAAGCTGCATTCAGCTTTGTCTGTCTGGAACTGTGGTAAAAGGTGGGAGTAGGAAGGCGGCTGGCTCCTCATACCTGTAATCTCTGCACTATGGAGGCAGAGAGGCAGAAATTCAAGACCAGCTTGGAGCTACATAGAAAGGCTCTGTTAAAGGAGGAAGAGGAGGAAGAGGAAAATGAAAAGGAGGAGAGGGGAGGAAGTAGAGGGTGGAAGAGCAAATAAAAGGAGGAGGAGGAGGAGAAGGGAGGAGGAGGAGGAGAAGGAAGAGGAGGAGGAGGGGCACAGGAGGAGGAGGAAGTTGTTGTTGATGATGATGATGATGATGATGATGATGATTCCACTTCCAAGTCCTCCCCAGATGTGCATCTTTGGAAAATAACACCTGCAAAGCTCATTGAATGAACCCGAGGGGAAGTGCAGGCACAATTTCCGGATGCTGTTATAGGGAGAGCTCTGGATTTCTGTGCTTTGCTTGGCCTGTGTTACATCCTCCAGGCCATTTAATCCTATGAACCGTCAGGTGTGTTTTCCCTGTTCTTCCCCGACCTTCTTCTCCTTTTTAAAATAACAGATGACCTAATGGGGTTCAACACTGACGATCATTTTTGGTTTGTTTTTAAATCTTGCTGCCATGAACGCCATGCCTTAGGCCTTGAGTGGCATCTTCTCAGAAAGCAGTGAACAGGCTATCATCATGGAGGGAGGTGGGGGGACTGAGTGGTGTGGTAGGCACAGGGGTACTGGCCCCAAAGAGATGGCATCTGATTTCCTGTTTCAGCACCGTGCTACGTGGTGGTTGCATGTGAAGGAGAGGACTATGTATTTGCTGAAGATTTATGCAGCAAGACCCCGGGTTTAAGTGCTTGAAATCCAGGTGCAATGCTCCGGGTTTGATCCCTAGTTACCTCCCCCCAAATTTTTTTAATTTTTTGGTGCCACTATTAGAGCACTGTCCCTTAGCTTTTGGGCTCAAGGCTGACCCTCTACCACTTGAGCCACACCTCCACTTCTAGGTTTTCACACAAGTTAACTGGAGGTAAAAGTCTTCTGGACTTTCTTGGCCTCAAACCTTGATCCTCAGATCTTGGCCTTCTAAGTATCTAGCTAGGATTACAGGTGTGAGCCTCCAGCACCCATCTCCTGACCTTTGACTTGTACATATTGGTGCCACTGCTTCATGAATGGCAGAATGACAGGCCTGCACTATCACACCAGACATTTTTTTTTTTTTTTTTGGGTGGCTTTGAACTCTTGGAGTTTAATTGATTTTCTGGCTTTGGCCTCCTGAGTAACTGAGATTTCAGGGAGGAATCTCTGTGGCCAACTTTTTCACTACATATCATCATCATCATCATCATCATCACCACCTTCGTCTTTGGTTGTCCAACTCTTTTTTTTTTTTTTGGTCCGGTCGTGGGGCCTGAACTTTGGGCCTGGGTACTGTCCCTCAGCTCTTCAGCTCAAGGCTAGCGCTCTACCACTTGAGCCATAGTGCCACTTCCGGCTTTTTTCTTTTTTCTTATGTGGTGCTGAGGAATCGAACCCAGGGCCTCAGGCATGCAAGGCAAGAGCTCTACCACTGAGCCACCTTCCCAGCCCTCAAATATATTTTCTTTATAAGGTGGAGACAGAACAATGGAAAAGTAACTGATTAGTTCATCTTAGGTTATCATTTCTGTAAAAAGATTAAAGCCTAGGAAACTTCAGGATCAGGGCTGTGGAAATTAAGGAAATTTGGCCCTCATCTCCATAGTGCTGATTTCTCTGCAGGTGGGATAATCAGTTTACTGTGAGCTGGGTAGCAAGGATCTGTACAGGGAGTGACCTCGATTTGATTTTTAGCCTAGTCTGAGCAGGAGCTTAGTCCAAAACAATGGCCTTCTGCAATTTCTACTTAACAATGGGGAAGATTATTTCTAGTTCCTGTATAGCCTGCTGCCTTTCCTGGCACAGCTCTCCTTCATGTGTGGCTTTTTTTTTTTTTTTCTTCTTCTTTTTTTGGTGCTGGTACTGGAGCTGGAACTCAGGGCCTAAGCACTGCCCCTTAGCTTTTTTTGGTCAGTAGTGGGGTTTGCATTCTGGGCCTGGGTGCTGTCCCTCAGCTCTTCAGCTCAAGGTAAACACTCTACCACTTAAGCCACAGCGCCACTTGTGTTTTTCTGGTAGTTCATTGGAGATAAGAGTCTCACGGATTTTCCTGCCCCGGCAGGCTTTGAACCATGATCCTCAGATCTCAGCCTCCTGAGTAGCTAGGATGACAGGTGTGAGCCACTGGCACCTAACAATGCTGCAACTCTCAAATGCTGCCATTGAGCTTTTTAAAAATTAGTACTAAGGTTGAATCTAGGGTGTTGTACATTCTAAGCAAGTGATTTATACTAAAGAACATCTGGTAATGTGGTTTGGTGGTAGGTTGTTTGGCTAGCATGCATGAAGCTCTGGGATGGATTCCTCAGTACCACATACACGGAAAATGCCAGAAGTAGTGCTGTGGCTCTCCTGGTAGAGTGCCAGCCTTGAGCAAAAGCAGCTCAGAAACAGTGCTCAGGAACAGTGCCCAGGCCTTGAGTTCAAGTCCCAGAACTGGCAAATGAATAAATAAATAATAACATCTCCAGCCTTTATCCTGATCTTTTTTTTCCCTTCCTTTTAAAAATCTCTTAAATGACCGTATTCCTTCCTACTCTTATCTCCACTGTTCTTTCTGATTGGGAGAGGTTCCTCCCTGGTTACAGTTGGCTCTTCTTCAAACCGGAAGCTATTTGTTCCTTCCTTAGGGGACCCTTTGCTTCCCTTCTAGGTTAATTTCCTTATTATCATTTGCTTTCACAATTATCAGTCATTCTCCCTCCCCCCCCACACACTTATGACACTTAGTGGTAATTTGCAGTTAATCGTGGGATGACTTCATTAATGACTTGTTTCTTCCTGTGCACCCTAAGCTGCAGAGATGGAATTGTTTTGTTCATCCATGTCTCCATTATCCAGCCCAAAGCCTCAGCCTGAGTGGCTAGGACTGAGGCACTTGGTTTTGGAGTGCCAGTGAGGAATACTGAGGATATGGGTACTGTCTCTTAGCTTTTTTTCTTTCTTTCTTCCTTTTTTTTTTTGGGCCAGTCCTGGGGTTTGAACACTGGGCCTGGGCGCTGTCCCCGAGCTTCTTTTGCTCAAGGCTGGCACTCTACCACTTGAGCCACAGCACTACTTCTGGCTTTTTCTGTGTATGTGGTACTGAGGAATTGAACCCAAGGCTTCATGCATGATAGGCAAGCACTCTACCACTAAGCCACCTTCCCAGCCCTCTTTTAACTTTTTTTCCACTCAAGGCTGACACTCTTAACACTTGGCTTTGAACCCTGATCCTCATATTTTAGCTTCCTGATTACGTAATCCTTGGGTGCCTGGCCACATTTGGTGTTTTTTTTTATTTTAAATACTATTTAAATTTTTAATTTTCTTTTTTTCTTTTTTTTGTCGGTCGTGGGGCTTGAACTCTGGGCCTGGGCGCTGTCCCTCAGCTCTTCAGCTCAAGGCGAGCGCTCTACCACTTGAGCCACAGCGCCACTTCCGGTTTTCTGGTGGTTTATTGGAGATAGGAGTCTCACGGTCTCTCCTGCCCGGGCTGGCTTTGAACCGCGATCCTCAGATCTCAGCCTCCTGAGTAGCTAGGATTACAGGCGTGAGCCACCAGCGCCCGGCTTAATTTTCTATTTATTCTCTCTCTCTATATATATACATTCTCAGTGGGGCTTGAACGCAACACCTTTGCTTTCTACTAGGCTTTACTTATAGATTCTGTGTCCACATGGAGGTATTCTAGGGGCAGAGGGTACCCTACAGGAGCTTTACAATAGGTAAATATTCAGACAAACATTGTATTTTTTTAAAAAAGGATCTAACCCCAGCCTTCACGCATTCGAGGCAAGCACTCTACCCCTGAGCTCTCACCCTGCCCCTAGCCCCACAATGCTCGTTTTGCAAGCAAAGTCGTTACATCTAAGCTTCTCAGTAAAGGCAGGACTGTGAAATTTCCCTGCTGCTGCTGCTGCTGCTGATGTAAGACCACAGGAAGATAAGGTAGACAAAAAGGGGGTGGGTGGGTTGGGCCACAGGTAAGGCTCCCTGCAGACAATTGCTCCAGGTGTCTGTATCTTAAACCTGGGAGGGAGTCCTGGGGAGGGGGGGGGAGGCTGGCTTGCGGGGGGGGGGGGGTGCAGAGCGCCTGCGCAAGGTCCTAGGTTCAATTCCACCCCCCCCCCCAGCCCAGGTTGACCAAAGAGGGGGACAAAAAATCTTGGGCTCTAAAGTCTTTGACGTGTCCTCCGAAGGGATCGTCCACCGCGCAGTCACGCCGTGGCTAGCTCTGGCCCCGCACCTCCATCCAAACCCAGGGGAAGAATCTGGGGAGCAATGAAGTGGGGAGCGGTGGTGGGGACGGGGAGAGGAGGAGTGTACCCAGGAAGTGGGAGAGGGAGGGCGCAGAGGCTCCCAAGACCCAGGACAGGTGCTTGGGGGTACTGTCCTAAAAAAACAACAACCCCCCGCTCGCTTGGGGAATTCCATTCGCCGCAAACAACCCCCCCCCACTCCCCGCCCCGAACCTGATGGCGGACCAGCCGGGTGGAGAGACGGAGCCGCCGGGCTCTGCGGCGCGGCGCGGCACGGCGCGGCGGTCAGCTGGTGCAGCCGCGGAGGCCAGCGATTGGCTCTCACGCGAGTGGGCGGAGCGATGGGCGTGTCCGCGCAGGGGAGGGCGGGGTTTGGGGGCGCGCGCGCACGGCGCGGGCGGCGGCGGCGGCGCGCGCGCGCGCACACGAGCCGGCGGTCGGTGTTTGGCAGCGGCGGCGGCTGTGGCGGAGGGAGCGCGGGGCCATGGCGGTGCGCGGCAGCGGCGGGAGGAGGGTGTAGTGCGCGGTGCGGACAGACAGGGGGTGACGGAGAGAGGCGAGGAGGATGGGGGCGCGGGAGCCGGGCGCTGGCGGCGGCGCGGGGTGCTGACGGCGCGTCAGGAACCGGCGGCGGCGGAGCAGCAGCAGCAGCCGCGGCGCAGGGCAGGTGAGTGCGGCGGCGGCGGCGGCGGCGGCTGCGCGGGACCCGGATGCGGCGGCGGCGGCGGCGGCGCAGTCGGAGAGTCTTGACTGGAACGCTTGTGTGTGTGTGTGTGGGGGGTGTGTGTGGAGAGGCTTGCACCCCAATTTCCTGTCAGCTTATGTGTGTGGAAAGGTGTGTGTGTGTGTGTGGGCGCCGCCTGGGGCTCCCCGAGATCAGCGGCGCCCCAAGGCCTCCGAGGCTCCGGGCAGCCCGCCGCCGGGGCGCCTCGCGGGTGGGGCGGGGCGGCCTTTGCCCCGGGCCGGGTCACACCGCCGACACCTCGGTGGGGGGGGGGGGGTCCCACCGTCCCCCTCCCCCCCTCCGACACCTCGGGGGTTCCTTCCCCCCCCCACACACCCCGCGACTCCCTGTCAGGTGCTTCCTTCTTTTTGTTTTTGGGTTTTTTTTTTTTACATTTATACGGAAATGTGTGTTGTAGGGAATTCCGCACCCGGGGGTGGGGTAGGGGGCGGCGCCGGGGCCTAGGTTTCCAATGCACCGGTGCATTCATTCATTCATTCATTCGTTCGTGGGTGGGTGGGTCCCGGATGGGGTGGGGGTGGGTGGAAGCCATGGGCAGTGTGGTCTGGGTGCAAGTGTGTGTGTGTGTGTGTGTGTGTGTGTGTGTGTGTGTGTGTAGAGGGGGGAAACCCCTTTTATTCCTGCCGAGCTATCTCTGCTGGTTGCTGCTGCTAACCTCAGTTGCTTAAACACAACGCCCCCCATAAAAGCGTGTCTCCTCCCCTTCTCTCTGTCTCTCTGTCTCTCTCCCTGTCCCCCCCCCCTCCTCTTTCTCTCGTGCTGGATGGAATCCTGAAGTGTCTTTTCCAAGTCTTGGTGAAAGAAGGCTGACTTTGGTCTCAGGTCCTAAGAGAGAAGGGTAAGGAAACCCAAGGGGATTGATTCAGAAGGGGTTTAGGATGGACAGTGAGGAGACACCTTGAACTTGAGTTGCTATTTATTTATTTATTTGTTGGTCCTGGGGCTTGAACTCAGGGCCTGAGTGTTGTCTGTCCCTGAGCTTTCATCGCTCTAGTCATCCCCTCCCCCCCCACAAGGCTAGTGCTCTGCTACTTGAGCTACAGCTTTTCTTCTCACTTTTTTTTTGGGGGGGGTAATTAACTGGAGTTAAAAAGTCTCATGATTAAACTGAGATCTGAGGAACCCGGTTCACAGCCAGCCCGGGTAGGAAAGTCTATGAGACTTATCTCCAATGAACCACCAGAAAATCAGAAGTGGAGCTGTGGCTCAAGTGGTAGAGCGCTGGCCTTGAGCTGAAGAGCTCAGGGACAGACAAGCCCTACAACAGACCCCCCTCCCCCCCAAAAAAAAAAGTTTTATGACTTTCTGCCCTGAGTTGACTTCAAACCATGATCCTCACATCTCAGCATTCCAAGTAACAAGGATTACAGGCATGAGCCACCAGCTCTGTGCTTGAGATGCTTTCTGTTGTCTAACCAATCTTAAGTGACACTTGAGTTAACTTGTTACAGAGTATAAAGGCAAGGAGAGTTTTGGAAACAGATTCCTTTTTCTGTATTGCTACATCCTTTAAGGGAGTGACAAGTGCTTGTGTAAACATCTCTGTGGGCAGTCTTGCTGTCTGGTGAAGTCACCATAATTAAATTAGATGAGTACTCACTTATTTTGAAGTACTGATGGATGTTTGGAAATATGATTCCTAATAAAATCATCTCCAGCGAGTCAGGGTTCTCAGCAGTTCATTAATCATTTGGGGATTTTTATGTTACAATGTAAGGTTTTATGGTAAAAGCAGAACTGGGTAAGGGACATACTATTTTTAGAAGGCAGGTATGGAACTAAAGTGAAAATAATTAGGTTTAAAACTGGAATTGTGTTCCCCTAGGCCAGTGTCATTTTAAAAATAAAAACAAACAACTTTACACCCTGATTCACATGCTGACTGGGACATTCTCCTTCATGGTGTTTTTCTACAAGTGAAGAAAATCAAGTTATGTTTTTTTTTTTTTTCTTTTTTTTCCTTCCTTCAATGGCCTGGCTGGGGCTTGAACTCAGGACATAGACACAGTCCCTTACCTTCCCTCCCCGCCCCCCCCCCCCCCCCCCCCCCCGCCCCACTCAACACTGGCACTCTACCGCTTGAGCCACAGCTCCATGTCTGGCTAATTGAAGATGAGTCTCATGGACTGGCTTGCCCTGGCTGGCTTTGAACTTTGATCTTCAGGTGTGAACCATCAGCTCTTGGCTCTCTCAGACTTTTTCTCCCTGGTCTCACTTTGAACTAAGATCCTCAAGATCTCTACTTTCTGAATGGCTAGGATAATAAGTGTGAGTCACTGTCTGCATCTCTCTTTTCCCTAGTAGAAGCACTAGTAGCCACAGTTGAAAGACTGAGAGAATTTACCTCTGGAGTTCTAGGCCTCAACCTGGGCCAGGATAGCAGGAGTTAGGCCAAGGTGCTTTGCCCTGTCTTTAGGTTCTGGGTTTTGTGTATTGGAGATTGAACTCAGAGTCTCATGCATGCAAGCACTCTACCACTTTGAGCCAAACTCCTAGCTCTTCCCCCCCATCCCCGTCCCCCCTCATCCCCCTACACCTCAGGAAAGGTCTCCACTAACCTTGCCTTGGGATCTCAGATGTGGACCACCAAATTTGGCTGGCCTCAGATTTTTCATTGATAGAATGTGGATGTGTTTGTGGCAGATAGATGGATGTAGTAGAAGGGCAGGGGGTAGATGGGATGACTGGCTATCACACAGTAGGAAAGGACCCAGCAAGTTACTAGAGTGTTCTGTCTTTTTCCTTCTTAGCTTTTATTGACATTTCCTTCTAGAATTCTAAACATCCCAGTGCCTGAGGGCTTTCGTTTCTCTACCTGTGTTTTGTTTTTTTTTTCAGTTGTGGGATTTGAACTCAGGGCATGGACACCATGCCTAAGCTCTTTTGTTTAAGGCTAGTGATCTACCACTTTGAGCCACAGCTCTACTTCGGGTTTTTTTTTTTTTTTGGGTCCGGTCGTGGGGCCTGAACTCTAGGTGCTATCCCTCAGCTCTTCAGCTCAAGGCTAGTGCTCTACCACTTGAGCCACAGCGCCACTTCTGGCTTTTTTCTTTTTGCTTATGTGGTGCTGAGGAATCGAACCCAGGGCCTCAGGCATGCAAGGCAAGCGCTCTACCACTGAGCCACCTTCCCAGCCCCTACTTCGGGTTTTTGAGTGGTTAATTGGAGATGAGTCCTATGGGGGCTGCTGCCCAGATTGGCTTTGAACTACAATCCTCAGATCTCAGCCTCCTGAGTAGCTAGGATTACATATATGGATTATATGGATACATATACATATGTTTATCTTTCTCTCTCTCTCTCTCTCTATGTGTGTGTGTGTGTGTGTATATATATATATATATATATATATATATATATATATATATATATATCTCCACATTTCCAGCTCTTCTTTAAATATTGTCAACAAACTATTAACTTTTTTTTTTTTTTTTTTTTTACCAGTCCTGGAGGTTGAACTCAGGGCCTGGGCACTGTCCCTGAGCTTCTTTTGCTCAAGGCTGGCACTCCACCACTTGAGCCACAGCACTACTTCTAGCTTTTTCTGTTTATGTGGTATTGAGGAATTGAACCCAGGGCTTCATGCATGCTAGGCCAGCACTCTACCACGAAGCCACATTCCCAGCCCGCACCTCAAATTTTTTAATCCATGGTCCTGAATTAGAAACCTATTTTTTTATCCTTTTAATTTTTTTTTTCGGTCATGGAGCTTGAACTCTGGTCCTGGGCGCTGTCCCTCAGCTCTTCAGCTCAAGACTAGCACTCTACCACTTGAGCCACAGTATCACTTCTGGTTTTCTGAGTGGTTTATTGGAGATAAGAGTCTCATAGACTTTCCTGCCCAGGCTGGCTTTGAACTGTGCTCAGACTCCTGAGAAGCTAATATTACAGGTATGAGCCATTGGTGCCCAGCCTGATGTCCATTTCTTTTTTTTCTTTTTTTTGGTCGGTCGTGGGGCCTAAACTCTGGGCCTGAGCATTGTCCCTCAGCGCTTCATCTCAAGGCTAGTGCTCTACCACTTGAGCCACAGCACCACTTCTGGCTTTTTCTGCTTATGCGGTGCTGAGTAATTGAACCCAGGGTCTCACCAATGCAAGGCAAGCACTCTACCACTGAGCCACTTTCCCAGCCCATGATGTCCATTTCTTAACCTATTATTTTCATGAGAGTGTGTCTCTGCCCCCCTCCCAATTCTGCTTAGGTGAAACATCTACTAGCCATTCTTTTTTTTTTTTTTTGGTCCGGTCGTGGGGCCTGAACTCTGGGCCTGGGCGCTGTCCCTCAGCTCTTCAGCTCAAGGCTAGCGCTCTACCACTTGAGCCACAGCGCCACTTTTGGCTTTTTTTTCTTTTTGCTTATGTGGCGCTGAGGAATCAAATCCAGGGCCTTGAGCATGCAAGGCAAGCGCTCTACCACTCAGCCACCTTCCAGCCCCTACTAGCCATTCTTAATTCATCTCTGCCTCCATCCCACACAGAATGGGTCCTCAACAAACCTCCATAATAGATTCCAAATATAGCAAGCCTCTGGTCTTGCTGATTTTCACACCATCTGGCCCATCATTGCTTCTTTTCCTGCTCCAGTGGCTCATTGTGCCAAGATTTTACCTTTTGTTTTCTCTTTGGAGATAGGGTCTGAATTACATAGTTCAAATGGTTTTGAACTTGCTGTATAGCCCAGGGTGGCCTCTAACTTCGATCCTCCTGCTTAGCAACCCCCCCGGTGCTTGGAATACAGGTGTGTATCAACAGTCGACTAAGAACTTTGTTTGATCAAAATCTGGCCACCTTCCTTTCTAGGCACATTCGTGCAAGAGAACATGGGTATGTGTGTGTGTGTGTATTTCAGAACCAGTTGATTTAGAGTTGTGGTCTTTGGGAATAAATGTTTCATATGACGTTTGTTACTGATTTGAGAACTTTGTCATGTTGTAGAACAAGACAGATTAACTCAGGACTTTTTTCTGTCCAAGTCTAACCTGTGATTGAAGAAGGGTGTGGGGGCTGAGAAGGTGGCTCAGTGATAGAGCGCTTGCCTTGCATGCCCGAGGCCCTGGGTTCGATTCCTCAGCACCACATAAGCAAAAAGAAAAAGCTGGAAGTGGCACTGTGGCTCAAGTGGTAGAGCGCTAGCCTTGAGCTGAAGAACTCAGGGACAGTGTCCAGGCCCAGAGTTCAGGTCCCACGACTAGCAAAAAAAAAAAAGAAGGGGCTGGGAAGGTGGCTCAGTGGTAGAGCGCTTGCCTTGCAAGCCAGAGGCCCTGGGTTCGATTCCTCAGCACCACATAAGCAAAAAGAAAAAAGCCGCAAGTGGCGCTGTGGCTCAAGTGGTAGAGCACTAGCCTTGAGCTGAAGAGCTGAGGGACAGCGCCCAGGCCCAGAGTTCAGGCCCCACGACCGGACCCCAAAAAAAAAAAAAAAAAAAAAGAAAAAAGTGGTAGTGCCTTAAGCAAGAGCTCAGTGACAGTGCCAAGGCCGAGTTCAAGCCCCACTTCTAGGCTGCACTGCCCCCGCCAGGCAAAAAAAGAAAAGAACATTTCTTGCCATTCCAGACAAGAATGGGAGAAAAAGACCCCAAATAGTTGCTCTTAGCTGTGGCTTCAGGTGTTTTGAGCTGGAAAGTACACATGGTCATGTCACCTAACACCCCCTGATTACAAGACAGTGCTTCTGGGTACCTAGGAGTGTTGTTATCCTAAAACATGGAGGTGCCATCTAGTCCTGTCCAGCACACTTCCCTTCTCCTTACCCCTCTTTGTGTTCTCTTGTCTCTTTACTCTCTTCCTGGCTCAAAGGAGAAGTCAGATCCAGACAGCTGCCGTCTGTGTCTCCTAGCCTTGGAACCGAACATCTCCCAGACAGTAGGAAGACTGCAGCCGCTCCGGTGTTCAGTTTTCACTCCCGGTTCTGCTACAGTTCTGCTATAGTTATTCTTAATTTCCCTGTCTCCTCATCTATCTTTTCTGTCTCATTTCCCTCGCCCTCCTCTCTCCTCTAAACTCCCACCTCAACTTCCCAGCTTTTGGGGAACTGGAATTTTCCCAATGTCCCTTCTTTCTTCATTTCCTGGTTTGAACAGGCAGTGCTGTTAAGAAGTACCTGCCACAGTCCAACGTCCACCAGTCCACGTGGTGAGATGGGCCGCTGTCTTCTAGCAGAACCTTTCCACTTTTCTTAGCGCGTCCGGATTTTCCATGCAGGGGGGGCCTAGCTGCGTTCACACTTCCTCTTTCGCTGCTGCTTCTCTACAGTTAGTCTAGCTGTGTGGACTGCTTCAGGCTAAATGTTCTGACTCACAAGCTTCTGGTTCAGCGAGGGAAGTGGAAGGATTCCTTGTGGTTGGGATGTGCTAGTGCTTTACCAGCAGGTGATCTGATAACGTAGATTGCTTTTCTCTAGTTAAGGCTAGTCTTCTGAGTCAAGGGACTAATGATTATTTTCTTTCTTTTTGTGAAGTAGTGAGTAAAGGTTTTAATTAAAAGCCATTTCTACAGCAATTGTTTATTTTGTGATGGTACAGGGACTTGAACTAAGGGCTTCGTGCTCTTGCTCAGCTCAGCCTTTTGTCTCTAGGCTGGCAGTCTTATCACTTCAGCCACAGCTCCACTTCTGGCTTTCTGCTGGTTAATTGAAGATAAGAGCCTCTTGGACTTTTTCTGTCTGGTCTGGCTTTGAACTATGATCCATAGATTTCAGTCTCCTGAGTAGTTAAGATTATAGGCATGAGCCACCGGCACCCACCATTAAAAGACATTTCCGAAAGAGGAATAGCATTGAGTTAAAAAAAACAAAAAACAAAAACTTAGTAAGTAGGCAGGTGTTGGTAGTAATCTTAGCTACATAGGGAGACGGAGATCTTAGGATCACAGTTCAAAGCCAGCCGTACAGAGAGGTCTGTGAGACTCTTTATCTCCAGTGAACCACCAAAAAAGCCAGAAGTAGAGTTGTGTGTGGCACAAGTGGTAGACTGTTAGTCTTGAACACAAAAGCTCAGGGACAGTGCCCAGGCCCTGAGTTCAAATCTTAGAACTGGCACCCCCACCCAAAAAAAAAGTGAACACCTTCTTCCCTCTCCCTCCCTCCCCAAAGGCCTTAGTAAGTAGTAATAGGGACTGTCTAAGAAATGTTGGGGATGACTGAAAGAAGATCATGCATACATGGCATCACATACCTTCTCACATTTATTTATTTCTTTATTTTAATGTTTTGTTGGTTATGGGGACTGAACTCTGGGCCTGGGCCTCAGCTCTTCAGCTCAAGGGGAGCGTTCTACCACTTGAGACAGTCTTCTGGCTCTTTCAGCTTATGTGGTGCTGAGGAATCGAACCCAGGGCCTCATGCATGCAAGGCAAGCACTCTACCACTGAGCCAACTTCCCAGCCCCTACCCTCTCACCTTCAGAAAAGCTGAGATTAACTGGAATTCCCACGTACTTACTTTACTGATATCACAGGGTAACAAGAGACCAATTTTGTCAGGGATTATGACCTGAAGTCTACCACTCCCCGCTTAACCCCTCTCATAGTTACCTCCTGCTAGCCTGTGTGCATTTCATTCCTATCCTTTTTTTTTTTTTTTTTTTTTTTTTGCCAGTCATAGTGCCTGAACTCTGGGCCTGGGCACTGTCCCTCAGCTCTTCAACTCAAGGCTAGTGCTCTACCACTTGAGCCACAGCACCACTTCCAGCTTTTTCTGCTTATGTGGTGCTGAGGAATCGAACCCAGGGCCTCATGCATGCAAGGCAAGCACTCTACCACTGAGCCACCTTCCCAGCCCCTCATTCCTATCCTTAGTTCTTTGGTACTCAGCCTTCCCAGGGCTGAGGGGATGTATGGCAGTGTGGCTGCCCCATTTATCCTCTTTACCTGGTTCCAGACTAAAGCAGTTAATCTAGAAATTTCCTCAGAAGATTTATAAATCTTAACACTGGCTTCTCTTAAAGCCCCAGTTCTAGGATCTTTTCTAAGTTTCTCCTTCCCAAGGACATATAATCTCCTTTTCCTCTTCCTCTTTTGTCCTCCCTCCCCCCCCCCCCCCCCACTCCGGTTGAGAACAGGGTCTTGGTATGTAGCCCTGCCTGGATGGGAACTAGAGATCCCCCTATCTCAGCTTCCCAAGTTCTGAAATTACAGGTCTGCTTCTTATTTCTTCATTCAGGGTACCAGCCTTGACTGATTGAGCCCATTGCTTGGCCCTTTGAGTGCTAACCTGGAAAGTCCTGGTTTTGTGGTGTTGCTAGGCCAGGTGTGTTACCAAGGGGCTATTGCTGTCCCAGTCCTCTAAGGCATTGGGGGCGGGGGGGGGGGGAATTGCAGCATCTCTTGCCCCTCAGCCTGGTGGCCCAGCTGTTGCAGCCAGTGGTCTCCCCACCAGGCAAGTGCTCATTTGCCTCGAGGGGAAATGTGATCCTGATTATCCTGCCTGCAGCAGGAGGATTACGTGGATTAAAGGAAATCCGGGGTAATCCAGAAGCTTTATTTTGAACTACAGTTCAACCACATTCCTAACCACAGTTTGTGCCTGCATCTCTAATAACTAATTTATCATATTTGCTAGCTGTAGCCCTTTTCCAGTCGCAGTCCTGTCATTTGAAGTCCGTGGCAGTTGCCAAGTGGCAGGAAAGACAGGAGAGGAGGGAGGCGACCAGCCGATTGCCTTTGTGATTTAGTGTTGACAAGGAAACCACAGTGCTTGTTGGACCTTGAAGAGCCAAATTCCACGAATTCCTCACCTGCTGAGCCACTGGGAAGAATCTGTGACTGTCAACGGGAGGTCAAACTCCATCTTGACACTTATTGACACATAGTCCAGTGAGTAATCAGCATTTGAGATTACTCTGGAAATATAAATGTAATCTGATGTGGAGTTTTTCCTTTATTGATAACTGGAATCCCTGCTGTCAGAACTGTGTGAGATGCTCAGCATGCCTCAGACAAGTCACACATAGCACCTCTGCGGTGGCTTTCTCTATTAAATACTTGAGGTATGAGCATTTAAAATGATGTATTCTCCCCCCCTCCCCTGGTGCTGGGGCTTGAACCCAGGGCCTGGCTACTGTCTCTGAGCTTTTGTGCTTGAGCCACAGCTCCACTTCCAGCCTTTTGCTGGTTAATTGGAGGTAAGAATCTCAGGAGCTTTTCTGCCTGGGCTGGCTTTGATCCTGAGATCTCAGCCTCCTGAGTAGCTAGGAGTAGTGTGAGCCACCAGTGTCCAGTCCTTCTTTTTTGCTAATTTTTTTTTTTTTTGCCAGTTGTGGGTGTTGAACTCTGGGCCTGGGCACTGTCCCTCAGCTCTTCAGCTCAAGGCTAGTGCCCTACCACTTGAGCCACAGCACACAGCACCACTTCTGACTTTTTTCTGCTTGTGTGGTGCTGATGAATCGAACCCAGGGCCTCATGCATGCAAGGCAAGCACTCTACCACTGAGCCAACTTCCCAGCCCCTGCAAATGTTTCGAAATGGGTTTTATCCTGACGGTCATGGGGCTTGAACTCTGGGCCTGGTTGCTGTCCCTCAACTCTTCAGCTTGAGGAAAACGCTCTACGACTTGAGCCAAAGCGCCACTTCCAGCTTTTTCTGCTTATGTGGCACTGAAGAATTGAACCCAGGGCCTCATGCATGCAAAGCAAGCACTCTACCACTGAGCCACTTTCCCAGCCCCTATCCTGACTTTTTTTTTGGGGTCTGGTCGTAGGGCCTGAACTCTGGGCCTTGGCGCTGTCCCTCAGCTCTTCAGCTCAAGTCTAATGCTCTACCACTTGAGCCACAGCGCCACTTCCGGCTTTTTTCTTTTTGCTTATGTGGTGCTGAGGAATCGAACCCAGGGCCTCGAGCATGCAAGGCAAGCGCTCTACCACTGAGCCACCTTCCCAGCCCCTATCCTGACTTTTTTATGCAGTACACTTCAAGCATATTTTTTCCTCCTTGTCTTTTGTGTCAGGTCTAAAAAAAAATCATTGAAGACTCTCTAAGCAGTTCAATGATGCGCTTATAATTACATCAACACATCTTTCTCTTAGAAATCGCTGTTTGGCTCGTCTCCTTATGGAGATCTAGTTCTAGTTCATTTTGCAAGGGGAAAGAACCCTTTAAAAATGGGAAGATGAACTTCCTAATTCTTAATTGTGCTCACTGAGTTTCCTAAAGGCTGGTCACAGTATCCATTGAAAAGAAATTGCAGAAACCATTCTTATGGAATAAATGAATTCTTAAGGAATTATGTATTTTACATACAATCAAGGCACTGGCCCAGGTATATAAGCAAGAGAGAAAGTAAGTGTCTTGTCTTTAATAATGTTATGTTGGTGTTTAGTTGGATTGGGACAGATTTTTAGCTTACTTTGCAGAGTTGTTTGGTTGTACCAGGGTTTGACCTCAGGACCTTGTGCAGGTTGCTCTACCACTTGAGCCACAGCTCCACTTCCAGCTTTTTATTTATTATTATTTTTTGTCTGTCATGGGGCTTGAACTCTGGGCTTGGGTGCTGTCCCTCAGCTCTTCAGCTCAAGGCTAGTACTTTAACACTTGAGCCACAGCACCCACTTCCAGCTTTTTCTGTTTATGTGGTGCTGAGGAATTGAACCCAGGGCCTCATGCATGGGAGACAAGCACTCTACCACTGAGCCACCTTCCCAGCCCTACTTCCAGCTTTTTAGTAGTTTGTTGGAGATAAGAGTCTCGTGGATGTGGTGGGAAAGTGGCCAGTCTCATGGACTTTCCTACTTCAAACTGTGATCCTCATATCTCAGCCTCCTGAGTAGCTCGGATTATAGATGTGAGCCACCAGCACCTGGCTACTGAATTATTATTATTATTTTTTGGTCATGGGGCTTGAACCTGGGGCCTGGGCACTGTCCCTGAGCTCTTTTGCTCTAGGCTAGTACTCTACCACTTTGAGTCATAGAACCACTTCCAGTTTTTCAGTGATTAATTGGAAGTAAGAGTCTTATAGACTTTCCTGCTTGGGCTGGCTTTGAACCATGATCCTCAGATCTCAGTCTCCTGAGTAGCTAGGATCACAAGTGTGAGCCACAGGCACCCAGCTGAATTTTTTTTTTTAAATAGTGAGCATGATGGATAATATTTTTTGTACTCCTCACACATCAAACTCCCTATTTTCTCAGCTATGACATGCTTGTGTGGGCTTTATTCAGAGAATTTGCTAACATGAATGTCTTTGTATTGCTTCCTATTTATGGTGACAGTGAAAAACAGGAAAAACAGGTATGACTTTACTAAAAGCTTAGGTGCCTGACTTCATCTTCTTCTTTTTTTTTTTTTTTTGGTCAGTTGTGGGGCTTGAACTCTGGGCCTGGGTGCTGTCCCTCAGCTCTTCAGCTCAAGGCAAGCACTCTACCACTTGAGCCACAGCGCCACTTCCAGTTTTCTGGTGGTTTATTTATTTTTTTTTTTGTCGGTCGTGGGGCTTGAACTCTGGGCCTGGGCGCTGTCCCTCAACTCTTCAGCTCAAGGCGAGCACTCTACCACTTGAGCTACAGCGCCACTTCCGGTTTTCTGGTGGTTTATTGGAGATAGGAGTCTCACGGTCTTTCTTGCCCAGGCTGGCTTTGAACCGCGATCCTCAGATCTCAGCCTCCTGAGTAGCTAGGATTACAGGCGTGAGCCACCAGCGCCCGGCTTTCTGGTGGTTTATTGAGATAAGAGTCTCATGAACTTTGCTACCTGGGCTGGCTTTGAACCACGATCCTCAGATCTCAGCCTCTTGAGTGGCTAGGATGACAGGTGTGAGCTACGAGCTCCCGGCTTCATCATCTTAAACATAGTAGTGGTTGAGGAACTTACTTTAAAAACTGTTACTTTCTAAACTGTTCATATGCCTTTTTTGCTGAGGCCAAGAACATGTCAGTCAGTTAATCTAACATTTTACTTCCCTAGAAATTGTGGTAAGCACATTAACCTGTGTGTCAGTTACCTAACAATAATCTAATGCTTTTCCAGTATACCATGGGCCGTCATTGAGCTGACTTGGGTCAGCGCTCAGACCTTTGGAATATCCAGTCAGTTCTGCTGAGAGCAAGCTTTCCTGGTTCAGAAGCTGTAGACTTCCTCAAAATCATGGCACCGAGCCTCTGTGGTGTAGAGCTCCCTAGTACAGTTGAGTGTGGAGGCCAGGAGAAAAGGCCATCCGTTCCAGCGCATGAAGGCTGAGCTGGCCTTGCAGAACTGTAGAGCCGGGAGCCCAGCACAGAGTCTCTTGGCTACACGGAGCATCTTCTGAGCACTCACGCTCTGGGCCAGCATTGCTGATGCCAAGCTCCAGTCTCATCTCAGGCCCTTGCTGCACATGTGCTTCTGCAGATGTCTAACCAGTGAGCAAACCTAGATGGCTGGGCATCTGGGTACTGAGCCTGGAGGGCCAAGCAAGAGACAAGCTTCCTTCCATAATGTTACCATTGGGGCATTTAGATTGGGATGATGGGGGCGGGGAGGGGGTCATTTGTAAGAAGCATTGATTTGAAAACAAATGCAGGAAATAGTGTGAAATTGTATGTGTGTGTGTCTGTATGTGTGTGGGTGTGCGTGATATAGTGCTGATTATGGATCCTGGGACCTCACAAATGCCACACAAGTGTTAGACCACCGAGTTTGATCACCAGCTCAAGAAAAAAATGGGGTAATAGGGGGTAGGGGAATACTACTGAGAATGTTACCCAGGGCCTCATGAGTCTCAGTACTAAGCTAAAGCCAGCCCCCCCCACCTATTTCCCACCTATTTTTCTTACTGTATTATGTGAAATTTCAAATACTTAGGGCTTTTATAAACTGAGGGCACTTTGTATTCTTTCTTCGTCATCTGTCACAAGCATTCTCCCCACCTGAGAGAATGCCTGTAACCTTTTTAAAACAGTGGTTCAATTGTCTCTTGGCACAAGTGGATGCTTTTTATTTAGCCAGAAGACTGAGTCGTGGGCGTTTGTGTTCGGTTTAAGATGCTTTTAAGGATCTGCTTCCCTAGTTCCTTGGGGCGGGACTTTGGAGAGGTCCAATCCAGATCTAGCGTGCCACACCAGGTCTGAATATGTTCTCTGTTCTACTTGCGGCATTTGCCAGTTGGTCATTAAACAAGGGATTTCTTTTTGATACGTTTCTCTTGGCTAAAGAAGTGATCATGGGGAAATTATCTTTTATTTTTACCTGTAATATTAGAGTTGTGAGTATTTTATTCACAAGACATTTGTTGAGAGGATGTTTAAGGCTGTATGACATCTTGGGGAAGCAAAGTTGAAGAAGGCTCATAGCTTCTGACTTCAAGGAACTAAATATAGATAGACAAACAGCGAATTGTTATATGTGTGATTGATCCTCAAATTGTGGGATGGGGGTTTCTGGGGATTCCCGAGCTCTTGGTTGGGGGGAAGTTAAACTGTTTTCAGAACAACATTACATTGTTTGTCTTTGCCTTTTTGCTCTCAAGTCTTTCACAAGTATACAACAGCAGTAAACTTGTGAAATCTCTGTAGAGGTGGTAATCTAATCTTACTGTTTTCTGTTAAGCCAGACAAAGGACGTTTATGAAAACATCAAACATGTCATTCTTCTCAGTAACAATTTTCTTTTGAAAAATATAATTTTCGAGGCGGGGAAGGTGGCTCAGTGGTAGAGTGCTTGCCTTGCATGCATGAGGCCCTGGGTTCAATTCCTCAGCACCACAGAAGCAGAAAAAGCCAGATGTGGTGCTGTGGCTCAAGTGGTAGAGCTCTCGCCTTGAGCTGAAGAGCTGAGGGACAGTGCCCAGGCCCAGAGTTCAGACCCCATGACTGACCAAAAAAAGAAAATTATATATATATATATATAATTTTTTTCCAAAAATAGAAATAATTTGTTTGGCTGGGCCTGGTGGAACATCTCCTTTGGGAGGTTTTAAGCAAGGACTCTTATGCAATACCAGTGCATTCTGATTGTCCTGGCATAGGTGAATTATAAAGAAACAAAGGGCTGAAGCAGAGACTTGAGGCTAAGGTAGGAGGATCTGTCAGTCATTAAGCAGTGGAGCCTACTGGGGCAACATAGTGGAACCCTGTCTCAAGAAAAAGTGGAAGCAGAGATGGGTTAGGAGAGTACCAGAACAGCACAGACAAGAAATGGGCTGCTAGCTGACTACGGCTGCATACGAGCAATGCAGTTGGGAGATTTTGCAGGCTTTGAGAGATAGAAATGGGGTTTTGTGTCTGTCTCTGGGCTGGTGGATGAAGAGTTGCAGAACAGAGCAGTGGCTCTCCATGTTTATTTTAGCCTGGTTTGAAGTGAGCTCACAAGTCCAATTAAAGGTGTCAGGTAGACAACACACAGCTCTGAAGCCCTGGAAGAGGCTCCCACCAGAGATAGGAATTTTAATTCATTGGTGTTTGGTGATAGTAAGCTTCAGGGACTGGATAAGATTCCTAGTCATAAAGGAAAGAGGACGAGAAGATGAATGAAGCCTGAGCCTGGGGTACTCAAGCAATTCCCAGTTATTCTTAGTAATGAACAGAATTTTAAAAAAGCACATGGCATGCATGTGTATTCTCCAGTAATACACTCCCTCTTTTCTTTCTTTCTTTTTCTTTTTTTTTTGGTCTGGTCGTGGGGCCTGAACTCTG
The DNA here is from genome assembly GCF_024711535.1 of Dipodomys merriami. Classification (NCBI taxonomy): domain Eukaryota; kingdom Metazoa; phylum Chordata; class Mammalia; order Rodentia; family Heteromyidae; genus Dipodomys; species Dipodomys merriami. Next base: position 4,026,158 of record NW_027206268.1, on the reverse strand, counting down.
GGCCTGGGCACTGTCCCTCAGCTCTTCAGCTCAAGGCTAGCGTTCTACCATTTGAGCCACAGCGCCACTTCCAGCTTTTTTTTTTTTTTTCTGCTTATGTGGTGCTGAGGAATTGAACCCAGGACCTCAGGCATGAAAGGCAAGTGCTCTACCACTGAGCCACCTTCCCAGCCCCTACACTCCCTCTTTTCTATAGTTACATTTGACCATGTGTTTTTATTTCTAATTTAGCACTAGTAAGTAGAAACAAATCTTAGGACTCATTCCTAGAGATAAACCTCCAGCAATACAAATAAATTCACTGGATGAGTTCATTTGTTGTAACATTGTTTGTGATTGTAGTCTAAATGCCTGTAAGTAATGGGATGCCCCCAAAGTGGAAAAAATGAAGATCTCTGGGCTGATACAAAGTAATTGCCAGGGTATTATTAAAGAAAAGAAGCAGAGTGCTAAACAGTATCTATGTAGGATGTTACTTTGGGGGTGAAAAGAAGAATGGAAATAAGGAAATAGATGTGTATTTGCTCATTTGCAAAAACTAATGCAGGAAGCTGGTAAAATGGGTTTAGAGAGGTTGGGGACTCTGTGGAAAGGGTTGAGGAGAAATGAGGTAGTAGGGAAGGGAGTTAGGGGATGCTTTTCTTTCTTTCTTTCTTTTTTTTTGGGGGGGGTCCGATCGTGGGGCCTAAACTCGGCCTGGGCGCTGTCCCTCAGCTCTTCACCTCAAGGCTAGCACTCTACCACTTGAGCCACAGCGCCACTTCTGGCTTTTTTCTTTTTTTTTGCTTATGTGGTGCTGAGGAATCGAACCCAGGGCCTCAGTCATGCAAGGCAAGCGCTCTACCACTGAGCCACCTTCCCAGCTCCTAGAGGAGGCTTTTCTGAGCAGATCTTCTCATATAGTTCTGTCATTTGGAACTACACTGATGTTTTATTCAATCAAAGGTAAATACATAAAAGCTATTAGGATAGGAAGAAAAGCTCAAAATAAAATAAAGATAAGTAAACATGACTTCATCTATCCTAGTACATAAAAGCACATGGAAAGCGAGAGTAAAAACTAAGTGAATTACTGCACAGAACTCTGCATGTAAAACCCCATGCCAAAATCTCTAATGATATTCTGAATTCAAAAGCTTTATTTTCTCATAGTGCTGTGAATTAGGCTCTCCTACTGTTTATCACTCCAACCTTTTAACCTTTTTTCAATCTGTATTTTTTTCCCTTCTTGTAACACACACACACACACACACACACACACACACACACACACACACTTTTTACAGTTTTATTCTTTGAGATAATTGGAATACGTTCCTAATATTTTCAGGTTTTTTCTTTTTTTCTTTTCTTTTTTTTTTTTTGTTGGTCTTGGGGCTTGAATTCTAGGCCTGGATGCTGTTGTCTCTCAGCTATTCAGCTCAAGGCGAGAACTCTACCACTTGAGCCACAGCGCCACTTCCGGTTTCCTGGTGGTTAATTGGAGATAAGAGCCTCATGGACTTTCCTGCCCAGGCTGTCTTTGAACCTCAATCCTCAGATCTCAGCCTCCGGAGTAGCTAGGATTGCAGGCGTGAGCCACCAGTGCCCGGCTTCACATTTTTTTTTTTTTTTTTTTGGTCCGGTGGTGGGGCCTGAACTCTGGGCCTGAGCACTGTCCCTCAGCTCTTCAGCTCAAGGCTAGTGCTCTACCACTTGAGCCACAGCGCCACTTCCGGCTTTTTTCTTTTTGCTTATGTGGTGCTGAGGAATCGAACCCAGGGCCTCAGGCATGCAAGGCAAGCGCTCTACCACTGAGCCAACTTCCCATTTTTTAATATGACTTGTTTTGTTTTGTTTTGTTTTCTTTTTTTTCTTCTTAGTACTGGAGATTGCTAGACAAGCACTCTACCATTGAGCTCTGCTCCCAGCTCTATGACTTGTTTGTGTGTGTGTGTGTGTGTGTGTGTGTGTGCGTGCGCACACACTGGTATGCTTGATGTTTCACACTCACAACTGGTGCTCTACCACTTGAACCACACCCCCACTTCCAGCACAGTTTTTTTTGAGGGCTTGTCTACTTATACAGGCTCTTAACTATTATTCTCAAATCTTCACCTCCTAGGATTACAATTGTGAGTTACCAATCCCTGGCTTGATCTTTTCAAATCACTAAGTGCTTCAAGTTTTGTTGTTGTTGTTGTTGTTGTTTTTAAAGTAGAGCCAGGTGCCTGTGGCTTATGCCTGTAATTCTAGATACTCAGGAGGCTCAGATCTGAGGACTAAGATTCAAAGCTAGCCCTGGCAGGAAAACCTATAAGACTCTTATCGTCTATTAAATCACAGAAAAGCTGTAAGTATCACTGTGGCTCAAGTGGTAGGTAGATTGCCAGCCTTGAGCTGAAGAGCTGAGGGATAGTGCCCAGGCCCAGAGTTCAGGCCCCACAACCGGACCCCCCCCCCCAAAAAAAAAAAAAAAAAGGAACACTGCTGAGAAGCGCCTCTGTCCCATCCTCATCACTGGTGAGCACCGTCCTAAGCCTCTCCTGTGGTATCATGTGCACAGAAGGACAGATAGCCAGATGGACTAATTGGTCAGTTTTATTGTATCCTGTTCTGTATTCTGCAGTGTTTTGCTTTGTTTTTGTTGTCAGTCCTGGGGCTTGAACTCAGGGCCTGGGCACTGTCCCTATGCTTTTTTCCGTTCATGGCTAGCACTTCGCCACTTGAGCCACAACACCACTTCCAGCTTTTTGGTCGTTAATTGGAGATAAGAGTCTCATAAACATTCCTGGCTGGGCTGGCTTTGAAATACGCTCCTCAGCCTCCTAAGAAGCTAGGATTACAGGCAAGAGCCACTGGCACCTGGCCTTGTTTTTGTCTCCTCCTCCTCCTCGTCCTCGTCCTTCTCCTCCACCTCCTCGTCCTCGTCCTCCTCCTCCTCCTCCTCCTCTTCCTCCTCTCTCCTCCTCTTCCACTTCTACCCTCTATCTCCTTCTTTTCCTCCTCCTCCTCCTCCTCCAGCTGGGTAGCCCAAGCTGGTCTCAGCACTAATCCCGTGGTCTCATCATGTTTGGCCTCATAGTGAACAACACTTATTTTAATTTGACAGAAGAAACATCAAATGAAATGGAAGCAATGACCGGCCTGGGCAGAGCCTGTGTCACTCAGCGTCCTTCCCAGCCTATTTGCTGTTAGTGCTTGTTACTCTTGACATCTACAGGGAATGTACGAACTCCAATACACTATGTCTTCTTTCTTCTCAGCGGTCAGGGGAGCTTGATGAAGGCACAGTACTTCAGCCTGGTTTTCTTGCAGGTGCTGTTCTATGCTTTGGGTTGCCTTTGCAGCCATTGTGGTGCAGGTATGGGCAGCCAGGGATGGGTGCTAGGCAGATTCTTGGAGCTCCATGCCCTTGGCCTTCAGAGAGCTTGGGCTTCAGCCTGAGATTCCTCTTTTGCTGTGCTACCATTTTGGTGAAAGACCTCATGTTTTATGTCTACTGGGAAAATGACTTAGCCAGACTTCATCCCTAATGTGTAGAGCTTACTAATTAAAAAGAAAATGGCAATTCAGTAAAACCATTGGTCATAAGCTGAGGGCAAAGGAACACAGGTAAGAAATATAATAAAAAGCTCTTTAACTCCATTGGATCTTCAACCTTTATATTATCATGGATAATTTTAAGCAATTAAGTGCCATGTAGTAATAGCATTTTAATACAGTACATTTAGCTTAATACCTTTTCTCTTCTTTTTTTTTTTTTGGTAGTGTATCTTCTGATCTGAAAGTCTTCCATGAAAACCACAGTTTCAAAAAATAAGTCATGTCATCTGTTTTCTTTAAAGATTAAAATGGGGGCTATAATTTTGAGGTAAGTGCCAATTTATATTTTTAAGTTCCTTACATAAAATTCAGAAGGAGAGTGTGCACATTGGTTAGATTCTGAATCTTGTAGCTAAACTCTGAATTGTGTATGTGTGAAATCTTAGGCCTTCTTTAATGTAGTCTGGTATTTAGGGTTATTAAACAGAATTAAGATAAGAACTTTTTGAAGGAAAAAAGGAGGAGTGGTATCAAAAACTTTTTGGAGAATTGAAAACTGAAGAAACTTGAGGTTTCTTTCCTTTTTTTTTTGGTTGGTCATGGGGCTTGAACACTGGGTTTGGGCGCTGTCCCTGCGCTCTTCAGCTCAAGGCAAGTGCTCTACCGCTTGAGTCACAGCACCACTTCCGTTTTCTAGTGGTTTTTATTAGAGATAAGAGTCTCATGGACTTTCCTGCCCAGGCTGGCTTTGAACCTTGATCCTCAGATCTCAGCCTCCTGAGTAGCTAGGATTCTAGGCGTGAGCCACCGGCGCTTGGCTGAAACTTGAGGTTTCTTTTTTTTTTTTTTCTTTTTGCCGGTTGGTGGGGCCTGAACTCCGGGCCTGGGTGCTGTCCCTGAGCTCTTCAGCTCAAGGCTAGCACTCTACCACTTTAGCCACAGTGCCACTTCCAGCTTTTTCTGCTTATGTGGTGCTGAGGAATTGAACTCAGGGCCTCATGCATGTGAGGCAAGCGCTCTACCACTGAGCCACCTTCCCAGCCCTGAAACCTGAGGTTTCTTTTTTTTTTTTTTTTTGTCGGTCGTGGGGCTTGAACTCTGGGCCTGGGCGCTGTCCCTCAGCTCTTCAGCTCAAGGCAAGTGCTCTACCACTTGAGCTACAGCGCCACTTAATCTGAGGTTTCTTGAGGCAAGTCTCAGTATGTAGTCTGGGCTGGACTTGCACATGTGATCCTCCTGCCTTAGCCTCTTGAGTCTTGATGTTAAGCATGTGCCATTGTGCCTGGCTAAGAAACTTCTTTTGGATTTGACAACTAGAAAGCCGTTGACCTCAGCAGGGACCATTCCAGGGAGATGTTTATGGCAGAATGGAGCAAAGTAGAGGAAGTGGCTAGGTCTAGATAATTCATTTATTACACCAATGGTAGGTCCTTGGAACACAGCAGCCAAGTCCAGGAACACAGGAGATAGCAGGAATGGATACTTAAACATAATTAATGCCCAACTGTTTTCCTAATTCCATCTTCTTCGCTCCTTCCCTCCCTCCCTTTTTCCCTCTCCCCCACTTGCTAGGTATTTCAGCACTACCAAGTAGTAAACTACTCTTTAGAGTAGTTTAAATATTAAAGAAAATGACTAATCTCTTACCCCGAGGAGGCTGGAAAGTTGCAAAGACATCATCAAAGGGCTTCAAAGGGCTTACCTCTTACATAAGAGCAGCAGCCTTCAGAACCAAAACCAAAGGACAAAAGAGAGGGGATGAGTCAAGGAGCTTTTAGGCAGAGGAAGAAAATTAGAGCATTTGTTACCTTTACTTTAAAGTTAATTATTTTTTTTTGTGCCAGTCCTGGGGTTTGAGCTCAGGGCCTCAGTACTGTCCCTAAGCTCTTTTGCTCAAGGCTAGCACTCTACCACATTTTGAGCCACAGCTCCACTTCCTGTTTTCTGATTAATTGGAGATAAGAGTCTTAAGGACTTTCCTGCCCAGGCTGGCAGATCCTCATATCTCAGCCTCCTGAGTAACTAGGATTATACACATGAGCCACCAGGGCCCAGCTACCTCTGAACTTTTTTGCTCAAGGCTGGGGCACTACCATTTGAGCCACAGCTCTACTTCTTATCCTACCTTTTTTTGTGTGATGTTGTGAATCCATCAAACACAGTGACTTACATGTGACAGATGTACCCTCTACCCCTGAGTTACAACCTTAGCCTCTTTATCCTACTTTTTTTTTTTAATGTGTGCTGGTACTGAGACTTGAACTCATGGCTTCGTGCTCTTGATCTGCTTTCTTACTCATGGCTCTTACTCATGAGCCATGGCTCTAGTCTGGTATTTTGCTAGTTATTTGGAAATGGAGTCTCACAGACTTTTCTGCCTGAACTTTGAACATAGATCCTCAGCCTACTGTGTAGCTAGGATTATAGGTGTGAGCAACTGGCCTTGGCTTATCATACTTTTTTTTTTTTTTTAAATAAGGTGGGGGTTAAAACTTTCAGACACATAGTTATAGTTAATCAATGGCAATTTGGGATCAAGGGAGAAGATAACACGGAGGAAAAACATTGTAGGGTAATTATCAAATTCAGCAGTTCTTAATGAATAGCTGCATTGTGCTGGGCACGCTTACAGACATGACCAGTGTTTCCAAGAAACTGACGACCGGAACCAACAGGGGAATACCAGCCTAGATTTGATGAGAGAAGGAAGGAAATAGGGCAGGTGGTAGAGAGTAACTGGCTGGGCAGAGGACATGAGGTGTGAAAGACAAGAGTGACCACGTGTAAATCAAGCTAAGTGCAAAGCTCAGGGCTGATTAGAGCCGGATGTGTTTTAGGCATTAAAAAGAATTCCCTCCCATTGGATCTCAGCAGGTGGCTGGGGACCAGAGTAGGTGATAGAAGGCCAAAGAGATAGGCAGGAGAGGGCACACAAGTCCCCATGGTCAGGGCGAGAAGTTTGGACCGAAGTTTGGACAAGTTTTGAGCATGGAAGCATCGTGGTGTGTGTTAGATGCCTTGCTTGCTGTCGTGGTGGAAGATTACAGGTACAGTGCATCCTAGAAAGTGCAGTGAAAGGCTGCTGAGTGGGCCAGCCTGGTAGGGCTGCACTCTTCCCCTGAGCTGTGCCCATAACACCACCCCGCTTTTAAAGGCTACATTTAATAACTTCCAAGTTTGAAAACTTTCACCTTGGTGTGGGCTGATTTCCTGGTTGACAGCTAGGGAAAGATACTCCCCATTTCCCTCCATGCTGTTAAAGGAAAAAAATGATGGTGGGGTTGCTCCTGGTATAGAGATGTTCTTGGCGATTTCACCTTCTATGCAGTTAGGATAGGGACAATCTCAAGAAGGCTCAATAGCGACATTATTTAGGTGCTGGAGCCTTACACATGCTGAGCACTGAGTAAATATCATCACTGTGCCTCCTAGCTAAATGGCTTGCCTTAAGTTGAAAGTCTGCCTTTAGGAGCTTCTCGCTGAGTTGTATAATCTTTATGAACAAACGAAGGAGCACTCCAGTGATCAGTGGTGTGGTTGAAACTTGCCTTCCAGCTTTTGCCAGTTCCTTTTCCTCCCGTTGTTCTTCGCTGCCTCAGGGCTCTTTTCATTCATATGTATTGGATGTTTACGCAGTCAGAAATAATGTTCATAAAGATGATATTGTTGGGCGCCTACAGTTTCTGGCCCTCTGATAATGTGATGTGCTCTTTGCTTTTCCTGAGAAAATAACTGTGGTCAGATTGTCCTGTAGTCTGCCCTAGACAGTGAGCACATTGTGAAGGAAACGGGGCTGTCTGCGTTGCATGACCTTTCCAATCTGGCCTGTTTGATGCAGTAAGCAGCTCACGTAGCCTTTTGACTGCCACATGATGGAGGAAGTGGTACGTAAAGATGTGGACACTGCCGCCTTGTCCTCTAAAGAGTTTGCCAGTGTAAGAGCATGTTAGTCACCTATGCTGTGAAATACAGCTTTGCCTAGTAGGTTCCTAGTTTTATACACACAACACATAGAGTATACATTCTTCAGGTATCATTGTATGGTAGTACAGGTTAAGTGTCCTGATCTGAAATGCTTCATAATCCAAACTTTTTTTAAATTTTTGTATTTTGTATTTGTTTTGGTCTGCTGTGGAATTGCATCAGGGTCCTGTGCTTGCTTGGCAAGTGAGCTTTCTCTGAGCTACATCCCTAGTCCTTCGAAAGGGTTTCTCTCTTTTTAATGAAACAACGTTTCACTGTGTTCCCACATGGGTCTCAAACACACCAGGTCCCACCACACCTGGCTGCTGCCAAACACTTCGAATGTGAGACCACACATGGGAAATTCCCCACCTGACATGGTGTGGTGGCTCACAGTCCAAAAGTAGGAGTACTCAAGCGGTGTATAAAATTTATCTCTGGGCCATGGGTACAGAAGTGTGAATAAAACATAATTGAGGTTTGTGTCCAGACTCGAGTGCCATCCCATAGATTCCTCATTCCATGCAGGTGTTAAAAATCAGAAAGGGAACGCAGCAGTAGAGCACAGCTGCACAGGGCATTGATGAAAGGGAACTGTGCAACTTGTGGGTGGAGATGGAGAGAGGGAATGGGATAGAATGAGGGAACAGATGACACAACCTGAAAGACAATGTTCTTATTTCCAGATGTACATCAAAGTGGCCCCACTGTATATCACCTCTGAAACAACAATAAATTGGAAAAAAAAATCAGGAATAGACAATGGCTCAGTGGCATTGTGCTCACCTAATATACCTGAGCCCTAGTCTTCAATTCCCATCATGGAAAAAAAAGTCCAAAATTTAAAATGATTCTAGTTCTGAGCATTTCAGATAAGATACTCAACCTTTAAATCTTTTTTTCTCCTGATCATGGGCCTTGAACACAGGACCTGGGTACTATCCTTGAGCCTCTCTCTGCTCAAGGCTAGAGCTATACTACTTGGGCCACAGCACCACTTTTGGCCTTTTCTGTTTATGTGGTACTGAGGAATCGAACCCAGGACTTCATGCATGCCAGGCAAGCACTCTACCACTGATCCACAGTCTCAGCCTCAACCTTTAAATTTAAATAGAAAAAAAAATCACATTTTTTCGGTATTGGGATATGAAGTCAGAGCTTCATACTTGCCAGGCAGGTGCTCTATCTCTTGAACCATGCTTTCCAGCCCTTTTTACTTCTATTGTTGTTGATTTTATCATCATCATCATCATCATCATCATCATCATCATCATCATTGTTGTTGTTGTTGCTTTTATTATTGTCAGTCGTGGGGCTTCAACTTTGGGCCTGGGCGCTGCCCCTGAGCTCTTCAGCTCAAGGTGAGCGCTCTACCACTAGAGCCACAGCACCACTTCTGGTTTACTTGTAGTTCATTGGATATAAGAGTTCCATAGACTTTGCTGCCTGATCTTGTTTTGAACCATGATTCTCAGATCTCAGCCTCTTGAGTAACTGGGATTATAGGCATGAGCCACCAGCACATGGCTTATTTCCATTATGTTTCCATTATGTCTTGAGTTTATAACCAGGCTGATCCAGACTTAAGTCCTTCTATTCATGTTTGCTAGGAATCTAGGGTGACACATGTACCACCACACCCTGACTATTATTGGTTGAGATGGGGTTTTGTGGAGGTGCGTAACACTTGGGGAGACAGAGGCAGGAGGCTCTGGCATTCATGGCCAGCTTAGACTGCATAGCAAGACCCAGCCTCAGAAAACAAACAAAACAAGGAAACACCAAAACAAGTATAAATGTAAAGAGTTCAGGTCTTTTGGGTTACCAGATGTCACGATATGAGAGGAATTATTATCCTCCAAACTAACAGCACTGGGTCCATTGTGAGTGGGCCATACGCTGGAACGGAGAGATGGTTTTATGACAGGAACATGTGGTGCTGCCTCAGCTCGTTAGCCGAGGATATTTGTCCATTTTCCTTTGCTGTGACAAAATACCCAAGTCTGGGTGATGCCTAAACAAAAAAGATTAATTCAGCTCCATTTTTTGGAGCTGCCTGAAGGTCAAGATCAGACAGCCGTCAGCCTGGCCTCTGCCCCACAGCTGCTCACCTGGCAAAATCTGAAGCCTGAGCATGGAGTGGGTTGGCCAGCTCAATTGCAAGAACAAAACTGGGGTCCCATGAAAACTTCAGCTGTTCCCTCAAAGGCAAGTGCCCCATCAAACTGCTAGGCTTGGCCTCTTAAAGGGCCACCCCTCTCTTGCACGTCAGCCCATTGGGCACCAGATGCCTTGAGGTTCTTCCCTTTTGGTAAAGGTCTAGAACCGCCCACCTCCCCTGGCTTACTGTGTCCTCTAGAAAGAAGTCTTGGTAGTCAGGAGCTGGTAGCTCACACCTGTGATCCTAGCTGCTCAGGAGGCTGAGATCTAAGGATCACGGTTCAAAGCCAGCCCGGGCAGGGAAGTCTGTGAGATTCTTAGCTCTCATGAATCACTCAGAAAACCAGAAGTAGAGCTGTGGCTCAAAGTGGTAGAGTGATAGTCTTGAGCAAAAGAGCTTAGGGACAGTGCCTAGGCCCTGAGTTCAAGCCCCATGACTGACAAAAAAGAAGATGACTTGTCCCCAAGAAGAGACACTTCCTCAGTGTTCTGAACAGTGAGAGACAGGCACGAAAGCTGCTCACAGAAGTATTTTGTCATTCTTGGCTGGATGGCCCAAGAGGAGAACTGGTCCCCAAACTAAAAGCTTCAAAACATACAAGCAAGTAATAAACAGTTGTACAGAGCAAACTGAAATCACCATGCAGGGGAGTAATCCTGGAACGGGTAGGAAGAAATCCCAGCCTTTGTAGGATGCTCTTTTAATTTTTATGGGTTGTAACTTAACTTTTGAAATGACAGTCGGCAGAAATAGCTGCACTGTGCAGAGCGTGGAGTAGAGCTTTCTCTCCAGCTGTAAGCTATTTAAAATTCTTCTCGTGTTGCTGTTTGCCATCCAGATGGCTTTCTGGCACTGGCACAGTTCCTAGATCTGATGTGAAGGCCCGTTGGTTACTCACCAGCTCCTCCACCGCGCTGGTCCACTGCGCCTTATGACTCACTGTCACAGTGGTTCTGCGAGCGCACTCACTTTCAGTCACTCCTGCCCACTGTGGTGGCACTCGTAAACAAGGGCCAGCAGGAAACGAGAGGAAGAGCCTTAACTTCCACAATCATGTGTACCTGACGCCGGAGCATATCAGGGCATCCCCACTGGAGCAAGAAAAAGAAAGGCAGCTCACCACATAGCCAGTCTTCTGACTCAAACACATGTCCTGGTGGAGGCACCAAAGTGTACTGGGGGTTCGGCAAGCCGCAGTTGTCTCTGTATTTTTGCTTCACTCCTGTTGCCTCAGCTCAAGTGTTCATCTTGGAAGTCAGGTTGGAGGGAGTACCCCTCTGTCTGCAGCATGTCCCTGGGGTCTCTGCTATGCTGACAGCGTCCCATTCCTCATCCTGCCAGCTCTTCAGTTACCTGTTGGCTCTCTGCTCTTTATGAACTGCTCTAATCAAACTACTTCTCCTACCAAGTAGACCTCCTTTGCCATGTCTTCAAAGGCTAGACAAGGCCAGCATTGCCTATTCCATATTGGGAGTGAGACCTCGTCCCATTAAGTTTTTTTTTTTGTTGTTGTCGTTAATATAAAGGTGATGTGTAGAGAAGTTGCAGTTTCCTAAGTCAGGGAAAGAATACATACAAATGTTTTTTGGGGGGGCAGTGTCAACCCTTCCCTCACTCTTTCCCAGTTTTTTCCTTTCATCTCCATCCACAAATTGTATAATTCATTATCAGCCTAGTGTCTAGTGAGTACCACTGCTGCATTTGTTCCCCCTTGGTTCCTCCATTTCTGTATTCCCCTTACTCTCCCAAAGACATATAAATGAACAAACAAGACAAAAAGAAAAGAAAACGAAAATAGCAACAAAGAAATACCGCTTGCTTCATTTTTTTTAAAGTAACTTGTAATGTTCCATATATGCATATGTTGCATAATGGTTAACTCAGGGTAAACATTCTCCAGTGTTTACCATTTCCTTGTGATGTGGTCTTGAAAGTCTTTGCAGCTTTTGATGTGTACGGCACCCCATCATGTCTGTGGTCCCACACCATGCGGGGGTGCCTAGGCCTTCTTGTCCTGCCTGTCACTTGATGTTCTTGAGCAGTCTCCCCCTATACCCTGCCATCGCATTAATTTGATGCATTTAGGGAAATAATCAGGGTGCAGGCAAACCAGGGGGATAAGGTCTGTCCAGCAGTAATAAGTTGCTTTGGTCTGACAAACTGCCAGAAAGGTCCCTTTTTCCCTTGCAGTGCATGTTTATAGATACATGCCTAAATTTTTTTTTCCCCCTCTCTCTCTTTTCCCTAGTCCTGGGCCTTTAACTCTGGGCCTGGGCACTGTCCCTGAGTTTCTGTGGCTCAAGGCTAGCACTTTTACCACTTGAACCACAGCACCAGTTCTAGCCCTTTCTGTGTATGTGGTAGTGAGGAATCGAACCCAGGGCTTCATGCATGGGAGGAAAGCACTCTAACACCCAGCCCTAAATATCTCTTTTTCTTTTGGGGCAGGGGGTCCGGTCATGAGGCCTGAACTCTGGGCCTGGGCGCTGTCCATCAGCTCTTCAGCTCAAGGCAAGCGCTCTACCACTTGAGCCACAGTGCCACTTCCAGCTTTTTTCTTTTTGCTTATGTGGTGCTGAGGAACTTAACCCAGGGCCTCATGCATGCAAGGCAAGCACTCTACCACTGAGCCACCTTCCTAGCCCAGGGAATTTCTTTTTTTTTTTTTTTTTTTGGGTTCGGTCATGGGGCCTGAACTCTGGGCCTGGGTGCTGTCCCTCAGCTCTTCAGCTCAAGGCTAGCACTCTACCACTTGAGCCACAGCGCCACTTCTGGCTTTTTTCTTTTTTGCTTATGTGGTGCTGAGGAATCGAACCCAGAGCCTCAGGCATGCAAGGCAAGCGCTCTACCACTGAGCCACCTTCCCAGCCCTAAATATCTCTTTTATCTGACAATTGTGTTTTAAGTTATTGGGAAAATTGAAATTATTTAAAATTCATCTGTGTGTGTGTGTGTGCGCGCACGCGTGCATGTGTGCGTGTGTGCACACATGTATGCACGCACGCGTGCATAGCAGTCCTGGGGTTTGTACTCAGGGCCTGGGCATTGTCTTTCAGCTTTTTTGCTGAAGGCTAGCACTCTACCAATTGATCCAGAGCGCCACTTTCTTTTCTTTTTTTTGGTGGTTAATTGGATATAACGAATCTCATGAGCAGCCAAACCATGATCCTCAGATCCCAGCCTCCTAAGTAACTAGGATTATAGGGATGAGTTGTTGGAACCTGCCTCTGGATTATATTGAAATTCATTGTAGAATGCAGGCTCTCTCTCTCTCTCTCTCTTACACACACACACACACACACACACACACACACACACACACACACACACACACACACACACACACACACACACACACACACACACACACACACACACACACACACACACACACACCCCCCCCCCCTCTGGATTATATTGAAATTCAAGGTTTCATTGTAGAATGCAGGCTCGCTCTCTCTCACACACACACACACACCCCACACACTTTTCTAAGTGTCTTTCTGTGTGACACACACACACACACACACACCCCACACCCTCTGGATTATATTGAAATTCAAGGTTTCATTGTAGAATGCAGGCTCGCACACACACACACACACACACACACACACCACACACACACACCACACACACACTGGATTATATTGAAATTCAAGGTTTCATTGTAGAATGCAGGCTCGCTCTCACACACACACACACACACACACACACACACACACACACACCACACACACACCACACACACACTTTTCTAAGTGTCTTTCTGTGTGACCCAGGCTGACCGACCTTGAACTTAGGGCCTCAAGCGATCCTCCTGCCTGAACCTCCCAAATGGCTGGCTTGTCATGTTTTCCTATTAACATTGGTCAGTGTATTTTGCTCTGAATCCTAGGGCCCCATGGTTATGAGTGTGCCTCAGCCCCATGATGCCTCCTGCTATGGCAGACATCCTTGACATCTGGGCGGTGGACTCACACATAGCATCTGATGGCTCCATCCCTGTGGACTTCCTTCTGCCCACTGGCATCTACATCCAGCTGGAGGTACCCCGGGAAGCTACCATTTCTTCTATTAAGCAGGTATGCCACTGGTTAGAAGTTCTGGACTCCCACGGCTATTCTCTGCATCGCTTTATTTATGTAGATCCTGGGAAGGCGCAGAGAAGTTTAACCTGTAAGTCATTATATTTGAAAGGTTTTGGTTCATGTCTTGTTTCATGGACACCTTAGCCAAGCTTATACTGTTCCCACTTGTGACTAGATCTTAGGTCACAAGTGACAACTGAATTAAGAAAAATTGGCTTACATTAGCTGTTTTGAAATTGTTCGGGTTTCTAAAACTGTCAGAGTTGAGTTAAAAATCTTTTAAGTGGCTGTCTTTGAACTTGTTATACTAATTTTCTCTCATGATGTGTGATTGGTCCCATTCCTCCTCATGCTGACTCTCAGGGAAGAGTTGTCTACCAAAGACCAACATGCATATGAAATCGCTTTTCTAAACTTTCTCTTTAATGTTTTTCTTCTTTTTGTCTTTTAATAGGGTCTTGCTGTGCATCTCAGGTTGGCCTGGAACTCAAAATATAGCCCAGGCTCATTTTGAATTCCAGAACCTCTTACCCAAGCTTTTTTTTTTTTTTTTAGTACTGGAGATTTTTCTTTCTTGTGTTTGTTTCTTTGTTTTCTGTTTTTTGAAGACAGGGTCTTGTATAGCTGGCCTGAAAATGGTTAGGCAGGTACTCTCATCACTGACCCACACCTCCAGCCATTGTGTTTACATGTTATTCCTTTTTTTTTTTTTCCTGTTGGTTATGGGGCTGTTCTACCACTTGAGCCACAGCGCCACTTCCTGCTTTTTCTGCTTATGTGGTGCTGAGGAATCAAACCCAGGGCCTCATGCATGCAAAGCAATCACTCTACCACTGAGCCACCTTCCCAGCCCCTTACATTTTTTTTTTTTTTTGCTGGTCATGGGCATTAACTCTGGGCCTGGGCACTGTCCCTCAGCTCTTTAGCTCAAGGCTAGTGCTCTACCACTGAGCCACAGCGCCACTTCCGGCTTTTTCTGTTTATGTGGTGCTGAGGAATCGAACCCAGGGCCTCATGCTTGCAAGGCATGCACTCTACCGCTGAGCTACCTTCCCAGCCCGCCCCTTACATTTTATACTTATGGTAGGGCTTAGAATTCACCTCACCAGGCCCGTAGTACTGTTTACTTGGTTTGCCCATTGGAGGTGTGAGTTGTTTGCAGTGCTACAGAGTGTTCTTAGATTCTTGTGCCGGGACTCCGGTTGTAGAAAGTGTTATTTCTCCTGCAGATGCTATGGAAGCAAGTTCACCACTACCCAATGTTCAACCTGCTCATGGAAATTGACTCCTATATGTTTGCATGTGTGAATCAAACTGCTGTTTATGAGGAGCTCGAAGATGAGTCGCGAAGGCTTTGTGATGTCAGGCCTTTCCTCCCAGTTCTCAAGTTAGTGACGCGAAGTTGTGACCCAGCAGAAAAACTGGACTCAAAAATTGGAGTCCTTATAGGAAAAGGTAATTAAAAAGTTCCTAGCATGGATTACTAATATACCTGTTGTTAAATGTATAAGAGTTACTGCTTTTCCAAGTGCATGCTGTCCATGGACCAACAGTGTTCACAGTTTGAGAATAAGGTAAGTGCAGAACAGAAAGTAAATGTTTGGAAATTCCTCTAGCAATGAGACATTGCCACAGGATCCTAGAGCTTATGTCTGATACATACAGACATACAGTGACCTGAAGAAGAGACGGCGAAGGTTTAGTTAGAGGCAGGCTGGTGGAGGAACCGAGAGGCATGGACAGAGTTGAGCCATTTAGAAGATGGAGTAGATGTGACTTGTAGTGGATAAAAGATGTTTTTTTGTTAGGTGCATATGGTATCTGGTGTCCTTGTGTGTAATCTGTATTATCTGTACACAAAAAGAATGTGTACCGGTTGTGATAGACAAAATGCTCTAGATGCTTGAGTCTCCCCCATTTACAGTCCAGAGCTAAAGCTATCCGCAAAGATCATATTGTATCCACAGAATGTTGTCTATGGGCTAGTGTGTGCCCTGCCATTCCCCCCTCAGATCTCGTCTCCCACACACAGGGTTTTGCTGTGTCACTCAAGATAGTCTTAAACCTGTGGTCATCTTGCCTTAGCCTCTCTAGTGTTGGAATTACAGATGTCTGCTACCATGCCCAGCTAAGATTCTGTTTTAAGGGCATTTTTAGGTTCCCAGAAAAGTTTACAGGAAGGTACAGATGTTCTTAAGCACCCCCCCCCCTTCCCACCACATAGTTTACTGTGAAATAACTTTGTAGGCTTATTTTTTTAATACCCTTTGGAGCAGCATTTAAATTCTTAGCCTTTCTCATATATTTGAATTGTGTCTTCTTTGATTTGTAAAGAAAGGTACGTGCCTTTTCTTTTTTTTTTTTTGGGTCCGGTTGTGGGCCTGAACTTTGGGCCTGGGTGCTGTCTCTCAGCTCTTCAGCTCAAGGCTAGCGCTCTACCACTTGAGCCACAGCGCCACTTCCGGCTTTTTTTCTTTTTGCTTATGTGGTGTTGAGGAATCAAACCCAGGGCCTCAGGCATGCAAGGCAAGCGCTCTACCACTGAGCCACCTTCCCAGCCCTGTGTGTGTCTTTGGGTTTAAATTGCATAGTTACACTGGGCACTGATGGCTCACCGAGGAGGCTGAGATCTGAGGATCACTGTTCAAAGCCATCCTGAGCAGGAAAGTCTGTGAGACTCTTTTTTTTTTTTTTTGTTGGTTGTGGGGCTTGAACTCTGGGCCTGAGTGCTGTCCCTCAGCTCTTCAGCTCAAGGCGAGCGCTCTACCACTTGAGCTACAGCGCCACTTCAGGTTTTCTGGTGGTTTATTGGAGATAGGAGTCTCACGGTCTCTCCTGCCAGGGCTGGCTTTGAACCGCGATCCTCATATCTCAGCCTCCTGAGTAGCTAGGATTACAGGCATGAGCCACCAGCGCCCGGCTTGTGAGACTCTTATCTTCAATTAGTCACTAGAAAGCCAGAAGTACTGCAATGGCTCCAAGTAGTAGAATGCTAGCCTTGAGCAAAAAAGCTCAAAGAAAGCACCCAGACCCTAAGTTCAAGGCCCATGACCACCACTACTACCACCACCAAAAAAATATTGTATATTACAAATTTTAGTGGTTATATGGCAGGTATTAGTACATATTGCTTTAAAGGTTTTAAGTTTGAGCAGACTTAGTATTTATTGTGTCACCTGACTTTTTTTTTTGCTGGCCATGGGTCTTGAACTCTGGGCCTGGGCACTGTCCCTGAGCTCTTCAGCTCAAGGCTAGCATTCTACCACTTGAACTAAGGCACCATTTCCAGCTTTTTCTGTTTATGATGGTACTGAGGAATTGAACCCAGGCTTCATGCATGCTAGACAAGCACTCTACCACTAAGCCATCTTCCCAGCCCTCACCTGACTTCTTTAGAGATCTTTCCTGATACTTTCTAATTTTGTCTGTTTGATGAAAAGCCAAACATCCAAGTTAGTTCTGGTTGAAAGTACTTTGATTTTCTTTTATGATTGTTAGCCTTTGAAATTGACACCTTTACAAAATGTGTTTAGGTCTACATGAATTTGATGCCTTGAAGGATCCTGAAGTGAATGAATTTCGGAGAAAAATGCGCAAATTCAGTGAGGAAAAAATTCAGTCTCTGGTGGGATTGTCGTGGATTGACTGGCTGAAGCAGACGTACCCACCAGAGCATGAGCCATCCGTCCTCGAAAACCTGGAAGACAAACTCTATGGAGGAAAGCTCATCGTGGCCGTGCACTTTGAAAACAGTCAGGTACCACCGTGGTTTTGAAGGAAATTCTTGGTACTAAATCTCTGCTTTTCACCTGAATATGGCTTTTGTCTGGGATGTGTCAGAGCATTTCAGATTAAGATGGGAAGGATGTTTAAAATTCTACAGCAGTATAGATCTACTGCACACATGTTATTTTTGGTTTAGAATAGTGTTGTATAATTGCACTATTCAGTTGTTTTTTACAGTTAAAAGAGGTATTGAAAACCTCAATCATAGAGAGACTTTTTATTATTTATTTTTAGATTTTTCTCATAAAGGTGAGATCTGAGGATCTCAGTTCAAAGTCAGCCTGTGCAGGAAAAGGACAGGTGAAGTCCGTGAGACTCTTACCTTCAATAAACCACTCAGAAAACCTGAAGTGGTACTTGGCTCAAGTGGTAGAGTGCTAGCCTTGAGCTAAAGGGCTGAGGGACAGCTCCCAGGCCCAGAGTTCAAGCCCCACGACTGACCAAAAAAAAAAAAATTAGAGTAGCTGTGATAAAGAATCCTGCCTTCTGGCATTTTCCCCTTCTTCTATAGAGAAAATACAATTGTTATCATCTCTCAAATTATAATGTGCTTGAAATTTCGTCTGAGTGCCAGGCGCCTGTGGCTCATGCCTGTAATCCTAGCTACTCAGGAGGCTGAGATCTGAGGATCGTGGTTTAAAGCCAGCCCCGGCAGGAAAGTCCGTGAGACTCTGATCTCCAATAAACCACTAGAAAACCAGAAGTGGCGTTGTGGCTCAAGCGGTAGAGCGCTCTCCTTGAGCTGAAGAGCGCAGGGACAGCGCCCAGTCTCAGAGTTCAAGCCCTACAACCAACAAAAAACAAAAACAAAAACAACAGCAAAAAAAGAAATTTCGTCTGAGTGAAGACTTTAAGTATCCTTTCAGTACTGTTTAGGGATTTCTGCAAGGGCTCGAGAGGTAGAATAGGGACATTACTGCTGAAAAGTGATTAACACTTAATGTGGAAACAGTGGCTCAGTACAATTTGCCTTTCTGGGTCAACCTGACTTTCCTTATAGATGGGTTAAATCTCTCCCGGGATATACAAATGTTAATATAACCATCCTCATAGTAAAGGGCACGTGAAAGGAAGTGTTGAACAGAGGGGAGAGATGAAGAGGGTGGAGTCTTCCTGGATTCCAGGCAGTCATGGAGTTTTGAGAGCGTGTGGTCAGACTCTAATTCTTTCCACGGTCCCTGCTGGCCTGAGCCTCTGCCCGAACCCATCCACTGCAGGTGCGCAGGCTTTGCCTCTGAAGAACAGTATCCTCACTGCACAGGCATGTGGTCGAAGTTGGGATCGAAATATTTTAGATTCCGCCTTGCCCTCTGTGACTTCTGCCCATCACCATAGTGTCTGTGTGGTCTTCCACGTGC
Source organism: Dipodomys merriami (assembly GCF_024711535.1). Classification (NCBI taxonomy): domain Eukaryota; kingdom Metazoa; phylum Chordata; class Mammalia; order Rodentia; family Heteromyidae; genus Dipodomys; species Dipodomys merriami. The sequence continues at coordinate 4,007,274 of NW_027206268.1, read as the reverse complement.
CCGTTTCTCAGCTAGTATCTCCTTTGTTAGATGCTAGACACATCCTCATGAGGTGAAACCATGAGCTCCTGGACTTCTATTAAGCTGTCAACATTGTTTTGAGCAGTCACATAGAAGTTTTAGATGTGGGGCTGGGAATGTGGCTCAGTGGTAGAGCGCTTGCCTTGCATGCCAGAGGCCCTGGGTTCGATTCCTCAGCACCACATAAGCAAAAAGAAAAAAGCCGGAAGTGGGCACTGTGGCTCAAGTGGTAGAGCGCTAGCCTTGAGCTGAAGAGCTGAGGGACAGCGCCCAGGCCCAGAGTTCAGGCCCCACAACCAGACGCCCCCCCCCCAAAAAAAAAGAAGTTTTAGATGTATTTGGCCAAGTAAACCCCAAATTTTCATTTATTACTGGTGGAGTTTCATGAATGCCTGTCACCAAAAATGCAAGAGTGACATCGTCAGAATAAAGGCATCTGGCGGCCTCCTCCATCTTGGTGCATCCTAATCCCCCCTCTTTCCCTCCTCCTGCTTCTGTAGACATCTCACTTGCCCACTTCACTGTCAGCTGCTGAGAAACAGCACCCAGGGAACACTAAACTAAAAATAAAGTGTGATGTAACAAGTTGTTCATTGGGTTTAAAAAACATGGGGCTAGTAGGAATGCTAGCGAGCCACTGCTGTTAAAGCCACCACACGTGTGGATGTTGTATCGTCAGGATGAGCCAGCATTCAGGTGGCATATAGAAATGAGGTGGATAGAATCTTGGACCTGTCATCTCAGTTTTACAAAGCAGCAGTCCTGGAAGTCGAATCCCATATGTATTATTGAATGGGGGACTGCTGGTGTGGCGTGCCTTGCACACAGTTTTGAAGTCCTTGGTTTGTATAAAATTGAATTATATATAAGTCTATTTCCTTGTGATGCCCTCCCACAGCCATCTCCCCACTAACTGGTGAGCATGAGTACCTTATCATTTACCCCACAAACATTTTTCTTCTATTGTGTTTTTGTTGTTGTTGTCTGCTCCTTTTAAACTTGTACATATTGTGTTATTTTTACTGATTCGTTGAAGGTTCTTGATTTATTTTAGAGGGAAGGCAGGCTGTAATCCTGTCATTAATATGTTCAGCAAAGATGGGTGAGGTGGTGTGCAGTTCTAGAAATAACAGAAAACACCCTATTTTTAGGTTGAACCAGTTTGACTTGGAGATACCCTGTGAAAAAGGGAGGTGACTTAGTGAAAAATACTGCAGAAATCAATGTCAGGTCAATATAGAGTTTGGTAGAATTTGTAGAATTGTAGTTGGTTGATTTGAGGGTTTTGAGGGTTGCTTCCTGTGTGTGGTATGTGATCATGTGGTGTGAAGTTACTATGCCAGATCATGAATTCATCTGTACTGTTTCTTTTTCCATTGAGTTTTATGATGAGCAGACATAGTACTGCTCAGGATACACAGGAACTAGATTCCATCCCCAATACTCATTTGTACATTTGGACAGAATAGATAATTTATAGTAAAATCTTTATAAAGGACTATTCTTACCAGTGTTTAGCATACACATTCTTCTTTTTTTTTTTTTTTTTTTCTCTAGTGCTAGAAATTGAACCTAGTGCTAGGCAAGCACTATGCCACTGAGCAATCCCCCCAACCCCAGGTTTTGTAGCATTTTAGAGAAAGATGTGTATAAGAAAATCCCTAAGACCCGTTACCTGAGAGTAATCCTTAGTTAAATACTAATCTTACTGCTGGAGGTGTGGCACTCAGTATACAGTAAAGTGACTTACAGATTGTCATAGACAGTTGTCTCAGACAGTTTTTTATGTGGGCACACAGAATGTAGAAAAATCTACTTAAGTAGAAAGCATAATTATTGTTGTTTAGTACTTGTTGTTTCATGCAAACAAATAGGCACACCTGCACATACTACTATATTCTAATTTCAGTGGTGGTTTCCAGCCCAAGTATAAAGTTCACGTTCTCTCTTAAACATTCTGTGTTTGTAGGATGTGTTCAGCTTTCAAGTATCTCCTAATATGACTCCTATCAAAGTAAATGAATTGGCTATCCAGAAACGCCTGACTATCCATGGAAAGGAAGACGAAGCTAGTCCCTCCGACTACGTATTGCAAGTCAGCGGGAGAGTGGAGTATGTATTTGGAGACCACCCACTAATTCAGTTCCAGGTATGGGAACTTTTCTTCCTGATGTAAGAAAAAGCATGCCTACAGAAAAACCACACAGAATCCAGTAAAACCCACAGCCCCCACCCCGAAAACCACTTGAGGCAAGGATGGCCTGTAGCCTTTTGCTGGGGAGACCGCTGGGAATGCACACCTAGAACTGTGTACTGCTAAAGGGCGCCTCAGGGATCCTAGGAGAGTGTGCCTGCCATGCAGGAGCCATACTCACCTTTCTGGCTGATGGGCTGAAGTATGACTTCGGCATCTGACTAGTAGATTTAAGTCCAGGTCTTGCACATCCCAGGTATGTGATTTACCCCTTCTGGGTTATGAGTAGTTTAGCTGTTAGTGAAGGAATAGTTTCTCTCCTAGATAGTTGTGAAGATTAACACTGATATGTAAAATTTCAGTTGTTAGGTACTTCAGTGTTCAATACGTGGTAGCTGTTTTATGTGTAGTTTGTTTTTTTTTTGCTGGTCCTAGGGCTTGAACTTAGGGCCTGGGTACCTGTCCCTGAGCCTCTTTGTGCTCAAGGCTAGTACTCTACCACTTAAGCCAGAGCGCCACTTCCAGCTTTTTCTGTGTATGTGGTACTGAGGAAATGAACCCGGGGCTTCATGCATGCTAGGCAAGCACACTACCACTAAGCCACATTCCCAGCCCCTTATGTGTTGTGTTGCTTGTTTTTGTGGTTCTAGGAATGGAACTGGGGGTCCCTGTATATACTAGGCAAGTGCAACATCAATGGGCTAGATCTTCAGCCTAGAATTTTCTTTGGGGGGGGCCTGAACTCCGAGCCTGGGCTCAAGGCTAGCACTCTACCACTTGAGCCACAGCGCCACTTCCGGCTTTTTTTTCTGCTTATGTGGTGCTGAGGATCGAACCCAGGGTCTCATGCATGCAAGGCAAGCGCTGTACCACTGAGCCACCTTCCCAGCCCCAAAGCCTAGAATTTTTTTTTTTTTTTTTTTAAGCCTAGAATTTTTTGACACAGGCTGACATCCAACTGGTGACTCTCCTGCTTCTGCCTCCTAGGTGTTGGAATTACAAGCATCTGTCACTATGCTTAGTACTATGTAGCAATTATAAATGATCTTAACTCTTGATGTGAATTATTTAAGGTACGCTTTTGCAGGGCCATTGGTATGGTGGTGTCCAGTTTTTGGTTTTTTTTTTTGGCCAGTCCTGGGGCTTCAACTCAGGGCCTGGGCACTGTCCTTGAGCTTCTTTTGCTCAAGGTTGGCACTCTACCACTTGAGCCACAGCACCACTTCTAGCTTTTTCTGTTGATGTGGTACTGAGGAATCGAACCCAGGGCTTTATGCATGCTAGGCAAGCACTCAGCCGCTAAGCCGCATTCCTAGTCCCTCAAATTTGTTTCTTTCTGTTGATTTCTGTGTTTGCCTGAAAGTCCATACATACCTCCTCCTTTCTTGCCACTGTAGTATATCCGGAACTGTGTAATGAACAGATCCCTACCCCATTTTATACTGGTGGAATGCTGCAAGATCAAGAAAATGTATGAGCAGGAAATGATTGCAATAGAGGCTGCTGTAAACCGACATTCATCTAACCTTCCTCTTCCTTTACCACCGAAGAAAACACGCGTCCTGTCTGTAAGTTTCATGTGGGAACCTTCCCTAACCCCAAAGCCATGTGATTTGCTGGGAAATTCTAAGTCTCACACATACTTCCTTCGCTCACTTAAAATAAAACTGGAAATTGAACTAGGGCATTGGTAGGCAAGTGCCATAGCGCTTGAACCATATCCTCAGCCCTTGTTACATATTTGAGACAAGGTCTTGCTGTATAGTTCAGGCTGGCCTTGAATCTGTTATCTTCTTGCTTCAGCCTTTCAAGTGCTGAGATTATAGGTGTATACTGCATCTGGCTCAAATTAGTGTTTTGATATGATTTGCCTGGAATTCTTTCAGTATTCAGTATTTTGGGCACTGCTTTTTCCCCCAGAATATATTTGTATACAGTAGATATGGTTTTTGTTTATATAAAGTTAATATTTTCCCACTGACTGAATCTTTACATATTTACGTTCTCTTTGACAATATTGCTATAGTAATATAAGTAGTCAATCTCTGCAAAGTTTTCAGTACTGCTCTTAGCAGTGGTGGAATGTTGCCTGTGTTTCATTTTACCATCAAAACCAAGTGCTAGTGACTATAACGCTTAGTTTGTTAGGATTGTTGTTGTTATTGTTTTGTCTCAGCAGTTAATCATCTCCTAGTTAATCAAACCTGGGGCTGTGCCCGCCTCAGTATGCTCAGCAATGCTACATTTACTCCCTGTGATTGCCAGTTGTGGGGCAGAGCTTGTCTTCATGCTCGTGGTACAGTGACAAACAGCTGGTGGCCGTGGTAGAGTGCTCATTATGTTCACTGAAGTATCTCGGTACTTCATTCTTTTACAGCACGTTTGGGACAATAACAACCCTTTCCAAATTGTCTTGGTAAAAGGAAACAAGCTGAACACAGAAGAAACTGTAAAAGTGAGTACTTTCACACATGGGCTTTTGCCTCTGCTGTGCTATTTGAAGAACTCCCTCGGAGACTCAGTAAAATTCATGAGGATTAAGTTTTACACATTTCCATCCATTACACGAGAAGGAACCTGACCACTTGTCCTAAGACTACTGAGTATTTTTGAAGTATTGTTTACCTACTGGAAAGATCCTCATTTTCCCAGCATGCATCATGTAGAGAAGCTTGCTTTTAGAACAGGAATTTGGCAAGTGAAATTTAAACCCCCAACCTCAGGTCATAAGTTTCTGTGCAAGCTTTCCCTCCTCTCAGCCTTGCCCCGAGCTGTGCTCAGCCTCCACTTTTAGCTTTTATTTTCCCTAAACTTGCTGAGCATGGAGGAAAATAGATGACTACATTCTAGACCACAAGTGGGTAACACGTGGGGCTTTATTGCACAACTCTATACAATTAGCTAAAGACCTGATGAGACATTTTGCCTGAGTGGCAAACATTCGTTTTTCCCTATTTTGTTGGACAGGAAATTAAGAGAATAGTTTTGTGATCTTAGAAAGTGATTCAGTTAGTTGGACATGTTTGTTGGCATGAAGTTATACTCAAGGGAACCTTGGCAAAAAATTACCAGTCACTTGATTTTTTTTCTTCCCTCTTGCTATGCTTCCCAGGCTGGCCTAGAACTCCTGGCTCAGTCTCCTGAATGCTGAGATTACAGATGTGTTCACTACACCCAGATTAGCCACTTGCTTTTTGTGCAGAGATATTAACATTTCTGTAGTAGAGGGGAAAAGTAGTTACCAGGTCTGAGAGGTGAGAAATGGAGGAAAGTAGGCCAAAAGGTACAAAGATAGTTATCTTGGATGAACAGTCCCAGAGATCTGAAAATATGATAACTTTAGTTAATAATACTGTGCACATACTGAAAATTTGCAGAGTAGATTTTAGGTACTCTTACCAGGAAAAAAGGGGGGGAAGTAGGAAAATTATATGTGATGCTAGGTATGTTAATTTACTTGAGTATAGTAATCACAATGTAGATGTATATATTAAAGCATGTAGTACACTGTAAATGTGTACAACTTAATCTTGGAGTTTGCTGTGATTAAGGTAAGGGTTTTGGTCTTCTTCTCACCTAGATATCTACCTCCCTCCCCTTTTTCCTATCACCCCAGGGCCTCCATCATATTAGGCAAGCACTCTAACTCATGAATTATACCCCTAGCTCTTTTGTTTGTATTTGTTTCTGAGATAGGGTCTTGCTAACTTTTGCCTGGGCTAGCCTTGTACTTAATTCTCCTAGTCTCTGCCTCCTGTGTGGGATTGTAGGTATGCCCGGCATAGATGTTTAGTTGTTTATTTATTGCCAGTTCTGGGTCTTGAACTCAAGGCCTGGGCACTGTCCCTGAGCTTCTTTTGCTGAAGGCTAGCACTCTATCACTTGAACCATAGTGCCACTTCTGGCCTTTTCTGTTTATATGGTACTGAGGAATTGAACTCAGGGCTTCATGCATGCTAGGCAAGCACTCTACCACTAAGCCACATTCCCAGCCCAGATGTTTATTTGTGTGTGTGTGTGTGTGTGTTCACTGTCAACTTGTCTATTTTAGTGATGATTTAAACAGCCTTTCCTTCCTCTTACTTTCTGAATGTTTTCATAAAATTTTTCTTCTTTAATGTTTAAAAGAATTTGTTCAAACCATCTAAAGACTTTTAATTAGAAATTTATTTTCCTTAGTGGACATATACATACATATATATATATGTCAAATATATATATATTATATATATGCAAAACCTTGTTTTTCTCTTAAGTCTGGAGATTTTGTTATATCTTATTAATTTTATTTTCTTAAAGTTCATAGACATCCTATATATCACCTTGTTCCAGCATAGCAAACAACTACAAATTTAGCAGCTTAAAATAACACTTTGAGCTTACTATGTGCAGCTTACAGTGTAGGTTCTTTGCTTATGCTTATGGTCTTACAAGGTTATAATGAATTGAGTGTTGGATTGTAATCCAGAAGTTAAGTCTGACTGGGCTGCATTTCTTTCTGAAAGTATCCTTTTAAAAAGTTTTCTTTGAAGCCGGGCGCTGGTGGCTCACGCCTGTAATCCTAGCTACTCAGGAGGCTGAGATCTGAGGATCGCGGTTCAAAGCCAGCCCGGGCAGGAGAGACCGTGAGACTCCTATCTCCAATAAACCACCAGAAAACCGGAAGTGGCGCTGTAGCTCAAGTGGTAGAGCGCTCGCCTTGAGCTGAAGAGCTGAGGGACAGCGCCCAGGCCCAGAGTTCAAGCCCCACGGCCGACAAAAAAAAAAAAAAAACAAAAAAAAAAAACAAAAAAACAAAAAAAAAAAAAAAGTTTTCTTTGGGGGTTGGAGGCGTGGCTCAGTTGATAGATTGCTAGCCATTGAGCAAAAGTGCTGATTGTCTCTTTAAATATGCTAATATCAGGGCTGGGAAGGTGGCTCAGTGGTTAGAGCGCTTACCTTGCATGCCTGAGGCCCTGGGTTCGATTCCTCAGCACCACATAAGCAAAAAGAAAAAAAGCCGGAAGTGGCACTGTAGCTCAAGTGGTAGAGCGCTAGCCTTGAGCTGAAGAGCTGAGGGACAGCGCCCAGGCCCAGAGTTCAGGCCCCATGACTGGACCCCCCCGCTCAAAAAAAAAAAATGCTAATATCAGTTCCTCATCATTTACATACTTTGAGTATAGTATATAAAGGTGATGTAAAGGTTTGCTTGCATTGCTATTGTGTAAATCCAGTGGTTGACAATAGTATTCAAGAATGCAAATACTTCATTTTGATCAGAATAACCTGCTGTTTTGCTTTCTCTTTTCCTGCCCCCTCCCTTATTGATCAACAATTTCCACTGAGCTTCTCTGTACCACCTAATTCATCATTGTAATATATTTCAGAATTAGTCGCCTTCCATCTTTGGCAGTGCTGGGGATTGAACCCAGTGCTTTGTGCATCCTTGGCAAGCATGTTTCCACCAATATTTACCTCTAGTCCTTTAGCTCTGTCTTTATTTGTATACTGATACACATTCTAGTCCTTTAGCTCTGTTTTCAGCTCTCCTTGGCCACTCATCTCTGGATTTAGAGGCAGTGAGGACGGACGGAGACACACACACACACACGCGTGCGCGTGCGCGCGTAAAATTTTCTGAGACATTTTATGTATACTTTGTATTATCTTACCTCGAAAGTGGACCTTAGGGGTAAAGGTCAGTGACTTCTAGGTCATCATGGATATGAATATGTCTTCAGTTAGCTATTGACTTACACATGACGAACTCATAAATTATTAAGAAATAGGAAGAATGGCCTGCTCATCCACTCATTCTTTCCCAACTATACAGAAGAGTAGAAAGGCCCCAACTAAATGCAGTCTGTGGTAATGAGCACCTGGTAGTGTTTTTTTTTTTTTTTAGCATTGTTGCTTTTTTTTTTTAGACTGTTTGAACCACTGGGACCTCTGGCGTGTCCACCCCATGAGATTTTGTAGCTGGCCTGTTACTAAGTGAAAACCAGGTCACACTCACCATAGTTTATGATGCTGTGTAGACACAGGCTTTCTAAAGGACGGTGTGTCTCTGATCTTAGGACATCATTCTTTGTTCTGTAGAACAGTCCTTTCAGTTGTGAAATATTCATGACCTTGTGCATTTTTTTTTTCTTCTCCCATTGTAGGTTCATGTAAGGGCTGGCCTTTTCCATGGTACAGAGCTCCTGTGTAAAACTGTTGTCAGCTCAGAAATATCAGGGAAAAATGATCACATCTGGAATGAGCCACTGGAGTTTGATATTAATACTTGTGACTTGCCACGAATGGCTCGATTATGTTTTGCCGTTTATGCAGTTTTGGATAAAGTAAAAACGAAGAAATCAACTAAAACTATTAATCCTGCTAAGTACCAGACCATCAGGAAAGCTGGAAAAGTGGTAATGATATTCTAACTTGTGAAAACAGTTTATATAGTGAAATAGTTTTCAAAGCTGTTTGAAATAATTGAGAAGTATAATAAAAGTATATCACATAGTTTTGATCCCTGAGAATTGACTTAAGATGACATTCAGTCTCCATGATTATGTCATGTTCTTTTGGCAATGTTACTTTCAGGCAGGTCACATATTTTAACAAGGAAAAAAAAAGATGCTTTAAAAGTAACCAGTCTAGAACTGGATATTGGTGGCTCATGCCTGTAAACCTAGCTACTCAGGAGGCTGAGATCTGAGGATTGCAGTTCAAAGCCAGCCTGGGTAGGAAAGTCTGTGAGACTCTTATCTTCAATAAACCACCAGAAAACCAGAAGTGGTGCTGTGGCTCAAGTGGTAGAGCGCTTGCCTTGAGCTGAAGAGCTGAGGGACAGCACCCAGGCCCAGAGTTCAAGCCCCACAACTGACAAAAATAAATAAAACACCAACCAACCAACAAACAAAATAACTCGTCTAACTGGGTGCTCATGCCTGTAATCCTAGCTACTCGGGAGGCTGAGCTCTGAGAATCAGAGTTCAAGTCCCAGCACTGACCAAAAAAAAAAACAACCACCCAAACGTATTTGGAAGTAGAACTGTGTCTGAAAGTGGTAGAGTGCTAGCTTTGAGCAAAAAAGCCCAGGCCCCAGGTTCAAGCTCCACAACTGACAAAAACAAAACCAAGACAAAACTGGTCCACAGTCTGGATGCAGACATGGTTATGTGTGTTTTAGAGTCTGGGGTCTGGGATGCAGGCATGCGGTGAAACCTACCATACTATGAGGTGAAGGATGAATACTAATGTTGTGTATGGCAAATAAGACTTATTAACTGCCTGTCATCTCTGTCCATGTTTTGCTATGGTCCCTTTAGTTAGGTCCTTTTAGATTTGTTGCTTTCTTTTTTTTTTTTTTTTTTGGGTCAGTCGTGGGGCTTGAACTCTGGGCTTAGGCACTATCCCTCAGCTCTTCAGCTCAAGGTGAGCGCTCTACCGCTTGAGCCACAGCGCCACTTCAGTTTTGTTGCTTTCAATTCGAATTGGATTTTGAAATTTTGGATAAAGGCTGATGTCTACCTGCCTACTAACAGGGTCTCTATGTAGCCCAAACTCGCCTTGACCTTCAGACTCCCAAGTACTGTGCTACTGCATTGGGCTTAGAATCAGCAATGTTTGTTTCTTTGCCACTTCTGGGGACCTAGATCTATAAGTGCCCAAAAGAAAAAAATTGATACAGGCTAAAAGCTCTGTATCATACTTTTTCTTTTCTTTTCTTTTTTTTTTTTTTTTTGCCATTTCTGGGGCTTGAACTCTGGGCCTGGGCACTGTCTGAGTTTCCTTTTGCTCAAGGCTAGCACTTTACCACTTGAGCCATACACAGCACCACTTCTGGCTTTTTTTGTGTATGTGGTACTAAGGACCCAAACCCAGGGCTTCATGTATGCTAGGCAAACACTCTACCACTAAGCCCCATTCCCAACCCTCATACTTTTTCTTGAGTCATTAGAGATTCCTAATCATTGTCAAAGACTGTACAGCAAGCAGAGCAGATTTCTATTGTGGTATGTTAATTAGCATTTAGGTTTTCCTTAGCTGGTATAAATATGTCTGTCATTTTTCCATGTGCATCTTCCTTTCATTTTGGGTGATATTTTTTGTGGTGGTAGGGGAATCATGTTCATTTCTAAAGGAACTTTAGAAATTCCTAGAAATACCATTGAAACAGAGGGCCTGAGTTGGTTCGTGCCTTGAAGTTTATTCTTAGTGCATTTATACAGTGATGTCTTTTTCAACAGCATTACCCTGTAGCATGGGTAAACACGATGATTTTTGACTTTAAAGGACAGTTGCGGTCTGGGGACGTAATTTTGCACAGCTGGTCTTCATTTCCCGGTAAGATTTCTATCCTAATTCCTCGTGTTGCCCTGTGTTTCTTTATGACTCACCATTCTAGCATTTTACTAAGTAAGTCATCATTTTATGTCTTTATGACGTATCCCCAACCAGACTTATACAGTCCACTTCAATACATTCATAAAATGATTTGTTTCTGACTGTACTTTTTTACTTTTTACTTCACTGAATGAGTTCCCGCTTTAATCACAAAAATTCTCATAAGGAATAGTATCTTCCTCTTGTCTTCTTCCTCTTCTTCTTTTTTTTTTTTTTTGGCCAGTCCTGGGGCTTGAACTCTGGGCCTGAGCTCCTTTTTCCAAAGCAAGCAAGCACTCTACCTCTACCATTCGGGCCACTGTGCCACTTCCATCTCTCTCTCTCCTCTCTCTCTTTTTTTTTTTTGCTGGTCCTGTGCTTGAACTAAAGGCCTGGGCACTGTCCCTAAGCCTCTTTCTGCTCAAGGCTAGTGTTCTACTACTTGTGCCACCACAGAGCCACTTCCAGCTTTTTTTGAGTAGTTTATTAGAGATAAGAGTCTTAATTGGGACTTTCTCCCCCAGGCTGGCTTTGAACCATGATCCTCAGATCTCAGCCTCCTGAGTAGCTAGGATTATAGGTGTGAACCACTATGGCCCAGCTACTTTTTCTTTTTTTTGGGCCATCCTGGGGCTTGAACTCAGGGCTTGGATACTGTCCCTGAGCTTCTTTTATGGTTTCTTTTTTCTTTTTTCTTTTTCTTTATTTATTTATTTTTGGTCGTGGGGCCTGAACTGTGGGCCTGGGTGCTGTCCCCCAGCTCTTCAGCTGTAGACTAGCACTCTACCACTTGAGCCTCAGCCACACTTCCGGCTTTTTCTGCTTATGTGGTGCTGAGGAATCGAACCAAGGGCCTCATGTATGCAAGGCAAGCACTCTACCACTGAGCCACCTTTCCAGACCCTCTGAGCTTGTTTTGTTCAAGGCTAGTGCTCTACCACGTGAGCCACAGTGCCCCCTCCAGCTTTTTCTGTATACGTGTACTGAGGAATCGAACCCAGGGCTTCATGCATGTTAAGGAAGCACGCTCTACCACTAAGCCACATTCCCAGCCTAAGACGTAAGTTTATATATGGGAAATTTTAGATTGCTTTTTCATCTTGAATTTAGTTACCTATAAAATTAGAAAGTTGTATTCTCTGAACTCCAGAGTTTTCTGACTTCATTGCAGTTCTAAAATTCCATGTGCAAATCTGTGAATGTGCATTACCCAGGTGGCCAAGAGATGTTGTAGACCAAGAGATGGAGAAGACAAACCACAACGAAGGAGCAAAAGTAGCGGTCCATTTTTGTGAGCCTCCTCATGGTAGATGCATTACAGACTCACACTGAAATTTATTTTCAGGCATTAACAAGTAACTAGAAACTTACTGATAGAAGTGATTACCAAACTCTCTGCAGTGACACACTTTCTAGGCCATTTTCACGGGATGCACTCCATAGCAGGATTCTTTTTTAAGGTTAGTTTTAAAAGCGCTTTCCTAATAATCAAAAATTATTTGCATGTTTCAGATGAACTTGAAGAAATGTTGAATCCAATGGGAACTGTTCAGACAAATCCATACACTGAAAATGCAACTGCCTTGCATATAAAGTTTCCAGAGAATAAAAAACAGCCATACTATTACCCTCCTTTTGATAAGGTAAGCTATTTATTTAAAGGCTCATAAATATGGGGAATAATTACATGAGTATTCTATTCCCTGGCAATGTGTATTTAGAGTTCAAGCTCAGTGTGTCAGTTTTTCTGTCAGAACTTTCCATGTGTTGGCAGTGTGATTCAGTGGAAAGGCCACAGAAGGGGGTGCTCTCAAACTCTCTTAGGCTTGGTTTATTACTGACTATGTAAGATGTGGAATCTCTGGACTTCAGGGTCGGTCTCTCTCTTTTTTTTTGTATCAGACTTGGGGCTTGAACTCTGTGCCTGGGCATTGTCCCTGAGCTTTTGTGCTCACGGTGAGCACTCTGCTACTTGAGCTACAGTCCCACTTCCATCTTTTTTGGTAGGTTAGTGAAGATAAGAGTCTCAGAAGCTGGTCACTGGTGGCTCACGCCTGTAATCCTAGCGACTCAGGAGGCTGAGATCTGAGGATCACGGTTCAAAGCTTGCCCAGGCAGGAAAGTCTGTGAGACTTACTTAAGCACCAGAAAACCAGAAGTGGCGCTGTAGCTTAAGTGGCAGAGTGCTCGCCTTGAGCAGAAGAGCTGAGGGACAGCACCTAGGCCTGGAGTTCAAGCCCCATGAATGACAAAAAATAAAAGTCTTACAGACTTTCTTGCCCATGCTTTGAACCGCGATCCTCAGATCTCAGCGTCCTGTAGTTAGGATTACAGGCGTGAGCCACTGGCACTGGCTCTTTTATTTTATAAGGTTACCTTTAAAGATTGTTATTGTACTATATGATAATTTAAATTAATTCACACATAAGATTACTTATATTTTAATGTTTAGCACTATACCAGACCTGTGTAGAAGAGAGGGGTGTGTGTGTGTGTGTGTGTGTGTGTGTGTGTGTGTGTTGTACGTATTTTGCTGGGGATCCAACTCAAGGCCTCAAGCATACTAAGCAGAGGTTCTACATCCTCAGTGAGCTAGTGACTCACTCCTGTAATCCTAGCTGTCCAGTAGGCTGCAGTCCATCAGATAGATGGTTGTTCAAAGCCACTCGGGGCATAAAAAGTCTACTTTAGGGCTGGGAAGGTGGCTCAGTGGTAGAGCGCTTGCCTTTCATTCTTGAGGCCCTGGGTTCGATTCCTCTGCACCACATAAGCAGAAAATAAAAAGCTGGAAGTGGTGCTGTGGCTCAAGTGGTAGAGTGCTGCCTTGAGCTGAAGAGCTGAGGGACAGTGTCCAAGCCCAGAGTTCAGGCCCCACGACCGACCAAAAAAGAAAGAAAAAAGATGTGGGTCAAGTTGTAGAGTGCCAACCTTGAACAAGCATGCCAAGCAAGCATGAGACCCTGAGTTTAAGCCCCAGTACCAGAACAACAACAACAACATAGATAGATAGATAGATAGATAGATAGATAGATAGATAGATAGATAGATAGATAGATAGATAGATAAATGCAACTCAATATTTCTTCCTTCATTTTTTACTTCAACTGGGTTGTATCCACTCATGAAGTAACTTTCTCATTTCAAATTCTTTAAAATATTGTTATTCTGGTTGTGGTGTTACATACCCATAATCCCAGCACTCAGGATTCTGAGGAGGAGGGATGGTGACTTTCAGGTCAGCTCTGTAATGAGATTTTGTCTGAAAACCAAACCAGAATAGAGTTTTGATATAAGAAAGGACATGCATGAGGTCTGGGGTTCCATCCCCACCATCACTAAAATGAAGTTTTTTCTGACTAGTAATTTATAATCAAATTAAACTTCTGTGCAGTAAAGCCTTAGCTCTGTATCTTAGTTTACACTGGGCAGAAAACAACCACATTCTGTTCCTCATCTGCTACCTTTCTGTGGTGGCTGACTTGTCCTAGATACAAATTCCCCATCACCCAGGGTGACTGGTGCCACTCTCTCAGCCTCGTGTGACTGGCCAGCAGGTGTTTTTTTTTTTTTTTGGGGGGTCCGGTCGTGGGGCCTGAACTCTGGGCCTGGACGCTGTCCCTCAGCTCTTCAGCTCAAGGCTAGCGCTCTACCACTGGAGCCACAGCGCACTTCCAGCTTTTTTCTTTTTGCTTATGTGATGCTGAGGAATCGAACCCAGGGCCTCAGGCATGCAAGGCAAGCGCTCTACCACTGAGCCACCTTCCCAGCCCGAGGCCAGCAGGTTTTTAATGACGGGCTGAGCTGGAGCTTGCAGTTTACAAAGATAACATCCTATACAAGTATTTTCTGCATTCCTATTTTCAAGAGAGGTTTTTTTAAAATGTCATCTACAATGCCAGGCGCAGCATTCCTATTTACTCAGGAGGCTGAGATCTGAGGATCCCGGTTCAAAGCCAGCCCAGGCAGGAATGTCTGTGAGACTCTTATCTCCAATTAACCATCAGAAAACCGGAAGTGGTGCTGTGGCTCAAGTGGAAAAGCGTTTGCCTTGAGCTAAAGAGCGGAGAGACAGTGCCCAGGCCCAGAGTTCAAGTCCCACGACCGACCAAAAGTAAATAAATAAGTAAAAATAAATTTCATCTACAACTGTCCATTCAGCCTTCCTTTACCTTTTTATTTTTCCACTTACTAGTTTCATTTATTGTTTATGTGGTACCAAGGAATCGAACTCAGGGTAGAGGGGTTGCTAGGCAAGCCATATTCCCTGCTCCCTTTGCCTTTTTAATACCGTGGGATGTCTGCCTTGAAGATCAATTAGGAATAGAGATTTTAATTAATATTTAAGTGTGTTTATATTTAATTGGTTTCCTTTTTATTTTTTTTCTGGTCTTGTAGCATAAACTCATGGCCTGAGCACTGTCCCTGAGCCTCAGTGCTTAAGGCTAGCACCCTACCACTTGAGCCACAGTGCCACTTCTGGCTTTTTCTGAGTAGTTTGTTGGAGTTAAGTCTTACGGATTTTCCTGCCTGGGCTGACTTAGAACTGTGATCCTTAGACTTGAGCCTCCTGAGTAGCTAGGATTACAAGTGTGAGCCTCTGGCGCCCAGCTTAATCAGTTTCCTTTAATCACCCATATTATATATGGTTATAAAATAAATAACCCAGATGTAAGAGGTCAGAGTTCCCACAGGTCCTGTTCTTTTCATTTAGGTTAATGCTTGCCCGTTGTAATCACTCGCATTTGCTTTTCAAGTCAGATGTGGTTTATGGTTATTGCTTGGCTTTAATAACTGCAATCATCATTTTATCATCATAACAAGCCTATGGTTGTTTATACTCTGTCTATACTTGAGAAAATAGGGCACAGTAGTTATGGAGGATTGCCTAACTCAACCACGTGATAAGGATCTTTCCATACAGTACTCAGAGGGTACCCAGAGTTTTTCCTGCTGGACCAGCGAGTACCCTATTTTCAAGAAGGAGCTTCCTATGTCAACTTAATGGATTTGCAAAATACGTTTAGGCTTTCCCTTGTTGCTAAGCCACCCTTATAATAGGCAGTGCTGAGGATCCAACCCAGGGCTTGGGGTAGGAAGTGCTTAGCCCAAGCCATAACCTCAGCCCCACCCTCCACTTCAAAGATCTAAGATTGAGAAAAAGCATAATGGACAAAGCTTATTCTATGCTTAGTAAAATTTCATGAAAAAAGAAAGAAAGAAAGAAAAGTAATTTTATCTGCACAGAAGCTAAGTTCTCTCTGGGAGTGGCAGTCTCATTGTTTTCCTGTTATCAGGAGTTAGCAGCACTCTTTTTCTTATTTGTGTGTGGGGTGTGTGTGTTTGTGTGCTAGTACTGGGGTTTCAACTCAAGGCCTGGTGCTCTCCCTCAGTTTTGTTTTGTTTTGTTTTTCCCTTCAGGCTGGGGCTCCATCACTTGAGCCGTACACCTTCAGCCTAGTTGTTTTTGCTGGTTGATTGGAGACAAGGGTCTCTGACCTTGATGGTCAGATTTCAGCTTTCTTTGAGTAGCTAGGATTACAGGTGTCAGCCACTGGTACCTGGAAAGTACCATTTTTCTTTTCAAATTCATGTTTCTGTTATAAAGCAAAGAAATCCCAGGCCATATATAGTTTCTTGTAGTCAAAGTAGAGTTCTTTATATATTTCTTTATTTTTTATTTTATTTTATTTACTTATTTTTTTGGTCCGGGCGTGGGGCCTGAACTCTGGGCCTGGGCGCTGTCCCTCGATCTTCAGCTCAAGGCTAGCGCTCTACCACTTGAGCCACAGCGCCACTTTCTGGCTTTTTTCTTTTTGCTTATGTGGTGCTGAAGAATCGAACCCAGGGCCTCATGCATGCAAGGCAAGTGCTCTACCACTGAGCTACCTTCCCAGCCTAGTTCTTTATATTTATGATGCTGCAAGTATGAGAAGTAAAATTTAACTTCAACTTCTTTTTAAACAGATCATTGAGAAGGCAGCAGAGATTGCGAGCAGTGACAGTGCCAACGTATCAGTGAGTATCAGGGTTGTCACTGGCCCTTTCTTATGCTGGCGTTGTGTGCATTGTTAGGGACCATCATCTCATTTATAGTAATAAATGTGGATCACCCACTACAACTGTGCTTACCCAGGCTCATGGGCTGCCTTGCATATGAGTCTCCCATGCGTTCATTACCATAAATCTGCCTGATTACAGATGTACACCTGTTGGTCTATCAGGTAATTACTGAGACAGGTGGATAAAGAATATAGGTAGGAGGTTGCGTTTGTAGATGAATGTCTTATTCTAGTAATCCTTTATTACATTTTAATATTACTCGAATCTGAGGCATGGATGTGTTTTCCAGCGTATATGTATATATACACATATACATGTCTGTGAATAAGAGTGTCTTTTAGGTCTAGCTTCCACGTATGAATGAAAACACAGAATGTTTTGTTTGTTTGATTGTCTTATCCTCTCAATATGCTATCTTTTAATTGCATGTTCTACAAATGTCATGCTTTTATTTCTCTTTATGGTTGTATAATAATCTAGAATGTATATATGCTCCATTGATTCCATCATTTGGCTATTGTGAACAGTGCTATAAAACCATAGATATGCAAGATCTTTCTAGAATGTTGATTTTTCTGTCTTTGAAATATATGCCCAGCCGGGTGCTGGTGGCTCACGCCTGTAATCCTAGCTACTCAGGAGGCTGAGATCTGAGGATCGCGGTTCAAAGCCAGCCCGGGCAGGAAAGACCGTGAGACTCCTATCTCCAATAAACCACCAGAAAACCGGAAGTGGCGCTGTAGCTCAAGTGGTAGAGCGCTCGCCTTGAGCTGGAGAGCTGAGGGACAGCGCCCAGGCCCAGAGTTCAAGCCCCACAACCGACAAAAAAAAAAAAAAAAAAAGAAATATATGCCCAATAGTAGTATGGTGGAATCATAAGGAGGATAATTTTTTTTACTTATATTGAGTGTACATATTATAGAAGTGTATCTACCTGTATGTGTCTTTTTAGAACCTCTGTTCTGATTACCATGGTAGTTGCACAAGTGCACCTTTCAACAGTATATGACAATTCCTTTTTCCCTTCATTCTTGCCAGCATTTATTATTTCTTTTTTTTTTTTTTTTTTAATGGTCAGTATTTCTTTTTTTCCTCTAGTCCTGGGGCATGAACTCAGGGCCTGTGCTCTGTCTCTGAGCTTCTTTTACTCAAAGCTAGCATCTAGGGGCTGGGAAGGTGGCTCAGTGGTAGAGCACTTGCCTTGTATGCATGAGGCCCTGGGTTCGATTCCTCAGCACCACATAAGCAAAAAGAAAAAAGCGGGGAGTGGCACTGTGGCTCAAGTGGTAGAGTGTTAGCCTTGAGCTGAAGAGCTGAGGGACAGTGCCCAGGCCCAGAGTTCAAACTCCAGGACTAACAACAACAAAAAAAGTTGAGATGCTTTGCTAACTTTTTGTGTAGGTGTCCTTCAACCAGTTTCACAGTCTGAGTAGATGGGATTGCAGGCATGAACCACCCACTATTCCAGACCTTTTGTGTACTTATATTACATGGATATACATATGTATATGTGTATAATAAGTATATACACAAATTATTGGGTGGTAAATCATTATTAAAGTATCTAACAGGCTATTTATTTTGTTTGGTTGATTGTTTTCTGAAACTATGTCTCTGTGTAGCCCAGGCTGCCCTCAAACCCATAATCTTCCCGTCTCTGTCTCCCAAGTGCTTAGATAACAGTCACTGAATTTTTACAATAATTTTGCCAGTCCTGGGGCTTGAGATCAGGGCATGTGTGATGTCCCTGAGCTTTTTTTGCTCAAGGTGAACACTCTGACATTTGAACCACAGCCCCACTTATGGATTTTTAATGGTTAGTTGGAGATGAGAGTCTCATGGACTTTTCTGCCTAGTCTGGCTTTGAACTGCCATCTCAGCCTCCTGAGTAGCTAGAATGACAAATCTGAGCAACTGAGGCCCAGCTACTTTAGATTGATTTTTTTTGAGTAGGACCTCCTTATATAGAGTAGGCTGCCCTCCAACTAGGGATTTTCTTGCCATAGCTTTCCAAGTGCTGAGATAATGGGCATGTGCCAACATGCCTGGCAAGATGCATCCTTCTTTGCTCTTCTTGAGATCAAACCTGGGCTCTGCCCAGCCAGGCAAGTGACCTTCTCCCAAGCTACATGCCCAGATCACGTGGCCCTTCTCCTACAGATATAGATAGAAGCCAATGTGCAACCCAAGAAGGAACTTTCGTTTTCACCTCATGTGTTCTACTCATCTTAGGGTATTTGGTTGATAGAAACTACAAATGAAAGAAAAGTCCATTGAGTGACTGGTTCTTAACCCAAGAGCAATGCTGCCATCTAGCGTTTCCATATGCATTTTAAAAAGCGGCATTCTTCCTTTATAGAACTTTTTGAGATTAATTCTTCTTCATCTTCAGCTTATAAAAGGATCCACTTTCATTAGCGTCTTTGTGGAGTCATATTGTTGTATCTCACATAGTGAAGCTTACGTTTGGGATGTTGACACAGTTGAATGCTGTGAATATTTTACTTTGTTAGAGTCGAGGTGGAAAGAAGTTTCTTGCTGTACTGAAGGAGATCTTGGACAGGGACCCCTTGTCTCAGCTGTGTGAGAATGAAATGGATCTTATTTGGACTCTGCGACAAGACTGCCGAGAAAACTTCCCACAGTCACTGCCCAAGTTACTCCTGTCCATCAAGTGGAATAAACTTGAAGATGTTGCTCAGGTAACAAAGGACCATATCTGTAACTCCTCTAGAGTACATGTACTACTTGTGGGTTTATGGAAAGTACCGTATCCTTACATTGGATGGATGTATTTTCTCCTATTTATTTATTTACTTACTTACTTATTTTTTTTAGGCAAGTTCTTACTGTGTAGTCCAGATTAGCACTGAACTTGAGATCTTCCCGTTTTAACCTCCTGAGTGATGAGATTACAGGCGTGCACTGTCATACCTGGCCAAGCTAAATTTAATTTTATGCATACATAAAAATGTAAAAATTGGGGAGAACTGGTTGGTGGCTCATGCCTGTAATTCTAGCTACTCAGGTGGCTGAGATCTGAGGATTTTGGTTTGAAGCCATCTCTGGATAGAAAAGTCCATGAGCCTCTTATCTCCAGATAGCCAGCAAAAGCTGGAAGTAGAGGTGTGGCCCAAGTGCTAGAGTGCCTGCTCTCAGCCCTCTGTGAAATGAACCTGAAGATCCCATAGTGAGTCTTGTGGAACTGGTTTTCTGTGCTGGATGTCATCCTGTTAATGACTGAATAGTACTCTCTTGGAAATATTTTTCTTCTATTCATTCATCAGTTTATGAGCATATAGGTTATCCCCCCCCCCACCCTCAGTTTTGGGTCTTACATTATAATCTTTAATCCATTTTGAGATTTTTTTTTTTTTCCTAACTGGCAAGGTAGCGGTGTCTAGTTTTAGTCTGTGGATATCTTATGCAGTGGAGATGCGTATCACATTTTTTTCTAGCATCATTTATTAAGACTGTCTGTTCTCTGAAGAACATTCTTGGCACCTTCAGGAAAGATCAGTTAGCTTTAGATGTGTGGGTTTCCTTCTGGTCTTGCTGTTCTGTTTCATTGATCTCTGTGTTGTCCTTATGCTGGCATCATGCTGGGTTTTTTTTGTTGTTGTTGTTCTTGTTTTTGTTTTTTTCTGGTCCTGGGTCTTGAACTCTGGGCCTGGGCACTATCCCTAAGCTCCTTTTGCTCAAGGCTAGCACTCTTATCACTTGAGCCACAGCAGCACTTCCAGTTTCTGGTGGTTTATTGGAGATAAGAGTCTCACAGAGTTTCTTTCCCTGTCTGGCTTTGAACCACGATCCTCAGATCTCAGCCTCATGAGTACCTAGGATTATAGGCATAAGCATCCCACTCAAAGTCCTTTTAATTTTATATTGAGTTATCAACTTGAGAGTGGCAGCAAAGAGAGTTTGAATTTCACCTCTAAGTGTTTCTAGATTTTTGCTTTTTTATTACGCCTTTACATCACTTAATATCTTATGCTTCAAGAATCCCCATATTGGCCAGGCGCTGGTGGCTCACGCCTGTAATCCTAGCTACTCGGGAGGCTGAGATCTGAGGATCGCGGTTCAAAGCCAGCCCAGGCAGGAGAGACCATGAGACTCCTATCTCCAATAAACCACCTGAAAACCGGAAGTGGCGCTGTAGCTCAAGTGGTAGAGCGCTCGCCTTGAGCTGAAGAGCTAAGGGACAATGCCCAGGCCCAGAGTTCAAGTCCCACGACCGACCAAAAAAAAAAAAAAAAAAAAAAAGAATCCCCATATTGGGCTGGGAAGGTGGCTCAGTGGTAGAGCGCTTGCCTTGCATGCATGAGGCCCTGGATTCAATTCCCCCACACCACATAAGCAAAAAGAAAAAAAGCCGGAAGTGGTGCTGTGGCTCAAGTGGTAGAGAGCTAGCCTTGAGCTGAAGAGCTGAAGGACAGCGCCCAGGCCCAGAGTTCAGGCCCCACGACCAGCCCCCCCCCCCCAAAAAAAAAAAAAAAGAATCCCCATATTCAGTGTCTTATTCTATTTCAGATAAGTATCTAGTAGCTCTTCAAACTTACATATAGAATATTTCATCAACAGACACTTTGTCCATCCATATTAACCCGAATGGATTCTGAAGGCATTGATAATTAAAGTGGTTTTTCTTTCTTTGTGGCTTGTCTCTGTGATTCTGTGTGCCAAAGGAAAGCAGATTGCTTTTGTCTTCTATCATTTCTGAACCCGTTTTAATTTTGAACAGCTTCAGGCACTGCTTCAAATTTGGCCTAAACTGCCCCCTCGAGAAGCACTGGAGCTTCTGGACTTCAACTACCCGGACCAGTACGTCCGGGAGTACGCAGTGAGCTGCCTACGGCAGATGAGGTAGGCCTGCCACCTGCTTTCCCTGGAGGCGTGTGGAAGAGGGTGTGGGCCTCAGTGTCTTAGGAGAGAGGAAAAGGTCCACGAAGTTTGTTTGAGACCTGGTAGCCAGGGGTTATTGGTGTGCTGGTCACTCAGGTGCCTCCTGCCTAGTCTGTACCAAACTTCCACACTGAATGTACATCCTGAACGATGCCATTTACATGATGTCTTGGCCGTGAGCCATGCGGTAGGGGAAAGAAACTCCATTGAAACCCGTTCCTAGGTGCTAGCCACAGGCTGTGCTTATAAGAGGGCTTTTCACAGGACAGCCGCAGGGCTCTGTTCTTCACACACTCTATTCCACCCAGGATTGAGCTTTGTATTATCTTGGTATTTTGCTGTGAGATGAAGAGCATGTTGTAATTTGTGGGTTAAGTTGGAGTCCTGCCTAGGTTCCTGATAGTTTTGGTTGTTTCCCCATCCTCGCTTTGGGAACTGTTGTCAGGAATTCAGTGACGATCCCATGTCCTCCTCTGTACAGATGCTGCTTCCATCCCTCTACTTAGTAACTTATATAGAATTAACTTAGGCATGCTTTAAGTTGTACAGAAACACTCCCTCCTTTCTTTTGAGCTAGTGAAAAGTAAAATAGTTTGCTTACATGCTTACGAAATTTTTTATTAAAAAATGATTGCTTGGGTAAGTAGAAAAGATTCTTTGCGTGATCCCTTGGTGGACGTCCCACTTTACTTCCCTTGGTAAAAGTGAGCTCTCATGCTTGCCACCTCCGCCACCTTTGCTGTGAGGCTGTGTCCAGCGAGATTGGCTCATGACCAGCCTGGACTCGAGCCCAGCCACATGGCTCGGAAGGGCCGTCTGCCACACGTGGTTGAGGCATTCTGTGTTCTGTGTCTTTCAGTGATGAAGAGCTCTCTCAGTATCTGTTACAACTGGTGCAGGTGTTAAAATACGAGCCTTTCCTCGACTGCGCGCTCTCTCGATTCCTGCTGGAACGGGCGCTTGCCAACCGGAGGATAGGGCAGTTTCTGTTTTGGCATCTTAGGTAAGTCATTCTCTTTAGTTCCAGTCCCCTGTGTGCTTGAGCTACTATGTCCAGTGTTGTAGGTGCCATTCTGTGCAACACTCACTACTCTAGTTGTTTCTGACAACCCAGCTACAACATGTACATCGTTTCCACACTACCTCACCCACTCCCCTCTCTCCTTTCCCTTTTGATTTATTTATTTCTTTACTTACTTATTTTGGTTGCTGAGGATCAGACCCGGAGCTTTGCACATGCTAGGCAAGCTATCATTGACATATTTCCCCCCTTCTCCTCCCCCCGCCCTCTTGAACAAGGAAGCTTCATAAGTTGAAAAACTGACATCTTGCTAATAATTGCGCATGCCCTGAGCAGTTCTTTTGTTTGGGTGGCATCTCTTATTTCTTTCATAATAGAATCAAGGAGTTCACATTTTCATGTGGCGATCTGAGCATGGGGAAGACCTTGTATACATCCCTCTCTGCAGGTCTGAGGTGCACATCCCTGCTGTCTCCATCCAGTTTGGAGTGATTCTGGAAGCGTATTGCCGAGGGAGCGTGGGACACATGAAGGTCCTCTCCAAGCAGGTACCCCCGGCTCTTGTCCTCACCTCCTGTCTTGCATCATGCCCTGTAGACCATCTCACCAAGCACCACATCTGCACATCGCGTCATCGAGATGCTATAACTTACGAAACTAATAAGAGTCCTTTAAGACAGCTCGGAAGTTTCAGATTGTACAGGAGAATTCTAACCAAATGCCATAGGAAACATAAGCAGCCAGGACTGACTTCCTCAATTATATAACTTTCCTCACACATTTGACCTGCCAGAGAAACTCCCAGAGGCTTCCTTTAGATGGTTTTAGGATTTAGAACTTTCCTGGCTATTGTTTTTTTTTTTTTTTTTTTTTTTTTCTTTTTCTTTTTTTGGTCGGTCGTGGGGCCTGAACTCTGGGCCTGGGCGTTGTCCCTCAGCTCTTCAGCTCAAGGGTAGCATTCTACCACTTGAGCCACAGCGCCACTTCTGGCTTTTTCTGCTTATGTGGTGCTGAGGAATCGAACCCAGGGTCTCATGCATGCAAGGCAAGCCACCTTCCCAACCCCCTTTCCTTGCTATTAAAACAACTATATCTAACCCACCTTTCTGAAAAAAGCCCTCTGGGGATGGTAGTAACAGCTAATATCTATTCACTGCCTATTCAGCTCCATTATTACTCACAGGAGCACGTGACTGATAGTATTAATCCCGTTGGTTTCATAGACCACTTAAATAAATCTCACCTGTCCACCTGACTAGTGTTCAGGCCTATCTCTTCTAGTCTAATCTCTTCTCTATGACTTGGGCTTTTACAATAACCATCAAAATGTAGCCTCTCCTCACCATTTATACCCTTGTGCCTTCGCTCCCCCCTTCAATCTCTAGTGAGCTGGAAAAGTGATGTTTATGGCAGGTTCTAGTGTGTCATTTCCTCTTAAAATTCCTACAATCATTTTTCCCTATTGAAAATAAAATCGAGAATTTCTGCCAAGGCCTAATAATGTTGATCCTGTTCCCTTGCCCTCATCATGGCCGCTGTCTCCTTCCACCCCCTCACAGCTGCTCAACCCACACCACACACTCTCAGCGTGCCTTTTCAGCAGGGCATATTTATGAACAAATGATGCTCATCCTTCTTCTCTTCTAATGAGTTCTAAGAGGAAGACGGTACCATTTACATGGCAGCTCTTGTTATCTGTAAGCCAATACAATGACGTGTTGAAATGCTTCTGGTATTTGACTTATGCCATTTGAGACACTGTTCCAGGAAATGAGTATCAACACAATTAGAGATGGGGCATGAAATTACCCGACTGTACAAACACAGAAGAAACTCAAATTTGAAGTACTTCAAAAAAGTTCCTGTTTGTGTAACCCAGTTTTCATCTGGTTCCCTTGTCACCAGTGTTTGCACAGCCCCTGAAACTGTTAAGAAGCGCAGAGTCTGTGGTTTTGGCAGACGGCTGACTTGGCAGGCTTCAGCCATCTTGATTTTATCATCTGGCTACGTAGAACCTTCTTAGTTTCTTATGAGCAAGGTCTCGGCTTTATGTGTAGAAACTGCATGCTTAAATTCCTACTCTTACCATAATCTTAGTGGTTTTTCTGGCAGGGAAGCAAAAGTTCAGAATGAAAATATGATATAAAAGAAATCTGCTTAGTATTTCAAAAAAAAAAAAAAGAAATCTGTTCATGGAATTCCAAATCACAGTGTTCATTATGTTGTTTTATGTTTGAAAAGATTTCTTTTATATTTTTAAAATCATTTATTGCGTTCAGTTAGACTGCTATATTTATCAAATGTGTCTTCTGATTTGTGAGTGGCTGAGGATAGCATTCTTGTAAATTTTATGTAATAGGACACAAAAGACTTTCAGTTATTAAAGCAGACTTTTTTTTTTAAAGTAGTGAGATTTGAACTCTAAGCTGCATACTTGCTAGACAGCCACTCTTGTGGTTGAGTCATGCCTTTAGACCTTTTTCTTGCCCTGGGTTATTTTTGAGATAGGGCTTATCTTCCTGCACACGCCCTAGAGCACAGTCTGCCTATTTAAGGTTTCCTGTTGTAGATAGAATGTCAGGCACCAGCCTCCATGCCCTCCCTTTTCCACTGAGACACAGAGTCTCCTGGACTTTCTGGCCTACAGCTGGCCTAGAGCCATGATCCTCTGATCTCAGCCTAGGATAACATATGTCAGCCACCACACTCAGCTGTGGGTGAAGAAGGGATCTCACGGACCTTTCTGCCTGGGCTACCCTTAAACTGTTGTCCTCTCATTCAAGTAGCAAAGATTATAGGCATCAACTACTACTAGTGCATAAATGTTTTGTGTGTATCAGAGTTTGGACTCGGGGTCTCAGTCTCAATGGCTTGCTTGCTGAGCTGGTGCTCTACCACTTGAATCATGCCTCTAGTCCTGCCTTTTGCTGATGATTTTGGAGAGAGAGTGTGTAAGTTTTTCTACCTGACTTTAAACTGAGCTCATCCAGAGCTCAAGTTTCTAAGTAGCTAGGATTAAAGGCATGAACACTAGCACCCAGCACATAAATGTTTTTGATTTTCTTGGCCATTGCTGATCTACCTGTAGTACTTGTGTATTTGCATGTGGCATGAGTTGCTTTATCCTTCCTTCCTTCCTTCCTTCCTTCCTTCCTTCCTTCCTTCCTTCCTTCCTTCCTTCCTTCCTTCCTTCCTTCCTTCCTTCCTTCCTTCCTTCCTTCCTTTATCCAGAACTACCTCATTATGAAAAAAAAGCAATTTAGACTTGGACAACAAATGCTTTGCAATCACCCATTCTAGCTATCCAATTAATGGAGAATCTACTGAGAAGATGTTGTACAGAGTGATGGCAGGAAATAGAAATTTCAGGGTATGGTTGTGGTACATGCCTGTAACCCTTTTGAGTTCAAGGCCAGCCTGGTCTACATGGCAAACCTCATCTCAAAAAAAAAAAAAAAAAATAGGGGCTGGGAAGGTGGCTCAGTGGTAGATTGCTTGCCTTGTATGCATGAGGCCCTGGGTTCGATTCCTCATACCACATAAGCAAAAAGAAAAAAAGCCCGAAGTGGTGCTGTAGCTCAAGTGGTAGAGTGCTAGCCTTGAGCTGAAGAGCTGAGGGACAGTGTCCAGGCCCCAGAGTTCAGGCCCCACGACAGGACACCCCCCCCACCCAAAAAAATAGAACAAATAAGTAGCAGGTTGTTACATAGATATTAAGGTTGACTATCTGGAATGTCAGTCCCCTGATTTTCCTGTCACCCTCTGGGCAGCACAGATGGAGGGAGTGTTTGGGATGATGGTCTTTCCTCGGTCTTTCCTCAGTCTCTCCTCAGTGACCTGCACATCCATCCTCATGCTTTCATCCTTAGCTGTTGCTAGTTGTTTTTTTTTTTTGTCGGTCGTGGGGCTTGAACTGGGCCTGAGCACTGTCCCTCAGCTCTTCAGCTCAAAGCGAGCACTCTACCACTTGAGCCATAGCGCCACTTCCGGTTTTCTGGTAGTTTATTGGAGATAAGAGTTTCACGGACTTTCCTGGTAAGGCTGGCTTTGAACCGTGATCCTCAGATCTCAGCCTCCTGAGTAGCTAGGATTACAGGCCTGAGCCATTGGCGCCCAGCTTAGCTGTTGCTAGTTTTAAGCAGGGTCTCACTGTCTGGCCTGTAAATCTCCATCTATGCGGTTCCTTTTTCCTAATTTATAAGATTTAAAGAAGGAAGGCTTAAAGGAAGTTAAGAGTGATGATGATACCTCAAGCGATGTGCCAAAACAAACTTTCATTTTCCTGTATGTAAAATACTTGTCATATGCTGTTTCTATTTCAGCTATCACACACAAACACGTGAGTGCGTGTATGTGTGTGTGTGCGTGCATCCGTGTGAGGAGTGTGCCATTGACTCATGTGATCACATACTAATGTTTCCTTTCAACCTTCTTTTTCAGGTGGAAGCACTCAATAAGCTAAAAACATTAAATAGTCTGATCAAACTGAATGCAGTGAAGCTGAACAGGGCTAAAGGGAAGGAGGCGATGCATACTTGTTTAAAGCAGAGTGCTTACCGGGAAGCCCTCTCGGACCTGCAGTCTCCTCTGAATCCATGTGTCATCCTCTCAGAACTCTAGTAAGTGGCTTCTGCTTTGTACGCTGAGACCCCATGAAAATAGTAACGCTGAAAGGAATGCTGGGTCACGAGCTGGGGGAACAGTAGCCCTAGTCAGCAGAGTAATTAAGTGAGGAAGACCTGATCCTCAAAGGCCTCAGACTGCACTAGAGTGTTCACCCATGGGCTGAATCTACCTGTGGATTTGTCCAGTCATCATACATGAATTTCCTTCATCCCCTGTGCACTTTAATTTCTCTATTACTGGTTTATAAGAAAATCCTACGTGACCCAATTTTGGAAACCATAATGGATTATTTACTCTGTGTTAAAATGGGGTCCTAGATGAATTTGGAAATATTTCCTCTTTGTCATTTATAAACAAAGTAATAAGTTGACAAACAAGCAATGAATGTCACTTGTGTTAATACAGTACCAGTGTACTGTATGTATGGCTCACCTGTTCAAATGGAGACCTCGTTTTGAAACCTCGAGTACGGTTCAGAATAGTCCTAACGTTAATCCAGTTATAGTTAATCCATGTTATAGTCACCAAGTGGGGAAATGAAAAGTCTAGGGTGCGAGGGAGCAAGAGGATCAGTTGTTTGGGGCAGTGGGAAGGAGGGAAGGCCTTGGGCATCAGCTGGCATCTAGCCCAGCTGGCATCAGCACATGCCACCCCCATCCTTTCTACCAAGAGAAGGTCCTCTAACTCTGACGGTCGCACACCCCAGAAGGAGTAGGAGAGGGGTGTCCACATCAGGTCACCAGGGGAAAACAACCGTCTGGGCAGATGACTTCATGCAGTGGGCTGATTTTCCTGGCTGGTTTGTTTCAGTGTGGAGAAATGCAAGTACATGGACTCCAAAATGAAGCCTTTGTGGCTGGTGTACAGCAATAAGATGTTTGGTGAGGACTCCGTGGGAGTGATTTTTAAAAACGGTGATGGTGAGTCCTGAGATTCTTACAGCTCCACATTCCTTGGGAGATTTCACTTGAGACACTTACCCCCACTTGACCCTCCAAGCTCATAAACATACTCTGACCTCAAAGCACTCTCTCAGAAATATTTACTCGCTTAGTTGTTCATTCATTCATTCTTGCATTTATTTATTCATTCAGAGACAGGATCTTCCTATGGAGCCCAGGCTGGCCTCACACTCACCATCTTCTTGCCTCAGCCCTCTGAAAATGGGACTGAAATGACATAAGACATCATCTGTTCAGCTCTTCCACTTTGGAAGAACCACAGTTCACTTGTGATTCATAAGAACTGTCTGTGTAGCTCTAAAGGCAAACAATAGTGGAGTATAATACAAATGCAAGCTAGTTTGTGAGCAGTTTAAAAACATTTTGCTTAATTTCTGAAGTCACAGGAACATGGTAACAAATAAGCTTATGATATAGTGAATATAGTCAACATAGAAATTTTTGGGAAAAAAAACCCATAGCACATTTGCTATGGTTTTGCTTAGATTTGACTGAGTTGTCTAAGGTTACATTAACGAGTTACTTCAAATATAATTAAGCAGTGCTCTCCCTTAGATTTACGACAGGATATGCTGACACTCCAGATGCTGCGCTTGATGGATTTACTCTGGAAAGAAGCTGGTCTGGACCTTCGGTGAGAATTGTGGTGAATTAATGTCTGTGTCTTGTAGTGGATTCCCCCACAGCACATTGGTTCCTCCTTCCTGCAATACATTATCTTATTTAAACGTGATCAGATTTAAAACTGTACAGGTGGCCAGGCACTGGTGGCTCACACCTGTTATCCTAGCTACTCAGGCGGCTGAGATCTGAGGATTATGGTTCAAAGCCAGCCCACGCAGGAAAGTCTGTGAGACTCTTATCTCCAATGAACTACCAGAAAACTGGAAGTGTGTACTGTGGCTCAGAGTGGTAGAGTGCTAGCCTTGAGCAAAAAAAAAAAAAAAAAAAAAAAAAGAGTTGAAGGACGGTGCATAGGCACCAAGTTCAAACCCCACATTCGACAAAAAAAAAAACAAAACCAAAAAACCTCCACAAAAACTGTATAGGTGCTTGAAATTCCAGAATGAATTATAAGGTTTGGCCAGACACACAAGTCACATTACAGTCTGTGGTTTTCTTGATATTCTTTCAGTTTTAGGGTTTGAACCCAGGGCCTGGCTCTTGCTAGGCCGAACTCTATCACTTGAGCCATACTGTTTGTTTGTGTTTTGGTTTGGTTTTTTTGAGACGGACTTGATGTGTAGTGAAGTTCCTTCTACTTAGTACGTTGAGTGCTAGATTACTGGTGTGTACTACCATAGCTGGCTGAACCCATTGCTATGTATTGACTGAAGCAGACATTGTAGTAGGTTCTTTACCAAGTAATATGTAAGTATAACACATGAGAAAAATTAGGACAATAAAGATTTTAAAAGTAAGCATTACAGAAATATTAAATAGCAGGTGGGAGTGATAGAGTGTTTGCCTAGTATGCATGAAGCCCTGGGTTTGATTCCTCAGTGCCACATAAAAAAGGCCAGAAGTAGCGCTGTGGTTCACTAGCCTTGAGCAAAAGCAGCTCAGGAACAGTGCCCATGCCAGGAGTTCACGCCCCGGAACTGGCAAAAAAAGAGAGAGAAGCCGGGCGCTGGTGGCTCACGCCTGTAATCCTAGCTACTCAGGAGGCTGAGATCTGAGGATCGTGGTTCAAAGCCAGCCCGGGCAGGAGAGACAGTGAGACTCCTATCTCCAATAAACCACCAGAAAACCGGAAGTGGCGCTGTAGCTCAAGTGGTAGAGGGCTTGCCTTGAGCTGAAGAGCTGAGGGACAGCGCCCAGGCCCAGAGTTCAAGCCCCACGACCGACAAAAAAAAAAAAGAGAGAGAGAAAGAAGAAAAAGAAAAGAAATATTAAGTAGCAGAGCTAAATTCAAATCTAGGACTGTCAAAGTTTATTATTTTCCCATTCTGTCTAGGTGAGAAAATAGCTGTGCCTTCATTCATCAAGGTATAGTGATCCCAAAGAACCTAAGTATAGGAATGGAAAAGAGTTTTCTATTCGTGGATCTTCCAGTGTCATGATTGCAGTTCTGATAGGCAGAAGAAGTCTGCTGCACTGCTCTTTCCTCTCTCAGGACCGTAATAGGGAGCAGAGAGCATAACCACCTGCAGACAACCCGGCGTACCTCTATCGGAGTGCCGAGCACTGTCCTCCTGCTGTTACAGCAGGATGCTTTTGGGAGAGCTGTTTAAATCAAACATAACTAGTAGCTGGGACCAGTTAGCAAATGAAGAATAATCCATAGTGAGGAGGAGTGATTGATCACTGTGGAGAAGCCACATTTACGGCTTGAGAACTATAAACCCTGTGGCTGTCGGTGGCTGCCACAGTGGGTCTGCCCTGGCCCCTTGCCGAGGTTCTTTGTGGCCGCCGAAAAAGAGGCAACCACATTGCTGTCTGCTAGGAGAAGGCTGCGTACCCACCCGAAGGAACTTGTCTGTCTAGCGGGATCTGTCCTGACTTTTGTCCTCTGACCCCATGTTTAAAAAAAGGATGAAGGGCTTCAATTCTTTGAAGAGTTCATTTTCCAACTTATCTTTTTTTTCCCACCAAACTTTTGTGACAGTTTCTATTAATACACGCGCCCCCCCACCCCAGGGGTCCTATTGTGTTCGGCTTTGGCCAGCTGCTCAGGTTAGACTGGGTCAAGCAGCACACTCTTGTAAGTTCAGTCCCAGATATTTGGGGACCTTCTGTGTGTGTGACTATTTTAGCACTTGTACTGGTGCCCATGCCTGCATGGGTGAAAACTGCTGTGGTCGCTTCATTTCCTCTGATGTCTCCCAATGCTGTTTGGCGTGTTTCTTACCAAACGAGAACAGTTGTTGGCCACCAACATGTTGCAGGACTTCACTGCTTTTGGGTAACAAATGGCAGTGGTCAGTCAGCTACTGTCTAGTCTCATAGGTCATCCATGTGTAAACTCTGGCCCTTGGTAGGCCTAGCCATCCTTTGTGTCCCCTCATCCCTATGAAACCAGTACTGGGGGGTGGGACTCAGGGCCTCATACTTGTTAGGCAGGTGCTCTCCCTCTCCCCCCCCCCCCCCCGCCCTTGAAATCATTTGTTTGATGGCTATCCTCACTCATCTCTTGTCTTCTTGGTGTTATTGGGTTTTTAACTTAGGTCTTTGTGCGTATTACTCAGCTTGCTTGCTTAGCGGGTGCTCTACTACCATGACTTCAGCCCTGCTTTTTGCTGGTTAATTAGAGCTGGAATCTAGTGGACTTTTCTGCTCTTCTCAGCCTCCTCAATAGCTATGATGATAGGCATGACCACTGGCAGCCTGCTCCATTCCTTTTTCCTTTTTCCTTTTTTTTTTTTTTAAGGAAATGGACTTTTTTTTTTTTTTTGAGAATCTTAAACTACCAGTTAAAAACAATTCTTTTCAAAGAGAAAATTTCAAAATTCAGTTGAGATCAAGATGAAAGTTCATATCCCTAGAGTAAATGCATTGCCTCCCACTCCTTTCGCTTTTATATCTGAGTTGCACTAATGGGTTTAGTAAGGCAGAATTTCTAAATGAGTTCAGTGGTATAGCTGCCAGCAGCCTTAGAGGAACGGAGAAGGAATGTGAAAGTAGCATAAGCATGAGGTAAAGGAATCACATGCCCTCCTCAGATGTGGGTCGATATGGCATCCGTACCATTTAGAGGACACACATGGGGGCTGCCGGCCCTCCCTCACTCCCCCCCCCCTCCATCCCCGTCCCCCTGCAGACAGCGTATTTCACTAAGTTCTTGTTTAGTGGGAAAGGCGACATTGTTCCTTAGGTCAGAGAGTATGGGAAAGGAAGATAAACATTGCTAAAAGTGTTGTCCTTTGGTAAGAAGAGTAGAGAAGTTCAGTGCAAAGAAGGTCTAGATAAGATGACCGGGTTGCTCTGGGAGTTTGTCCCCAGCTTGACTTCTGTCAAAGAGTCTCTCTGACAAGAGTGTTTTTTCCTTCCCGCTGTGAATGCTTTCATCGCAGCTGCTTTTGAAGAGGAAGCTTGCTGGCCTTGTGCCAGCTCAGCTTGCAGGGGAAGGGGGGGCAGGGGCGGGGCCGGAGAGCCAGAAGCTGCCCTCTTACCCTGGCAGGGCTGGCTTTGCTCACCACGGAAAGGAAAGTGTGTTTGTCAGTACCCACAGCAGTCCTCTGCCTCTCATGGACAGGCGCTCTTTCAGCAGGAGAAATAGATGAATAGTGCAGATGTGAAGCAACCCATTGGTCTGTCCATCTGCCAGAAGTTAATTAGACAATTCCGCTCTCAGACTTACTTGGGTATTATTAGAAAGGTACTTAAAGAGACAGGATGAGCTTGAATTTTTCTTTGGAAGGAGTTTTAGAAACTAATATAAAGTTCTCCTCTTAGCTGGTTGTTGTACACCCTAACATGTATCTACTATCTTCCCCTCCTCCACACCCAAGCCTTCCCAGGGCCTGCAGGGCTCTGCATTGTCTTTCATCACATGCTCTGCCCTGCCCCCACTCTCCTGCCCCCTCCTCATGGAACTTTCCCTGACAGCCATCCGTGCCCCCATATTGCATGGTGCATTTGTGATGGTTCTTTCTGTCTCACCACCTGATAAGCAGGAAGGTGGGAAGGGGCACCATCTGACAGAGCGTTCCCAATCTAGCTGCACCCAGCTGTTTTCCAACCCCATATGTTCTGTCCTCTGTGTATTCTGTAGCAGTCTGACCCTTATCAGAACCCTTCCAAGAGGCCTTCTTCCACTCCCATATTGCTCTCGGTATAAAACCACTTTCAGAGAGTATTTACAACCAATGAGAAGAGAAAATATATAAAGAAAACATTCATCATAAGGAAAGTGTCTAAGATCAAAATAGGCAGAGAATGTGAATAGCTAATTTATAAAAGAAACCTTCTATTTGTTGTTGTTGTTGTTGTTAGTTTTTAAGAGAATCTCACTGTAGAGCCACGGCTGGTCTTGAGGTTTCCATTCTCCTGCCTCAGCTCCCGAGTACAGGGATTACAGGAAAGTACCTCTGTTAAAAGTGTGACTTCTCCTCCCCCTCGTCCTTCCATCTGTCTGTGTGTCTCATCTGTGTGTCGCAGGCTAGCCCTGAACTCAGGGATCTTCCTGCTTCAGCAATCTGGAGTGCTGGCATTATGGGTATGTACCCACACGCCTGCCTGTAGATACATTTTCAAGGCAGCTGAATTAAATGTTGGACGTGAGAGAAGGAAAAGACTGATGACCTGAAGTGTCTAGGCTTGAACAGCTGGAAGAGGGAAGTTGCTGTACCAAGACAACATGTTGAGTGCTTATCTGGAACATGGTACCTATTAGATGTTTGTAAACCCTGGCAGCCTCCTCTCTGCTTTCATCTCCCATGCGCCTGTCCATCCACACAGGCAAATAGAAAGCTGCACTAGCACAACTATGTAGCAGATGACACATGCAGTCGGAGCACTGGAATTCTCATAAATGATCCCTAACAGAAGGCAGAACTTGTATTTTCCCTATGGCAAGAACACATTAATGTGTGCTGCAGGGGTGTCAGTAATAACAAAACTTCGTTAACAATCAAAGGAAAAACCCCAGCAACTTACTCTTTTCCTTCTGTAAGGGCAGCGTGGTTCTTGACACTCATTTTCCCCTTGCAGGATGTTGCCTTATGGCTGCTTGGCAACTGGAGATCGCTCTGGCCTCATCGAGGTGGTAAGCACCTCGGAAACCATCGCTGACATTCAGCTCAACAGTAGCAACGTGGCTGCCGCTGCGGCCTTCAACAAAGATGCCCTTCTCAACTGGCTTAAAGAGTACAATTCCGGGTCAGTTACCACTTCTTCCCTGTGCAGCCAGGCAATGGCTGCCCACCCAGGGGAAGAACCACCCTTACCCACCCCATAGAAAAGCAGAAGTGAAAAGCAGGTGTCTGCAAGGACAGGTCAGCCTCCCTCCCTCTGTGCACCACCACAACAGCCACGCTGAGAATGCCGACAATATAAGTGGCAGCCTGGGCATGTAAATGTTTTAGAGATAGCATAAGTTTTTAATTATGGGATTGTGAAATTAAGTAACTTCTGATAGGTTAACTGTATGATAGAAGCAAATGAATCTGTAGACTCTGGTCTCTCCAAACAAATACTTCAAAGTCAGATTCCACCTTGGTCATTCTGCCATTGGCAGTGTTCAGGGACTTGGATCTGAGAGTCAAGTTTCTGAGTTTTGGTCTTGAGGCTTTTTTCTCCCAAGAGCTTGGTTAGTCACCTGTGGCTGAAGTGGTTCATTTATATGGTTGGGGCCACGGTACTTGACTCTTCCAAATGGAATTCTCCTTTTGAGGTCAGAGCTGACAAAAATGCTTCCTACCCCAGCATGAGCAGCACAGCCTGCTGGTGCTTCTCACCACCCTGAATGTGACCTTGGCCTCCACGCCACCCCAGAAGTAGGAGTTTAATTGGCAGAGGCTCAGTTACCTGTGATCCTCCGCCAACCCAGCATGCGCAGCCCTATGGCCTTGGCAACTTAAGCATCGCAGGTTCTCCAGTTCCCAGGGAAACAGGTGTGGTCGGGCCTCATCCACACAGAGTGGGCTGAGTACCATGGTGGCTTCCATTTTCTTTTGTTCAGGGATGACCTGGACCGAGCTATCGAGGAATTTACTCTATCCTGTGCTGGCTACTGTGTAGCTTCTTACGTCCTGGGCATTGGTGACAGACACAGTGACAATATCATGGTGAAAAAAACCGGTCAGGTAAGCTGCAGTGTGGGGTCTGCCCAGGCCTCAGTCATGGTAAAGTCCCGTCTCTGATTTCCCTCCTTTTGCTGCAGGCCCTTGTTTCACATACTGCAGTGCTGTACCTGTGCATCTGTTTACTTAAATGTGGTTACTTTAGTGTTTTAAAATTAGGGGAAAGCCGGGCGCTGGTGGCTCACGCCTGTAATCCTAGCTACCCAGGAGGCTGAGATCTGAGGATCGCGGTTCAAAGCCAGCCCGGGCAGGAGAGACCGTGAGACTCCTATCTCCAATAAACCACCAGAAAACTGGAAAGTGGTGCTGTAGCTCAAGTGGTAGAGCGCTCGCCTTGAGCTGAAGAGCTGAGGGACAGCGCCTAGGCCCAGAGTTCAAGCCCCACGGCCGACAAAAAAAAAAAAAAAAAGGGAACAAGCCGGGCGCTGGTGGCTCACGCCTGTAATCCTAGCTACTCAGGAGGCTGAGATCTGAGGATCGCGGTTCAAAGCCAGCCCAGGCAGGAGAGACAGTGAGACTCCTATCTCCAATAAACCACCAGAAAACCGGAAGTGGCGCTGTGGCTCAAGTGGTAGAGCGCTCGCCTTGAGCTGAAGAGCTGAGGGACAGCGCCCAGGCCCAGAGTTCAAGCCCCACGACTGACAAAAAAAAAATAAAATAAAAAATTAGGGGAACAAGTATTGTGGTTATTTAAAAATCTCCAATTCTTTCCATACAAGATAACTGCTTAGCGGCCAGGCATAGTGATACATGTCTGTAATCCCAGCACTTGGGAGACTGGGGAGCTGAGGAATGAAGATTGTGAATTTGTCCTCCATAGTAAGATCTTGTCTCAGTTGATCAATAAAACAAGAAGAAGAAAAGAATATAACCAGTGGCAAAAAAGAAAAAAAGAAAAAGAAAAAGAAAAGTTGGGAGCTGGTGCTGGTGGCTCATGCCTATAGTCTTAGCGACTCAAGAAGCTGAGATTGGCTAGGAATGTGACTCAGTGGTAGAGTGTTCTCCTAGCATGCATGAAGCCCTGGGTTCAGTTCCTTGGCACCACATACACAGAAACAGCCAGAAGTGGCACTGTGGCTCAAGTGGTAGAGTGCTTGCCTTGAGTAAAAGCAGCTCAAGGACAGTGCCCAGGCCCTGAGTTCAAGCCCCAAGACCAGTAAAAAAAAAAAACAAAAAAAAAGAGGCTGAGATCTGAGAATCAAGGTCAAAGCCAGCCCAGGCAAGAAAGTCTGTGAGAGTCTTCTCTCTAATTAGCCACCAAAAAGACAGAGGTTGACTCAAGTGGTAAAATGCTAGCCTAGGAACAGTGCCCACACCCTGAGTTGAAGCCTCAGGACACACACACACACACACACACTCTCTCTCTCTCTCTCTCTGTCTCTCTCTCTCTCTCTGTCTCTCTCTGTCTCTCTCTGTCTCTCTGTCTCTCTGTCTCTCTCTTCCTTCCCAAGTTCTGGAGACACACACACACCTTCCCAAGTTCTGGTTACTTGGATCAAATGCTTCTATTAATCTGTATTTGTTCCTGACACCACTTAAAAGGAATAATGAGAAACATTAAGAATAAACATGTAAACCCAAGAAGTCAGTGATGATAGGAAAAGGTCATCAGGGCTCGGGGTGACCCTGGAGAGGGGGCTGCAGCACACAGCTGAGAGAATGGATCCTTTCCCAGAGTACATTCAGCTTAACACCAGAGTTATTATTGGGTGTCATGATCTGAGGGCATGAGACACGCTCTCAGGTCCCGAGGCTGTGGGCGAGCTCAGGTGGAGCTGGACGGTGCATGCGGGGCCAACAGAAATAGTCGGCCCCGGGTGGGATGATGCAAAAAGGAAAGGCCTGTTTGTTCCTCAGCTCTTCCACATCGACTTCGGACACATCCTCGGAAACTTCAAATCCAAGTTCGGCATTAAAAGGGAGCGCGTGCCTTTTATTCTCACTTACGACTTTATTCACGTCATTCAGCAAGGAAAGACGGGAAACACGGAAAAATTTGGCCGGTGAGTATTCTCATGTCAAGGTAAAAATGCCTGACACTTTGACATCTGACCAAGATATATATTTAGGCCTGGGAGGCCCTCACTGTACAAATAGAGGGCTTAGGGGGCAGAGCAGGGGAGGGGCCTGTCAGGTTCAAAAGTGCTCAAGAAGGAGCTTGCTGGAGATCAGAACTGAGCTTCTGGGCTGGGAAGGTGGCTCAGTGGTTGAGTGCTTGCCTTGCATGCATGAGGCCCTGGGTTCCATTCCTCAGTACCACATAAGCAGAAAAAGCTGGCACTGGCGCTGTGGCTCAAGTGGTAGAGCACTAGTCCACAGCTGAAGAGCTGAGGGACAGCGCCCAGGCCCAGAGTTCAGGCCCCACGACCGACAAAAAAGCAAAAAACAAAAAAACTGAGCTCCTGTGTGGTATCCACACAGTTCGTATGCAGCCTTATGCCCGTGCCACAGCTGTCTCTGAAGCAGTATGGTGCTGGGGTTAGCCTGAGCCTAGGTTGCAGGCCAGGCGTGGACACCCCACATGTCCACACGTGCTATTTGTCTTCTTGCTGCTTCCTTATCTTAAAATATAGACAAAAATAATGAACTTTCAGGCCTACTGTGGTAGCTAGGGATGTATGTCACATGGCCAAAATACACTATGTGTCCACAAATGAGTGCCTTTGTAACCTTCTCCCCTGTCCAGACTGATGGAGCATGTCTATCTCTGGGGCTGGTTTTCTCTGGCAGAATCTGTTAGGTTAGGAATAGGATGACTCTGTTGGAGATGATCACCTTGAAGAAGAGATGAAAGGCGGGATGACAAGGAGGAGCCATGCAGAAGTACCAGCATGATTTGGGGGTTTAGTGTCTGGAGTCCACACATGTGCAGAGCCCAGAGTGTTCAGAGTCCACGTCTCATTTTAGAAGCAGTTCTCGCGTTGCATGGGAAGTGGAAAGCCTAGGTGGTTGCACGGCCCTATCATACAGTTCCAATTTAGTTTAGCTTCCGGAAAGGTGTGTGTGCGTGCGTGCATGAGTGTGTGATGGTAGAGAACTTAAATCACTGGATATGCATCTTAGTCCTGGGACCGTGTTTCCAGAAGTCAGCCTCAGAACTGAAGCTTGAAATGGATGCAACTGTCTGAGCCTAACTTCTTTCCCTTACGCTCATCTCCATGGCCCCGTGCGCTTCGCCAAGGTTCCGCCAGTGCTGTGAGGATGCGTACCTGATCCTGCGGCGGCATGGCAATCTCTTCATCACCCTCTTTGCCCTGATGCTGACCGCCGGCCTTCCCGAGCTCACGTCGGTCAAGGACATACAGTATCTTAAGGTACACCGCCTGCCTTTGTGCCTTGCATTTTCTGTGTGGAGCTCATTTAGGGCCACCCATTTCACAGGAAGCGAGGGAAGTCATTTCCGGTGAGAGCTTTTTAGTGAGGGGAAAAGAAGCCGGAGAGTACGCCTGGAGGAGGAGCTTGTGAGCCAGATGAGGCTGGGCCAGTTCTTCCTCCCCAACTTGCCTTCTATTCCAGGCTGTTGGCGGGCCAGGGAAAATAGTTTGAGTATTTGGCAGTGATGAGAAGCTAATTTTATCCATGACAAGGCCACATTTTCATGCCACTTGGTGGACATCCTTCAGCCACTAAAAGCACGGTGCCTGATGGCGGCTGAGGGAGTCATAGCCAAGCCAGTCTCCCTGTAGTGCTGTCCTGTGTGAATCTCCCCTGAGGATAGGTAACAATGGGGCTTTCCCCTCTCCCTTTCAGGACTCTCTCGCCTTAGGGAAGAGCGAAGAAGAGGCACTGAAACAATTTAAGCAGAAATTCGATGAGGCGCTCAGGGAAAGCTGGACCACCAAAGTGAACTGGATGGCCCACACAGTCCGCAAAGACTACAGGTCCTAACCACGCCTCGGTTCTCCTAACCCCCCCGTCAGTCTGCTTTCCTCCTTGTTTTGCACTCGCACTGAATTGAACTGGACCCCGCCAGAGATGTTATAAAGGGAACAGACTCCTGAACTGCGGCGTCATTAAGAACAATGCCCCCACCGAACTCTGAAGAGCCCTGCCACCCTCCACCTCCCCGCTCCCCGCTCTGAATGCCCCCAGCTCATCATGAGTGCTGCCAAGTGATGATGATCATTTCCTGCTGAAACTGCACGCCAAGGAATGCCGCTGGGCCCGCGTGAGGTCTTTTTTGTTTTTAAGTTTTTGGTACTTTACAGGAGAGGTGTAAATACTTCTTTTCAGTGTTGTGCCTGTGTTATTACTTAGCCAACAACCTGTCCACGCTGGGGCCTGGGCTGTGTTTGCTTCCAGTGAAGCTGCAAAGAAAGGTATCTTCCTTCCCTTTTTAAATTGTGTAGAGTACAAATTATAATATAATTTGAACTTCAGATTATTTTTCAAAAGGAATCTTTTAAAAACCTGTGGAAACCCATTAATTTTGTTAATATTTATCTTCCATGACAGCATCCTTCCAAGCCAGACTTGCTGAAAATCTATGGGTGAGGCAGATATAATATATAATATAAATAGATATATAAATATGCTGCATATATATATATTTATAAGATTTCTAGTGGGAGTTCTGTATAAAAAAAAATGTTTCTTTGGTATGTTCCAGCCTGATTTAAGCAGAACTTTGTCTTAAGTTATCTTTGTTTTAACTGTGCGATCCAGTTCTTCCAGCTGCTTCTGTAATGAGGCACATTATCAATACCGATTTTATATGGTATCTAGGAAAAAAGTCGCTTCCTAGAACCTAACACATGAGCAGACATATGCAAGAAAGCAAGCAAATGAAAAGGAACCTATTTATGGCATCATCTCCAGACCTAAAATTCAGTATTTTATTTTAGTACAATGCCAGCCTGTTCTTATTGTATTTATTAAAACTTGTAATAATGTGATTTTTTCAATGATATTAGTTCAAATTGAATGGTTTCATGCCACACTGAAATCTTTTAATTTATTTGTTGAGGTACCATAAAGCTAGGGTGCTAGGTGGCAAATAATGTTTCTGTGCAATAGGAGCACTGGTTGAATGTGTAAATGAATGCTCTTTCTGGGGGCTGGGGAGATCCAGCACAACTACTGCTTATTCTCCAAAGAATATTGGGAGCTCTCGGTCCTCAGGGACGTGAGACAGACCACTGAGTGGTTGCCCTGTGACTGAGTTTTCTACAGGAATTTTATTAAAGATTGTTTAATTTTGTCATCCTTCTTAATGTTCTCAGTCAAATAAATGGGAGCTGGTTTTGGCCGTTTGGGGATACGTGAGCCTCTTCTTTATGAGCAATACAGGTCTTTGGAACTTGCCTAGAGTTCCTGAGAAATGGCCAAGTTGTTAGGAAAAAAACACTTCCTGAGGAGTGGGCCGAGGGTCAAGGCCTCCTCCCCAACCTCTGCCCTTGTTTCCTAGGCCCCTCGGGCACACTGCGGGGCACTTCCTGGAGTCTGAGGGGAGCCCTCAGGTTTCCCATGGCTTTGGAAGGTGCCTGAGGTCTGGGGAAAGCTGTTAGTTACTTGGCACCTGCCAGCCATGTTGGTGCTCTCTTCTATGGGGCAGATGCTCAGAGCAGGCCAGC
Source organism: Dipodomys merriami (assembly GCF_024711535.1). Taxonomy (NCBI): domain Eukaryota; kingdom Metazoa; phylum Chordata; class Mammalia; order Rodentia; family Heteromyidae; genus Dipodomys; species Dipodomys merriami. The sequence continues at coordinate 3,966,814 of NW_027206268.1, read as the reverse complement.
CACTCTTGGACGTGCCAGCCACAGCGAGGGGTTGGTTCTGAGCTTCCCTTTCCAGCATTTCAGGAATGAGACTAGAGGAGGGCTGGCTTGTCTAGCAATAACTCACCTTACATGCACCAAGCCACAGGCCAATGGCTTGGGAAGTAGCGTTACCAGAAGAAGGGGGAACCATTGTTTCTAGGGGGTGTCTCCGTAGCCCAAAGGGAGGCCTTGGTAAATCCATGCCAGCACTGGGAAATGTGTCTTGGAGAATAAGAGGGAAATGAACTCAGCAGTGCTGGACCCAAGCCAGAATTTTGATTATTCCAGTTGTGTTCTCAGATCCAAAACTGCTGAGAAATTATGCAAGGATGGGTGTGAGTCTAACCACAAAGCTATCTATGTCTCTTATTCCTATTCCCTTCTTGTTTTCTGACAGGGTCTTGCTGTGTAGCCCAAGCTAGCCTTCAACTTTCAATCTCCCTACCTCAGTCTCCCAAGTGCTTGAGTGACAGGTATATGTCACCACATCTGGCCTATTGTTACTTTTAAAAAACTTTTTGCCTTTCTTGGGGCTTAAACTCAGGGCCTGGGTGCTGGCCCCGAGCTTTTGTGCTCAATGCTAGTGCTCTACCACTTGAGCCACAGTGCCACTTCCAGTTTTTTGGTGGTTAATTGAAGTGCCTATAGACTTTCCTGCCCAAGCTGGCTTTGAACTGTGATCCTCAGATCTCAGTCTCCTGAGTAGCTACGGCTAAGGTATGAGTCACGGGCTCCTGGCTTTATTATTTTCACACCTTTCTGCTGTGGTAGACTATACAACCTGGTGTGCTTGGGTTTTTACTAAGATAGGGCAGTTCAGTTATGCTTATGCACTATTTGCTAGCTTGGTTTGAATATACAAAACAATAATTCATATGTCCCATAATTAATTCAGGAGACACAGTTTCCACACAACAGCTATTTAGTCTTTTTATTTATTTTTTATTTATTTATTTTTGTCGGTCATGGGGCTTGAACTCTGGGCCTGGGCGCTGTCCCTCAGCTCTTCAGCTCAAGGCGAAGCGCTCTACCACTTGAGCTACAGCGCCACTTCCCCATTTAGGCTTTTTAAGGTTCACAGAACCACATCATTTTATCTACTGTTTAATGAAATGATCTAATCAAAGTCTAAGGATGATTTTATATGACTTTTTCAAAAAGAACATATTCCTAAGCTGGGTGCTGGTGGCTCACTCCTGTAATTCTAGCTACTCAGGAGGCTGAGATCTGAGGATCAAGGTTCAGTGCAAGCTCGGGCAAGAAAGGCTTTTGTGAAAGTCTTATTTCCAAGACAAACTACCCCAAAACTGGAAGTAGCTCAAAGTGGTAGAGAACTTGCCTTGAGCTGAAGAGCTGAGGGACAGCGCTCAGGCCCAAAGTACCAGGAAGAGATCAGGCACCAGTAGCTCACACCTGTAATCATAGCTATTAAGGAGGCTGAGATCTGAAGATGGTATTTCAAAGCCAGGTCTGATGCCAGCCCAGGCAGGAAAGGCCATGAGAATTATCTCCAATGAACCACCAAAAGCCAGAAGTGGAACTGCAGCTGAAGTGGTACAACGCTAGCCTAGTCTTAAGCCAAAAAGCTCAAGGACACTACCCAGGTGCTGAGTTCAAATCCTAGAACCAGCATCCAAAAAAAAAAAAAAAAAAAGCTGTGTAACTAAATGGTTTCTTATGTGGGTACACATCACTGAAGCACAATCAATAAATTGACAGTTTATTTAAATCTTGTATGTCCTGTTATTGCCACTTTGACTAATGACTTTTTGTCAGAAATGTCTCCGGGTATGCTGCAAAAATTTCTCACTAATTTATATATATCATTTCACTTAAAAAATTTTTTTGGGGGGGGGCTGGGAAGGTGGCTCAGTGGTAGAGCGCTTGCCTTGATTGCCTGAAGCCCTGGGTTCAATTCCTCAGCACCACATAAGCAAAAAGAAAAAAGCCAGAAGTGGCGTTGTGACTCAAGTGGTAAAGCGCTAGCCTTGAGCTGAAGAGCTTAGGGACAGCGCCCAGGCCCAGAGTTCAGGCTCCATGACCGGACCCAAAAAACACATTTTGGGGGGGGGTGGGAACTAGTGCTGTAACTTTGCTTTCTTAAAGCTCAAGACTGGCACACTACCACATGAGCCATGTCTCCACTTGTGGCTTTTGGCTGGTGAACTGGAGGTAAGTCTCATGGATTTTCTTGCCTTGGTCTGGCTTTGAACTTTGACCTTCAGGATCAAAGTAGCTAGGATTATAGGCGTGAGCCATGATACCCAGCCTGGTATTTTTCTTTCTTTTTTTTTTAAACAAAAAAAAATCCAAAACAAAAAAACATGTTTCCATTCTCATGTTTTCTTAATATGCTTCCAGACAGAAAATATGTCTTTATTTTCCCCAGTTCAGGAACCAACTGCTCTCAATCAGAGAGCGCAGGTGACTCATCAGAACCTGTACCCATCTGCAGGAACACAGGCCAAGACGCCAACTTTATTTCACAGTTTATTATAATAAAACTTACTATTTGTGAACCTCTAGTGATTGTGGTCTGCTTTGTTTTCCATTTGGCTTTAAAACACTTCACATTATTTAAAAAATAAATTGTAATTGCTATGATTACACATAAGTTTTTTCCCTGACCCTTGGGATATTAGTTTCAAATGACTTGGAAAATTTAAAAAAAAAAAGGAAACACTGCAGACTAAATGTACCAAGTACCTGTGGAACATAAATTTAATTACCACAGTCCTTAAAAAGTCCTGACCTTGACTTCTTCAGACTACAATTTATGAAGAGAAATCACTCAGGAGTCTCTGGGATTTCTCTGTTGTCCACCACGAGGGTGTGGACAATGCCCTCTCTCCGCTTCCCGCTGCTCACCGCTTTTATGTAACAGTCGTGCTTCCCAAGGCTGAAATGCGTTTCCGTCCCATCGTCCACAAACTCACCCTGCAACAGCATGGGAGAGGCATCAGCACCCCAGAAACCTCTGTCTGCAGCATGAACACCAGCTGAAGGTGAAGCTTTTGCTAGCTTAGAACCTGAAGCTTGGATTGGATGCTCTTTACATGTCCAATAGGAGTTCAGAGTTTCTGTGGTTTTTGTTTTTGTTTTTAAGTGCCAGTCCTGGGGTTTGTGCTCAGGTCCTGGGCACGGTTCCTGAACTGCTTTTGCTCAAGGTGAGTGCTCTACCACTTGAGCCAAAGCTCCATGTCTGGCCTTTTCTAAGGAGTTTATTGGAGATAAGAGTCTCATGGATTTTCCTGGCTGGACTGGCATCGAACTGTGACCCTCTCACCTCATTCTCCTGAGTAGCTAGCTGGGAGGACAGGTTTGAACCACCAGATGCCTGGCATTGCAGTCTGGAATATTTAATCTCCTTTCATTATCAAAGCTCCACAATTAGAAGCTGGGCATGATGGAACACACCTATAATCTCAGCACTCTGGAGGAACATGAGATCAAGGCCAACCTGGGCTACACTATACAAAGAAGACAAAAACAGCAATATCTCAATGGTCAATATTGAAATGATTATTTTGGGAACTTACTGCTGTTTCCATTTGCTTTCCATTGCACCAGACATCCATAGTGTCTTTTTCTGTAAAAATAGCATACATTTCAAAGTTAGGAATCTATGATTTAAAGATGACAAGCTTGGCACACTGCATTTCTAAATTACATTAAACTAAAACTCAATTTTATTTATTTATTTATTTAGTTATTTAGTTGATTATAGGGCTTGAACTCTGGGCCTGGGCCCTGTCCCTGCTCAGCTCAAGGCTAATGCTCTACCACTTGAGCCACAGCGCCACTTCTGGTTTTCTGGTGGTTTATTGGAGATAAAGAGTCTCACAGACTTTACTGCCCAGGCTGGCTTTGAACCACCATCATCAGATCTCAGCTTCCTGAGTAGCTAGGATGACAGGCTTGAGTCACCGGCACTCAACAAGTCCATGAGATTTTAATCTCCAGCGCTAGAAACAACTGTGGTTCAGGTGGCATAGTGTCATCCTTGAGTGAGCAAATTAAAAGGACAGCAGCTGTTCAAGACCCAGGATTAATATGCCATTCGATTCTATAAAAATGTGTACTGACTTACCCAGAACAACTCGGAAGTCTTGACCATCCAAGTGCAGCACCCATGTGTTGGTGGTCTTTGATCTGTTTTCCATGTACTTCTTGAGGCTCTTCCCATTAATTTCTAGAGTATATTCATAAGCAAATCCAGTGACAGCGTCAATGTTTATGGTGGCTTTGGTCTCTGCGGCTCCAACTGTGAACGTTTCTTTGCCCACCAATTTAAACATCCATTCTTTTCTTATCTTTTCCTATGTAAGTACAATAAAATATGAATGTGAATGTACAACCTGATTAGAAATACCATGCAATCTCAAGAAAAAGTACAGAACTACTATTCAGTGAGCAAGTGACCCATGAGATTGAAAGATCTTTTTATTAATTCATGATGTCAAGATTCTAGAAAAGAGTTGTTTTAAGCTTAAGTATTCCACATCTCTTCTCTGAGTTTTACAACTATTATGAGCTTGCTTTGCTCAGTAAATAACTGGCCACAATCCTAACTGTAACCACTGTCAGAAAAACCCAAGTTCCCACACGAAGAGGCCCAAGGGGACCATTTCCTACCTTCCCATCTACGTACACTACTCGCTTTCCTGATGTTGTCCCGTGTTCGAATTCAATCTTGTGGATTCCATCGCTCAAGGCCACATCCCACACAGCTACAAGATCTGTCATTTTTTCCATGCTGTGGAGAGAGATGAAAGCCATTGTATTATGGGCCAAAACTAGAACAACTATTCCAATATAAAATATCAGACTTTATTAAAGGCCCTAAGATTACCTAAGAAATCCTCACAGAGTATGGAACTGTTTTCTTCCTAATTATTGTTTCCTCATGAGATAATGATGTGAGTATACAGCGGGAATAATTCCAAACAAAGTCACCTTAGTGCTAATAGGATTAAGAATCTATCAGTTTATCCTGTGTAGCACTCTCGGCTTGGTTGTAGCTTTATACACGAGTCTGTTTAAAAAAAAAAAAAGTCTCCTATTTCCTTAATCCTCCCTCACCCCATTAAAAAAGCCCAGAACTCAGTGGTTTGGTTTTGTTTATTTTAGATCTGATCACTTTCAAAACAAGACCCCTCTGAATTCTTCATACTTAAAACTAATCACTGGGGATTCATTGTAACAAAAACAAAGCTCTAATTTATTATAGTGGAACTGAAGAAAAAAGAGCTATGGAAGCAAATATCCTAGAAATGAGATAAAAATAATACAAGTTAGTAATCCGGAGGATTATTATAGGAAATCTAATTTTAAAACAAAGGACTCTGCCTTGTCAAGGGTTTCTGGAGCAGTGTAAACGGTATGTGTGTGTAACACACTGGTTTTGCACTTACACTTGGATCATTGTTTTTTTTGTTTGTTTGTTTGTGGGGCTTGAACTCTGGGCCTGGGCACTGTCCCTCAGTTCTTCAGTTCAAGGCGAGAGCTCTACCACTTGAGCCACAGCGCCACTTCCGATTTTCTAGTGGTTTATTGGAGATAGGAGTCTCACAGTCTTTCCTGCCCAGGCTGGCTTTGAACCACCATCCTCAGATCTCAGCCTCCTGAATAGCTAGGATTACAGGCGTGAGCCACTGGCGCCCAGCTCATTGTTCTTTCTAATTGGTTTACTGTATCTAAATTAGAGATGGCAATTGGACTTGATTTCATCCTGGAGTAATTGCCAAGAGCTTTGTGCCAAAGGACCAGCAGACCTACAATCCCTGGCAAAGGAGGCGTAGACAGTGGCTACCTCCAGTGGGTGGACGCTTCCTCTGCTCTAGATGGCAAAGTAGCACCTTGTGCTTTGCATGCTACAATGTGTGTCCTTGGCAGAGCCGACATGATTCTCTTCTGGAATACCCAGATAACCTTCGAACCGTCCAAGGCAGGTTTTATGGCAAAGCAAGTCATTTACCTTTCATCATCTTCAAAGATGGGATTGTCGTCTCCAGATGCCATGGTTGGCAAAAGTCTTTAATCCAATTAGCAGGCAGGAAAGAAAAACATAAAAAAAGCAGAGATGCGGCAAAGGAAGATTGGGAGCAGAAAAGAAGACATCTACAAAGAGTTTCTCTTAACTTTGCAATCCTGGTCTCAAACTGCATGCAATTTCTGAAGAAATGGCTTTTACATACAATAGAATTGCAAACTTAATTTCAGAGAAGTTCAAGCATGCAAATCAGCTAACTTTTTTTTTTTTTTTTTGGTTGGTCATGGGGCTTGAACTCAGGGCCTGGGCTGTTCCTGAGCTTTTTGCTCAAGGGTTAGTACTCTACCACTTGAGCCACAGCGCCACTTCCGGCTTGCTAGTGGTAAATTGGACATAAGAGTCGCACAGACATTCCTGTTCAGGATGGCTTCAAACCACAGTCCTCAGATCTCAGTCTCCTGAGTAGCTAGGATGAGCCACTGGTGCCTGGCTATCATTTCTTAAAATTAGGGAGTAAACTTCTAACTCATTTCAAATATTGCATCATCTCTGGTCAGCAAGCACTCTAACAGATCCTCTGGGTTCCTGCTTCTCAAAACCCCAAAGAATTGAGGCACGCCTCAGGGACTACAGGAAACTCTTAAGATAAACACGATGCCTCTGGACATGCTGTCTTCACAGGGCATTTTAGAAGGGTTAAATAACAATCCACTCCCACCTCCCCTCCACCACCCCCCCATCACCAAGAAGTGATGAATTTAGGGGAAGTGGCCAGGGGTATTTATGCCAGCTCTTTATCTAAGAACAAACTTGGATTACTCAATTAAGCACAATCAACTTAATAGTTCCGGTACTGAATGCACACAAGTTACCAGATAGTGCTGGGCGCAGTGGCTCACGCTGGTAATCCTAGGTATTCAAGAGGCTGAGATCTGAGGATCATGGTTTGAAGCCAGCCTGGGTACAAAAGTCCCTGTGAAACTCCTATCTCCAATTAACCACTCAAAAACCAGAAGTGGCACTGTGGCTCAAAGTGGTAGAGCACTAGCTGTGAGCAAAAAGAAGCTCAGGGACCGTGTCTAGGCCCTGAGTTCAAGCCCCACAACTGACAAAAAAAAAAAAAAAAAAAAAACCCTAAGATTTTTCCTAGGGAACTGGAAACTATCCTATAATCATTTAGAAAGAAAAGGAAAACATTCTATTCAAAGCAGGAGAAAAAGCCAAATAGCATACTGTAGACTAGATAAGCCATCCTATATAAATCAGAGGGGACTTAGGGAGAGCACTCGAATTTTGCTCTATGAGATTCTAGAAAGTTCAGCAATGCAGTGTTCAAACCTGAAAGTACTGCCCTCTTTTCCGCTGCCACAAACTTCAAGTATCTCCAACCCCCCTCCCCGAAAACTGGGGGATGTCTTAATTCTAATAGCTTTTTATACCCAAGTGTAAAAGACTGCACAGAAAGTTGGAAGGAAGTTCCCAGATTATACTGGACTTCAGATCCTTTCTCTAAACCATCAACATTTCCTTCACCCATTCAACAATTTTTCAAAGACTACCTAAAAATCAGGTTTTTCTTTTTTTTTCTTTTATGGCACTAGGTTTTGAGCTCAGGACCTCACACTGGCTAAGCAGGTACTCTACCACTACAACTGTACTGCCAGTCCTTTTCGTGCTTGTTTTTATTTATCTTATCCATTCAGTCACTTAGCTGGCATGAGTTCTGCAGGGGAAGACCTTTTCGTGCTTGTTTTTATTTATCTTATCCATTCAGTCACTTAGCTGGCATGAGTTCTGCAGGGGAAGAATTCACCATTACATTTCCACGCTGTTTTTTTTGGGGGGTCCGGTCATCGGGCCTGAACTCTGGGCCTGGGCGCTGTAGCTCAGCTCTTCAGCTCAAGGCTAGCACTCTACCACTTGAGCCACAGCACCACTTCCGGCTTTTTTTTTCATTTTTGCTTATGTGGTGCTGAGGAATGAAACCCAGGGCCTCATGCATGCAAGGCAAGCACTCTACCACTGAGCCACCTTCCCAGCCCCAAACCCTAATATTGGGGTTTATTGTTATATTTATTCCTGGGGCTTAAACTCAGGGTTTGGACACTTTTCCTGAGCTTCTTTTTGCTTAAGACTAGTTCTCTACCACTTGAGCCACAGCACTACTTCTGGCTTGTTCATGTGGTGCTGAGGAATCAAACCCAGGGCTTCATGCATGCTATGCAAGCATGCTACCAGTAAGCCACATTCCCAGCCCTCCACACTGTTTTTTAAAATCAATTTCACCCCTTTTACCATTCTACCTTCTCTTATCCACCACCCCCCCCCACCCGCTTCCCGAAACAATTTCAACAAGTAATGTATTTGAGACAGTCTCAAGTTTTTGTTTTTTTTTCCTCTCCCTGGTAGCCTGAACCATGGCTGCCGTCCTACCTATGACCTCCCACAGAGTTAGGCCCACAGGTGTGATCACTGCCATGCCTGGTTTATTTTGTTGAGATGGAGGTCTTGGTAACTTTTTGCTGGGGCTGGCCATGAACCTCCATCCTCTTACATAAGCTCACTAGAATATGCAAATTCATAGAGTCAGAAAATAGATCAGCAGTTACCAGGGATTGGGGGCAAAAGGAGGAGAGGGAGGTATGGCTTCAAGAGTACAGTGCCTGTATTTAAGGGGCTGACAAAGTTTTGGAAAATGATGATGGAGGAACAACATTATGCATGTACATAATGCCACTGCAATGTACCCTCACAACTGGTACATTTGTCTTAAAACTGGCACTGGTGGTTCACGCCTGTAATCCTAGCTACTCAGGAGGCTGAGATCTGAGGATCAAGGTTCAAAGACAGCCCTGGCAGAAAGGTCCCTATAAGTCTCATCTCCGATTAACCACCCAAAAACCGGAAGTGGTACTGTGGTTCAAGTGGTAGAGCACTGGTGTTGAGCACTAAGAGGCTCAGGGTCAGCACCCAGACCCTGAATTCAAGTCCCACAACCGATCAAACAACAACTGGTACATTTATGTTATATATCTTTACCATAATTTTTTAAAAATGTCCTATACACATCATTGTCAGTACTGGGATTTAAACTCAGGGCTTTGTGCCAGCTAGGTAGACAAACTACTACTTAAATCACACTTCTATACCTTTTTAAAATAAGTTTTTTTCCTATGGTTATTTTTGAAATAGGGTCTTGCTTTCTGCCTAGGCCGACCTGGACCAAGACAATATTTACAATTCCCACCACAGCTGGAACAACAGGCACACACTACCATACCCAACTTCTCTGCTGAGAGAACTGGGGTCTTGTTGTTTTGCCTGGTCTGGCCTGGAGCTTATGGGATGCCATCCTCCCAACCTCAGCCACCGGAGCCTGGCTTACAGCACATATGCGGTGGACCAACTGGACTGTAGGTGAGTTATATCAATAAGGTTGTCAAAAATAATAATAAGTTCCACGCTGGTCGTGTTCCTTGGGGTCTGATCACATCTATCCCTGTCCCCAATTTCTCCTCTTTGCATAGGAGTAATCAGAAGTGTCTGTCGTATATGTTAGGAACTCAGTTTTAGACACACATGGCCTAGTCTATATTCATTCAGAATGCGAGTAGTTATCACACACACACACACACACACACACACACACACACACACACACACACACACACAAATGGAGAACCATATTGGGGGAGAGAAGCGAAGAAGGAGGAGGAGGAGGAGGAGGAGGAGGAGGAGGGGGGGGGGGAGGAGGAGGGGGAGGAGGAGGGGGAGGAGGAGGGGGAGGAGGAGGAGGAGGAGAGGAAGAGGAGGAGGAGGAGAGGAGGAGAGGAGGAGGAGGAGGAAGAGGAGGAGGAGGAGAAAGAAGAAGAAGAGGAGGAAGAGGAGGGAGGAGGAGGAGGAAGAGGAGGGAGGAGGAGGAGGAAGAGGAGGGAGGAGGAGGAGGAAGAGGAGGGAGGAGGAGGAGGCCGGGTCCCGCTCCTTGAGGACCCAGGTTGTGCAAAATCATCCATTCTGATCGTGCTGGCCAGGGGGCCAGGCGGACCCGAGGGGCCCATCCGCCCCCAGCCCCGGGATCTTTCAGCTCCAAGGTTTCCCCCAGCGACGGGTCTGCCCTTTAATGGGGTGCAAACAGGTCGGAGGCCACAGCGGGGTGGGGTGGGGGGGACGGGACAGGACTCTCCGCCCTCCCCACCCCACCCCGACGTCAACCCCGACACTCCGTTGCACCACCGCCCCCCATCTACCCCGGAGGGGGGTCCCCGCCCCGCGCCCGTCGCCGCCAAGGGAAGCTGGGACTTGACCGAGGGTGTGTGTGTGGCGGGGGGGGGGGGGGGGGGGGGGGGGACGGGCGGGCCGCGATCTCACCTGTGCGCGGTGAGCTGCGGGGATGGGATGGGCGCTGGGAGACACCGGTTGATTCCGATCCTTTTAGGCCGCGCGGCCTCCGCCGGGAGCCCGCGGCGCGCAAGGCCCGGCCGGCGCGAGGCGAGGCGGGGCGTCACGCTCCGGGTCTCCCGGGGCGCCCCAGCGCACCCCGGACCCAACCCCCACCCCCTCAGCCCGTCCCCCGGCCCCGGCCTTCCGCCCCGGCCCTGCTCCGCGCCCTCTCTAAGGCCCTGCGGCCATGAACAAACCCGAGCGTGGCACTGGCTCCCCAGCACCGCTCTAGGGAGCACCCCGACCCCCCCCCACTTCTCTCACCCCCTTAATTATTTTCCTCGGTGCTGGTCCTGGGGTTGGAACTCAAGCCCTAAGCGCTGTCTCTGAGCTTTTTTTTTTGGGGGGGAGGGGGGAGGAGGCTAAAAACTGGTGCTTCTGCCACTTGAACCACACACCTCCATCATTTTTTTTTTTTTTTGCTGGTTAATTGCAAGTATCCAGGACCATCTTGCCCGAGCTGGCTTCGATCTGCGATCCTTACAGATCTCAGCCGCCCGGTGAGACAGAAATACATCTGTGACCATCACAGGCATCGAACCACCAGCGCCCGGTGAGACAGAAATACATCTTTAAAGGTACGGTTCTACTGAGCACTCGCCGTCCAAGTGCTGCGGGATGGGGATCTTATTAGCCCTGCACACGTTTGGCTCTCCGGTCTGGACTCATCCCTAACTATCCCTGTAGGATGGGGTTCGCCCCCGTGCAGTCACGTGGGGGGGGGCCTCCAGACCCCCCACCCTCACCCCTGAGCCCATCTCAGAGAGCCTGGGATCAGCGGGACCGGCCACACCACAGCTTCCAAAGCCTCCCGGGCGATTCGCGTCGGCAGCAGCGGGGGGTGGACCCCCCCGGGGCCTCGGCAGGCTGCAGCCACTATTTCAATCCCGGTCCCTTCCACACCTTGTCCACGGATCAGCCTTAGCCTAAGGGCGTCCTGAGGGTCGGGTCCAGAACTACACGTGGCATCTTCGGCCTCTCCGCAGCCCGACGTCTGGCTGGGCCTCACTCTTGGTGGGCCTCTGGGAGAAGGAAACGCTATCCACACACCATGTATAGACTACAGTTCCCGCAAAGGCCAGCGGATCCAGCGCACAGCCCAAGCCGGGGACGTCAAGGACATGCTGGCGCTGGGAGGAGACACACAAGCCGCTCAGCAATCACGTTCACCTGCAGCCATTTAAAACAAACAAACAAACCACCACCCGCTTCCGGCGCCTCCCAACGACGCGCCTCTCGCTGGTGAGTGACAGCACCTGGGACCCTATAGCCGCGAGAGCAGATCTACGTTCTACGTAGGTATTAAGCCCCGCCTTAGAAGAGGAGCCAATAGGAAGGCGGCGTAGGCGGATCCAACCCATCCTTCCCAGTGAAGCCCGAGAGACTCGTGCGCGAGGGGCGTGGCCGAGCAGCGGCGAGGCCGAACGTCACGCTCGGGTTCGGCTAGCCGGCCTCCGTCGGCCGGCCCTAACGGTCGCGGGGGCGGGGCTCCAGGGGGCGGAGCGGGGAGCGGCGGGGCGGGGCCAGGCTGGGCGGGCTGCAGGCGGGAGGCGGCGGCTGAGGAAGGTGAGTGTGTGTGCGTGAGGAGAACGCCACGGAGGAGGAGTGAGAGGATTTCTCGGGGGTACCACCCTGGCGGGGGGGGGGGGGTGGTACTGAGTCACGTCATCCGGGGAGGCCCCGGGGGGTCGTTTTCCCGCCAATTAGAGCGGGCCGCGGCCGCCAGGTGCGGCGCTCGGCCTACCTGTGGTGGGGGGGGTGCGGAAATCACCGAGGGCTGAGGGGATTTCTCACCGGGAACCCCCAGACGGGCTTCACACTGGGGTGTGGAGGGTGGTACTCAGCCTTGTCAGCGTCTCTCCCCCCCCCGGCCCGGTACCGTGTCCCGCACCCCCCTCCTCCCCAGGCCCCATTCGCAGGTGCGGCGCTCGCGGCCTACCTGGCCAGCGGCGTCCGGCTCGGCGGGCCCGCGGTTTGTGTCCCTCGCCCCCCCCCCACCCCCGCCCACCACCTCACCCACATCCCCGGGCCGGGGTGGGGGGGGGGAGCCGGGCTTTGTGTGGATAATAAAGCTTGGTTAATGCCGGCCTTTCCCGGTGATTGTGAGGACTGAAGCAGCTGGCGGCCAGCTCCCCCCCACACCCACACCCACCACACACACACCCGCACCCCGTGCCACGGGTTAGCTTGGGGGGGACGGGGAGCCGGCTGTGGGTGCTGGGATTCCTCAGCCTCTGGTGTCCCGGGCTGGTCGTCCGAGGGTGGCGGAGGGGGGTAGGTAAGCGAGACACCCCCGTCTTCCCTGTCCCAAGCTGTTTTCCAGGATTGGAGTGAGAGTGGGAGGGGGATGGGGGGGGTCCGGGGGGGGGGGTTCAGGGCCTACGGTCAGGGATGTGATTTATTTACTTATTTGTGTGTATTTGTTTATTCTTTGCCTGGGGCTTGAACTCAGGGCCTGGGCACACTGCCCCTGAGCTTTTCTTTTGCTCTACCACTTGAGCCGCAGCACCACTTCCACCTTTTTTTTTTTTTTTTTTTCTAAGTGGTACTGAGGAATGGAACCCAAGGGCTTCGTGCATGCTAGGCGAGCACCTTCCCAGCTCTATTATTTTTTATTTATTTATTTATTTATTTATTATACTTGGGATATTGATTGTCAAGCAGCTCGGAACTTTCTTTGTCCACCTTTTGAGGATAGTTAGTTGGCTTGGAGTTGGGCAGTGTTTGCTTTAAGGCAGGCTCTAGGGGCCTTGTACTGGCCTCGGGTTATAACCTCTCCCCAGGTGAGAATGGTTTCCTTCAGATGACATTCCCCCTTAATTTGTGGTGGGTTCCGTTCTTCGTGATAAACACCAAACAGTAGGTTGTAATATTTTGGGTGAGATTTTTGTTTGTTGTTGTTTTTTGTTTGTTTGTTTTTCACTTGGGATAGTTTTTCTTGTTTTGCATTTGGAATTGAATTTTTGCATAGAGGCTTTGAAAGAGTTATGTTCATTTGTTATAGTAACTTGAAATATCTACTTAATGAGAAAAAGTACAGATTTCAATGAGACTTGCTTGAGAAAGAATAGTTGCTAGTCATGTTTTACTATAGCTAGTTTATCTCTCCAAAGTGATGAAACAGCTTATTTACAATTTTAATGTATGGGACATGTTGCAGATCTTCAGACCTTTAAGGAGAAATTTAATGACTTTATACTTTTTTGTTTTACTTGGCTTTATATGTCTTGAACCCAGTCCCTACTGCCATGCTTACTTTAGGCTTTTAGGACATGGATTAAAGTTACAGCATTTGAGCAAAGGGGTGACATTGTCCAAAAAATATACTCATTACCTGACTTATGAAACTAACCCCTGTGCACATCACCTTTATAATAACAATTTAAAGTCTTGGTCCTGGAAAGCATTTGGTCTCAGTGTTCCAAATCTGTGTTCTATACCAACCCAAAGTGGTGAGTGGGCTGCTTTTGCACATTAGCATTAATAGAGACATGGAAAGCATTATGTTAAAATATCGTAGTAACTGGAAATACATACTTTTGAGAAAGCTTACAGATTTGGGTGTGAGTTACTTGAGAAAGAACTGTTTCAGAGACCACAGAATGCCCTGCCTTTGTGTTCAGGGGATAGTTTGTGGCTGAGAATGCTTCAATGTGGTGCTCTTCCAAGCCAGAATAACCTAAAGGAACAGGGGGCTGGGAATGTGGCTTAGTGGTAGAGTGCTTGCCTAGCACGCATGAAGCCCTGGGTTCAATTCCGCAGCACCACATAGACAGAAAAAGCTGGAAGTGACTTGCCTTGAGCACAGAGAGGCTCAAGGACAGTGCCCAGGACCTGAGTTCAAGCCCCAGGACTGGCAAAAATAAATAAAGGAACAACAAACAGAAGTGATGGTTTGTACCCTGCTAAATGTTTCAATGAAGCAGGGAGAGGGAGGATGAGGGAGGAGGCTGTGGGGACAGGCTGTGGGGGCGTTAGCCTCACTGAGGAGGTGTTCAGGCATTAGTGGTTATCAGTGCCAGGCCTGCCTGCTCTGAGAATACCACAAGACCATTCTCACTAACAGTTTGAACATTTAAGATTTTGCTTTGTATCTTTTTGAAACCTAGATGAAGATCCAGTTTCTGACATGAGATTCACTGAGTGATCATTTCATTGAGATCAACTTGAATAACCAGGTATTCAGTGCAAGAGGAATACATCATGGCTGAGGTATGTGTCATGTGACTCCTTTTAACTAATAATCCTGTCAGGCAAATGATGCTCAGAGAAGTTAAGGAACTATTTAAGGCCATTGGTTAGCAGCTCCGATCAAGATTTCTGTCCCGATATGTGCCAACCATTTGGTTCTCTGTGTGTTTTCTAATCTTCACAATAACCCTGTGAGTTCAGTACTTTTATGATCCTCATTTTTGATAAGGATACCAAGTGTCTAGCTTACAGTATAGTAGAATGTCACACAACTATGCCCGAATGCCTGGACAGCTCTGTTCCGGTCTCAGCTCTCCTCTTCTAGCTGCCATTCTCAATTCTCATGGGGTTTGGGATTTTTGGTTTTTTTGTTTTTTGGAGGGGTGTGTGTGTGTGTGTGTGTGTGTGTGTGTGTGTGTGTGTGTGTGTGTGTGTGTGTGTGTGTGTGTGTGTGTGTGTGTGTGTGTGTGTGTGTGTGTGTGTGTGTGTGTGTGTGTGTGTGTGTGTGTGTGTGTGTACGCATGCCAGTCCTGGGGCTTGAACTCAGGGCCTGACCCCTGTCCTTGAGCTTTTAAAACTAAAGGTTAATGCTCTAACACTTGAGCCATACCTTCAGGTGTGCCTTATTTGGTAGTTAATTGGGCCTAAGAGCCTCACAGACTTTCCTAACCAGGCTGGCTTTGAATCTTGATCCTCAAATTTCAGCCTTCTGAGTATCTAGGATTACAGTTGTAAGCCATTGTCTCCTGGCTCTTCTTATTCTTGTTTGTGTTGTTGTTGTTATTGGCCATAGGACTTGAACTCTGGGCCTGGTTGTTGTCCCTGAGCTCTTCAGCTCAAGGTGAGCACTATACCACTTGAGCTACAGCACAACTTCTGGTTTTCTGGTGGTCCATTGGGGATAAGCAGGAACTTTGCTACCTGGGCTAGCTTTGTCATGATCCTTAGATCTCAGCCTCCTGAGTAGCTAGGATGACAGGCCTGAGCCACTGATACCTGGCCCAAAGAAAAAAAATTTTTTTTGTTTTTTTTGTTTTTTTTTGGTTGTGGGGCTTGAACTCTGGGCCTTGGTACTATCCCTGAGCTCTTCAGCTCAAGGCGTGGGCTCTACCACTTGAGCCACAGCACCACTTCCACCAAAGAAAAATTTTGATAACCAAAAAAAATTTCCCTCTAGAATAGTAGAGTTAGATAATAAAAGTAATGGATGGTAAAGTAGCCGAATTAGAAACAGTTGTATGTGCCAGTCAGAATCCTTGATTGCTAGTTCGTGGTCTACTTAGCAATAGCGACTGCCTAATCACCTGGCACTCTCTTATTGTTGGAGTCCACCGAGTTGGAAGATGACCTGTAACTGTGGGTTAGACGCGGTACTCAGAATTTTCAGTAGCATCTTCCAAAAGAGAATAATCATTTTAGAGTCACATACTTTTCACATGTTCTAGATGAAATAGTCTCTCATTCTGTGTACGTGTAAAACCTCAGGCTGTTTTCTGTTCCACGAGAAATGTCATAAGAGTGTTAGTACTAGCCATCTGGGTAGTCCTATAGCTTTGGCACAGGCATGGAATAATCTACACTGCAGAGCAGTGGACTCCTTAAACTATAATTCCCTATAACTTCAATGATACATTTCTCTTTTTCTTTAGGGCACTCAAATTTATTTATTACCAGTCTCTACTTCTGATTCTTCAAAAGAAGTAAAAAGCACATCGTCAGCATCTCCTAATACCCAGGTTTCCAGTCAGCTGTCACAGAGACTCCTGATAGAAAAACAGGTAAACTTGAAATATTGCAAGTGGGAAACTCCAAACCCCAGTACTGCAAAAAAAAAAAATTACTTTTGACAGTTTTAGCCGTCTTATAAGGGAAGAAGAGCCTTTTCTTTAAACAGTGCATCTGTTCTCATTTTTATAAGATATCCATAAAAACCTATATTTATAAAACCCTTTGGAGGAAATGGTTCTGTTATTGAGAACATAGGAAAGAACGTTATGTGAAGGTTTCTCTTCATGTCCTTTTTCTCTCCATGTACTTGTAGCAGGAAGAAGCAGAATGGGAAAACATAAACACGCTGTTGATGACATATGGCCTAAAACCTTTGTGTCTTGTCAAGAGGACGGACCTTAAAGGTAAGGAATCCTCTGCTTGCCCCATAAGTTCGACAGCTACTTTTCCTTTCAGACAATAGTCCGTCTTTACAGTATTTTGCACCATGTGCATCGTGTGTTTAAAATGCAGATCTCATTGTTTTTGATAAGCAGTCCTCACAGAGGATGAGGGAGAATTTGAGGGTGCTGATGGAGGAGACATCACGGCAGCAGAAGATGATCCGAGAGCTCATAGACTGCAACCAGCAGCTGAAGTGAGAACGGGACAGGCTCCTTCCATTGTTCATAACCTAGGAATGCTGGCCTGGGGTGTAGCTCACCTGTAGTGTGGGTCTCTCTCTCTCTTTTTTTTTTTTTTTTTTGTGCCAGTCCTGGACTTGAACTCAGGGCCTGAATATTGTTGATTTGAACTTCTTTTTGATCAAGGCTGATGCTCTACCACTTGAGCCACAACGCCACTTCTGGCTTTTTCTGCTTATGTGGTGCTGAGGAATTGAACCCAAGGCCTCATGCATGCAAGGCAAGCACTCTACCACTGAGCCACCTTCCCAGCCCCATGCAGCATTTTTTTTTTTTTTTTTTGTAATTGGAGATAAGAGTAACAGACTTAACTGCCTAGGCTAACTTTGAACCACAGTCCTCAGATTTGAGCCTCCTGAGTAGCTATGATTATGGGCATGAGGTACCAGTGCCCAGCTTAGAGTGTTTCTTTTTATCTCAAGACCCTGGGTTTTATCCTCAGTACTAAAACAGAAGTAAGGCTAGCATGGTGATACATATCACAGCTACCAGGGGAGATGGAGGCAGGAGGATTGGGAGTTTGAGGCTAGATTGGCAGTTAGTAAAACTGGGTCAAAAACAAAACAGCCAGGCACCGGTGGCTCATGCTTATAATCCTAGCTACTCAGGAGGCTGAGATCTGAGGATCATGGTTTAAAGCCAGCCCAGGTAGGAAAGTCCAAGAGACTAATCTCCAGTTAACCACCAGAAAACCATAAGTGGCACTGTGGCTCAAGTGGTATAATGCTTATTTTGAGCTGAAGAATTCAGGGACAGTACCCAGGCCCAGAGTTCAAGCCCCACAACTGACCAAAAAAAAAAAAGCAAACAAAAGGGCTAGGGGTGTGGTTCAAGAGATGGAGCACTTGCTGAACAATCCAAGGCCCTCTCCAGGTTGGAGAGGCGGAGGAGGGGGGAGGGAGAGAAGACATAAAAGTAGAAATACTGAAACTGCAAAAGACTGTCTAGAACATCAGTAAGTTGTTCAGTGGGTATGGGTATGTTGGAGAATGGCTTGACTTTAATACTAAGAGATGGATTTGTGTCTTGAATTAGAAATGACCTTCAGCTAGAACAAAACCGAGCAGACCATCAGGAGCAACGGGCTAATGACTTAGAAGAAGTGATGGAGGGTGTGAAATCCAAAATTGGTGAATTGGAAGATGAATCGCTTAATAGGGTTTGCCAGCAACAGAGTAAAATCAAAGAGCTTCAGAAGGAACAGAGAGCTTTACAGGTACTGGCTTACACATGTCCTTCGTTTACTGCTCCTATCTGATGTTACTAAAGTGCCGCTTGTGGTCTGGGTGACTCAGGATGCTTTCACGTGTGTGTCTGTGGCAAAGAACTGCAGTCAAGGGAACTCCACAGATGTCTGAGGTTCGTTGAAGATGCCCGGGGAGAGGCGATTCACATTGGCATAGGTTTTTAATGCCATCACTGCCCAGTTTTCGATCACTTAGTGTGGGTTTCTCCTTGGTTGACCTGTGCCACTGCTACCTTTTTGAGGCTCTTTGTTTGGCTCCCAGAACCTTTGTTTCTCTCTCACCTCACTGGTCCTTCTTGATGTCTGGTTCTGGTTCTTCTCTTCCCCCTCACCTCTTAGTGTTGGGATGCCCCAGCGCTTTAGTCCGTGGAGCTTTGCTGTGTACTCCAGTCTAATTCACGGTTCTAGATTTACATCTGTAGCTCAAGCCTCCCTTCCCACTACTAACAGACTCAGCCAGCTGCCTGCTTGTATTTCACTTGGAAGTCTAAAAGGCAACCATAACTATTATGCACAAAAACTGAGTTCTCTGGTACTATCTCAACATTAAATACTTCCCAATGTCACAATCCCTTCATTGAACATTGGGTGTTCATGATGGAGCCTCTTGGCACAGTCTATCCACATTAAAAGAAATAGAAAAATGAAGGACAGGAGAGTGAGGAGGGCTCTGTGAGGGACACTAGATTTGGAGTGGACTGAAGCAGACTTTGGGTGTTTACTATGATGAAATGAGTATTTTGTGGCGATAACCAATTAGGGAAGGTGAAAGTGTCTCTGTCACATTATAGTTCACTATTTAGGCACATTCTTTGATTTTTTAGTATACGATCATTTGCACTTTTTAGACGGGTTAGTGATGCATGTTTTGCAGGTTGGACCAAGGAAACATTGGTTTTCTGTGTCAGAGAGGTCAAGGAACCGAAGTGTTAGAGTTATGCTGAAAGACTGTGGGAGAAAGATTTCATGTGGAGATAAGTAATTATTCAATTAATACCCAACCTTTTTCCATTTAGCCTGTCAGGTGAGAGCCATCTATATGGTTTGCCTGGCCTCTATACAAGGAAAGGATTGGTCCTGGCTAGGCACTGCTGGAAGGTGGTAGAGTCTTTAGGAGGTGAGGCTTAGTGGTGGGAGGTCCTTAACCCACTTAGGGTCATAGTCTTGTAGAAGGTTCTAGGACCCCAATTGTGGCTCATGATGTAAAGAAGTTTGCTCTGCCATGTGCTCTTGCCATGATGTGTGGGCCTTGCTAAAAGCCCAAGAAATGGGGCCACTCGTTCTTCCTCTGGAGCACCCAAAACTCTTAAGGCATATGTATACATATATATATAATATTATATATTATGTACATATTATATATATATATATATATATTTTTTTTTTTTTTTGGCCAGACTTGGGGCTTGAACTCAAAGCCTGCCCTCTGTCCCTGAGCTGCTTTTGCTCAAGATGAGCATTCTACCACTTGAGCCACTGAGCCACATCAGGCTTTTTATGTTGATGTGGTGCTGAGAAATCAAACCCAGGGTTTCATGTATGTTAGGCAAGCACTGTACCACTAAGCCACATTCCCAGCCCCTAAACTTTTTTTTGTGCCAGTCCTAGGGCTTAAAGTTAGGACCTAGACTCTGTCCCTGAGCTTCTGCCTAAGGCTATCTATCACTCTACCACTTGAGCCACAGCACTACTTCCAGCATTTTCTGAGTAGTTTATTGATAAGAGTCTCATAGACTTTCTTGTCTCGGCTGGCTTCAAACCTCAATCCTCAGATCTCAGCCTCCTGAGTAGCTACAAGTACAGGTGTGAACCACCAGCACTGGCAATAAGATTAATTTTTAAAGAAGTCAGACTTTTCTTTTTTTTTTTTTTTTTTTTTATTGTAAAGATACTATACAGAGGGTTACAGTTACATGAGTGAGGTAATGAGTACACTTCCACTTCCTCTTGAACATTGTTACCCCCTCCATTGTTTTCCCCCTACCATCCCCTCCCTCCCTCCCTTCCCCAAGGTTCTTTTTATTTATTTTTTTTTTGATTGTGATTAAGTGATTACTTAATTTCCGGAAATTCACAGTATTGTGGAATAATGATGCTCATTTAAAGTCACAAGTTCATTCTAACTTTCCTGGAGCAAATTGTCTATCACAGTCTGTAATATATAACAGTGCTCATATGTTATATACCATATATGTGATCAGTAGCATGGGGATATTTAGTAGTGGTTCAACCAGATGAGTGGGAGTTCTTTGTTTCTTAAGTCCTGTTAGTTTTGTCATATCACCTAACATTTTGGATTCATCATCCACTTATCAGGGAGACCATGTACTGTTTGTCTCTTCGTTCTTGGCTTACCTCGCTCAACATGATTCCTTCTAGCTCCATCCATTTCCCTGCAAATGCCATTATTTTGTCATTTCTAATGGCTGCATAATATTCCATTGTGTATAGATACCACAATTTTTGGATCCATTCATCTGTGGTGGGGCATCTAGGTTGTTTCCATATCCTAGCTATTGCGAACAGTGCTGCAATAAACATGGAGGTGCACGTGTCCTTGTATATTGGTTCCTGTTGTTCAGGGTAGATGCCTAGAAGTGGTATGACTGGGTCGTAAGGGAGGTCAATCTTTAGCTTTCTAAGGACCCTCCAGAGAAGTCAGACTTTTCAAAAGTGGCTGTATCAATCAGTTTACATTCCCACTAAGGTATAGATGAAAATTTCTTTATGCTGGTAGTGGGCTTGAGCCGAGGATCTGTATTTTTTGTAAGTAAAGGTAATTTGACTTCTTCTTTTCCTATTTGTATCTCACTTAGTTCTCTTGCCTTATTCCTCTAGCTAAGAATGCAGTCACTATATTTTCAGTTTTTCCTCATTCAGTATAATATTAGTAGTAGGTTTGTTTTTTTTTTTTGGTCCGGTTGTGGGGCCTGAACTCTGGGCCTGAGCACTGTCCCTCAGCTCTTCAGCTCAAGGCCAGTGCTCTACCACTTGAGCCACAGCGCCACTTCCGGCTTTTTTCTTTTTGCTTATGTGGTGCTGAGGAATCGAACCCAGGGCCTCAGGCATGCAAGGCAAGCGCTCTACCACTGAGCCAACTTCCCAGCCCCTAGTAGTAGGTTTGTTGTAGCTTTTATCCCTAACTTCTTCAGGGTTTTTTGTTTTTTTGTTTTTTGTTTTTTTTGGTCTGGTCGTGGGGCCTGAACTCTGGGCTTGGGCATTGTCCCTCAGTTTTTCAGCTCAAGGCTAGCACGCTACCACTTGAGCCATAGCACCACTTCCGGCTTTTTTTTTTTTCTGCTATGTGGTGCTGAGGAATGGAACCCAGGGCCTCATGCATGCAAGGCAAGTGCTCTACCATTGAGCCACTTTCCCAGCCCCTTCTTCAGGGTTTTTTATGGAAGGATGCTGAATTTTGTCAAATGCTTTTTCTGTATCTACTGAGATGATCATGCAGTTTTTGTCCTTCTCATACATGCTGTGTTACTGATGTTCATATTGAACCATCCTTGCATCCATCCATAGAATGAAACAAGTTAATCATGTTTGACTTTTGCATGTGTGTATACTAAGGCTTGAACTCAGGGCCTCTCATTAGTCTTTTTTATTATGGCTGGTGCGCTGCCAGTTGAGCCATACTTCCAGTCCCAACATTTTGCTGGCTAATTAGAGATAATGGTCTCGGGGGATTCTGAATCATAATCTCAGATCTCAGCCAGGCATGTGCTACTGGTGTCCTGTGTATGTGAGCTTTTTCTTTTTTTTCTTTTTCTTTTTTGATTGGTTGTAGGCTTTGAACTCAGGGCCTGGCTCTGTCCCTGAGCTCTTTGTGCTCAAGGCTAGTGCTCTACCACTTTGAGTCACAGTGCCACTTCTGGTTTTTGAATAGTTAATTGGAGAGGAGAGTCTCATGGATTTTTTTTTTTCCCCCCGGGCTGGCTTCAAACTGCGATCCTCATTATGAAACCTTGAATATGTGCACGTATACATTATGGTTTCCTTTTGAAGTTTCCATATTGACATAGTGCTATTCTTGGCGCCCATTTAAAAGCGTATCAGGCCAGGCCTGATTTATTTATAAATAAAAGAGCATGAGTGCTGACATTCCTGACTGGCCTGTGAAGAAGCCTCTGTGTGGAGCTGTTGGAAAAGCACACCCTGGGTGTGCATTTCATAACCATCTTCACAAAATCTCTTGCAGATGAAATGCCAACATTACAAGAAGAAACGAGTGGAACAGCAAGAGATTATTATGTCTTTGCAAAAGGAGATGTGCAGACTAAGGAAAGAGGAGGAGGAGCGTGTTATCACTCAGAACAGAGTGTTTTCCTACCTCTGCCGCAGAGTTCCCCACAGCATCCTGGACAGACAGTAATGCTCACTACCCACCCCGCTGACCCTGCTAGGCCCCGTTCTTACTGTGACTCCATGTTGGAAGTGGTCTTTCCTGTAATAACTGGAGGAATCCTCCTGCTCCTTGTGATTTTCTTCCATAAAGCCTGTATTTTTTTTTCCTTTTGACACATCACTCTGGAGGAATGGAGTTAGACATTTGTTCAGAATAACTAACTATTGAAAATGAACAAAATTGAACTCCCGATTAATTTTAAAACTTTAATTTTTTTTTATTTTAACTGGTCTGCACATATTAATGGGATACTGTTTCAGTACATGCATAGGTTAACGCTCTACCACTTGAGCCACAGCTCCACTTCTGGATTTTTAATTGGTGTTTAATTGGAGACAGAGTCTAATGGACTTTCCTTTCCTAGTTAGCTTTGAATCACAGTCCTCAGACCGCAGCCTCCTGAATAGCTAGAATCATAGGTATGAGCCATGGGTGCCTGAATTGGATTTCTTTATGGTGAAACTTTCAAAGTCCTTTTAACTTTTGAAATGTGTAGTCATTTATTACTGATAATCTCCCTGGGCAACAGCATGGCATAGCTTCTTACTCCTATATAATTGTCCCTTAGAAGCCACTGGTCAACTTTCCCCCCTTCTCTTCCCCTGGCATTCTGTCCTCCACTTCTGTGAGATCAACTCCTTTAGGTTCCACATTTGTGATCATAAACTTGTATTTCTGGGATTAGCTTATTGGACTTAACATCACCTTTAGTTCCATTCCGACAGGGTTTTATCCTTCTTTGGGGATGAATAGTATTTCAATGAGTGTGTGTACCACTTCTGTTTTATCTGTTCATCAAATACAAGAAGGAGTTAGCTCTGCCAGGCCCTCCTTCAATTTTCTCTAAGAACAATGTTATGACCACTAACATGCTTTGTTCTATAATATGTAAAAAGACTTGAGAATCAACAGCAGTGTTGCTTGCCCTGAGCCTCCTGGATAAAATCTATTTCTTTGTTCCTCTGTTTAATGTTAGTGATGCATTCTTTTATGGAAGCAGGTAAAACCTGGTATTCTAAACATATTCAAGTACTACTTTCCTCTCTGTTCATATCACCAATTTAATAGACTTAGGTTTATGTGTTTCAGTTTATTTTCAATTTTCAGAAATTGCTTTCTAGTAGAGCAATAGCCTTAAAGTGCTGAGGGACAGCGCCCAGGCCCAGAATTCAGGCCACACAACCGGCAAAAAAAAAAAAAAAATTGCTTATTTTTTTTTGTCGGTCCTGGGGCTTGAACTCTGGGCCTGGGCACTGTCCCTGCGCTCTTCAGCTCAAGGCGAGCATTCTACCTCTTTCTACCTCTTGAGCCACAGCGCCACTTCCTATTTTTTATTTACTTTGAAGTACATAAAGCATTTACATAATTCTAGAGTCAAAACCACAATGAATTTTTTCCAAGAAGTTGTATATTTATTCTTCCCCTCTAAGCTTACTCTTCCTTCCCTTATAGGTACTTGTGAATTTTAGTAATGTAAACAATACAGATACTATATTCACATCCTCTTTCTTGTCTAAAAGCCCTCAGTGCTACAAGCTTCATTTTAACCAGTCTCACTTTTTCATAGTAGGATTGAGAATCTACTGACTAGGTGACAATAAGTGAGTCAGATATATAAGAAGTTAAAAGTATAGATTGTTTGGATGACTGTTAATATATGTATGTGCAACCTTATCCTTTTGAAGGAAAAAACAATTTCACGATAAATGTAGTATAATCGGCAGTAGGTGGGTGTGAGAGATTGGAACGATAAATGTATAATGGGCAGTAGGTGTGAGAGATTGAAGAGGGAGCACGGGAAGGGGAGGGTGAGAGGAAGAATTGTGATTTAACATTATTAGAAATACAAATGGTGTCAGAACAGAGCACACACCAATGAGAAAAGCCTTGAGGTATGCGGAGGTGGGAGGAGCGTGCCCCATGGTGAGACTGGAGGAGGAGGGATGGGTCCTGGGATGGTTTGCGGGGAAACTCTGGAATAGTGAAGCAGGAGGGGGACCAGTAGGTGGCTTTGTAACTAGACTCTCAGGAACTGCCCATTTTAATTGCAGAGAAAAGGCTTTCCAATTAGAGGAATACCCAAGCAGTAAGGGTTAATGTGTTTGGGAATGGTAGGTAATCCAAGAGGGCTGAAGTACTGGGTGTGAGAGGTATGCCCCCCATTGTGTAGTGTCTCCCCCCATGCTTCCCCCAATTGGGTGGTGCTGTCAGGTCCCTGTTGCCTTCACAGCCACCACTACCCCCCATGTGCTCCCTCAGCCGCAGTATTGTCTCCCCAGTTCAGAACCCTTAGGGATCAGGTGCCTGTGGCTCACGCCTGTCATCCTAGCTACTCAGGAGCCTGAGATCTGAGGATTGTAGTTCAAATCCAGCGCTGGCAGAAAAGTCTATGAGACATCTCCAATTAACCACCAAAATCTGGAAGTGGAGCTGTGGCTCAGGTGGTAGAGTGCTGGCCTTGAGCAAAAAAAGCTAAGAGACAGCGCCTGGGCCTGGGCCTGGAGTTCAAGTCCAGGACTAGAAAAAAAAAAAAAACCCAAAACACAAAAAATAAATTTCTTAAGAGGCCAAGTGCCAGTTGGGTCTCATTTGTACTCCTAGCTACTCAGGAGGCTGAGACCTGGAGGATCACAGTGTAAGTCCAGCCCCTGTTGAAAACTGAAAGACTGGAATTAACCAGCAAAAAGCCAGACTAGAGGTGTGGCTCAAGTGATAGAGCATAGTAATGCCAAAAAAAAAGAGTCCCCAGAGTTCTTTCCCAATACACATGTTTGAATTCATACAAATTTTCTTTTAGATAAATGTTAAAGCATACCAGATAATCTATCTTTAATTTTATCGCTATAATTAGGTGATAATATTCTGTTTAAGAAAAAATACATTTGAGCTGGGTGTGGTGGTTCAAGCCTATATTCCTAGCTACTCAGGAGGCTAAGGTCTGAGGATTGTGGTTCAAAGGCAGCCTGGGCAGGAAAGGCCGTGAGACTCTAATAAACCACTCAGAAAACTGGAAGTGGCTATGGCTCAAGTGGTAGAGCTCTTGCCTTGAGCTGAAGAGCTTAGGGACAGTGCCCAGACCCAGAGTTCAAGCCCCATGACTGACCAAAAAAAAAAAAAAAAAAAAAAAAGAAAACATTTGAGCCGGGCATCAGTGGCTCACGCCTGTAATCTTAGCTACTCAGAAGGCTGAGATCTGAGGATTTCAGTTCAAAGCCAGCCTGGGCAGGAAGCTCCAGGAGACTCATTTCCAATAAACCTCCAGAAAACCAGAAGTGGCACTGTGGCTTAAGTGGTAGAGCACTCGCTTTGAGCTGAAGAGCTGAGGGACAGTGCCTAGGCGCCCAGAGCTCAAGCCCCATGACCGACAAAAAAAGAAAATAATTCAATATGTCTTCTGTTTTCTAGGTTGCTTTGTCTAATTGATTACTATGAATCTAAACTTAGAAAAATCAATTCACAAAGGTATGAATAATCCTGGATTAGAATTTGTAATGAAAATGAAAGTTTTAGCTTTTGAAACTTGAAGTACATTATGGAAATCTTTGTACTATTATCACTATTAAAGTTCTTTTATAAAAATCTAGAAGATTATTAAGGTTAAAATGTATATATAAAAATATGTGTATTTCATAATCACACAAGTATTGGTGAGAACAGAAGTGTTTTATTGACAAGCTGTTCCTCAAGTTACTAGCACTACCCAATCACTAAAATGCTGGCAAACAGGGCACCAGTGGCTCACACCTGTAATTTTAGCTACTCAAGAGACAAATCTGAGGAGAGCAGTTCAAAGCCAGCCAGGGCAGAAAAGTCCAAAAGACGTATCTCCAATTAGCCAGCAAAAAGAAACTGGCCTAAAGGCATGGTTCAAGTGATAGAGTGCCAGCTGTGAGAGAAAAAGCCAAACAAGAGCATGAGCCCCAATGCGCACACACTGGGTACAGTGGCACATGAGTATAAACTGGGGCGGCCCACTATCAGAGAATGTTTTTTTTTTTAATTTAAATAATGCTTTACTTGTGTTTGGTTTGTTTAACAAGTTTTTTCCCCACCCCTTATTAGGCCTTATAGCCTTCTAGGCAGTGAGGGTAGAGGTCCTCATCTTCCAAGAAGAGAGATGGTGAACAAGTGCATTATAATACTGGGCAGTAGTATGTTCTCGTGCCATTCTGTGAGAACCAGTGATGTACTTTAGTTGGGTTCATTTTTGATTAGGATTTAGGATTTTTATTTTTTAGAAAATAGACATTTCCATGTAAAGTTCACAGCACATGTCTTTTCACAGGCAGTACAAAGAAGAGGAGAGTCAGTCAGAAGAAGACAGAGACTTCAGAGATACGGATTCCTCACCGAGCTATAAAGGCCTTCTCATGGTAGGAGGGCTGTCTAACCAGTGAGCACTTCTGTAGAGTCAAGTCACCCAGGGAGATTCACTTTGTTTTCTGTGATGTTGCAGTCATTACAGAATCAACTCAAAGAATCAAGATGCAGAATTGATACCCTTTTAGGTGAGAAACTGGACCTCCAAAAAGATTTGGAAAACAGGTGAGAGAAACTTCAGTCACCTTTCCTTATCCTTTGAAAAGTAAACACGTGCTGGAATTTGGAAAGTGGAATGAGCCATTCCAGCCCTTTACTCTCAAACTCGCCCAAGCACTGGGCACTCTTACCCGCATATTACTCAGCTGTCTGTCATGGCAAGTGGCTGCAGCGGTTGGAAGCCCAGTAGTGGGCCAGAGATGGAGACAATGGCTAGGAGCCAGCATTGAAGAATGGAAGACTGGGGAGGAGGTTGGAATAGACTCAGCAGTTTTCACCTTTATTGAACTCTCATTGATGTCCAATACATAGTGTATATTTGAGGTGCACAGTGTGAAAGTGTGAACAGTCAGTGGGGATAATCACCCCCAGAGTTTCTCTCACCCCTATCTTAATCTCTTCTTTCTCTTCCTCATGCGTTGGCCTCAGCCTGTGGTCTGCTTTCTATCATTATACATTAGCTTGTGATTTCCTGGAATTTATCAAAGCAGAGCATGCAACAAGTTTTTTGTTTGTTTGTTTGTTTTGTCCATCATTGGGGCCTGAACTTGGCCTGGGTGCCATCCCTCAGCTCTTCAGCTCAAGGCTAGCCACTTCTGGCTTTTTCTGTTTATGTGGTGCTGAGGAATCGAATCCAGGGCCCCATGCATGTGAGGCAAGCACTTCCCAGCCCCATGCAACAGGTTTTGTTTTTGTTGTTGTTGTTGTTGTTTTTTGGTAGGTTTTCCTTTTTTTTTTTTTTTTTTTGTCCATCATGGGGCTTGAACTCTGGGCCTGAGCGCTGTCCCTCAGCTCTTCAGCTCAAGGTTGGTGCTCTACCACTTGAGCTACAGCGCCACTTCTGGTTTTCTGGTGGTTTATTGGAGATAAGCGTTTCATGGACTTTCTTGCCTGGGCTGGCTTTGAACCGTGATCCTCAGATCTCAGCCTCCTGAGTAGCTAGAATTACAGGCGTGAGCCACCAGTGCCCGGCTCTAGGTTTTCCGTTTTTTTTTTTTGGTCCAGTCATGGGGCCTGAACTCTGGACCTGGGTGCTGTCCCTCAGCTCTTCAGCTCAAGGCTAACGCTCTACCACTTGAGCCACAGCGCCACTTCCGGCTTTTTTCTTTTTGCTTATGTGGTGCTAAGGAATCGAACCCAAGGCCTCTGGCATGCAAGGCAAGCGCTCTACCACTGAGCCACCTTCCCAGCCCCATAGGTTTTCCTTTCTTAACTTAGCATTTTTTAATTATGAAATTTAACTTGACAAATTATAGTTGTATTTGCAAATCTCATACATTTTACGTATTTGAATACAACTACATATATTCTTATATATGTGTATTGGTAAAGTTATGTTGTATGTGTTGTATGTGTGTGTGTGTATATATATATATATATATATATGGGTATAAAATGTGATTTATGAATGTAACAAGCTAATTAGCAGACCAATGACCTCAAATACTGGTAATTTTTTATAGTGAAAGCATTTAAAATTTACTGTCTTAATGGTTTTAAAATGCCCACTGTGTTACTTACTGTCTCATACCAGTGGGTTTCTCCTCAAATTCAGGAGAAATCAGTAGAAATCTAGAACCAGCAGAAAGGTACCCAAGCAAAGCAATGCAAGGCAGCGCCACCTGCTGGCTATGAGCCATTAGACACAAAGTTGACCCCCTGTCGAAGGCTAAACATTGTTTTGTGGTCATTGATAAGAAGTCTGCAGAGCTGCTGTAGGACAGTGTGTGTTTGTTGGTGTGAATACATAGGAAGGACTAAGAAGGTGTTTGGGAATAAAAGGCAAGGTAGAAGAGAGTGCATACTATCCCCCTGTGGCACAGGAGCCAGGGAATGACATAACGGAAGGACACATGGCGTTTTAGGTAGAGGGAGGTCTTAGTCTTCAAAGATTTGATCCCTAATATTCCAGCTTGATAAAGCTGGGTGGTAGATACACCAGGATTTGATATAGTATTCTCTGTGATTCAATCTGTATATTTGATAAAAAGTTCTAGATTGGCCAGGCTCCAGTGGCTCACGCCTGTAATCCTAGCAACTCAGTTGGCTGAAATCTGAGGATCATGGTTCAAAGCCAGCCAGGGCAGGAAAGCCTGTGAGACTTATCTCCAATGAACCACCAGAAAACCAGAAGTGGCACTGTGGCTCAAGTGGTAGAGCGCTCGCTTTGAGCTGAAGAGCTCAGGGATAGTGGCCCAGGCCAAGTTCAAGTCCTCGACCAACAACAAAAAAGTTCTAGATTAACAACAAAAGTGAAAGAAAAATTTTAAATAGGAATTGTACAAAAGAAAGATCCAAATGTCCATAAGTACTTCATCAGAAATACTTTAAGAATTTCAGTATGCTTGTTTATGACAATAAACAATACAGCACTGTTTTGTTTATTGAATCCATTTGTCATTTTGTTTAGAAAGTTAAATTGTATTCCATATGATTTTTTTTCCTACAGGCCAACACAGCATGAATTAAGACTTTATAAACAACAGGTGAAGAAATTGGAAAAGGCCCTTAAGAAAAGTGTTAAGTAATTATATTTTATCCAAGATATATCTGTTATCAGCATTTTGTTTGTTTCTTTGTTTATTGCGCCAGTCCTGGGGCTTAAACTTTGGGTCTGGGACAGTCCTTGAACTTTTGTGCTCAAGGCTGATGGCTCTACTACTTGAGCCACAGCTCAAATGGTGGTTAACTGGAGGTAAGAGCCTCAGACTTTCCTGCTCTGGCTAGCTTTGAAACACGATCTTTAAATATCTTGCTGCCTGCCGATGTTTTTATAGTTTTGAAAAAAAAAAAACTTTTTTTTTTTTTTAGTTTGGAAATTTCTCAGTACCTACATGTGGAAACAAGTTCACTTGCCCTTGCTATGTGGGGGGTAGTAGAAGTACTTGAGTAGAAATCAGATCCTTAATCAGATTTCTAATCATCCATTGGGCAAGTGAGCCAAACTGAAATTAGCAACTTTTGTTCACTCACTGCCATAACATAAGCAAGATACAGGACCACCAGGGCTGGCTCTTTCGGTTCTGTTTTGTTTTGTTTTTCCCCTGTGGCATGGCACTAGGTGATTACCAGCCAGATGCTGGCAGGGTGACCATCTTTCTGCCTAAAATCTCTGCCCACAGGCTTCTGATTTTTGTTTTGTTTTTCAGGGGAAGGGGATGAATGGGGGGGTAGTGGGCAGAGGGAGGGATAAGAGGGTGGGGAGTGTCTGAGAACAGACCTTCAATACAAACAAGAGATGCAAAAGAAAATTGAGGACACCCTGGCAGTACAGCCTAGAGGTTGCAGTACTGCCACACAGTGGTAACCTGGCAGCATTGCAGCCTGAGGGAGGGAAGAGTTTTGTGAGTGTAGGCCAGGGCCCTCTCACCCTATTTTAAGAAAATTTCACATCCCTTTCTGTATCTGGGTTCCATTTTGGTCTTGGCATCCTTTGCCAGTGTTTCTTCTCTTTCCCTTTGAGTTTGGATTATCCCTGAGGCAGTAAGAGTCCAGCCTTTCCTGCCTGCCCTGGCTTTGAACCTCGATCCTCAGATCTTGGCCTCCTGAGTAGCTAGGACTACAGGCATGAGCCACTAGTGTCCAGCTAGATTTGTTTTTTGAGAGGTCCTCTTGCTGTGTTGAGGCTGACCTTGAATTTGAGATCTTCCTGCCCCTGCCTCCCAAGTACTAGGATTATAGGTGTGTATTCCAGTGACTGGCTAGTAAAAGGTTAAATGGTAAAGTTCAGATACACTTGTTTGCTTGTATTTTCTCTAAAAGCCATATTAGCTTCTCAGTGTGTTTTTGTATTCTAGATAATACATTTATGGTGCTGCTTCCAGATAGACTCTGTAAATGACGGACGTAGATAGGGAGTCCAATAGAGAAGCATTGTGAGCTCTGGAAGAAGGAGGCTGGCTGCTTAGTTCTGCTAGCTGGTTTGATGTGGGCATATACTTGTCAGAGGGCAGAGAACAGTCACTGAGGGCAGTGCAGAGCCCTACAATAGTAACTGGGGTAGCCGGGCGCCAGTGGCTCATGCCTGTCATCCTAGCTACTCAGGAGGCAGAGATCTGAGGATCACGGTTCAAAAGCCAGCCCGGGCAGGAAAGTCTGTGAGACTCTTATCTCCAATAAACCACTAGAAAACTGGAAGTGGCGCTGTGGCTCAAGCAGCGGTAGAGTGCTCGCCTTGAGCTGAAGAGCCCAGGGACAGCACCCAAGCCCAGAGTTCAAGCCTTACAACCAACAAAAACAAAACAACAACAAAAAAGAATAGTAACTGGGGTGAAAAGCGAATCAGGAAGAAGCCTGGATGATGGATACCACTACTGATGTCTCAGGAGGCTGAGGCCAGCCTGGATGCGGCCAGACCCTATGAGCAGTGCAGAGCCGCTAAACATGACACGATAGAATTTTACTAGTCTGTTTTACAAATGTCAGGCCAGAACCCATTCACAAGTCATGGGGTCCATTTAGTGGGTTGGTGTCCCAGCTGAAAACTGATG
The DNA here is from genome assembly GCF_024711535.1 of Dipodomys merriami. NCBI lineage: Eukaryota > Metazoa > Chordata > Mammalia > Rodentia > Heteromyidae > Dipodomys > Dipodomys merriami. The sequence goes on along the minus strand of NW_027206268.1, from coordinate 3,935,076 downwards.
ACATTGAAATTGAAGAGGGGGTAATTATACAATATTTGGAGACTCTTTGGAGGTCTGAGGAGGAATGGAGGATATTTCCACAGCCTGTCTGCAGAGGTGTTTTGAGAAGGAGAGCATTCAGTCCTAGGCTTCTGGTCTGTCCTTTCTTCTGAGTCCTTACAGCCATGGCACAGTGTTCTCTGGGTCTGTGTATTCTCCTGACAGCCCACAGGTCACTGTAGTCTCCTTTGCCACAAGTAGAAAATGAAAAGAGAGGCCAAGCTGTGTGGATATGGCTGCTCTGGTACCCAAGCCAGGGTCCTGCCACTGCAGATTGTGGCTTTGGTATACTAGGCCTGGAGCCTGTGCCCCTCTTCTACTGTAGTTCTTCCCTGTGCTGTTTTGGAGGGTGATTGGAGTTTTCTTCTTCAGTCTGGTCCCTTCTGTGTTCAGGGATGCCTTTTGATTTGAGGTCTGTTGGGAGGACAATATGACATGCATTTTCTGCGTGTGCATGCTCATTTAAAGCCTGCATGTATAGAAGTCAAATGATACAAAACCCTTAGGAGGCCAGCTGGTTCAGTGAGTTGCCCATTTTAATCTAGTGTCTCAGAAAACATCTTATATTATCTTGACTTTTCCCCCTTCTTCTTTAGATTACAAGAGCTTATCAGTCCTAAAAAGACTGAGGACACAGAAAGAAAAGATATGCCCAGCAAAGAAAACCATCAACCAGCCCTAGTTGACCAGAGATACTTTCAGGTATTGAATCGCTACTGTAAAGAATGGTGGTTGTGAGGACCTTGCTTTCTGTGGCAGTGTAATAAACCATCATGTGGTAAGGAACGCTTGTGCTGCCGGCCCGTGGCATCTGGGAGGAATCGGTTTCAGGACACCACACTCGCAAAAGCCCACCTAAAAATGCCATAGTGTTTGTATATAATAGAGGTGATATTTACATGTCACCTGTCAGTACTTGAGGACCTAGTGCAAGGGAAGTGCACTGTGAGCAGCTGGAAGGTATCGTTTGAGGAATAATGCCTGTCCATTATTATTATTATTTTTTTTTTTTTTGCCAGTCCTGGGCTTGAACTCTGGGCCTGGGCACTGTCCCTGAGCTCTTCAGCTCAAGGTGAGCACTCTACCACTTGAGCCAAGGACCACTTCGGGTGTTTGGTTTTTGGTTTGTTGTCGTTGGTTTTTTTTTTTTTTTTTTTTTTTTTTTTTTTTGTCGGTCATGGGGCTTGACCTCTGGGTCTGGGCACTGTCCCTGAGCTCTTCAGCTCAAGGCTAGTACTCTACCACTTTGAGCCACAGCACCCCTTCAGTTTTTTGAGTGGCTTATTGGAGATAAGAGTCTCATGGACTTTCCTGTCATGGCTGGCTTTTGAACCGCAATCCTCAGATCTCAGCCTCCTGAGTAGCTAGGATTACAGGCATGAGCCACCAGTACCTGGCTTACCTAGGGTTTTTAACTGTTGAATTAATTACTAATATCTGAAACATTAAGAGATTTTACTTAAGTCTTCATCTCTGGCTCACCTTATTTTCTGTGTGTTCTTGATCAGCAGTTAGTCTTTCCCAGGGATAGCCTGAGTGCTTTGCTAGTTATACCCCAATCCCATCTTACTCCCCCATGCCTGGTTCCTCTGTGTATGGGAATTGTAGTCTCTTGATGACCACTTTTTTTTTTTTTTTTTTTTGGAGGGTCTGGTCATGAGGCCTGAACTCTGGGCCTGGGCGCTGTCCCTCAGCTCTTCAGCTCAAGGCGAGCGCTCTACCACTTTAGCCACAGCGCCACTCCCGGCTTTTTTCTTGCTTATGTAGTGCTGAGGAATCGAACCCAGGGCCTCAGGCATGCAAGGCAAGCGCTCTACCACTGAGCCACCTTCCCATTTTTTTGTCTACTGGATTGAAAGACACTTAGGTCATGTTTCTCTGTATGTATAAATGTATTCCTAGATTCTTCTATATTTGTTCTAAGCTCTGTTTTATTGTAGGTTTTTTTTTTTTTTGTCGGTCGTGGGGTTTGAACTCTGGGCCTGGGCTCTGTCCCTCAGCTCTTCAGCTCAAGGCGAGCGCTCTACCACTTGAGCTACAGCGCCACTTCCGGTTTTCTGGTGGTTTATTGGAGATAGGAGTCTCACGGTCTCTCCTGCCCGGGCTGGCTTTGAACCGCGATCCTCAGATCTCAGCCTCCTGAGTAGCTAGGATTACAGGCGTGAGCCACCAGCGCCCGGCTTATTGTAGGTTTTGATACCCTTTGAAACTAGTATTTTCACATTTTTCTTGGCCATGTTCTTAAAACACATGAAATAATTTTTCAGGTTAAAAAATCCTATTGAGATAAACTTAAGTTGTATTAACTTTATGAATTATGATCTGGGTGCAGTAGGCTCATGCCTGTAATCCTGGCTACTTGGGAGACTGAGATCTGGAGGGTTGAAGTTTGAGGTCAGCCCAAGCAAAATGTTTCTGAGAATACCTGCTCCCCTCCCCGCCATTTCAACAGAAAAAAAATGGAGTACAGTGGTACATGCCTGCCATCCCAGCTATGCTAGGAGCTTAAACAGGATGATCTCGGGCAAGCCACCCAGGCAGAAATCATGTTCCTATCTCAAGAAAAAAAAAGACAAAGGTTTGTAGGTATGGCTCAGATGATAGTTGTAGCTTGAAGAACAATTGCAGAGGAAAATGTGGTCTTTGTACTTTTTAAACAAAACACTGGACATTGAGAAATGGGTAGGTCTTATGCTTTGCTTTTTAAACATGCTGTTTGGTATTCTTTTGCTTGTCTTTCGATGATACACAATAGAGAACTCAACATATGTGGGCTGTGGTCACATTAGCATATACAGTAAGATACTTAAAATTCAGTTCGGGCATCAATATTAGAGAGTTACTAGCCATATGAGTATTATGAGGTTATAGACTTGGCCATGTGGTATTGTGAGTTTATAGACTTGGTTAGCCCTGCTTTTAGGAGAGATGTGCTATTTGAGGGTAAAGACTCGGTGTTTCGAGGCACAGAGGCACACGTCTGTATCCCAGCACTTGGGAGATAGAGGCAGGAGAATCATGAGTTCAAGGCCAGCCTGGGTGACTCAGTGAGCTCAAGACCAGCCTGGAATGCATAGCAAGACTCTTGACTCAAAAAAAAAAAGAAATAAAAAAAATTTAAAAGAACCATGATGTCTGTATTTCTTTAAGTAGTTCAACTAAAAGTATAGCTAGAGCAAGCAAATACGGCCAGATGTGAGCTGCTGGATCTAGTATTGACCACAAGGAGCTCCTGACCATCAGTCTTGCGAATCAGCCTGATGGGGCTCACTGTGTCGGGATCCTGGGTTAAACATGATTCTGCCAAGATAAAGGCATCCACATAGCTGCACACATTTTTCTGTTGGTTCTGTTTCTCTGAAGAATGCTCAAACAGGGCCCCCTTTCTGTTCCTTTGAAAGCTTTCATAATAAGAAGTTGGAAGAAAGATGTCCCGGCCTCATCCGGTCCCCAGCTTCTCCCTCCTGCCGTGTCCTCTGCCTTAGGCTCAGCCTGCTTCTCTGTGAGCACTGTGCCTGGAGGGGTGCTCAGCTCCCTCGTGGCTCCCTCATTTCTCCAGGTCCTGCGCTGGCCTTGGCTTGCCCAGAATTGCAGGAAAGGGCTGGAGGTGGTGAGCAGACTGAGCCAGGGTATGATCTGGTTCGTGTAGGTGCATCCTAGCACTAGTGCCTGGGTGCTAACGCATGCAGATAGAGCCCACCCAGGAAGAGCACGGTCTCCTCATTGTTCATTTACTGGAAGAGCATTAGTTATTTTCTCAATTGAAATAGTATTCCATGGCTGGGAAGGTGGCTCGGTGGTAGAGTGCTTGCCTAGCATGCATGAAGCTCTGGGTTCGATTCCTTAGTACCACATACACAGAAAAAAGCCAGAAGTGGTGTTGTGGCTCAAGTGGTAGAGTGCTAGCCTTGAGCAAAACAAGCTCAGGGGGACAGTGCCCAGGCCCTGAGCTCAAGCCTCAGGACCAGCCAAAAAAAAAAAAGTACTCCTAGATGAATTATATAATATACTGAACTGAACAAGCACATTCTCCTAAGCTATACCAAAACAAAAAACCAACACCAGAGGCTGCATTCTCAGAGGACCTGTTTGTTGTGAGCTTTTATGGAGCAGGAGAAAACAGCAGGCTTTTCTGTAGGTCCTGTGTGGTCTCACACGTCTTCCCCAGTGCATTTCTAACAGCCAGGCATCTCTCGCCAAGACCAGCACACCATGGTGTATCTGGGACTTCTCTTTAGACTTCCTCCACCCCGACCCTCGCCTGAAGGTCTCTTAATACCCTACCTAGCTTAAGTGTGAGGGGGCAGAAATGAAAATGGAGAGACTAGCCAAGGATGTCCAGCTGGTTACGCTTCATTACGTGGGTGGTTTTAAGATAGATTTTAGTTTTTCTGGAAGGTTCTGGATCTTCTCAGAACTCTCTTCAGTATCTGATGATCCTGCTTATTGGCTGGCACTCTACCACCTGAGCTACTGATTTCTTGGATCTCATTGGAACTGTTGAACCATGTTAATAAGGTTTACCACAGCGTGGCAAGTGTCAGTCTCCTTGAAGGCCCTTTTCTGTTGGGACAGGGTGTCACTGTGTAGCGCAGGCTGGCTCTGAACTCACAATCCTGCCCCAGCCACTTGACTCCTGGGATTATAGGCATGCACCATCACACCCAGTTATTAATACCTGAGATTAGTAATTTAGTACCTACAGGACGGCCTGCATTTCTCAGGCCGGGATAAGCGTTTTGACAGGAAACACTGTGTCTTTTAAAGGTGCTGTGTAGCATCAACTCCATTATTCACAACCCCAGAACTCCAGTAATAATTTACAAGCAGAGCAAAGGAGGAGCCCCAAATTTCAACAAAGACCTTGTGCAAGACTGTGGATTTGAACATCTCATTCCAATAATAGAAATGTGGGCAGATGAGCTGACATCCCTAAAGGTAAGACACCTGTTTGCAAGTCTGTTGAACTTGGTGGCTTTTCTTAGCAGGACGTGGCTGCTGCTGTTGATCTTGTCTGAAACTGTCAGGGTGGTGGTGCACAGCTGTGAGCTTAGCTGCTTGAGAGGCTGAAACAGGAGGATTGTAGTGTGAGGCTTGGCCTCACACTATGCCCTATTTAAAAACAAAACTAGAGCCAAAAAGGGGTGTGAGCTGTGGCTCAGTGGTGGACCGCTTGCTTGACAAGTTGGAGACGCTGAGTTCAATCCCCAGTACCACGAAACAAAAGTGGAACCTTGCTCCTTTTATATCTAGTGTGCATTCGTTGTGCACAGTAATAGGTTTATGACATTTTCCTATCTGTATGTAGCTTTGATGATAGTTCTTAGCACTTTCTCTTGAACCCCTACCCCATCCTCTTCTCCCAGTACTCCTATTTTATTTCCATGGCTTTTTTTTGGGGGGGGGTTACTTTTAAAATCTAGACTCTATGAAAGTCAAGTGTGATACCTTTCAGAGTCTGGCTTCTCACTTAACATAATGTTCTCCAATTTATCAGTTTTTTTGTTTTTTGTTTTTTGTTTTTTGGTGGTTGTTGGACTTGAACTCTGTGCTTGGGCGCTGTCCCTCAGCTCTTCAGCTCAAGGCTAGTGTTCTAACACTTGAGCCACAACAACGCCCCTTCCAGTTTTCTGAGTGGCTTATTGGAGATAAGAGTCTCACAGACTTTCCTGCCTGGTCTGGCTTTGAACCTTGATCCTCAGATCTCAGCCTCCTGCGTGAGTGGCTAGGATGACAGGTGTGAGCCACCGTGCCCAGCTTCAGTGTTCTTGAACAATGACGTAATTGTTTTTTTACAGGTGGTTAACAGTTCACATACAGCTCATTTTCTTTACCTATCGGTGTGGCTTGGGCACCTAGCCTGGTTCTAGGCCTGCACATTGCAGACACTGCTGTAGGCAGTGTCGCTAGTGTATAGAAGCTCATGGAGGCTTCAGTCTTTGTTTTCTGAGCCCCTCCACACTGGTTTCCTTAGTGGCTGCACACTGTGTGTGACAGGCTAAGAGTTCCTTTGCCCTGTGTCCTGGGCAGCACTCATTTTTTAAATTGTGTTTATGATTGCATTCTGATGGGGTGAGTTACAATCTCATTTGGAATTTAGTCTGTATTCCTTTTTTTTTAAGGTTGGTTATGGGGCTTGAGCTCGGGCCTGGGCAATGTCTCCGAGCTTTTTTGCTCAAGGTTAGTGTTCTACCACTTTGCACCACAGCACCACTTCTGGTTTGGGGGTGGTTCATTGGAGATAAGAGTCTCAGACACTTTCCTGCCTAGGCTGGCTTCCAACCATGATCCTTGGATCTCAGCCTCCTGATTAGTTAGGATGACAGACGTGAGCCCCCAGCCCCCAGCAAGGATTATTTGGCCTTTGTGTGATTAATTTTTGAGCTCATTGAATAATCTGGATATTATTCCCCTGTCATATGAATATGAGCAAAGATTTTCTTCAATCTGTAGGCCATCTCAGTAATTGTCTCTTGCTGTGCAGAAGCTGTGGTGTATGTGGGTGTGTGTGTAAGTGTAAGAATGTCTTGGGGTTTGTACTCAGGGCCCTAGTGCAGTTCCTTGGCTTTTTTGTGTAAGCTGCTGCTCTACCACTTGAGCCACAGCTCCACTGATCCTCTCCCCAAGAGGTGCTAGGCAGTGGCGGTGGGTTCTTGCTGACATTGTTTTCTGTGTAGGAGAGGCAGAGTCTGCTGTGTGATCTGAATACGCTGAGCATGCACAGGGCAGCCAGTGCAGTGCCTGCTTGTGCTTCTGCCCTCCACGTGAGAGACTCTGCGTCCAGGCAGAGTCTAGACACAAGTCTTGGAGGCCTCTCTAACGTAGCAACTGGTTAGATACGGCCATCTTCCCCAGATATTTTCCTTTTCTTTTCCGGTTATGGGGCTTGAACTCTGGGCCTGGGCATTGTCCCTCGGTTCTTCAGCTGAAGGCGAGCACTCTACCACTTGAGCCACAGCACCACATCTGGCCATTTCTGCTTGTGTGATGCTGAGGAATTGAACCCAGGGCCTCAGGTATGCAGGGCAAGCACTCTACCACTGAGCCACCTTCCCAGCCCAAGATTATATTTTTCTTAGGTTGGGTTTGACTGAAAAGAGGATTGTTTTGAAGGGTGAGTGCGTAAGCGATGGGCCGTATACACATTATAGAATGTTACTACATTTATGCTTTATTTTATTGACGTGTACCTGTACACCTGTACACATGGGCTCAGTCTGGCATTCCAATACAATTTACAGTGCGCCACGTCAGCTCAGAGCCATCGACCGTGCTCCACCCCCCACGCTGTAATTTGTTGAAGTTGGGAACAGTCAGCATCTTTTCTAGGAACTAGCCGTTCTGCACACAACACAGAGTTGTCAGCCTTTCTTATTCCGCCTGCTCCCACCGTCTCCATCCCCCCACTTACCCCCTCTCCATCCCCCTCCCTCTCCCTGCTCCTCACCCTCTTTCTGTCTCTTCTCGCCAGTGTTCCTCCAAGTTTCTGGAAGCCACCCCTCCATTCTACCTGGAGGAAGGTCACTCTTTAGCTCTCATCTCTAAGTAAAAACGTGGTGTTTGTCTTTGGGAGTTTGGTTTATCTCACTTAACATAATGCCTTCTATTTCCATCTACATGACTCAAAATGACAGAATTCTAGTCTGCTATGGCTGAATAATACCTACTGTATACCCTCCACACACAGTTCCTTTGTCCATTCGTTTGTCTTGGACACGAAGGTTGATTGCATATATTAGCAATTGCAAATAATACCACAGTACATGTGTGAGTGCTGGAATCACTTTGACATGTTAACTTTATTTGATTTGGATGCATCTATCTTAATAGAAGAATGCTGGATCATATAGGAGTTCTGTTCCTAGGTTTTTGAGGAACCACCATATCATTTTCCAATAATGGCTGTACTACACTATATTCCCATCAACAGTGTATAAACGATGGCTACTCTTAGTGGAATATTATTCAGCCATAAAAGGAATGGACTAAGTGGACATTATGTTATGAATATATGTGTACGTATGTGAGTACATACATACTTCTGTGTCATTTTTGCAGTGCTGAGAGTTGAACCCAGTCCCCTTATACTTCAGGTAGTCTACGCTGAACTGTGCTTCTAGCCTAGCTTTGGAACACTCTGATTCTCCAGCATAAATTTGTAAGATTGGGTTTTTTTTAACCATAGATCACTTTATAAGTGCACCTGTTGATAGAAGTTTGTGTAACAAAGGTATCCTTATGGTACTACGCAGAGACTTTTTCCCCTCATATCTTTAATCTTTCAGTTCTAGTGTTTATAATGTTTATTTGCATTGGGTATGGTGGTCATGTCTGTAATCCAAGCTACTTGGGAGTCAGAGATCAGTAGGTTCTCAGTTTGAGGCCAATCTAGCCTCAACCTGGTGAGGCCAGGATGATCAAGAGCCGGAGGTCAGGCTGACAGAGTTTTAAGAACCCTCACCAAGGTGACGATGCTACATATCTATGTCTCCAGCCTGCATGGCTTGCTGGATTGTATTAGTGTTGCTGTTGAGACCAGCTGTCAAAATGGGTATTTATCATACCATGTAGTGTGTTTTGTCGTAAAGGATTTGTACAAGACCCTGAAGATGCTGTCTGCAGAGCTGGTCCCGTGGCACAACTTCAGAAAGCAGAGCGAGAACGAAGGTGTCAGAGTGGAGGACCTGCTGCTCATGGTGGACACCATGCTGGAGGAAGTGGAGAATAAGGACAGACAGGTACTCGGGGCTCCTGTGGCTGCTCTTCTCCACGAGAGCCAAGGTCTGGGGGTGTGCACACATGTGCATAGCGTTTTCTGCCCCCTTTTGAACAGGACAGCAAAATGCCGAACCTTCAAATGCTGCACGCTATTGTCTCCCACTTCCAAAAACTCTTCGATGTGCCGTCCTTGAACGGAGTGTACCCGCGGATGAACGAAGTGTACACGAGGCTGGGGGAGATGAGCAACGCTGTGAGAAACCTCCAGGAGCTCTTAAATTTAGGTGAGGGCCTTTGTCCTGTCGGTCCCCACTTGAAAACGGCTCTCCTTGAGTCAACAAAGGGTAATTTATTTTAGTTATTTTTATTTTTTTGGAAAAGTGTTGCTCAGTGTTCAGGGTGGTCTGGAGCTCACTGTGTAGCCCAGGCTGGCCTCAAACTCATAATCCTTCTATCTCAGCCTCTTGAGTGCTAAGGTTACAGACGTGGGCCACCCTACCAGAGGAAAAATTTTTGCTGGGTGCCAATGACTCAGACCTATAATTCTAGCTACTCAAGAGGCGGAGATTTGAGAATCAGAGTTTGAAGTCAGCCTGGGCAGGAAAGTCCATGAGACTTCTATCTCCAATTAACCAGCAAAAAGTCAGAAGTGGAGCTCTGGCTCAAGTGGTAGAATGCCAGCCTTGAGCAAAGAAAGCTCAGGGACAGTGCCCAGGCCCGAGTTCAAGCCCCAGTACTGGCATACGCAAAAGAAAAAATGAGAGTTTTTCTCAGCTCATTGTTCCTTAACTGTGACCCAAACCCACTCTATCCAGAGTTCCTGGGCTTATTCATCAGCCTTGTGGGATTTGGGGTTCGGAGTAAACTTAGGAGTCCTTCTGGACAAGGCCTTCTGAGGAGCAGGGGTGTGCACACACAGCACAGCTGCGTGCTCACCGCACAGTGCTCCTCCCCTACAGACAGCTCGTCTTCGCTGTGCGTGCTGGTGAGCACGGTGGGCAGGCTGTGCAGGCTGCTTCACGAGGACGTGAAGGAGCAGGTGAAGCGCGTGCTAGGACCTGAAGACCTCCAAAGGTACTGTTTGAAAAGAACCATCCAGGGCTGGGAAGGTGGCTCAGTGGTAGAGCGCTTGCCTTGCATGCTTGGGTTCGATTCCTCAGCACCATATAAACAAAGTGCTGTGGCTCCAGTGGTAGAGCGCTCGCCTTGAGCTGAAGAGCTGAGGGACAGCACCCAGGCCCAGAGTTCAGACCCCACGACTAACAAAAAAAAAAAAAAAAAAAGAAAAGAATCATTCACCACTCTTGAAGTAGCATAGTTAAAGTCCTGCAAACTCCTCCTATGTTACTTTACCTTTCCTGTTCGGAATGGCACGCTTTAAATAATGCCAGCTCTTATGGATGGACAAAGTGCCAGCATATTGAAGATGAAAATAGATGGTAAGCCAGGCACCGGTGGCTCACGCCTGTCATCCTGGCTACTCAGGAGGCTGAGATTTAAGGATTACGGTTCAGAGCCAGCCAGGGCAGGAAAGTCCGTGAGACTCTGATCTCCAGTGAACCACCACAAAAACCAGAAGTGGCGCTGTGGCTCAAGTGGTAGAGCGCTTGCCTTGGGCTGAAGGGCTGAGGGACAGCGCCCAGGCCCAGAGGTCAAGACCCATGACTGGGAAAAAAAAGTCTTTAAGGCATTTTAAAAGACATTTAGACTGATCCCCAAAAGATAAGAGCAGGCGTTGAGGAGGTGAGCAGAGCTTGCAGCGGCGGCTCTGGGCTGTGTTTCGTGGCAGCGGTGTCTTTGCTGGGGCAGTGTCTGCAGCCACATCACTGCAGGGGGGCACGGGGACCCTCAGTGGGAAACATGGTGTAAACGGTGCATTTCTTAAACAGCATTATCAGCAAGTTGGAAGAACATGAGGAATTTTTCCCGGCATTTCAGGCTTTTATTAATGATCTACTGCAAGTCTTAGGTAAGACTCCACTGGCTGTGGTCGACGCCTTAGCATGTGCGTGCATGGGTTTCCGAGAGGGGCGCACTCACTACCTGGGCCGCTGTTTTCACCCAGACTTGGTGTGAGAGTTCATAGGCAGGGGCTGCCTTGTCTGGAACTTTCCATTGGAATGGCATTACTCTGTCAGGCCCTGTCTCACTCTGTGGTGTAAGAAGTGGTGGGGGCCAGGCACTGGTGGCTCACGCCTGTCATCTTAGCTACTCAGGAGGCTGAGATCTGAAGCTCGCGGTTCAGAGCCAGCCCAGGCAGGAAAGTCCATGAGACTCTTCAATAAACCACTAGAAAACCAGAAGTGGTGCTGTAGTTCAAGTGGTAGAGCGCTAGCCTTGAGCTGAAGAGCCGAGGGACAGCGCCCAGGCCCAGAGTTCAGGACCCACTACCGGACCCAAAAAAAAAAAAAAAAAAGTGGTAGGGGAAGCCCTGTGCCCTCGGTGGAGGGTCTCCTGTGGGAATCTGAGGCCAGAGAGAGGTGCTTTCTTATTTAAATGTAATTTCTTGTGGCTATAAAATTAATGTGTTTTGTTAAGATCAATTCTGTGTGTGTGCGCGCATGTGTGTCTGCATGTTTATTGGTTCTAGGGATGGAACCCGAGGCCTGTGTGTAGGCAAACACTCCACCATGAGCTGTAGCCCCAGCCCTGAGTCGCTCTGTGCAGTGCTCATTGGAAGATGTGTGTGTACATAAACGAGTCAGCCCTCGACTTTTGAAAAGGAAAGGACGCCTGGTAGGCAGATAGTGGGAGGCTTAAGTTGACCTTGGTTGAAAATAAGAACACAGAGGAGCTCCGAGCGTTGTCTGTAGCCAGGGAACTGAGGGGCTCTGTGGTTGCTTTTGTGGGCTCCAGGTGCCAGGTGTCTGAGTCCTGTCCGCAGAGGGAAAGCAGGGTTCTGCTCCTTGCGATGATCATTGACTGGATCTGTGGTCAGTAGATTGCATGCTTCAATAGTGAACATTTTGCCAGGCGCTGGTGGCTCACGCTTGTCAGCCTAGCTACCCAGGAGGCTGAGATCTAAGGATCTCAGTTCAAAGCCAGCCCGGGCAGGAAAGTCCCGTGAGACTCCCAATAAACCACTCAGAAAACCTGAAATGGCACTGTGGATTAAGAGGTAGAGTGCTAGCTTCGAGCTGAAAAGTTGAGAGACAGCGAGGGACAGCGCCCAGGCCCAGAGTTCAAGCCCCACCACTGACAAACAAAAATACAACACAGTGAACATTTTGGTACTGTGAGGATAGCTACGACTTGGGACAGGTACAAGCTTCCTCATGGGCATCTTTACACAACAAGCCTGGAGGAGAGCATGTGCGTTAGAATGCCAAGTTTCTTGGCTGATGAACTCTGCATTGTGATCAAGGTTAAAATTCTGGAGTTAAACATTAAATCTTGGGGGTTGGAGGCCTGGCTCCGTTGGAGGGCACTAGCCAGTGAGCAAAAGAGGCAGGTACTGAGTTTTGAGTCCTGGTCACACACCTAAAAGAACTGAAATATTGGCCTGGCACTGGTGGTTTATGCATGTCATCCTAGCTACTCAGGAAGCTGAGTACTGAGGATCATGGTTCAAAGCCAGCCCAGACAGGAAAGTGTATGACACTCTTTATTTCCAGTTAACCACCTAAAAACTAGAAGTGGAGGTGTGACAGTACTCAGGCTCAGAGTTTAAGCCCCAGGACAGGCACTAAATAAGGAAAGGCAAAAAATAAACATTGGGAAAGTTACTGTTTAACAAAACATACTATATTATTGGCAACAACATTATTGACAACATATTATTGACATACTATATTATTGACAATATCTGGTTGTCAGCCAGGTATGGATCTAGGTTGTGTATTATATTTCTTTTTCATGTCAGTGGTGTGGTTGGCTGAGAAAACCCCCAGGTCAGCGAGGTCTCTGTGAGGTTCTTTTAGAAGGCAGTTTCCTTACCTAGTGAGGAACAGAAGTCGGGGGACCAGGAATAACAAGTATCCCTTCCACGATCAAAGATATGAACCAAACCCTCCCTTCTCCTGCATTGGGATGTTTTGTGGTGAGTTCAGACAGGCGAGTTCTGACCGAAGCTAAAGGCAGCGCGGCAGCATGGCTCACACGTTTTAGGCCAGTGGGAACCTCCTGTGGGGCGCGCCTCAGGGCACGAGCCTCACATGAGACAGGTGGCCATGCCAGGCGGTTCCAGCACCCACTGCTGAGGGTGCTGGACCAGACACCCCGAGGGGCTCTGAGCCGAGGCGGGCTCACACGCAGCCCCGGTCAGACAAGAGCCCCGTGTGCCCCACACCGTGCCGTCATCACCTTGTGTGCTGGAAGCTTTCACTATCAAGTTACTGTTCTTTATTCTTGTTTTTCTGTTACAGAAATTGATGACTTGGATGCCATTGTACCTGCAATAAGGAAATTAAAAGTACTTTCATACTGAAAACAAACCAAATCATTTTTACTGTGTAAATTGTATTCCTAACCTTCTAAGCATTACAGAACTGGTCTTATTTTAAGACAAGAGTTCTAAAATGTATTAGTCTCCAGAATTCATCCTTTTCTTAGTATTTGGGTCATTCTTCGCCATATTATGTGTTTTTTTTTTTTAATTAGCCTTACAATTCTACAGAAAATAGCTGCTAAGTTATTGAAATATTGAAGTAATTTATTAGATCCTGTAATCATTTCTTAAACAATTCTTGAGTGCTTTACAGTTTGTGGTCATTTTAAAGTAGTTTGTGTGTGAGACCCAGGGAGAGAGAGATTGCAGATGACAGAAAAGTTGGATTTAAGTTCAGGGCTTAATGGCCTTTGGATCAGGCAAGAGGAATCCCAGCCAGAAGGGCCTCTGCGCTCCTGGCACCCGTGTCAAGATATTCTTTAGATCAATTCCCCATTCAGAGCAGGAGGGAGGAAAGGAAGAAAGAGAAAGAAGTGTGTTCTTTGTGTTAGGGCAGGATCATGGATGCCAGGGTAAGAGAGAGAGAGAGATCTTGCTGAGAAAGTGTCCAGTTGGCAATCTTGTTGTAATTAGTTTTATAAGGATATAAGATTTCAAATAAAAATTGTGTAAAGACTTTCCAAACCTGAGCGCTGGGTGATTATTTGCACTACTCACAGCGAAGGTCAAGACCCCCCGCACCCCACGCCCTGCCCCAGCTGTCCACAGCGCTGTCCTCCCCCCTTCCCACTTCTCCACGCCAGCAGCCAGCCCCACCCCGGCCCCAGCCGGGGCCGCACGCTACGTCCACGAGAGCCACTGCAGGGCTGCCTTGTGCTCCTCCCGGACCCAGCAGCCTGGGTTTGATTTCTCATCATCGCTGCTAGGATGTGGTAAGCATTTCCGGGAAGTGTCGTGGTGGGCTGGGAGGTCAGTGGCAGCAGACAAGCCTGCGGGCGTGCTGCTGGGGCAGGTGGAAGACAGCGTCTTCCATCCCTTCTAACTTAAGCACCATGCTTCTGTTAACTTGCAGCTGCGCTTCTAAGCAGGAGGCCTCGTCGCAGAAGAACCTATGCTGAGGGTTGTTGGGTACAACTGGGTTTGGAAGCTGGGAGTGGCCTGCACACCTGGAACCCCCGTTCACTGGAGCCAGAGGTAAGAGGTCACACTTCTCTGGCAGGCACTCTGCCACTTGAACAATGCCCCCACCTTTTGCGTAGTGTTTTCAGATCCGGTCTCATGTTTTTGCCAAAGATGGCCTTGGACTGATACTATTTTTATTGTCGAAATTTCTGGGATTGAAGGCATGCATCACTATGCCTGCCTGGCCTATGAATTAATTTGGAAACAACGTTTTGATGCCTAACAAACATGTAAATCATATATAAAGCATATGCAATTAGATAAAAGTCTGATAAACATATGCCTATAAATTCATTGCAACAATGAATAGACATACTTCTCTGTCCAAGTTTTCTAACTTCCAGTCCTTCACTATTCTCTCCCATCCTTAGGTTCCAGCTCATCTGCTTTCCATCCATAGATTAATTTCACTTTATAAATTTTATATCAATGGAATCACATATCTTCTTTTTTGCTTACAACTTTTGGGCACGATTTATTTTTGTTTTTCGTGGGGTCTGAACTCTGGGCCTGGGCACTGTCCCTCAGCGCTTCAGCTCAAGACTAGTGGTCTACCACTTGAACCACTGCATCACTTCGGGCTTTTTCCAGGGCCTCATGCGTGCAAGGCAAGCACTCTACCACTGAGCCACCTTCCCAGCCCTATTTTGAGTTTTTTACATGTCACTGCTTGATTCATTATTTTCTTAGTTTTCTGCCGCATGCCTGTGTGGTGGTTTAATGTCTATTTATTATTACTGAGTCGTGGTACAAAGGGGTTTCAGTTGAAGTCAGGTGAATGCAATCCATGTTGGTGAATGTCCCATCCCTCAAGTTACAGTTGCATTTGCATCTGTAAGCAGTGTGCATAGTGTTCACCGAGTATAATGCCTGCATTTGCTCCCTCTTCCTTCCCTGCCCCCCCAAATGTATTTCTGCTTTCTGAAGTCCATTTTGTTAAATGGTTCTTCGGTTGTTCAAGGGAGTTGCACCCTTGGACTCCTAAGTGTACCATCCTCTAGTTAATCTGTTTCTGTGTACATGCGTAGAGCCTTATATGTATTATGCATACTTGTATATTAGCTCTAACTGCCACATATGAGAGACTATGCGCCATCTGTCTCTGAGCTTCACTTGCTTCACCTAATGTAATTTTTCTGGGTCCAACATCCATTTCCCTGAAAATGATGTGATATTTTCTGAAAGACGAGTGAAATTCCTTTGTGAATATGTACCGCAGTGCCTTGGTCCGCTCGTGCACTCTAGAGCATCTGGGCTGTTTCATAACACGGCTACATACACCACAGTTGCACGTTCCTGCTTTTGGCATCGTCCAGTGTCTTAAGCACTGCCGTGTGCATTGTCAGGCTTTGGTGTTGATCAAGGGTTTGGCTCTCATAGGTGGAGGGTATATGTTGGTTCCTTACGTCATCCTAGCTAACGGGAGATTTAGAAAAAAAAATTTTTTTTTTCCCGGTCATGGGCGTGAACTCTGGGCCTGGGCGCTGTTCCTCAGCTCTTCTGCTCAAGGTGAGGACACTCTACCACTTGAGCCACAGCGCCACTTCTGGCTTTTTCTGCTTATGTGATGCTGAGGAATGGAACCCAGGGCCTCATGCGTGTGAGGCAAGCACCGTTTCACTGAACCACCTTCCAGCCCCTAGAAATAACTTTTGAAGTCTGACAATGTGTAGGCTTTCCTGGATTGTTTTTGCAACTTGAAAAGTTTTTAAGTGTTTGTGGTGTTGTTTTAGCTGGAGATCAAACACAGGCAGGTGACACCGTGATGTTGTGTGCAACCAATTTTCCAAACTGGTTCCACCCATGTATATGTTAGTATAGCCCAAGCTGTTGCTGTAGTGCAGTATTTATTCTGATTATTAAGGAAACATATGGGACATCTGCTTTTGCAGCACCTATGAGTCTTTATAGATGGTCTCTAAAGTCATTTGCAAGTTGTTTTTGCCAGTCCTGGGGCTTGAACTCAGGGCCTGGGTGCTATCCCTGAGCTGCTTTTGCTCAAGGCTAGCACTCTACCACTTAAGCCACTGCTCCATTTCCGGCTTTTTCTTTGTCTGTGGTACTGAGGAATTGAACCCAGAGCTTCATGCATGCTAGGCG
The DNA here is from genome assembly GCF_024711535.1 of Dipodomys merriami. Lineage (NCBI taxonomy): Eukaryota > Metazoa > Chordata > Mammalia > Rodentia > Heteromyidae > Dipodomys > Dipodomys merriami. The sequence goes on along the minus strand of NW_027206268.1, from coordinate 3,918,650 downwards.
ATCACTCTACCACTCAGCCCCACGCCCAGCCCTGTAAGTTATCTTTTTAAACTATTTTTTATTGGCATCCATCAGTGGTGTGGGGAGGGGGATGGAGTTCTGCGTCTACGTGCAGTGTCTCCCATCAGTCGCCCCCTTCTGAGACAATGTGTCATGTGCAAATAAACTAGCCTGGCCTCCTTCCTCCCTCCACCCCAGTCTGAGGCTGTCTCTCTCTCCTGTCATTCACGTCACCTCTCGGCTCTTGGTTTCCTTGGTTACAGTGATATTTGTGTGTGCACTGTGGGTGAGTCTATGCACAGGTGAGCACATAGGACAGTTGTCATCAGCTCCAGAAGTCAATGCCCACATGGCTAAGGGAGGAGGACAAGATGGAGAGAGCGAGGTGAGCACCTCCCTGCGGGGCCTGTCAGAGCCTGCGGAGAGGATGTGAGTTCATGGGGCGGGGACTGGTCTGGTGGGGCGGGCCGGTCACGGGGAGTGTGCACGCCGAGCCCTTGTCCTGGCCATCAAGTGAGTGCGCGTCCCACCAGCCAGGCCATCAGGGCCAAAACCGCAAGTCAAAGTGCGTTGTGTGTTGAGGTGCTCGTTTGCTGTCGTTGGCCAGGGGTTCATGCCCTGGCTCCCGCGCCACGTGCTGCCCACGCGTGGCGCCCGCCTTCCCCTCCTTGCTGGAATTGGTCGTGTGGCTGTTTGTAGCATAGACCTCGGCGTGGGTGCTGAGTGCCTGCTTGTGGTGGCAGCCCTTAGGGTCCAAGTGTGCAGGTGTGGGCAAGGCCCCGCAGCCGCTGGGCAGGAGCGCTCGGCTTCCCACAGGCTGGCCACACCATCGCCACAACCAGGCCTGTGATTTCACTGGCCCTGTTACATCTTCTCGAGGCCTTGTGTGGTGGGAGGAGGTGGTAGACCGCGACCTCTGTCCCGCAGCGTCCTTGCACAGGGCACATGTGTGGGTGGGAGTGTGCAGCTGGTGTCCCCCATCCTATGGCTGCACGGGTATAACAGAAGAGATGGCTGCGCAGCCACAGTCTGCAGTAGAAACTGAGGCCAGACAGCTTAGTGGAAGAGGTGACTGCACTCAGGAAATGGCAGGAGACCCTGCGTGATTAGGACCACGGTGCGAGGGACATCGGACGGAGGCTGGTGGTCCTTGGGTGCGGAGGCCGGGGGCACAGACGTGAGTTACCACGCAGCAGCATCGCGTGGAGCCTCCAGAGCCTGCCCACTTCTCTAGGAGGCACTGTGCTCCGGGAGGACCATGGCTGCTCAGACGCCGAGCCCTCAGCACAGCTGCAAGGACGTGGAGATGGTGTGGAGAAGCGGTGTTGGCATCAGCCCCCGGGGCGTCCATCTGGCGTCAGCTCGTACCTGGAAGCCATGCGTGGGTGTGGGTTGTGTTGGGTGCATTGGGGGTGTGGGGGGGGGGAGGTGTTGGGAGTGGGGTGTGGAGTGTGTGTAGGTTGGGTGTTGGGAGTGGTGTTGGATATGAGGTATTACGTGGAATGTGTTGGGTGCGGGGTATATGGGGGGTGGTGTGGTGTGTTGGGTTTGGGGTGTTTGTGGTGGTGGGAGTAGGGTGTATTTGGGGGTGAGATGTATATGGACTGTGGGTTGTATTGGGTGGGGGTGTTGGTATGTTGGGTGTGTGTAGAGTGGTGTTGGGTTGTGGGGTGTTGGGTGTACTGTGGGGTATGTGCTATGTGGGGTGTGTTGTGGATTGTGGGTGTATGGTGTGTGGTATGCTGTGTGGTCTGTTGGGGTGTGTAGTGATGTGGGTGGATGTGGTGTGTGGGGTATATGGTATGTTGGGGAGTGGTGTTTTGGGGGGGTGTTGGGATGTGATGTGGGGTATATGTTGGGGGTGGTATGTTAGGATATGGGGTGGATTGGGTATATGGTGTGTTGGGGAATGTGGGGTGTATGGTGTGCTAGATGTGTGGTGGTTTGGGGCAAGGAGTATGGGTGGGGTGTGGGGTGGTGGGTGTGTAGTGTGGTGGCTATGTGGTATGTTGAGGTGTGGGGTGGGTTGGGGGTGTGTGGGCTGCTGGGTATATGTGGTATGTATGGAGGTGGGTGGGGGTGTGTTGGGGTGGTGTGTACTGTGTGTGTGAACTGTGGGGGGGTGGATTGGGGGTCTGTGGTGTGTGGTATATGTTGGGGGTGGTTAGGGTGTATGGTGTGCTAGATGTGCGGTTTGGAGCGTGGGGTATGTGTGGGTTGTCGGGTGTCTGGTGGATTGGGGGGTATGGTATGGTACGTGGGCTGTTGGGTGTAAGTGGTGTGTTGGGGGGGTGGGGGTGTATTGTGTATGGGGGGTGGATTGGGGTGTGGTGTAGGAGGGGTGTGGGTGTGTATTGTGTATTGGGTGTATTGGGGGGTGTGGTCTGTTGGGGTGTGTAGTGTTGGGGGGTGGGATATGTTGGAGGTGTGTGTGGTGTGGGGTATATGTTGTGGGTGGTGTGTAGGAGGGGTATGTACTGTGTGTTGGATGTGTGTGGTGGGTGTATGTGGTATGGTTGGGGTGTGGGCTGGATTGGGGATGTGTTGTATGTGTGGTGGATTGAGGGTGTGTGGTGTGTGTGCTGTGCAGGTATGTGGTGTATGGTGTGGGGGGTATGTTTGGTGTGGTCTGTTGGGGTATATGGTATGTGGGGTGTTGGGTATATGTGGTATGTTGGGATGTGGGGTGGGGTGGGGTGTGTTGGGGTGTAGAGTGTAGGGTATGTGTTCGGGGTGGTGTGTACTGTGGGTGTTGGATGTGTGGGGTGGATTGGGGGTGTGTGGTGTGTTGGCAAATGTGGGGTGTATTGTATGCTAGATGTGTGGTTTGGGGCATGTGTGGGGTGTCTGGTGGATTGGGTTGTGTTGGGGGATGTGGGTTGGACTGGGGGTTATGTGTGTGGTGGATTGGGGGGTGTGGTGTGCTGTGTTGGGGTGTGTGGTGTGGGGTATGTGTTGGGGGCGGTGTATTGTATGTTGGGGGTGTTAGGTGTGGTGTGTAGGAGGGGTATGTACTGTGTGTGATGTGTTGGATGTGGGGTGGATTGGGGGTGTGTGGTATGTTGGCGAATGTGGGGTATATTGTGTGCTAGATGTGTGGTTTGGGGCATGGGGTGTGTTGTGGGGTGTGTAGTGTGTGTGGTGTATTGAGTTGGTTGTATGTGCTGTGGGGGTGGGTGGGATGTGTGTGGGTTGGACTGGGGGTGTGTGGTGGGATGTGTGGTCTGTTGGGGTGTGTAGTGTCAGGGGCTGTGGGATGTTGGAGGTGTGTGTGGTGTGGGGTATATGTTGTGGGTGGTGTTGGGTGTGGGCTGAATTGGGGATATGGGTGTGTTGGAGATGTGTGGTGTGTGTGACCTGTTGGTGTCTGGTAGATTTGGGGTGTATGGTGTGGGGTATGTGTCGGGGGTGGTGTGTACTGTGTGTGATGTGTTGGATGTGTGGGGTGGATTGGGAGTGTGTGGTGTGTTGAGGAATGTGGGGTGTATTGTGTGCTAGATGTGTGGTGTGGGGTGGACTAGGGGTGTGTTGTGTGGGGATGGGGTATGTGTTGGGGTCTGGTGTAGGAGGGGTGTGTGTGTGGTGTATTGTGAGTTGGGTGGATGTGCTGTGGGGGTGTGTGTGGTGTGTGTATGAGGTGGGATGTGTGTGGGTTGGACTAGGGGGTTGGGTATATGGTGTGTTATGTGTGTGGTGGATTGGGGGTGTGGTGTGCTGTGTGTTGAGGGATGTGTGGTCTGTTGGGGGGTGTGGGATGTTGGAGGTGTGTGTGGTGTGGGGTATGGTTGTGGGTGGTTTTGGGTGTGATGGATGTGGGTGGATGTGTGTGTTGGGGTGTGGGCTGCATTGGGGATGTGGGGTGTGTATGGGTGTGTCGGGGATGGGCTATGTGTTGGGATGGGATGTGCTTGGGGTGTATTGGTGTGTGGTATAGGAGGGGTGTGTATGTATATTGTGTGTTAGGTGTGTGCTGTGGGGGGGGTGTGGTGTGTGGGTGTGTTGTGTTGGGGGTGGTGGGTGCATATGGTGTTTGGGGTGGTGTGGGGTGTGGAGTATGTTTGGGGGTGTGGGGTGGATTGGGGGTGGATTGGTGTGATGTGGTGTATGGTGTGTTGGGGTGTGGGATATGGAGTGTGGTGTGGGGGTCAATGGTAGATTGGGTGTGTGTCGGGGTGTATGGTGTGTTGGGGTGTGAGGTGGTTCTGGTGTGGTGTGTGGTATATGTTGGGGTGTGCTGGGCTTGGGGCCAGGCGCACTCACCACCGGGAGAAGCCCCTGATGAGGTCTTCCTCCTGCAGCTCCACCAGCACCTGCGCGAGCCAAGCCTGAGCCTCTGCGGAGGCGCCGGCCCACCCGGCCCCGCCCCTCCTGGCCCCGCCCACCCACAACCGGCCCCGCCCCACCCGCCTGGCCCCGCCCACCTTCCCCAGCTCCTTCCGGCGGCGTGAGCCCGGCGGCCGGCGGCTCTTCACCGCCACGTCCAGCGCCCGCCGCTGCGCCTCCTCCAGGGGCAGAGAAAACTCGAACCTGCGAGAGGCGGCGCCGGTTCCCGCCCGTCCTCCTCCCCCGGCCCTCCCCACCCCCCGTCCGACCTCCCGACCTCGAACCGGACGCCGGGGCGCGGGGAGGACGCGGCTGGGGGGAAGAGAATGGGGGGGCGCGGGGAGACGGGGCGCGGGTGAGACCGGGGGAGAGGACGGGGGTGCGCGGGGGCCGGCCCCGGCTGGCGGCCGCTTACGTGTGGTCGAACACGGGCTCGAGCGTGCGGGGCCTCACGGCCGTGCGCCGGCGGCCGGCCCAGCCGGTGTCGGGCAGCAGGTAGACGCGGACGTAGGGGTCGGCGAGGCCGCCGCTGCGGCTCGGCGTCAGGTCCCTGCGGGACGGCGGGCTGTGGCGCTGCGGGGCCGGCTCTCGCGCCCGCAGCGGCCCCGAGCACGCACGCGAGGCTGCGCCCCCTCCTCCCCCGCCTCACCTGCAGCGGCCCACGAGCACGCGGAGGCAGCGCCGCAGACACACGTAGCGCACCGTCAGCTGCACCTCGCCGAGCCGCCGCCACCGCCCGGCGCTGCGGAGAGCGCGCGTCAGACCCTGGGGTCTGCCCCCGCCACACCCGTGGCCCCGCATCCCGAGCCACACCCGCGGCCCCCGCCACACCCGCGGCCCCCGCCACAGCCCCAGCCCCACAGCCCGAGCCCCACCCCCGGCCCCAGCCACAGCCACACCCGCAGCCCCCGCCACACCCGCGGGCCCCGCCACAGCCCCAGCCCCGCCCACGGCCCCGCCCCCAGCCACACCCCCGGCCGCCTTGGAGCTGGGGTTGGTTCCAGCCCCGCCCGCGCCGTCCCTCACCGGCGCCCCCCCACCCCACCCCCCCCAGTAAAAGAAAACTTGGGACCAGGCGGCCCGGGGCGCGGCGTACTCAGCCTGCGGGCGGCCGTCGGGCAGGTCGAAGCGGGACGAGGCCAGGGAGGAGGTGAGGGAGCCGAGCGAGGAGCCCAGCGAGGACGCGAGGGGGCCCGGCCAGGGCGGGGCGCGGGCCGCGGGCCTGGGGGACTTGATGGGCCCCGGGGAGTGCGGGCCGGGCACGGCCAGGAGGACGAGGCCCGCGCCCTTCCTCCCCGCGGGCGCGCAGGCGGGGCCGGGTCCCGGGGGGCTCCCCTTGGCGGCGGGGCCGGGTCGCGGGGGGCTCCCCTTGGCGGCGGGGCCGGGGTGCGGGGGGCTGCCCTTGGCGGCGGGGCCGGGGTGCGGGGGGCTGCCCTTGGCGGCGGGGCCGGGTCGCGGGGGGCTCCCCTTGGCGGCGGGGCCGGGGTGCGGGGGGCTGCCCTTGGCGGCGGGGCCGGGTCCCGGGGGGCTCCCCTTGGCGGCGGGGCCGGGTCCCGGGGGGCTCCCCTTGGCGGCGGGGCCGGGGTGCGGGGGGCTCCCCTTGGCGGCAGGACTGGACGGAGGGGAGGTCCCGTCGGAGGCGGGGCCTGGGTGCGGGGGGGTCCCGGCGGCGGCGGGGCGCGGGGGGCACAGGGCATCCGCTTGCTCTGCTGCCGGGCGCGGGGCGGCGGCCGCCTCCTCCGGGGCGTCGGGCCCCGCGTGCGGGCTCCCCGGCTCCCGGGGCTCGGGGCGCAGGAACTGCGGCGGGGAGGGCGGGGTTAGCGCCGGGCACCCGGGGCTGACCCCGGGGCGGTGGGGGGGACGGGGGGGGGTGCGCACCGCGGCTGACCCCGGGGCGGGGGGGGGGGACGGGGGGGGGACGGGGGGTGCGCACCCGCAGCACCAGCCGCATGCTGACGAGGCTGCCCAGGCCCGAGCGCTCCAGCGGGAAGCGGCGCTGCAGCGCGAGGTCGGCGCAGGCCAGGACGCGGCGCAGCGGCAGCTCCAGCGCGCCCAGCACCGCAGCGTCCCGCGCGGCGTCCAGCACCTGGGGGGAGCGGGGACGCGGGGGTCAGCGGGGTCACACCGCACACCGCACACCCCCGGCCCGGCCCCCGGCAAACCTGGAGGCGGAGGCACTGAGCGGGCGCGCGGCGCACCAGGAAGGAGAAGGCCTGGCTCCACACGGGGTCCCTGCTGTGCGGGCACGTCTGCGGGGGGAGGGGGCGGGGTCAAAGAGCGCCCGGCCCCCGGGGCGGGGCCAGGGCCACGGGGGCGGGGCTCACCTTGCTCGTGCAGGTCGTCGTGCCCACGGACAGCGTGACGTAGGAGGAGGGGGCGGCGCTCGCTCTGTTCTGCGAGGGAACAGCCCGCTCAGCCCCGCCCACTGCTCAGCCCCGCCCACACCGCTCGGCACCACCCACCCGCTCAGCCCCGCCCACTGCACAGCCACGCCCACACCGCTCGGCACCACCCACCCGCTCAGCCCCGCCCACTGCCCAGCCACGCCCACCTGCCCAGCCACGCCCTCCCAGCGCCCGGGGCGGGGCACAGGGTGGCGGGTGCCGTGCGGTGACCCCGGCCTCCTGGGCCGCCCGTACCTTGGCAAACCGGGACAGCTTCTTGGCGCGGTACTCGGCGTCGAGGAAGTCGAAGGGGCTGGCCTGCGGCACGGGGGGGGGGGGGGGGTGTCAGGGAGTGCGCGCAGGCCCGGGCGTGCGGGGCATGCGCGGTGCGGGGCTCACCGGCAGGTTGCAGGCGCCCTCGAGGAACACCAGGAGCACGGCGGTGTCGGTGTCCGTGTCGGCGTCCTGCAGACGCACAGCACACGCGGCGGTCAGGGGGTGCGGGCCGAGGGGACCCCCCCCCCCGCTCCCCGCACTCACCCCCGCCCCCCGCACTCACCCCCGCCCCCCCCCGCACTCACCCCCGCCGCGCCCGGCTCCGCCAGCAGCGCCAGCCACTCCAGCCGCAGGTGCAGCCGCCCGCAGGGGACGTCGTCCAGGGGGAACCACTGTGTGCGGGGCGGGGAGGGGGGGTTCCGGGGTCAGGGCCTACCCCCACGCCGGCTCCCCGCCCTCGGGGGAGGGCCGAGGCCGTGACCCGCACCCGCCCGCCCGCCGCCTCTACCTCGTCCACCACGCGGCTGCTGCGCACGCGCCCCACGCAGATCTGCAGGCTGCAACACAGGAGGGGGGGCTCAGGCGCGGGGGGGGGGACACCCCAACCCCACCCCGCACACAAGACCGGCCGCCACGCCGGGCGCACGGGGCTGGCGCTCTACCCCGAGTCGTGTCTCCTGCCCCGGTTTTTGCAGGTGGTCAGGGCCGCCTCTCACGTCCCGGGCCGGCCCCCCTCACCTGCCCAGGAAGTCGTCTGCATCCGTGTCCTCGTCGTACAGGTCCACCTCCAGGTCCTGCCCGGGGACTTCGTACACCAGGAACTGGCAGGGGACAGGGGCGCGTGGGCCTGCGGGCCGGGGCACGATCCCCGCTGCTCAGGAGGCCGAGGTCCGCGAGGATCGCGGTTCAAGGCCAGCCCGGTGCGACCACCCCAAACCGGAAGTGGCGCGGTGAGCCCACCTCGAACACCTCGTTCCAGACGGGGCTCAGGTTCCGGTAGACCGTCCTGCTCCGGAAGTGCTGCAGGCCCACGCTGACCCTGGCGTAGGGGTCGGACTTGCCGCCCAGCCCCAGGAAGTTGTCCTTCTGCGCCAGCCCCGCCGCCTCCAGCAGGTGCACCCGGAGGACGCCCTGCGCACGGCCGGCCGTCACCCGCCCCGCGTGCGTGCGTGCGTGCGCGTGCACTGCCACGCCCGGGCCCCATCACCCACCCCGTGCGCCCTGCGTGCGCGTGCACTGCCACGCCCGGGCCCCATCACCCACCCCGTGCGCCCTGCGTGCGCGTGCACTGCCACGCCCGGGCCCCATCACCCACCCCGTGCGCCCGCGTGCGTGCGTGCGCGTGCAGTCACGCCCGGGCCCCATCACCCCGTGCCCCATCACCCCGTGCGCACACGTGCGTGCGCGTGCACTGTCACGCCCGGGCCCCGCACCCTCCCCGTGCGCCATGCGTGCGCATGCACTGTCACGCCCGGGCCCGTCACCCGCCCCGTGAGGCCCGGCCCGAGCCCGGCCCGCGGCGGGGACTCACGCGGGGCAGCGGGAAGCGCAGGCCGCTCACGTCCAGCCCGCGCTTCACGGGCACCGTCACGCGGTTGGGCAGCACCAGGTGCGCGGCCAGCAGCTCCTCCAGCAGCCCTTCCGTCAGCGCGCTGCGGGCCGGGACGCGGGTCGGTGCACAGGCCCCGGGGACCCCGCTCCCCCCTTCCACCCGGCCGTGCCTGCGGCACGCGCATGCGCACACAGATACATGCGTACATATACACACGCACATGCGCACATACATATACGCATGCACACACCTGCGCGTGCGCACACCCTCCCCCCGCGGGACGCCGCCCCGGCGCTCACTCGATCCCGGGCGCGTCCAGCAGGTTGGTCAGCCCCGTCCAGTTGATCTGCAGGTGCTGCGGGGCAGGGGGCGGCAGTGAGGCCGAGGAGGGTGCGCGGGGTCCCACAGGGCCTCCCACGCGGGACCCGGGGCTCACCGGCTTCTGCAGGAAGCACACGGTCACGGCGCCCACGAAGGGCTTGTCCACCAGCAGCGGCTCCAGGATGACCCGCAGCGTGCCCTGCAGCTGGGGTGCGCAGGCGCAGTCGGCGGGGGCCTGCCCGCCGCCCTCCCTCCCCGCCTTTGTGCGTGTGTGCATGTGCGCGCTGTGTGCACCTGGGCCTGGGCCCTGGGCCTGTGTGTGCATGTGCGTGTTCGCATGCACACACTGTGTACACGTGCCTGGGCCTGTGTGTGCATGTGCGTGTTCGCATGCACGTGCTGTGTGCGCCTGGGCCTGTGTGTGCATGTGCGTGTTCGCATGCACGTGCTGTGTGCACCTGTATGTGCTGTGTTCACCTGTGCCTGGGCCCTGGGTCTGTGCGCCCACGCGTGGGGCCTGGGTTTGAACTCGAGCTGCTTGCTCTGCCCAGCCCTGACCCTGGCTTCCCGCAGGCGCCCCACCTGGATCCCGTTCACGCCAGCCCGCAGCTTCTGCAGCTCGGCGCTGATCTCGCAGTCCCCGACATAGCTGGGGGCGGGGAGGGAAGAGCTCTGCTCAGAGACGCCCCAAGCTCCCGGGGGTGGCACAGGGGGCCCGGCGCGGGGGTTGGGGGGGTCTCCGTCCTGGCCTGTGTCCGCCATGTCCCCCCCCCACCTGGCCGCCTCCAGGAAGCCCTCGGGACCCTGCTCCCTACTCCCGGGCCCAGGGCTCACCTGATCTTCAGGTCCAGCGTCACCCGCCTGCGCTCGCACATGTCCGTGTGGACCTGCACGCCGTTCACACGCGGGCACTGGGGGAGGCGGGGGCAGGGCGGTCAGCGGCAGGACGTCTGCAGCCCGCGCCAGCCCCAAGCCCTATCCCGGGCCGGGTCCAGGGCGGCCTCGGCCTGGAGGCGGGCTCGTTGGGCACGCAGGCAGCTCTGCTGTGCCATCCTGCAGCGAGCAGGCCACATCGCCAGCCCCACCCGCCGCTCCCTGCAGCCTGGTGTGCTGTGGCCAGCCCCGGTAAGAACTTCACAAAGCTCCTCGCCAATCAACGCTTTGCTACCGCAGGAAACGTAAACTAGGACTGCAGTCCAGGTGTGTGCCAGGGTCCAAAGAGACACACCATCTCAAAAGAGCCAGCTTGGCCAGGCGCCGATGGCTCAGGCCTGTCACCCTTGCCACCCTGGAGGCTGAGCTCTGAGTATCACGGTTCAAAGCCAGCCCAGGCAGGAGAAGTCCGAGAGACTCTGATCTCCAATGAACCACCAGAAAACCGGAAGTGGCGCTGTGGCTCAAGTGGTAGAGCGCTCGCCTTGTGCTGAAGAGCTGAGGGACAGCGCCCAGGCCCAGAGTTCAAGCCCCATGACCGACCAAAAAAAATTAGCCAGCTTGCAAAGGGGCTGGGGACATGGCCCAGAGGTAGAACACCTGGTTCAAACCCAGGGACGGCCCGAATCAGATGTAAACCAGGAGCTCAGAGAATGTGGGGTCTCAGGCACAGACCGGGGAGCAGAGCTGGACCGCTGGCGGTGAGGAAGAACTGGGGGTAGCCAGAGCACTGGGGTCTGGGGCTGCTCTGGGGTTCGTGGGGGCCCCCACAGTGGGGAGGACAGGAGGTGGGAGGAAGGTGGGGCAGGCTTCTTCCAGGAAGCCCACAGGCCCATCCCGCCACCACTGCACAGCCCTGCGGCCAGCAGACCAAGGACAGAAGTCACGAAAGGCCAGGCGGGGGCCGAGCCAGGCTAGGCACTGGGGTGCCGACCGGATTCCCAAGGCTGAAGCGTGGCCCAAACCCCCTGGAGGGATCTGGGCGATGGTCATGCCTATCATCCTCAGATCTGGGGACCATATGGTTCAAAGCCAGCCCAGAGAAGAAAGTCCAGGAGACTCATCACCACTGAACCAGCAAAAAGCTGGGAGCTGCGCTGTGGCTCAAGTGGTAGAGCACCAGCCTTGAACACAAAAGCTCAGGGACAGCACCCCAGGCCCTGAGTTCAAGCCCCAGGATTGGCACCAAAAAAATCCATCCACCACGGCAGGGCGTGTAGCACCTGAGACACTGCCAAGGCACCCGTGCGGGGTCTGAACGAGGGAGGACAAGACTCCCAAACTCGCCCAGGCTGCAGGGAAGCCGTGTGCTGAGGATCATGTGTGAGGACGCAGAGGCCTTGGGGGGAGGGAGGAGGCACCCACCTTCTGTCCGAAGTAGAGCTTGGTGAAGGTGAAGGTCCGCAAGTGAGGGCTCTTGCCCCGGATCTTGGGTTCAAGTTTCTCCCGGATCTTGCTCTCCATGATCATGCTCAGGTAGGGCCAGATCTGCACGATGATCTGCAGGGCCAAGGCCTTGTCTGTGCTGGCAATGGGGACCCCGCCCTCCCTCCTACAGCAGCGTGTGTGCTTGTGTGTACACACACGTGTGTCCTGAGCTATCATGATCACGGTGAGCACTACCACTCTGAGCCACAGCACCACTTCCAGTTTTCAGGTGGTTCACTGGAGATCAGAGTCTCATGGACTCTCCTGCCCAGGCTGGCTTTGAACCGAGATCCTCAGATCTCAGCCCCCTGAGTAGCTGGGATGACAGGCGTGCGCCACTAGTGCCCGGCTCAACCTCGTAACTTGTGTGTGCTCATACGGCCCCTATGAAATGGCCAGGCGCTCGGAGGCGTTTCGGATGCCCATGGCAATGACAAGTCTGGAAACGGGAGACCGCCAGCTCAGCCCAACAACCACCAAGACAGTGCTTTCTGCGGTCTGGCCGAGTCATTCCTGCTGTTGGGCCAGGCCTCCTGCCAGAACAGCGGGAGGCACAGAAGATTCCAGGTGGGGAGGGCTCTGGTTTTCTCCACCTTTCTGCCATGACTATGCATGCGCCAATCCCTACTGAACACCCTTAAAACAGTCCAAAAAAAAAAAAAAAAAAAAAAAAGAAGGCCGAGCGCCGGCGGCTCCCGCCTGTCACCCCAGCTACCCTGGAGGCTGAGATGGGAGGATGGCGGTTCAAAGCCAGCCCAGGCGAGGAAAGCCCCTGAGCCTGTTACCTCCCGTTACTTGCAAACTGGAAGTGGCGCTGTGGCTCGTGGTAGAGCTCGCCTTGAGCACGATGGCTCAGGGACAGCGCCCAGGCCCAGAGTTCAAGCCCCACAACTGACCAAAAACAAGCTGTCCTGGTGAGTGGGGGGGGGTGTCTTCACCCCGTGTTAGGTGCAGCCCAGGGACTCCATCCCCCCACCCCCTGACCTCACCTTGTTGGCCCACTCAACTGGCTCCACGTCTGGGAAGCGAATCTAGAAAGGAAGCAGGAGCCAGCTTCAGAGCGGAAGTGCAGGCTGGGGCACCGGGCCTTGGCTGGCCGTCCGGCCTTGCCCTGGGCGGGTTCTCAGGGGTCTGCGCTCTGGCCCCCTCCCTATCCACCCCTTATGGCTATCAGGGGACACGGCACCCCTGTTGCTCTCCCCTCTCCTCTGCCACCTGCTGGGCTGTGGGGAAAGGAAGGGGAGAGGAGGGAGGGGAGGGGGCCGTTTGGGGACTGCTACTTTGCATATGCAAATGAGCAAGGGGGCCCCAGGCTCGACCCCAGCTCACGCCTCACACACCCAGCCCGCATCCCTCCTGGGTGGACACAGGCGCCGGGTCTCTGCGTCGGCTCAGGCCGCCATCCTAGCTGCAAGGGGCTGGGATCAAGAGGGTCGCCGTTCTGGGGCGCAACAGTCCCCGTGACTCCACCATCTCCCCGAGAAAAAGCCGGGTCCGTCCCAACAGAAAGCAAAACCGGGAGGATGGCGGTCATGACACACGATGAGGCAGCAAGGGACACCCCGTCTCAAACCCCGTGCAAAAGGACTGAAGACCGGGCTCGGCAGCACAGTACCTGCGTACAGGCGTCAGACGGCCCCGAGTTCAAACCCAGGGTTGCCAAGAGAAGAGAGACAAAGAGGAAGGAGGAAGAAGTGAATGCAGACCTAGCTAAGAAGCCATTTCCCATCATTATGTAATAACAGGCTGGGGCAGGTGGGGGGTCCTGAGGCCCCCTCCCCCCGAGCCCCACCCAGTCCGGTCCCCTGGCTCCCCAGCCCGCACACGAGCCACCTCACGCTTCCCTTCTTCCCGGATGTAGATGGTCTCCCTCGTGCCAGCCTCCTGCTGTTCCCGCTAGACAGGGTCTGGAGAGGTGCCCATGCCCGCGCCCACCAAGAACAGCTCCGTGACGCCATGTGCTGCGTGTGCGGGTGTGGGAATGAATGCACAAAAGGAGGTACGAGGGCTGGGAAGGTGGCTCAGTGGTAGAGCGCTTGCCTTGCATGCATGAGGCCCTGGGTTCGATTCCTCAATACCACATAAGCAAAAAGGAAAAAGCCGGAAGTGGCGCTGTAGCTCAAGTGGTAGAGCGCTCGCCTTGGGCTGAAGAGCTGAGGGACAGCGCCCAGGCCCAGAGTTCAGGCCCCACGACCGGACCCCCCCAAAAAAATGCAGGAATGGACAGGCGACTGCACACGTGCATGCACATGCATGGGATGAGAGAAGGGAAGGATATGCACAGAGATGTGAATGGATGCACGAACAGATGCACGAATGGATGCGTGCGCAACTGCACGCACAGACTGCAAAGAGGCTCGAGGCCCCGGCTCCCCCGGGCACAGGGAGAGGGGGAGGGGAGCGAGGCCCCGGCTCCCCCGGCACAGGGAGAGGGGGAGGGGAGCGAGGCCCCGGCTCCCCCGGCACAGGGAGAGGGGGAGGGGAGCGAGGACGGCCCTGCAGAGCCGGCTGCCCCACACCCACCCACCGGGCCAGTGCGGGCCTGGGCGGGTTCCTCTCATCCCGGGGAGCTGGCCAGACGAGAGATTCCTGAGCCGCCGCCCACTGCCTCCTCGGTGAGACGCCAGGGTGCGCCCGGCGGATGTCGGTGCGCTCCGGGCATGGCGGGGCTCCGGGCAGGGGGACGGGTCGTGCCAGCACAGATGTTTTTATGTTGTGCCAAGCAAGAAGAGACGTAACCTCCAGCCAGCACCGCACCTCGCCTGAGCGGACAACGCTGGCAAGATGGCCCTTCTCTCTGAGGTTCCCCTCCACACACCCCCTTTATTTTTTGGCCAGTCCTAGCGTTTGAGCTCTGGGCCTGGGCGCTGTCCCTCAGCTCTTCAGCTCAAGGCGAGCGCTCTACCACTTCAGCCACAGTGCCACTTCTGGCTTTTTCAGTTCATGGGGTGCTGAGGAATCGAACCCAGGGCTCCATGCATGCGAGGTGAGCGCTCTACCACTGAGCCACCTCCCCCGCCTGAGGTCCCTCCTAAAACTTGCAATGTGGTTGGGCGCCGGTGGCTCACGCCTGTCATCCTCACTACTCAGGAGGCTGAGATCTGAGGATCGTGGTTCAAAGCCAGCCCGGGCAGGAAAACTCCATGAAACTCTTATCTCCAATGAACTATCAAAAAGCAGGAAGTGGCGCTGTGGCTCAAGGGGTAGAGCGCTTACCTTGAGCAAAAAGCAGCTCAGGGACAGCGCCCAGGCCCTGAGGTCAAGCCCCAGCACCAGCACAAACACCGTTAAAAAACTAAGACAACAGCCTGATGTCTGTGAGATTCGGAAGCGTCTACCAGCGGCGACTCCGCTGGGACAGACTGGGCTGCAGTGGACAGACAGGCGGCACTCACGGTCACGGGAAATGGGAGGGGAAGCTGGTATTACACGCAGTAAGAGCGTAGCTCCTCTGCAGGGCGTGTATGTTCCTGAGCCAAGGACAGCATCGCGGATGTGCGTGCACTGCACAGGGCACACCCGAACTCTAAGCCGCATGACATGAGGAAAGGCTGGCCTGGGAATCCCTGCACCCCTCCTATTACCATTCATCAACTAGGACGTGGCATATCGGGAGAGCAGGCGCTGGTGGCTCACGCCTGTCATCCTAGCTACTCAGGAGGCTGAGATCTGAGGATCGCAGTTCTAAGCCAGCCCATGAGACTCTGATCTCCGAAGAACCATCCCAACAGTGAAGCTGTGACTCAAGTGGTAGAGCGCTCGCCTTGAGCTGAAGAGCTGAGGGACAGCGCCCAGGCCCAGAGCTCAGGCCCCACGACCAACAAACAACAACAAAATGTTTCTGAGCTTTGAGCTGGTACTGGTGGCTCACACCATAGCTACTCAGGAGGCAGAGATCTGAGGACTGTGGTTCAAAGCCAGTCTAGGCAGGAAAGTCCATGAGACTGACTGATCTCCCATGAACCACACACAAAAAAAGTAGGAAGTGGTGCTGCGGTTCAAGTGGTCGCCTTCAGCAGAAAGGCTCAGGGGCAGCGCCCAGGCTCGGAGTTCAAGTCCTAGGACTGGCGCGCACGCACGTACTCACACACACACACACACACACACACACACACTAACCAGCAAAAAACAGAGTGAAGGCATAGCTCAGCAGCAAAGCACCTATCTAGCAAGCATGAGAGCCTGAGTTCAAAACCCAGTACCACCGCTGAAAGTCCATGAGCCACGGGAGCGAGCCACGGAGTGAGATTTACACAGGACTCGCTGCGGTGTCCACGCCACGGAGTTCTGTTGACTTCACCATGGGCTGGGCACCGACTTAGGCGCTGAGGGCAGAGGTCAGAGAAGCAGCATGTGCCCTGCCTGAAAAGAACATTCCGCCCAGAGGACAAGACTGACGGGAAGACTGGCAGGGCCAGGGCCGGAGGGGCAGAGGGGAGGGATAACAGCCCAGCCCAAAGCCTCAGGCCTGCGGGGTGACTCACGAGACCCCGGATGGCAGAGGATGGTACATCAGAGGGAACATTCCAGATGGAGGCAGGAACCACCCCTCGCCCACACACCTCCACCAACCATTTGCAAATACCAAAGGAATCTGTGTTACGTGCTCAGCCAGTGAAGTGGCGCACACCTGTAATCCCAGCTACCTGGGGAGCAGCTGGGATTACCGCCATCGCACCCTTCTGGCCCAGGTGACCGCTCCAGCCGCTCGAGCACAGGCCGCTGGTCTAGTGGCAGAGTGGCTGTTTTGCTCGTGGGTTTCCCGAGGGCCGGGCAGACGCGCGTCGCTGGTGCCTGTGGCCCTCACACCTTACACGCCCCCCACAAGTGCTGGCCGAGGGGGCAGGGGGAACGGAGGTGTCTGGCGTGGCTGGGCCGGGCAGGGACAGAGGGACACCCACACACCTCTTGCGACGTGACAAGTCTATGAAGCATCTCTCCTCCCTGATGACCAGCGCGGGGCCGGGCCAGCGCGAGTCACCACCCAAGGGGCCCCCAGGAGAGCGAGCCCCTCACTCCAAGCCCTCCTCAGTTCTGAGGCTCGGGTCGCACGAGTCAGCGCCCAGGCCTGCGCAGAGCAGCGGCTGCCTTTACTCCCGCTCGTTAACAGAAGCGCCAGTTCCAGCTACTGGCTCACACCTGTAATCCCAGCTGCTCAGGAGGCTGAGATCTGAGGATCACAGTCCAACAAGCCAGCCTAGGCAGAAAAGTCCAGAAGACTCTCGAATTAACCACCAAAAAGTCAGAAGTGGCACTGTGGCTTAAGTGGTAGAGCGCCAGCTATGAGCCAAGAAAAAAGCCAAGCAAGAGCTTGAGATCATTATGAGAATTATTTAAAAAAAAAAAAAAAAAAAAAAAGGCTGGGAAGGTGGCTCAGTGGCAGAGTGCACGCATGGAACCCGGGGTTCGATTCCTTAGTACCACATACACAGAAAAAGCCGAAGTGGTGCTGTGGCTCAAGTGGTAGAGCACTAGCCTTGAGCAAAAGCAGCTCGGGGACATTGCCCAGGCCCTGAGTTCAAGCCCCAAGACAGGCTAAAAATAAAAATAAAAAATAACGTAGCCTGGAATTAGTGGCTCGGGCCTGTAATCCTAACTATTCAGAAGGCTGAGATCTGAAGATCAAAGTTCAAAGCCAACCTGGACAGACAAAACTGAGGGACTCTTTTCTCCAATTAACCAGCAAAAGGCCACGAGTGGAGGTGTGGCTCAAGTGGCAGAGCATGAGCCCTGAGTTGGAAAAGCTAAGCAACCTGGGCGCAAGTAGCTCACACCTGTCATCCTAGCTACACAAGAGGCTGAGATCTGAGGATCACGGTTCGAAGCCAGCCCAGGTTGAAAAGTCACTGTGATACATAAGTCTTTTTTTTGGGGGGGGGGCCCGGTCATGGGGCTTGAACTCTGGGCCTGGGCGCTGTCCCTCAGCTCTTCAGCTCAAGGCTAGCGCTCTACCACTCGAGCCACAGCGCCACTTCCAGCTTTTTTCATTTTACTTATGTGGTGCTGAGGAATCGAACCTAGGGCCTCAGGCATGCAAGGCAAGCGCTCTACCACTGAGCTGAGCCACCTTCCCAGCCCCTGTGATACATAAGTCTTATCTCCAGTAAACCACCAGAAAACCAGAAGTGGAACTGTGGCTCAAAGCGGTAGAGCAAAAGAGCTCAGAGACAGCACCCAGGCCCAGAGTCCAAGCCCGAGGACAGACCCCTGCCGCCAAAACAAAACAAAAACCCTAAGCACACATTTTCTTTCTGTGGTTCTGGCCAGATGTGGCGCACATCTGGTTAGAGGGAAGACGGACAAGGAAGGCTGGAAACAGCTCCCGTGGGGGGTGTGAGGCCCAGAGAAAAGGCAACTTGGGATTGGATAATCCAGAGGAGAGAGGGGGCCTGAGCCCCCAACACACACCAGGTGCCAAGTCCCTGCCCCGCACCAGCCAGCGGACACACAGTGGTGATCGCCTCACAGCGCTGCCAACTGACCGCCACCAGCTGGCCCAAACCACACGCACAATGCTCAGGCTCTCTGTCCCATCTGCTCTCACCTGCCCCGGGCAACCTCCTACCAAACGGCCACTAGCCAGGCAAGGCACTCACTGCGTACCTGCTTCTAGTCAGCCCAACAAAGCAGCCACCCCAGCTGGCTCTGTGATATCCCGAAAACAGACGGGGATCACGGGACCGGGCGCCAATCCTCTGCTAGGACGAGAGGCCGTGGCCGGGAGGCCCAGCGGTGAGTGTGCACCCGGCAGCAGCCCGGCTGGAGTTCCTGCACCACAGAGTGAACTCTAAGGCAGGGTCTGGGTGCCTCGCCGCAGTCAGTGCTCCTGAAAGGGAGCTGGGCATCCGTAGCTCACGCCTGTAATCCCAGCTACCGAGGAGGCTGAGACCTAAGGATTGAGGTTCAAAGCCAGCCTGGGCAGGAAACTCCGTGAGCCTCTTCTCTCCAACGAACCCCCAGAAAACCAGAAGTGGCGCTGTGGCTCAAGTGGCAGAGCGCTGGCCTTGAGCTGAAGAGCTGAGGGACAGCGCCCAGGCCCAGAGTTCAAGCACCTGTACTGGCACTGGCGCGTGTGCACACGCGCACGCACACACGCAGATCTACATGCACACTTTCCCCAGGAGTCCACGGATACCCAGTCTCCACAGACGCACCTGCTCCGCATTCTGGAGCCCCGTTCCCAGCGGCGGGCGCGGGAAAACCCCACACCTTCCCTGCACCCCTGTGGAGGTCAGGACCGCCTAGAGGTGGGACCGGCCTCCCCTGCCCTGCTGGGCTCCCCCCACGGTCCCCACGGGCCTCTCTCCTCCCTCCCTGCTCTCTGCAAAGCCTTCCAAGGCCTCCTGCGGCCTGCACCATCAAACGCCACCTCCGTCCTCCCTGCCTCCACCTGATCTTGCTGCACACGCCGCCCGGCCCGGCTCACAGTGCCTTACAGCGGGGTCACCGGCACCCCCACCCAGACGAAGCTTACCCAGGCCCTGAGGTCCGCAGACCCCACAAGCCAGGCTTTTCCAGGCTTTTCCACGTGGGCTCTGGCCTCAGAAACGCAGAAAGAAGGCGCCGAGACCGGGGGACTCCCGCAGTCTACGCTCCCGAGCTCTTCGGCTCAAGGCGAGCGCTCTACCACTTGGGCCACGTCCAGCTTTTTGCTGGTTCACTGGAGATACAGTCTCACAGGGCTGGGAAGGTGGCTCAGGGGTAGAGCGCTCACCTCGCAGGCGCGAGGCCCTGGGTTCGATTCCTCAGCACCACATAAGCAGAAAAACCTAGAAGTGGCGCTGCGGCTCAAGGGGTAGAGCGCTGGCCTTGAGCTGAAGAGCTGAGGGACAGCGCCCAGGCCCAGAGTTCAGGCCCCACGACCAACAACAACAACAACAACAACAGCTGAAACCCACTCAGAGGCTCCGATCGCCGACACGTGCGGCGGGGCCAGGCGGGCTGCGGAGGGACGGGGAGGGGAGGGGCGGCCCGGAGCAGCCCGGGGCCTCTGCACCCCAACCCCGGGGCCTCTGCACCCCGACCCCGGGGCCTCTGCACCCCGACCCCCGGGGCCTCTGCACCCCGACCCCCGGGGCCTCTGCACCCCGACCCCGGGGCCTGCGCTGCTGAGAACACGTCCCGGCCCACCCGCAGCCGAGGACCCCGCGCCCGGGCCTCGCGGCGGGGACCAGACCTCGTCTGGAGGTGGGGGGGCGGTTCTTAGGACCTGAGGCGCCGCGCCCCGCGCGCCCCAGCTGGCGGAGCCCGTCCCGCGCCCCGGCCCCGCCGCCCCGCCCACCCCGGCCGGCGGGGGCTCGTCCCGCACCCCGGCCCCGCTGCCCCCGGCCCCGCCGCCCCGCGCCCCGCTCACCCCGGCCTGCGGGAGCTCGCCCCGCGCCCCGCGTCCCGCTCACCCCGGCCTGCGGGAGCTCGCCCCGCGCCCCGGCCCCGCCGCCCCCGACCCCGCCGCCCCGCGCCCCGCTCACCCCGGCCTGCGGGAGCTCGCCCCGCGCCCCGCCGCCCCGCGCCCCGCCGCCCCCGGCCCCGCGCCCCGCTCACCCCGGCCTGCGGGAGCTCGCCCCGCCGCCCCGCGCCCCGCCGCCCCGCTCACCCCGGCCTGCGGGAGCTCGCCCCGCGCCCCGCCGCCCCGCGCCCCGCTCACCCCGGCCTCCGGGAGCTCGCCCCGCGCCCCGCCGCCCCGCGCCCCGCTGCCCCCGGCCCCGCCACCCCGCGCCCCGCTCACTCCGGCCGGCGGGGGCTCGTCCCGCACCCCGGCCCCGCTGCCCCCGGCCCCGCCGCGCTGCGCCCCGCTCACCCCGGCCTCCGGGAGCTCGCCCCGCGCCCCGCCGCCCCGCGCCCCGCTGCCCCCGGCCCCGCCACCCCGCGCCCCGCTCACTCCGGCCGGCGGGGGCTCGTCCCGCACCCCGGCCCCGCTGCCCCCGGCCCCGCCGCGCTGCGCCCCGCTCACCCCGGCCTCCGGGAGCTCGCCCCGCGCCCCGCGCCCCGCCGCCCCGCCGCCCCGCGCCCCGCTCACCCCGGCCTCCGGGAGCTCGCCCCGCGCCCCGCCGCCCCCGGCCCCGCCGCCCCGCGTCCCGCTCACCCCGGCCTCCGGGAGCTCGCCCCGCGCCCCGCCGCCCCGCGCCCCGCCGCCCCGCGCCCCGCTCACCCCGGCCTCCGGGAGCTCGCCCCGCGCCCCGCGCCCCGCCGCCCCGCGCCCCGCTCACCCCGGCCTGCGGGAGCTCGCCCCGCGCCCCGCCGCCCCGCGCCCCGCTCACCCCGGCCTCCGGGAGCTCGCCCCGCGCCCCGCCGCCGAGCAGCCCGCGCTCGCGCTCCAGCAGGGCGAAGGCGGCCTCCAGGCGGCCCCGCTTGGCGCGGCGGTTCCGGCGCCACCAGGTCCACAGCAGCGCGCCGAGCGCCAGCCAGGTGACGCTGAGCCGCAGGTACCCGGCCAGGTACAGCGGCGCCGCGCACAGCAGCAGGCGCGCCGGGCCCCGCAGCGCCCGCAGCAGCCGGCCGGGCGGGCGCGGCTCGGGGCGCGGGGCCTCGGGGGGCCCGGGGGCGCACGGGGCCGGGCCCGGCGCCTCCGCGTGCATCTCGCGACCTCCCCGCCGGCTTCGCGCGCGATCGATCCCGCGCACCGTGACGTCCGGGCGCGTTCTCCTCAGCGCCGCGGTGCCCGGGAGTTAGGCGAGAGTGGGCGGGGCCGCGGGGGACCCAGGAAGCACGAGGTCTCCGCCCCCTGGGGCGGGGCCACGAGACAAGGGCGGGGCCAGGGTTAGGAAGAGCTGGGCGCACGAAGTCTCCGCCCCCCGGGGCGGAGCCAGGAGACGGGGGCGGGGCCAGGGTAAGGAATTGCTGGGCGAGGCCCAGGAAGCACGAGGGACCTGTTTTCTGGGGCGGAGTCAAGGGACTTAGAGGCTCGGCCGTGGTTCAGGGGAGAGATGGGCGGGGCCGCGAGGGGGAAGGTCCAGGAAGCCAGAGGTTCCCGACTCCTAAGGCGGGGGCCCAGGGGAAGGGGCGTGGCCATGGTTAAGGAGAGCCCAGTGGGGGTGAGCTTGAGGGGGCGGGGCCCTAGCAGCCCAACAGTCTCCGCCCCCGGGGCGTGGCCAAGGCACAGGGGCGTGGCTGGATGTTCAGGTGAGCTGGGCCGACCAGGGGAAAGAGGCGTGGACACCGGGCTGGAGGCGGGCCCAGGGAAATTAGGCCGATCTGGGCGGAGCCCGAAGTCTCCGCCCCTGCCAGGGGCGGGCCCAGGGAGACGGGCGGGGCCCCAGTGCCCAGGCCTGGCCTAAGGGGCAGCCAAGCACCTGCCCGACGCTGCTCCTCTGTCCCTCGTCTTCTGGTCGTGGGCTGCGGGCACCGGAGCTGTCTTCCACCCCGGGGCTCCATCACTGCTCCTTGTCTCAGGAGGACTTGGGGTTCAGGGCCAGCTCTGAATGCAACATGGTCTCCCTGGACCTCCCTCGCTTAATGACATCTGCAGAGACCCTGTTTCCAAACAAAAACACATCACAGGTACTGGAAGATTAGGACTTAGATATAGCTGATGGGGCGGCCACCATCCGACCACCCAACCCAAGCGTGTGTGCAGTTACATCTAATATATTTGTATATATTATATCTTATATGTATATATTATTATATATTATAATATATACTTATATATGCTATGATACATAAATAGAAGTATGTTTTATATATTATATAATCATATATAAACATATACATTATATATTATATATTTATAATATATTTTTGTATATAAAATATTTATTATATATAATTACATATATGTATATAGAAGAGGGGGACCCCAAACCAGGTAGGGGGTCCCCAAAAGCCCAGTGAGGCTCCAGATGAAAACCCATGGGGCTTTGCACGCAGCAGACCCGGCCCTCACCCCCAAACTGAATACCCAAAAGGCCTGCGGTGGGAGAATTAGCTTTCTTATTACAAGTTCCCAGGGGGACATGTGGCTCTGACTACACTCCGAGGTCCACTGACCCAAATGGGTCCTTGGAAATCCATCTAGAAAGTTCCATTTTTGATTGGGGAAGATCCTTCCCTTACAACACTTTGTGGCTGTGGGCTGCAGACTGAATAAGCCGGGGTGGGATCTGGTGAGAAGAAAAAGTAGACAGACTTTTCTAAAAGGCCTTCTTGGGGGACCCTACATTTGCACACACACACACACACACACCACCCGTCTCCCCATTAGGGCTCAAGCAGGTGGACCGTGTCTATAAGGCATGAGGTGGGGGGGTACCCTCCAGCACTAAGTGTCCACAGGAGTCAGGCTGACTCCAGTGGGAAGGTTTAGAGCCAGAGAACTCAAGAAAACAGTTGCCTAGAAAATTCCCCTGCCTGTCATTCCAGCCACTCAGGAGGCTGAGATATGAGGATCCCAGTTCAAACCCAGCCCATGAGACTCTGGTCTCCAAAAAAAACCACCAGAAAACCAACAGTGATGCTGTGGCTCAACGTGGTAGAGTGCTCGGCTTGAGCTGAAGAGCTGAGGGACAGCGCCCAGGACCCACGACTGACCTGCCCACCCCCCCCCAAAGTAAATAAAACACAACTCATCCAGAGACACAGCTGCCCTGGCGCCATCTGCTGGACAGGAAGGGCAGAGGTCCTGGGCTGTCAGGGACTCAAGTAGAAGAGCCACACCCGAGGCCAGAAGGGGGTGACCTCCGGATAGGGGGGGAGCCCCAGATAAAAAGAGCCCAGCCCAGGTCCCACTGGAAGCTGCCCAGGAAATGTCCTCCATCCACCCGTGCCCTGGTGGGGGTGCGGTGGAACTTCCTGATTTCACACCGGGATCCTGGCTGAGTTGCCAGTGTGTCACCCAGCCCGTGTGACAGCCAGGAAATGCTACACAGGCCCAGTCAGGGCCAGGGAGGTAGACGGAGGCCTGAGCCACACACCCCGCCCAGGGGGAGAAGCTATGATCACAGGACAAAAATGTCTCCCTCAGCCAGGGGTCCCCCTGGGCCGTGGGGGGGTCCCCTGGGCTGTGGGGGGTCCCCTTGGGCTTGGGAGGTGCCTCCTGAACTTCACCGCGCTCAGGGCTGCTTGTGTCTTGGCCTGTTTCCTCAGTATCTGGGGAGGGCAGGGCTGGAGGTTCAGTTCCTTCCCCCACCCTTGCTCATGCGCAGAAAAGTCAGTCTGAGTCACCAGGGTTCGTGACCCACCTTCAGCTCACTGAGAAGGGGAGGGAGGGAGGAGATGCCTAGAAAGATGTACTCTGGCCTTGCACTTGCTAGGCGGGCGCTTGACCCCTTGAGTCACACCATCAGCCCCACCCTTGTGTTTTGCTTTATTCATCAGCTTTTTTTTTTTTTTTTTTTTGTCAGTCATGGGGCTTGAACTCTGGGCCTGGGCGCTGTCCCTCAGCTCTTCAGCTCAAGTCCAGCACTCTACCACTTGAGCCACAGCGCCACTTCTAGTTTTTTGAGTGGTTCATTGGAGATCGGTGTCTCTCGGACTTTCCTGCCCAGGCTGGCTTGGAACCACGAACCTCAGATCTCAGCCTCCTGAGTAGCTAGGATTGCAGGTGTGAGCCTGGGACCTGGCTTGATCCTCCCATTCTCTAGATCTCTCTTCCAAGTAGCTGGGATTACAGGCATGAGCCACCACACCCTAGAGGAGCAGGTCAATAGCTGAGCCAGAGGCTAGGTGTCTATCTCTACAGGCTGCCGCCACCTACCTTCCTTTCTCCGGGGCTCTGGGAAGGAGGTAGATGTTCTCATGGCTGCCAGGAACTCCCTCCTCCCTGGAGTGGGGGAGGGGGAGGCTTACAAAGCTCTCGGAGAGAAACTCCAGGACGGTGTGAACACAAGACCAAGCTTCCTTCATTTCTTTATTAACAAGTGGCGGTTAACACCGAGACGGAATAGAAAAGTGACGGGAAAGGCTCAAGCATCCTGGCAGTGGGCTGGCAGCCACGTCGTCCTGTGTTCATCCTGCGTAACAGTAATTCAAGTATCGCATGGTCTACGTGACCCCAGCTGACCCCCACGGACGATTGGGGGTGGGGGGTGAGGGGCCCCTGGAGTTCCTTCCCTGGGTGGGTAGAGGGTGCTTCTAGGTTATGTGCTGTGGCCAAGTGACACTGTCCACACGAGGCTAATCACGCTGGGTGACCAGTACCATGACAAGGTGCTAGGCCAAGTCCTAAGAAAAAACACAAACAAAAAAACAAAGAGCCCACCGTGTTGGTGTCAGCCAGCCCCAGCCTATGAGGTGTGGAGTTCAGCTAGGACTAGCTCTGGGGAGACGGGAGCCCTCTAAGGGGAGAGTACAAGGGCAGAGGTGTGGGGTGAGGGGGCTTCAGGAAGGGTGTGATCCAGGAGACGCGAAGGTAGCACTTTATATTTTCTCTCTTCTGGAAAGCCACCGTGGTCTGTGCTGGGGGGCCTTCCTGACCTTGCTCCTTCCCCCATCTCCAGTCCACAGCCCCACCACTCAGGTGCGTTCTGTAATCCAGGTTCCCCGGCAGCCTTTGGGATGGAGAGAGCTTGGTCTTCCTTTCACATCTTACATCCGGGAAACTCCTTTAGAATGTCCCCTTGTGTCCTTCTTAGGAAAAGAGGAAGTGAAAATGAACGGGGGAACAGCCCCCTCGATGCCAGCTCCTTTCTCCTCTGGTCTTCGGTCAGCATCACGATAAACATGTGCTCTAAAAAGTAAGCCGCATCTGCTGAGATTACAGGCGTGCTGGGGTCGCTGGTCCGTGGGGTCGGAGGGGAATGGCTTCAGGTGCAGGTCAGGACCTGTTCGAGGCTCAGTATGGCGTCTTTTTGCTTAGGGTTCAGCACAAAGGAGGGCTTTCCTTCCTGGCGGGGTGGGAAGGAAATTGGGAAGCAGTCGGGGTTCGGGGTGGGGGGGGTCTTCACACATGTAAGAACACAACCCACACGTACTGAGAAACACGCCCCGACAAAGCCAAGGGTGCCCCTTTAGTTTATATATTTTCAGGCAAAGGAAAACCTCTTTCACGCATTTCTGTGGTTATTATTATTTTTGTGCTGGTACTAGGACTTGAACTCAGGGCCTGGGCACTGTCCCTTAGCGTTCTCTTCTCGAGGTGGGTGTTCTACCACTTGAGTCACAGCTCTCCTTTCGGCTTTGTGCTGGTTGGTTGGAAATAAAAGTGTCTCCTGGGCTTTTCTTGGCTGGTTTGGAACTGCGATCCTCAGATCCCAGTCTCCCGGGTGGCTGGGATTACAGGCGTGAGCTACCAGTGCCCAGCTTAGAAACCTCCTTGAGAATGAACATGGTTGGGCCAGCCACTCATGTTCACAAAATCAAATTCTGTCTTCTCCGCTCTAGGCTCCGGGCGGTGGGCAGGGTCAGTTTCCTGTCCGGCTGGGGAGACCGAGACCTCCGTGAATACCCATCATCCCCTCGCTCTTTTCTCCGGGGTAGAGTTAGTTTGGCACTGCTGCGGAAAACTCAATCAAGAGGATCACAGTCCTGAATCCCAGACGTGGGACGGGATGGACAGTCTGCCCCGCAGGTAATAAAAATAATCGTCACTGGAATAACTTATAAATCTACAAAAGACAGGTCTGAACTCACACAGGGGAGGGGCGCGTGCGCACGGGCCGGGTATCTTGAGTGGAGATGAAGTCTCCATACTTGATGTAATGAATACCCCCCTCCCCTGCCCCATCTGCTTCCCCACGCCCTCCTGGGGCCCCAGGGCTGTGGTTAGAAAAGGGGGTTCAGTGCGGTTAGGCAGGGGGTGTGTGGGTCCCCCCCAGGGCAGGCCGGTTAGGTCGCTGTGGCCCAGGGCCTCCACTGGCCCGTCACAAGATCACACACTGCAGTTTGTGGGTACCGGTGGCCCGGTCTCCCCGCCATTTGGTTTTCTTCTTTTTCTTCTGGCTTTTATCTGGAATCT
Source organism: Dipodomys merriami (assembly GCF_024711535.1). Taxonomy (NCBI): domain Eukaryota; kingdom Metazoa; phylum Chordata; class Mammalia; order Rodentia; family Heteromyidae; genus Dipodomys; species Dipodomys merriami. The sequence goes on along the minus strand of NW_027206268.1, from coordinate 3,892,543 downwards.
GTTGCCTTTTGGAGAAGGGAAGGGGAAAGAGTCAGGAGGAAGACAGAATCGCTACCCTTTCAGCCTGACTCGAGACATAGAGGGGTAACGCTCCGGGCACGGGGTTGGGGTACACGCAGGAGATTCTGCAGGCTGGTGGCTGGAGGAGGCTTGGCCACAGAAGAGGAAGAAAAACGTCAGGCATTGCACTGCTGAGACTAACTCCACGCCACGGCTACGTTTATGGAAACTGTGAGCTCAGCCATGTGTTACGCTGAACATTTTATGAGTGAATGAAGAAGTAAATAATAGTAAGAGGGCTGGCTATTATTTATTTCTTCATTCACTCATTTATTTTTGGGCCAGTCCTGGGGCTTGAACTCAGGGACCGGGCGCTGTCCCTTTGAACATTTTCAGTCCAAGTTGGCGCTCTACCACTTGAACCACAGCTCCACTTCTGTTTTTTTTTGCTAGTTCATGGGAGCTAAGAGTCTCAGAGACTTTCCCGCGGGGGCCTAGCTTCAGACTGCGATTCTCAGATCTCAGTCTCCTCAGTAGCTAGAGTATTGGCTATTTTGGGTTTTTCTTCCCCGTGTTTTTGAGTCTGAGAATGGGACTTGAACTCAGTACCTGATGCTTTCGCTCACTGGCTGGCGCTCAGCCAGCTGAGCCATGCTTCCCGCCCCTGAGGGCTGTTTTTTTTTTTGTTGTTGTTGGTCGTGGGGCTTGAACTCTGGGCCTGGGCGTTGTCCCTTAGCTCTTCAGCTCAAGGCGAGCGCTCTACCACTTGAGCTACAGCGCCACTTCCGGTTTTCTGGTGGTTTATTGGAGATAGGAGTCTCACGGTCTCTCCTGCCCGGGCTGGCTTTGAACCGTGATCCTCAGATCTCAGCCTCCTGAGTAGCTAGGATTACAGGCGTGAGCCACCAGCGCCCGGCAGGGGCTGGTTATTTTGTTTGGAGAGTTAGCAACTGTAACTAGAAATGGCTGCAGGCAGGTGGGTGACAAGCACAGCACCCCCGCTTGGTGACTGGGTGACCCCTAACTTGGAGGGAAAATCATTTCAAGCGTGCAGAACTGCCCGAAAAGCAAAGCAAGCTCACCCAGGATCCCGAGAAATAAGGGGAGAAGGTCGGGGTGAACTCGGGGGTGTCCAGAGAGAGAACCCCACTTGGGGTTCCATGGGCTGTCCATGGGTGGGGCAGCAAGAGGCAACTGAGTCCCGGGGACTTAAGGCTTAGAGCCTGAGTCTGTGAGGGAATGTTCTAGAAACTTCACGTTACCATCGGGAGGCTGTGAAGTCTGGGCCTGGAATCCCAGGGTTGGCTGTTGGGGGATTCCCACGCAGCCCGGGGCAGGGGGAGCACTCTGGTGTTGGGGGGGAGGGGCGCAGCTCACCTGATCACTCTGACCAGGTCATGGAAGGCTTTGTCCACGTTGAGAGGCGGGTCCTTGGCGCTGGTTTCTATGTATGAAATCTGGAAAGCAAAGATTCCTTCACTGAACTCCGCACAGCCCGGCCCTACCCTTCATTTTATTTTATAGTGTGCCGGTTGTGGGACTTGAACTCTGGGCCTGGGCGCTGTCCCTCAGCGCTTCAGCTCCAGGCGAGCGCTCTACCGCTTGAGCCACAGCGCCACTTCGGGTTTTCTGGTGTTCACTGGAGATCAGAGTCTCACGGACTTTCCTGCCCGGGCTGGCCTTGAACTGCGATCCTCCAATCTCAGCCTCCTGAGTAGCTAGGATGGCATTCCCAGGGGTCGTGGGCAGCGCCCCCAGAGCGCCAAGCCTGTGGCAGCCGCAGCCTCTACTCTGAAGACTCCTCACCCTTGAAGGCTAGAAAGCCTGACTAAGGGCTTTACAATTCTGTCTGTCTCTCTAGGCTCAGAGAGTAATTAAATGGCTCCCTAATAGAATATGACTCTGTCCAGATTCTCCTCACTGATGCTGTATGTTTGTCACCGCTCCCCTCCTCCCAGGCTCTGGGAGAGAGGACACAGGTGTGGGAACACTCCTGCACTCCCGAGTCCACCCACCAGGGGGCGCTCACTCACAGGTGCTCCCCGGCCCTGGGGTTTCAGGACACTTAGCAGCTGAAAGACAGAAGAGATGAGTGCTGGCGGCTCCCGCCCGTCATCCTAGCTACTCAGGAGCCTGAGATCTGAGGATCACGGTTCAAAGCCAGCCCGGGCAGGAAAGTCTCTGAGACTTCAATCTCCAATGAACCACCAGAAAACCGGAAGTTGTGCTGTGGCTCAAGTGGTAGAGCGCTCGCCCTGAGCTGAAGAGCTGAGGGACAGTGCCCAGACCCAGAGTTCAAGCCCCAGGACCGACAAAAAAGAGAGAGAGAGAGAGAGGACAGACAGATGCAGGAAGCCACCTGCTGCTAGAACTGGGGTGCTGTGGGGGACCCTGTGGTGCCCCTCACCCCTGCCTGTGACCCGCCTTGCTTTCCTGTCACCCCATCTCCAAGCCTGTGAGTGAACCTCTTGGTTCTTACAAACACCCAGAATCGTCCAGGGCTACGTGGCTCACGCCTGTTAATTCCTATTTCAGGAGGCTGAGATCTGAGGATCAAGGTTCAAAGCCAGCCCGGGTGGGAAAATCCATGAGACCCCTATCTCCCATGGACCAGCAAAAAGCCCAAAGTGGAGCCTTGGCTCAGAGTGGTAGAGCACCGGCCTTGAGTGACCAAGCCAAGCGAGAACGTGAGGCTCTGAGTTCATGCCCAGTTCTGGTGTGCGCGCGTGCGCTCACACACACATATGCACGGTCACAACCTACATTGTGTTTAGTCGCCATCTCTTTCCCTTGCTCTCTGGTGATTTTCCGCAGATGCATCAAATCCACCTTGTTGGCCACGAGGATCATGGGAAAGGACTCCCTGGGAAAGGATGGAAAAGCAGCCTTTTGTGACACCTGCGCCCCCTGCCGCCCGCCCCGGGCACTGCAGCCGCTCTTCCCTCCCGCCGCCCCTCGCTGGGCTGTGTAGCAGGGCTTTGGTGCTTGGGGCCTGTAGCTTGGTTTATAGCTTCAGGTCTGTCCCAAGACTCCTGGTGGGGTGCTGGCCTTTGGGGGGGAGGGGGAGGAGTGGACCCCCCCAGAGCCTGTCCCTATGGCTTTCATGAGGGTAGCTGGGAAGGGCCTCTCCCTCCCCCCGCGCCCCTCCCTCTCTCCTTCCTGCACTGGGGATAGAACCCAGGGCTCCAGGCGCGCCAGGCGAGCGCTCGACCGCTAGGCCACCTTCCCAGCCCCTCGTTTTCTTTCCTTCCACTAACAACATGGACTCAAAACAGACTCTAAATCCTTTCGTTATTTGTGAAATGCTAAGCAGGGGGGAAGACAAGCCTTTAATTAGGAACTTATGAAACTCAATGGGCCAAATGCAATTTAATCAAGTCTTCTGCGGGGGAAACTCGCATCCCTCTCTGAGCCTAACAGAAGCGGGTGAGACGGCGGGTCGCGGAGGTCGTTTAGGGGGCCGGGAGGGGGTCCAGCCCGTCCATGGAGCCCGGGAAGCAGATTGGCTGTGAATGCAGAAGGAGAGAGGGTGCGGGGCCGGGCATGGAGGTTCATGCCTGTAATCACAGTGGCAAGGGAGCCGCAGGTAAGAGGATCATGGTCGGAGGCCAAGCTAGGCCAAAAACCACAAGACCCAGGCTTAAAACACGGCAAACATGCAGAGCTTAGCTGAAAAAAAAAAAAAAACTGAAAAAGAAAAGAAAAAGAAAAAGAAGCAAGGCTGAGGGCGCGGCTCAGCCCTGCGTGGACTCCAGGCTCAAACTCAGAGCACCAGACAACTAACAAAAGATGGCTGGGAAAGACCTAGAAAGAGCTAACAGGGACGAGGAGGAGGAGGGGGAGGAGGAGGAGGGGGAGGGGGAGGAGGGGGAGAAGGAGGAGGGAGAGGAGGAGGAGGAGGGAGAGGAGGAGGGGGAGGGGTAGGAGGAGGAGGGGGAGGGGGAGGAGGGGGAGAAGGAGGAGGGAGAGGAGGAGCAGGAGGGAGAGGAGGAGGGGGAGGGGGAGGAGGGGGAGAAGGAGGAGGGAGAGGAGGAGCAGGAGGGAGAGGAGGAGGGGGAGGGGGAGGAGGGGGAGGAGGAGGGGGGAGGAGGATGAAGGGGAGGAAGGAGGAGGTAGTGGTGGCAGGAATCAGTTCAGCTCCTGTGTGCTTTAGCTTTTACCAGAAAACTGAGCGAGGAAAGGAGGAGGGCAAGAAGAAAAGGAGGAGGGAGAGGAGGAGGGGAGGGAGAGGAGGAGGAAGAGGAGGCAGAAGAGGAGGGAGAGGATGAGAGGGAGGAGGGAGATGGGAGGGGGAGGAGGGAGAGAAGGACGGGGGAGGGAAAGGAAGAAGGGAGGTAGAGGGGAGGAGGGGAGGAGGGAGAAGAGGAGAGGAGGGAGGGGGGGTGGAGGCCCCCCTCACCTGTCCTTGACGCGCAGGATGAGCTGGTGGAAGCGGTCCACGTGTTCGAAGCTGGCCTTGTCGGTGACGGAGTAGACGATGAGGAAGCCGTCCCCGGTGCGCATGTACTGCTCCCGCATGGCGCTGAACTCCTCCTGCCCGGCCGTGTCCAGAACTGGGGGACAAAGGGGGACGGGGGGGACGGGGTCACTCAGGGGCTGCAGGCGGGGGCGCAGGGGCTTGCCCTGCTCCAGGGGAGGCGCCTGGGGGAGGACATGGGGCATGGGGGTCTCTCCCCTGCTGGGATGGGGCGCCCCCTGGTGGTGGGGGGAGAGGGAGCTGGAGGGGGGAGGAGGGCACAACTATAAATGTCACCTGTGAGAAGCAGATACTGAGTACAAAGTCTGTCTGTTTGCTACTCACAAAAGATGCATGGAAAGCCACAGGACAAACAAAATGCAAGAAGTGAAAGACACGAACGCGCCAGCCATGTGCTGGCCACAGCAGACACCACGAAACGGAATCTGAGGCTGGATCTTTCAACAAGACGGACCCGGGATTTGTTGATAAAGTGAAGGGTACAGAAAAAAAAAAAAAAAAAAACAAGGCCAAAGTGCCCGGTGTCTGTAGCTCATGCCTGTAATCCCGGCTGCTCAGGAGGCCCAGATCTAGGAGGATCATGATCTGAAGTCAGCCTGGGCAGAAAAGTCTTGGGAGAGCCGATTACAAAAATAACCAGCAAAAACACACTACCAGAAAACACACACACACACACACACACACACCACATAACACAACAGACTAAAGTGTGGCCCAAATGGTAAAACACCAGTAACTGAACAAGCAAGTTGAACCATAGGGCAAAGGCCTTGAATTCAAATCCCAATATTGTCGAGGAGGAGGAAAAAGAAGGGGGAGGAAGGAAGAGAAGGAGAAGAGGAATGAAAAGAACATAGCTGCGGGGCGCTGGTGGCTCACGCCTGTCATCCTAGCTACTCAGGAGGCTGAGATCTGAGGATCATGGTTCAAAGCCAGCCCGGGGCAGGAAAGTCCATGAGACTCTGATCTCCCATGAACCACCAGAAAAGCAGAAGTGGCGCCGTGGCTCAAGTGGTAGAGCGCTCGCCTTGAGCTGAAGAGCTGAGGGACAGCGCCCAGGCCCAGAGTTCAGGCCCCATGACCGAACGTTGCTGGGCTGGACGCGACGGTCCGTGTGCGTCGTCCGGGCTAGGCAGGAGGCCGGAGTCAGGAGCACTGTGGGCCCAGCCACGAGACTCCATTTTCACAGAACAGAAGCTGGAGCCCCAGCGACCACCCGAGCTGGGGACCTGGGGGCGGAGGCTTGAAGGGGGTGAGACCCTACCCTACGAGCCAGCGGCAAAAGCCGGGGCTGGGTGAGTGGCTCAGGCTGCACTGGGCCAGCCTAGAAAGCCGGGGAGGGGAGTCTGCTCACCTGGGGGGGGCGGGGGGGGTCAGCGCGCTGGACCTGGGCTGGTCACTCGCTGTGGGGACGTGGGGGCGGGGTTCATGAGAGAGAGAGAGAACACAGCAGGCCAGAGGACTGGCTGGCTGCTAGACACGGCCCCCCCAGTCCTTCCACTTGGGGGTGAACAGTAAGACCAGGCTGTTCTCTGGGGGAGGAGGGGGGGGGTCCTGGGTGTGAATTCGGGGCCTCGTACCTGCTAAGCAGGTGCTAGACCACCTGAGCCGCTCCCCCAGCTCTTTTTGTTTCTTTTTGCTTTCTTTTACAACTGGAACCGCGATCCTCCTACGGGCAGTAGCTGGCATTATATAGCTGTGCACCGCCCCTTGGCGTCTCGGTTGAGATGGGGTTGGGCTGACTCTGGCCTTCGACCACCATCCTCCTAACAAAGGCCTCCACGGTTGCTGGGCATTCCAGGGGGTGAAGCTCTGGCCTGCACTCTCACCCCCTCCTCCCCCCCCCCACCGCGGTCTCCTTGGTGATCTCTCCCTCCCACACTCCCTGCCTCCCCCACCCAGCCCCACATCTCCCTCTCCAGGCCCAGAACACCCAGCTGCTGCCTTGACTTCTGCGGGGAGGTGTGAAAGGCAGCCCACACGGAACAGGTCCAGGATTAGATATGATTCCCCCTCCCCTACCCCCCCCCCTGAAATTCGCTTCTCGCGGGCTCCTCTCCTCTCTCGACCTCTTCCGTGTCCTCTGTCCTCATACCCTTTACAGCAATACGGGGACAGACTCCACCCCTCCTCCCCACCAGGCGCCCCCTACCCCCATTTCCCCACCAGATCTTGTCCCTCCCTCCACTGGGAACCTTCCAGAAGCTTCTGAATTCCATCTAGCCACCCCTACTCTCCTGCATGGCTCCCCCTCACCTGCTGTTAAGCCCTGGCCTTCCACCTGTTCTCCAACACAGAGACCTGCCTCAGGACCTTTGCACATGCTCTTCTCACAGCTCAGATGCAGGTTCCCCTTTGTCCTCTAGTTTCTTGCGATCTGCCCAGCTAAGCCGGCCATGGCTTCTCTTGGGCCTTTCCCCCTGGCCTGGCCTGGCATCCTCCCCAGCGCCTCCTACCACCCACGCCACGCAGACAACACGAGGCTCGTGTCAGTGGGGCCCACACTTCCCGCAGAGCCCCAGACAGGGCCAGGTGCGCAGTGGGGGCTCACAAGTGTTTGCAGAGAGCCGGGCGCCGGCGGCTCGCGCCTGCCATCCTAGCCACTCAGGACTCGGAGATCTGAGGATGGCAGTTCAAAGCCAGCCAGGTCAGGAGAGTCTGGGAGACTCTCCTCTCGTGGGAACCACCAAAAAAAGCTGGGAGTGGAGTGGCGCTGTGGCTCAAGTGGTAGAACACTAGTCTCGAGTCAAAAAAGCTCAGGGACAGCGCCCAGGCCCTGAGTTCAAGCCCCAGGATCTGCATTATGCTAGCAATCAGTACCCAGCTGCCTTGAAACCCTTCTTACTTGCTTTCTTTTTTTTTGGGGGGGGGTCCGGTTGTGGGGCCTGAACTCTGGGCCTGGGCGCTGTCCTTGAACTTCTTTTGCTCAAGGCGAGCGCTCTACCATTTGAAACCCAGCGCCACTTCTGGCTTTTTCTGGGTCTGTGGTGCTGAGGAATCGAACCTGGGGCTTCATGCATGTGAGGCGAGCACTCTACCACTGAGCCACCTTCCCAGCCCTGCCTCCGGTCCTTCCGCAGAGCCTTTGAGCCCCACCAGGGAGGGGTCCAGAGCAGCTGATCACCAGCCTTCCGTCTTCAGACCTCTACCCCGGGGACTCACCATCCAAGATGGCCCACTGGCTGTCGATCTCCGTGTGCTTCAGGTAGGAGTCTTCGATGGTGGGGTCGTAGTCGGGTACGAAGATCTTCTGGAAGAACTGGATGGTGAGGGCACTCTTGCCCACCCCACCGTCCCCCACCACCACGAGCTTATACGTGGGGAGATTGTCGCTGGGGACCGCGCTGGTCGCCATGTTGTGTCCGGGACGTTAGACCTGGGGAGGCAAAGGAAGGGAAACTGAGGCAGGGGGAAGGGCGACCAAGACAGCCCCAGAGCCACCGTGGAACACACAGGTCCTCCGAGCGGGCCGGCGGCGGTGGCTCCCGCCTGTCATCCCAGCCACTCAGGAGGCTGAGATCTTGAGGATCGTGGTTTGAGGCCAGCCCAGGACAGGGAAAGTCCCTGTGAGACTCTTATGTCCAGTGAACTGCCAAAAAGCCAGAAGTAGAGCTACGGCTTAAGGGGTAGAGCACTAGCCTTGGAGCAAAAAAAAAAAAAAAGAAGCCCAGGGACAGCGCCCAGGCCCTGAGTTCAAGGCCAGAACTGTCATCCAAAAGAGAAGCCACACGGTACAGCAGCCACAGGCCCACGGGGACCGCCCCGTCCACATCACGGAGGGGAGAGTTCCCATGGCAACGGGATGAAGCTCCTCAGCCACGGTTGGCTGGGGAGGCAACTGAGCTGGTTCCCATGGCAACCTGGTCCCCCTCCCAGCCCCACCCACCCTCCTGCCCCGCCAGCAACCCACACCATTGCTCACACTGGAAACTTCTTCCCCAGCCGAGCCCCAGCCCCAGCCACTTCATGACCCGTGGAGAGGTGGTTTTGGTAGTTGCCTGCTTTGGTGCTGGTCCTGAGGCTTGAACTCAGGGCCTTGGGTGCTGTCCCTGAGCTTCTTTTACACGATGTGAGCCACAGCTCCACTTCTGGCTTTTTTTTTTTCAGTAGTTCATTGGAGATCAGAGTCTCACGGACTCTTCCTTCTTCCCCGGGGCTGGCTTTGAACCCCGATCCTCAGATCTCAGCCTCCTGAGCAGCCGGGATTACAGGCGTGTGCACGGGTGCCCGTTTTCACGGGCTCTTCCCGGAGTGGGCTCAGCGAGTGTTGGGGGTACCTGGTGTCATCTCAGATGAATCTAAGATGTTGGGTGTGCCCAGAGGACACCCTCGCGGGAGGGGGGGCCGGGGGGGGGGGATGAGCCTGGCCCACCCAGAGGAAACGCCATGCATTCCGAGAGCTGCCCTTCCCTTCTGCACAATTCCCAGAAACGGGCAGCTTCCCCGGAGCGGCTGGCCTGCTGGCTGGCCTGGGGTGGGTGTGGAGGCCTCCGGGATGGAGGGGCACCCCTGAGTCAGGTTCACACTTCCTTCCCCAGCCTCTACACCCCCCCCCCAGGCAGGCTCCCGGGGTTTTCAGATCTTTGCTGATTGAAGCTCAACAAGGTCATCCAAACCCCAACTCCACTAGGAGCCCGTCCGCCCCTCCCTGCTAGCACCCCCCCCCCGGGTCTGGCCCACACCCGTGGCCGAGTCTGCCCTCCACGTGGACCCCCCCCCCCCCCGTGCCTCGACCATTCTTCTGTCCCTCAGTCAACCACCGTTGAGCACAAGCATCTCTGATGAGCCCCTTGCCTGCCACTGCCAGGGAGAGCAGCCCTCAGTTTCCCCAAGCTACAGACAGCAGGGCTCCATTCCCCAGGCCCTCTTCTGCTCCCCCCGCCCCAGCCCCTTGTTTCGGGTGCCCTTCTTCCCTGGGCCAAGGGTCCAGTGGACCACGCCTGGAATCCCAGCTAAAAACGGGGGGGGGGGGGGGATCGTGTGATCCGGGCAGGCCCAAGTCAAAAGGCTCGAGGCCTAATCTGAAGAACAACGCAAGCAAGAAGGGCCGGGTGCGTGGCCCGTGGTAGGGCACCCGCCTTGCACGTGTGAGGCCCTGAGTTCGAGCCCTATTACAGCCACAAAGAAGAAGGAGGAGGAGGGCCGGGCATCAGTGGCTCACGCCTGTCATCCTAGCTGCTCAGGAGGCTGAGATGAGAGGATCGCGGTTCAAAGCCAGCCCGGGCAGGAAAGTCCGTAAGACTCATATCTCCAATGAACCACTCAAAAGTCAAAAGTGGAGCTATGGCTCAAAGTGGTAGAGCGCTCGCCTTGAGTAAAAGAGCTTAGGGACAGGGCCCAGGCTCTGAGTTCAAGTCCTACAACTGACAAGACTGAAAAAGAAAAAAAGAAAAATCATAGGGCACAGAGAAATCTGAATTGGTATATAAAATAAAAGCTCCAGACTTGGGGCTGGTACAGTGGTACAGTGCTTGCCTTGCACGCATAAAACCCTGGGTTCGATTCCTCAGCACCACATAAGCAGAAAAAACTGGAAGTGGTGCTGTGGCTCAAGTGGTAGAGCGCTAGCCTTAAGCTGAAGAGCTGAGGGACAGCGCCCAGGCCCAGAGTTCAAGCTCCATCACACACACACACACACACACATACAAGCTCCAGACTTGGCCCTGGTCTCGCTAACTCCCTGCAATCCTCTTTAGCTTGACTACAACCTACCAGAAGGCAGAGAATGTTCTAGAAGCTTGGACAAGAGGCCAGAGATGAAAGGAAATGGAAACTCACCCGGAGGAGAGCCGGGCAGGGGCTCTTCTGCATGAAAGGAAATTTCCAGAGAAGCCGAGGTACAGTTGGGGGGAGGGGGAAGGAGGGAGATGGAGGGCACATGAAAAAACAAAAAAACAGCCTGGCTTTCCTTTTCTTTCCATCATTTATATTCAAAATGTGATACACCATTAAATGAAGAATGTATTTTTTTATGCATGACAAGGGGGAAAAAAAAAAGCCAGGAAGAACCAGGGGTTGGGGTGTGGGGGGATCCAATCTCCATTTTTCTTTTTTAAGGGTAGCTAGGCAGACTTGGGCCAAAGACAAGAGAAACTTCCTGAGCACGCACTGGGTATGGTAATGAGCTCTGGGCATGGTAATGAACTCTGGGCATGGTAATGAGCACTGGGTATGGTAATGAGCAGGTCTGGGCTGGTGGGAGGGATGGGGGGCGTGGCCTCTCCTGGACTCCCAAGCCCAGGATCACAGCCTTTAGCCAGAGGCCACTTTCCACAGCTCAGCTCCCTAACAGCAGGTTTGGTTTTTTGTTTTTCCTGCCCTCCCTAACCGATGCCCGGTGCCATTCATTCAGAGGTCACTCTGCCTCCTGGCTTATCTGCACCTGCAGCATTCCCATTCAAAAAAATCATCCACCAGCCGGGCGCTGTGGCTCACGCCTGTCACCCTAGCTAGTCAGGAGGCTGAGATCTGAGGATCGCGGTTCAAAGCCAGCCCAGGCAGGAAAAAAAAATAGTGAAAGGATTTGCTGTTAGCTGTGTAACCTCTGTGCCAAGTCGTCCTTGGTGTACAAGCAGCCAGAGCCAGTGCAGCGTCCTGTGCTGGGGGCTGGTCATTACAAAGCCTATTTATTCAGCCCTGATGTAGACTAGGTCCCTTCATACACTTTTCCGCCCCAGTTGAGGTGAGGCTGGTGTTGTATTCTCCCAGAGCACATAGCTGTCCGAGCTCTGTTTTTCTGTGCCAGTCCTGGGGCTTGAACTCAAGATCGGGGTGCTGTCCCTCGGCTTTTTTTTTCCCCTCAAGGCTGGTGTTTGGTGGTTCACAGGAGATAGAGTCTCACGGCCTTTCCTGAGTGGGCTGGCTTAGAACTGCGATCCTCAGATCTCAGCCTCTAGAGTGGCTGGGATGACAGGCGTGAGCCACCGTGCTCTGCTGCTTAGTTCCTTCTGATGCAACAGAGTTCTTTTGTGGTAGACATCCCGGCTCCACACATACCTGACCCAGGGCTCTGTAAATACTTCTCGAGCCACATCATCCCTAAGCTTCAAAGCTCTTCAAGATGACTTCCTCGCAGGAAAGCATGTGGTGGTCGCTCTGAGTAAAGGCTTGACTTAAGAATCTGATCTGCCTAAGAAACATCTAGAAGAACAATGCCACACCCTCTGCTGACCTTTTACTAAGGGTTACAGTTACACAATTCTGGGCCTGGGTGCTGTCCCTCAGCTCTTTAGCTCCATGTGAGCGCTCTACCACTTGAGCCACAGCACCACTTCCAGTTTTCTGGTGGTTTACTGGAGAGAAGAGTCTCATAGACTTTCCTGCCCACGCTGGCTTTGAACGGTGATCCTCAGATCTTAGCCTCCTGAGACAAGCTAGGATGGCAGGCGTGAGCCACCGGCGCCTGGCCAGTTACATAATTCTTTAATACTAAGATTCAAATTAGGTTTCTGCTCTACGACTTGAATCACACCCCTAACCCTTACTGCTCTTGGTTAATTTTTCAGGGAGAGTATCATGATTTTTGTCCACCTCTAGATCACAGTCGTCCTGCATCTGTTTCCAGCATAGCTAGGAACGATAGGTATATGCCATGGAACACAGCTTGTTGGTGGAGATGGGGTCTTGCTAACTTTTTGCCTGGATGGGTCTTGAACCTCCCGATCTCAGCCTCTGGGGCTCCAGGCAGGCAGGCCTGAGCTCCACGCCCAACTTTTTTTTTTTTTTTTTTTTTTTTTTTTTTAAATAAAGCTCTCCAAGGGCTCTCTGCAAATGTACAAAGTACAGCCCAGAGTCTAGGATGCATGTCATCAACCCAAGTCATGGAAAATTGGAGTTGTCCAGGAAAATCAGTCCCTGGGAAATGGCAGTAAACAAGGTTTGTGGAGAGAGAGAGAGCCAGAGAGAAAAAGATTCTGAGTGTTCTAGCAAGGGGAGAATGGGAGACACTCAGTTTGAACTTCTAGGGGCAGGGGTTGGAGGAAGGGGGTACGGGGGCTTGCACTTAGGACTTGATGCTGTCACTCAGCTTTGTTCTGCTCAAGGCTGATACTCTACTACTTGAGCCACAACCTCCATTTCCAGCTGGTTAATTGGAGCTAAGTCTCACAGATTTGTTTTTGTTTTTGTTTTTGGTCGGTCATAAGGTTTGAACTCTGGGCCTGGGTGCTGTCCCTGAACTTGTTTGCTTAAGGCTAGCGCTCTACCCCTTGAACCATAGCACCACTTTCGGCTTTTTTGAGTAGTTTACGGGAGATAAGAGTCTCACAAGACTTTCCTGCCCAGGCTGGCTTCGAACTGCGATCCTCAGATCTCAACCTCCTGAGTAGCCAGGATTCCAGGTGCATCTGGTTGGCTCAATTTTACCTCATGCTGCGTGGGGAACAACAGCAGGCCCTGTAAGACCTTGGAGAACGCCGGCTGCATGTCCTACTCATAGCTTGGTGAGCGTCCCAGCCCACGACATGCACATGGGAGCGTGGGGGGGGGGGAGAGGGTCCCCATCTGTACCTGAGTACACTTTGCAGAAAAATCAATGACTCCCTTAGAGAACACCCTTAGTCCCTTAGTAAAAATGTGTGTGTGTGTGTGTGTGTGTGTGTGTGTGTGTGTGTGTGTGTGTGTATGTGTGTGTCCGGGACCCAGGCAATCCACGGAAGGGCTCATCCTGCCCTCTAGTTCATCCACACCAAACCTCAAATAGGCAACTCCGGGAGAAATGCTCTTATTCACCAAGATATTTTGTTCAAGTGCCAAACGACCAGCTCCTCTCCTCCTTTTCCATCCCTAGAGTTCGGAAATCAAGCAAAAGCTTTGTTCTCTGCTTCTGATTTCTTCCATAAAAATCTCAGACGCGCCAGGAAGCCCCCACCCAGTCCCGGATCAGTGGGAGTCGCCCCTCCCCCCCTCCCCCCACTGTCCACTGAGGGGAGGGTGGGCCAGGGCTCAGTGGGTGAAGGTGGATGGAAAGCTGGGGGCCAGGGGAGGGGTGCACGGGAGCACCAGCAGTATCTCCAGCACTTCAGGCCTATGTCTGGACTCGGGGAGGAAGGTCTCATCCAAGGCCAGCAGTATGTGTGTCCTAGGACTAGGTGATCACTAAAAGGCAGACAGCAAACTCCAGGGATAAATCACCAATTGCATGATAAGCCAATATGAAATGGCTAAGCCTCAAGGAATAAAAGTAAAATAAATGCATCTGTTGCTTAGGGGGAAAAAATGTCTTCTATGATGAAAAACATGGGAATGGAAAACACAAGCTGATTTATACCAGAGGGAAGCTGACAGTCCTGGAAAATGGTCACTTGCTCCCCCCCCAACACCCCCCCAAGGAAATGTCAAGGTCACATCTAGGATGGCAGATGACACCCCAAAAATAACTGGCAGCCCTGGAAAATCCCCACAGCATCGGAGTCCCAGGTTACCGCCCCCACTCTCCACCCCCATCAACCCCAGAACACACAGAGGTGCTAAGCAGCATGGCCTGCAAACAACCCCTGCAAACTGACAAGAAATGAAGAGGTTGACAGAACGTTCACAGCTCAGGTTTCTGCTGCCCCGGGAAAAGCAGTCGGAGGGAAAAAAACCAAAACACTCTTAAGAGTGCTTTGTTCGGGGCTCAGCCCTGACACGTGTCAGGTATTAATACATGCCACCACGAACTCAACACAGGGACCGGTTAGTGCAGCCCACAGGCTCCGATTGTGCAAATGCACAACACAAAGCTGACCCCTGAGCATCTCAGCCCAGCACTGCCGGCCAATGAGAAGCCACAGCAGGCCAGATACCTGGTCCAAAGTGAAGAACGGGAGGTTCTGACACGGGCCAGATCTTGGCCCTCTCTAGTCCCAGTCCTACCATCAGCAGAAGTGGAGAATCACCACCACCATCATCATTATCATCACCACCATCATTATCATCATCATCATCACCAGCAGCAGCAGCAGCAGCTCTGAGGAGGTGAGCACATGGCCAGGGCCTGGTTTTTGGAAGCCCTGAGGTCATTACCACAGAGTTCAGAGGCCTGCAAATCCCGTCTGCTGACTCCAGTGGCCAGGCCTAACTTTGGAGACCACAACTCACCCTCTCTAGGTGGCTCCAAGACGTTCTGTGAGTCTCTCAGAGGAGCAAGAAGCCACTAGAGACTCACCTGCAGGAGCTGAGTGCGTCTGGGGGGAAAGAGGGAGGTCTGCCCCTCCCTCCCTGACCTCCCACACCGGAGCCAGGACAGGCTAAGCGCCTCCCATAACCCCTGCCTGGGTTTTGCCGATCCTAGCACTGACTGCACTGGGCTGTCACTCGGTTGGAACCCCTGTGGGCCCCTTGAGGCTGGGGCTGGGTCTGTGCCTGGCACACAGTGGGTATGTGGGGCTGGGCCTGTGCCTGGCACACAGTGGGTATGTGGGGCTGGGCCTGTGCCTGGCACACAGTGGGTATGTGGGGCTGGGCCTGTGCCTGGCACACAGTGGGTATCTGGGGCTGGCACACAGTGGGTATCTTACCACCGTAGGCCCGGACGCAGAGGAGGACCAGCGTCCCGCTGTTTCTGAACCAGGGCTGCTTGTCACGGTGGACATCACGGATCCCGGCCCCCGAACGCCATTTTCCCCGGGGGGAGACGCCGAGCTCCCGCCAGTTGCCTCCGCCCCCCTCTCCGGCCCAGGACGGCCCCGGTGGGTGTCTGGGTTGGGGGGGGCGCCACGCCTCCGCCCCGGAACAAAGCGCAGGCCCCGGTGTGTGTAGGGAGGTGGGGGTCTACTGCGCGAACCCCTCCCCGTCCAGGGCGCAGATCACTCACCCACAGCACCCGCACCGCTGGGCTGTGGCTCTCAGGCCGGTCCCCAGGAGGCGGCGGACGCGGCCCGGCCCCCGGGGCTGCAGGCAGCGGTCTGCCCGGCGCGGAGCTCGCTCGGGTCCTCCGCCGGCGGCCAACCCTGCGCGCCGGCTCCGCCCCGCCCCACGCAAGCCCCGCCCCTCAAGGCCCCGCCCTGCCAGCGCAAGCCCCGCCCCTCAAACAGACCACGCCCCACGCTAGCCCGGCTCCCAAGCTAGATGAACCCGCCCCCTGAGGCCACGCCCCCCATCATCACAGACCACACCCCCACACTGGCTCTTCCTCCCCCCCCCCCCCCCACCCCCCGCCTCCCGCCGCCTTAAAGGGACCGTAGCCCAGGAATCGGGGCTTTTGAGTCCACGGCTCCCAACTTCCTTGGCGTGGATTTACGGGGGGAGGGAGGGGGGGAAACGCGTGACAGTCGCCCCCATTTCGTTGTTTCAGTTCCGCTAGTTCCTTCTCCATCATTTTCCCCTCACTTTTTTTTTTTTTAAAAAAAGGGAAGGGGCTGGGAAGGTGGCTCAGTGGTAGAGTGCTTACCTTGCATGCATGAGGCCCTGGGTTCGATTCCCCAGTAGTCCTTGGAGATAAAGAAGAATCGCACTGGGATGTTCCTGCCCAGGCTGGCTTTGAACCACGATCCTCAGATCTCAGCCTCCTGAGTAGCTAGGATGACAAGCGTGAGCCACCAGGGCCCTGACTGGTGTACAGGTGTCTTCATTCTCTCTCCTAGAATTTTTTTTTTAAGGTGCAACTCAGTGGCTTTTACTGTATTTACAAAGCTGTGCAGTTGCCACTATGATCTAATTACAAAATAGTTTAACCACCATCCCCCATTCCCTCCCAAAATAAACTTGTATGAGCAATCCCTTGTCACCCACACACAAAAACAAAAACAAAATACACTGATCTAATTTCCAGTCTCTAAGGATTTGCCTATTCTGGGCATTTCCTATATAATTATTATACAGCATGGACTTTTGTGATCAGCTTCTTTGCGTTACTACAAGGTTTTGATGGTCGTAAATATTGCGTTACTACAAGGTTATGATGGTTCGTACATATTCCTTTCCATAATCGATCATCTATTGGCTGTATGCACAAGAGTGTGTCCACTCTTTAGTTCATGAGTATCTAAGTTTCCACTCAGAGGCTATTATGAATAGAGCTGCTTAGGAACATTCTTATAGGTGACTTCCTTCATAGCTATGTTTTCAATCTTCCTTAGTGTATATCTCAGACTGAAATTGCTGGGCAAAAAAGTTTTCAACGACGGGCACTGGTGGCTCACGCCTGTTAGCTACTCAGGAGGCTGAGATCTGAGGATCATGGTTCAAAGCTAGCCTGGACAGAAAAAGTCTGTGAGACTCTTATCTCCAATGAACCAGAAGCAAACCAGAAGTGGAGCTGTGGCTCAAGTGGTACAGCGCTCGCCTTGAGCTGAAGAGCTGAGGGGCAGCGCCCAGGCCCAGAGTTCAAGCCTCAAGCCTGAAAGAAAAAAAAAAAGTTTTCAAGTTGGGTGCCAGTGGCTCACACCTGTAATCCTAGCTAGACAGGAGGCTGAGATCTGAGGATCGAGGTTTGAGGCCAGCTTGGGCAGGAAAGTCTGTGAGACTCTTACTGCCAATTAAACACCAAATAACCCAGAACTGGAGCTGTGGCTCAAGTGGTATAGCGCTAGCTTTAAAGAGGAGTGGAAGAGTATAGCTCAGGGACAGTGCCCAGCACCAGCACCAAAAAAAGTTTTCAAGACCTGAAAAGTGGTATATGCCTATCACCCAGGAAGTATAAACAAGAGGATTGAAATCCATACTGGCTACGACAAAAAAAAAAAAAAAAAAGTAAAAGCCTATCTCAAAAAAGAACCAGAGCCAAAGGGGCTAGGAACATGGATGGATTAAGTGGTAGAGCACCTGCCTAGCAAGTTTGAAATCTTGAGTTCAAACCTCAGTACCATTAGAAAAAGAAGGAAAAAAAAAATGGTATGGAGAGAGAAGTGGGGGAGGGAGTACTGGGGCGGGAATTCCAGCAGATATGCACGGCTAACCAGGTGTGTCTGGCAGGCACTCTACAAAGCCAGACTCCTGTCCAGACCTGGGGCCAACATTTCCTGGGTTAGGACACAGATCAGAGCGGCTGCGCTTACTCAAGAGAAAGCCCTGAGGCAGGGACGGAGCAAACGTGCTAGTTGGCCCCTGTATCCAGGGGGAATTCTGAATACCAGGCGCCAAAGCTCACCCACTGCTCACGGGAGCAGCCAGGGGACTCCATGGCCCAAAGGGAGCCCTCCGCTCCCCTGGACTCTTGAGTTCCTGAGAGACACAGCAGCATCCATCACTCAAGCGTTTGTCACAGCGACGGAATGCTAACTACACTCTACCAGAAGTGGATATCACTAATACACTCTGCTGGAAAAGGATATAGCTGCAAGGTAAAGCCCTCACCTAGCAGGGAAAGGGGGCGGGAGAGAAGAGAACTATTTCTGGGTTGCGTGACTCAGTATTAACAGCATGTCTATTCACTTCAGGTCACTTTTTTTTTCTTTTCTTTTCTTGGTTGGTTGTGGAGCTTGAACTCAGGGCCTGGACGCTGTCCCTGAGCCTCTTTGTGCTCAAGGTTAGTGCTCTACCCCTTGAAGCCACAGCGCCACTCTGGTTTTTGCGTGGTTCATGGAAGACAAGAGTCTCACGGGGACTTTCCTACATGGGCTGGGGGTTTGAACTGTGACCCTCAGATCTCAGCTAGGATTACAGGTGTGAGCCACCAAGACCTGACTCAAGTCATTCTTTAGAACCAATGCAATCAGAATGCAATTTCCAACAGGATTAAAAAAAAAAAGTGTTAGCAGGTTGACTGTGAAATTTACACAAGGAAAATAGCCAAGGGAATTCATAAAAAATGAAGTGGGAGCCTATCAGTTCCCCAATTTGATGCTAATCCTATGCACAGCCTAAAGAGGAAGGAAACTCCCACTTGTCTTTTGAGACAGATCACCAAGGCAGCCGGCTACAGTGAAGACCACTTCGCAGCTACGGATGCTGGTACTGTCAAAAATGCACGTGGAGGAAAATGACCCTTGGTCCCTAGTTCATCGTTTAAAACCAACTCTAGTACACCGAGGTGATAGAATGCCCTGTCAGAGAGAAAAATGAAACAATGGATACATGTGTGCAGTGCAGTGGCTTACACCTGTATTCCTAGATACTCAGAGAGGTGGAAATTGGGAAGATTACAGTTCTAGGCTAGCTGAGAAGGAAACAAAAGTTAAGACCCTATCCCAACAACAACAACAAAGCTGACGCGCCTGCCACTCCCACTCCAGTTGGAAGTATAAATAGGAGGACTATAGTCCAAACTTGTCTGCACCAAAAAATATAAGACCTCATTTCAAAAATAACCACAGGGGGGCTGGGAAGGTGGCTCAGTGGTTAGAGCGCTTGCCTAGCATGCCTGAGGCCCTGGGTTCAATTCCTCAGCACCACATAAGCAAAAAGAAAAAAGCCGGAAGTGGCATTGTGGCTCAAGTGGTAGAGCTCTAGCCTTGAGCTGAAGAGCTGAGGGACAGCGCCCAGGCCCAGAGTTCAAGCCCCACCACCGGACCCAAAAAAAACAACAACACAAAAAACCACAGGGCTGAGGTGTGTGGCTCAGTGGTAGAATGCTTGATTAGCAAAAGCAAGGCTCTGGGTTCAAATCCTAGTACTGTGAGAAGAAAGTGACCTTGGATTGAACATGTCATAGACTTGTAGTCTCAGCTCTGAGGCAGGTTGAGGCAGGAGACTCACAGAAACAAGTTTGACCAGCTAGGACAATATCAAGAGACCCTATTTCCAGAAAGAAACATACTAATGAGCAATGAGATGGATCCTAGGTCTTAATGTAGAAGTAACAGTCTAATGATTCCTTTTATGATAGGTTCTTTACAATTGCTAAAATTAGAACTTATTTATGTATTTATGTATTTGTCAGTTCTAGGGCTTGAACTTAAAAACTTTTCCCGTGTTGTCTCCAGGGATCAAATGTCTCTGCCTGTGCTGATGGGAAGAGTTGAGCATCTGATCTGAATCTTACTTTGGGAATTAAGTTTCAAGAGTGATCCCACACAATTCAAGAGCTTCTGCCCTTTGAGGGGCAATGCTGTGTTTAAAGTGGCTCAGTGAGCTGAGGGCTGGTGGCTCACGCCTGTCATCCTAGCTGTTCAGAAGGCTGAGATCAGAGGATTGTGGTTCAAAGCCAGCCTTGGGGCAGGGAAGTCTGTGAGACTCCTATCTCCAATCAACCAGCAAAAAGCTGGAAGTGGCTCAAGTGGTAAAGTACCAGCCTTGAGCAAAAAAGCCAACTGAGAGTACTAGGCCTGAAGCTCTAGCCCCCAGTACTCAGTACTGGTACCAAAAAAAAAAAAGAAAAAAGTCTGTGTATGTGTGAACAAGTGTGCGTGCTGGTACTGTGGCTTGAACTCAGGGCCTGAATGCTGTCCTGGAGTTTTTGTGTTCAAGGCTAGTGCTCTACCACTTTGAGCCACAGCTCCACTTCCAGGTTTTTGGGGCTTTTTTTTTTTTCCTCCTCTGGTTGTGGGGCTTGAACTCAGGACCGGGCACTGTCCCTGAGCTCTCTTGCTCAAGGCTAGTAATCTACCACTTTGAGCCAAAGCTCCACTTAGGGTGTTTGAGCAGTATATTGGAGATAAAGAATCTCACGCGGACTTTTCTTCCTGAGCTGGCTTCAAACTGTGATCCTCAGATCCCAGCTTCCAAAGTTACAGGCGTGAGCCCCGGGGGCCCAGCTAACTTACAGCTTTTTAGTGGCTAATGGGAGATAAGAATCTTTTGAACTTTCCTGTCCAGGTTGACTTGGAACCCACGATCCTTAAGTGCCAACCTCCTGAGTAGCTAGGATGACAGGGATTATTTCCATGTTCATGAAACCCTGCTTCCTTTCTAGGCACACATCACACAAATATGGAAGGAAAAAACTGCTGAGCCCCCAGCAAGCTGGTTAGGAAGGACGGATGGAGTGGGGGAGGGAGGAAGGGAGGAGAGAGAGAGAGGAGAGAGAGAGAAGAGAGAGGAGAGAGAAAGGGAAGGAGGGAGGGAGGGAAGAGAGAGTGAAAGGAGAGGAGACAAGAGAGACAGAGACAGAGAGACAGAGGGGGGGAATGCAATTAATTGCACAGCTCCAGAGGAAGGATCTTTTTCTCGAGGGACGTAGGCTTCAGCCAATGAGAGCATCCCTCATTACACAGGCTCTCCTGTCATTGGCTGAGGCCCGGAGTGGGCGTGGCCTACACTTCCAGGCCCGAGGAGCTGGTGTTTGAGTTGCCCAGGCAACCGTAGGCTAGCACCTACAGTTGGTGGGTGCAGTTGTTGTGTTGGGTGGTGCAGTGCTGAGGACTAAGTACTGTTGGAAGCTCGTGCAGTGGCTGGGGTCCCCAAAGCACTTTAAAAGGAGGTGTGGGGGGGTCTGTCTGAAGGAGGTTCTGGTCTCTGGCTGATTCAGAGAAGGCTGAGAGGCCTCTCAACCCCTCACATCCGCAATAACAAGGCTCCCATCTGACCGGCAAGAGCCATGGGCAGCAAGAAGAAGGAAATGGCCCTGCAGGTGAGCCTGTCCAGGGGTGCTGGCTCCCAGCACTTGGGGTGAGGTTGCAGGGTGGTGAGGAGAAGGTGGGGTTCCGTATTAAAAGTGGCAATTCTTACTTTAAAAAAAATTTTTTTTCCTCTTGTGCCACTCCTGGGACTTGAACTCAGGGCCTAGGAGCTGACCCTGAGCTGCTTCTTGCTCAAGACTAGCTACTCTACCACTTGAGCCACAGCTCCACTTATTTTTTGGGGGGGTAGTTTACGGAAGATCAGAGTCTCATGGAGTTTATTTCCCCTCCCCAGGGCTGGTTTTGAACCCTGATCCTCAGATCTCACTCTCCTGAGTACCAAGGATCACGGGCGTGAGCCACGGGTGCTTGGCTAAAAATGGCCATTCTTTCTAGTAGTACTACGGACCCCTAGCAATGACAAACTTCTACTTAAATTTACACAAACCAAACTGGGCAAAGGTCTCTTGCTTCCAGTGCAGATACAAACCACAGGACTTAGACACACACCAAAACAGGCCAAGACAGGATGAGCCAGCACAATCCACCTGACTGCTGTGTGTCTTGTCGAGACGTAACTGCAGAGAATATGACACACAGCTCTTTGCATTCACATGTATCTATTAACCTGAGATACTTTGAGCCACAGATTCATATCCAGATTTTTTTTTTTTTTTGGTCAGTCATGGGGCTTGAACTCTGTGGCTGGGCGCTGTCCCTCAGCTCTTCAGCTCAAGACTAGTGCTCTACCACTTGAACCACAATGCCACTCATGGTTTTCTTGTGGTTCATTGGAAGTTAAGAGTCTCATAGACTTTCCTGCCTGGTCTTGTTTTGAACCACAATTCTTAGCTCTCAGCCTCCTGAGTAGGATTATAGGCGTGAGCCACTGGCACCTGGCTGACTTTCAGCTTTTTGGTAGTTAACTAGAGATAAAAGTCCACACACAGTTTCTTGCCCAGGGTTGGCTTGAACCTCAGTCCCTCAGAGTTCAGCCTTCTGAGTAGCTAGGATGACAGGTGTGAGCCACCAGCGCCTGGCTACTGTAACATGGTATTTGGAAGTGTCTGAGAACAGTGCCCTTCATGCATAGGGGAGTAGTTTTGGCTGGGGAGTGGGAAGAAGAGAAGAAAACATTGAGGGTGAAGTCTTGGATACATATTCCAGAGAATGAAAGATCTGGGAGGAAATATGTTAGTCTCCGTGACATAACCTTTGAACCTCTGCCTTCAGGTCCACGTCAGCACCCAGGAACTTTGGGAAGAAATGCTCAGTTCCAAAGGACTCACTGGTAAGGGAAGTCAAAAATAACCTTTCAGGGTGGGAAGGTGGTTTAGTGGTAGAGTGCTCGCCTACCATGCATGAAGCCCGGGTTCGATTCCCCAGTGCCACATACACAGAAAAAGCAGGAAGTGCTCTGTGGCTCAAGTGGTAGAGTGCTAGCCTTGAGCAAAAGCAGCTCAGGGACAGTATCCAGGCCCTGAGTTCAAGCCCCAGGACTGGCAAAAAAAAAAAAAAAAACCCTTTCAGATCCTACCCATGTGTCTCAAATTTGTTAAACAATGTGTTGCACCATGAGCAGGAACAGTACCGTGAGTAGCGTTTTCTGTAGAGCCGACACACTGAGCATCCCCGACCCTTACTTCTCGCAGTTGTGGATGTCCATCAAGGCTGGTGCGGCCCCTGCAAGCCTGTGCTGAGCCTCTTCCAGAAGATGAGGACGGAGGTGGACCTGGACCTTCTCCATTTTGCACTAGTAAGATGCTCTCTCCGCCAAGTCTCGCGATACTGAAACACATGAATGGAAGTTTAAAGCCCAGTTAAGGAGCCGAAAGCATGAGCTGCTTTTGCAGGTCGCTGAGCAGCATCATTTATAGACTGCTGGTTGGTTGATTTCACCAGAATGCAAAGGCTCTGAGGCCTCCAATTCTTACAGTCCTTATAGCTCAGGCCCTTCCTCTCCCTCCCTCCCTCCCTCCCTCCCTCCCTCCCTCCCTCCCTCCCTCCCTCCCTCCTTCTCCTCCTTGTGCAGGAGCAACATTTGCATCTGCACGCTTGCACACGTGCGTGCGCACACGCGCGCGCGCGCGCGCGCGCACGCACACACACACACACACACACACACACACACACACCAGGACTGGGACTAAACTTAAACCTAGTCACTCTCTCTTAGCTTTTTCAGCCCAAGGCTGGCGCTCTGCTACTTGAACTACAGCTCCACATCTGGCTCTCTGCTTGCTAATTGGAGATAAGAGTCTCATAGACCTTTCCTGCTTGGGCTGGCTTTTTGAACCTTAATCCTCAGACCTCAGCCCCCTGAGCAGCGAGGATTGTAGATGTGAGCCACTGATGCCTGGCTGTGTTTCCTCCTCTTAGTTCTTCTGGTGACTGTCACAACTGTCACCAATGTGCTGACAGGGATGGTCCTGATCAGAAGCAGCAGGAGGCTGAGCTGGGAAGGTCGATAGAGCTCCCGTGGCCCAGACCTGCATGTGGTACCCGGCGGGTCTGCTGATGGTTTGTTTTTCTTTAGGCAGAGGCAGACTGTCTTGAGGTGCTGGAAAAATACCGAGGGAAGTGTGAGCCGACCTTTCTGTTTTATGCAGTAAGTATATCTGCAGAATGGGAAGTAATTGATGATTGAAAATCCTCAGCATTCAAAGCAGATGCACTGTAGTCTCAGTGATCCAAACAAGGGACACGTCCCCTGGAGTGTTTTGCTTTTTAATTTCAAAAACACAGTGACACATGCCCTGTGAGGTAGGTAGTTCTTGCTCATCCCACTCTCCAGATAGATCACGTAAAAAAGCACTTGAAACTTCCATGTACTGTCCTTTCCTTCCTTCTTTTGCTTGTCTGCCTGCCTGCCTGCCTTTTCTTTCTTGGGACTAGGATTTGAACTCAAGGCCTTATACTTGCTTAGCTTACTTGCTCGGCTGGTGCTCTACCATTGGAGCTATTTTCCCAGCCCTGCTTTTTGCTGATTATATTTTAGAGATGGGGTCTAGCAGACTTTTAATTGTTGTTTAGGCTGCCTTCAGTCCTTCAGATACCAGTCTCCCAAGTTGCCAGGGTTACAGGTCTGAGCCACTATGCTCGGCTGATGACTGGTCTTTTCAGAGAAGGTGCTCTTGTTAAATAAATATCAGCCATACTGAGTTACAGGTGTGTAGTGATCCTCTCGGGAGGCAGTTCTGGAAGGAGGAACATGGGGTAGGAAGTAAAGCCCCGAGAGAAGAATCCTAGAACCAGGAGCTTTCTAGAACCCGAGAGGCTTGCCACTGGGAAAACCCCAGCATCGGAGGTGGATTCCAACACAAGGAGGGAGGGCAGAGGCTTTGGGCCTGGGGTGGATGGATGGGGGGGCGCAGTTGTAAACTGTCACGTGGTCTCTGGAGGAAGGGACTTCAGGAGTGTGCACTACATCGCCTTTGCAGGGGGGAGAGCTGGTGGCCGTGGTCAGGGGCGCGAATGCCCCACTCCTGCAGAAAACCATCCTCAACCAGCTGGAGGCTGAAAAGAGGGTGCTGACGGATGGCAGAGAACGCAAAGTGGTGAGTGAGGTCACCTCCCCAAGCACAGGCTCACTAGCGTGCTCGCCCAGGCCTGTCTATACCAGGTATCACAGAGCCCAGCTATTGGTTGAGATGAGGTCTTGAAAACTTTTGGACCCAATTGGCCTCCAACATTGATCCATCTCTGTCTTCTGAGTAGCTAGGATGATGACAGGTGTGAACCAGCAGCTGGTCATGGACCCAAGGGATTCATATTCAACTTGAAAACAGCACAGCTCACTCTGTTGAATAGACTGGATCAGAAGCGAATACATTTTCTTGTTTACCTTTCATTTTCCTGGGCCTCCTCCAGGGAAAATAATTATCTCTTTGCTTCTCTGCACGGTACAGCCTATCATTTCGGATGTATTTACATTTCAATACTTTTATCTTCTCAACAAAATGTCTACTCTTTTCTTCTTTAGCCTCTAGTGCTCAGGAAGAGAAGCAGAATGTAAAATATAAAGTCCCCATGCACTCCCCCTATTTTCTCACTTGATCCTCGACGACTAAGAAGGATCTTGTAAAGTCTCCAAGACTTAGAATCTGCAACTCCCCTTCCTTTCTGTTCTATATTTGAGTCATTTACATTCCATTGGTGTGTGTGTGTGTGTGTGTGTGTGTGTGTGTGTGTGTGTGTGTGTACTGGTCCTCAGGACTGAACTCTGGACCGAGCACTCACCTTTAGCATTTGTGCTCAAAGCTAGCACTCTTCCATTTTCAGCCACAGTACCATTTCTGGCTTTTTAGTAATTAATTGGAGATAAGAGTGTCACAGAGGGCTGGGAATGTGGCTCAGTGGCAGAGTGCTTGCTTAGCATGCATGAAGCCCAAGGTTTGGTTCCTCAGTACCACATACATAGAAAAAGCTAGATGTGGTGCTGTGGCTCAAGCCTTGAGCTAAAGAAGCTCAGGGACAGTGCCCAGGCCCTGAGATCAAGCCCCAGGACTGGCACAAACAAACAAAAAAGAAGTATCATAGACTTCCCTGTCCAGCTGGCCTCAAAATGTGATCCTTACAACATCTCATCCTCTTGAGTAGCTAGGATGACAGGCACGAGCTACCAATGCCTGGCCCCATTTCATTGTTCTTTTTGTGGGATTTCTAAGTGGCTAACTACCTCTCTGCTCATGACCCACTTGTACTAGATTAAAGACGAGGTGCTTTCTGACGGAGACGAATGGTTTTCCCAAGACGAATACGGTGGGGGCGACGAGGACTTAGGTGAGTTGCAGAGGAACTGAGCGAGGCACACTCAGACTGGATGTGGGTTTTGCACACGTGATACATCAGCTTATTGAGCAATCTGAACCCTGAGGAGATTAAATCCTTGAAATGTGTTTATCTCTAATCGCCCGGCTTCAGCAAACATCTTGTATCCATTTATTTCCCCACTGTGAATGCTGTTCAAACGTAAGCAGTTCAACAGGCATGCAATAGGCTCTGGGAGGTATATCCCTCACACTACCCACCAACAACAAAGGAACTCCAAAATGCAATTAAAAAAAAAAAAAAAAAAAAAACAACCTCTCCCACCCCCCTCCCCGCCAAAGCTGGTCACTTTGGTCTTGTCTCAGGAACACTTGAACTGGGACCACGAGGGCTGGAGCAGGTGAACATTCAGGACTTGGGGCAGCCATTATTGCCCATGCAGCTGGAGAAGCCAAAGGAGGAGAGGGGCAAGGAGCTAGGACAGCATGAGGAGCACAGGGCAGATAGCAGTCAGAACCCTACAATCACAAGAGGGAGACCAGAAAGGATGGGGGTGACTGGGACCCGGCCCTAGGCCAACTCATTCAGTTGTTTCTGGGTTTCTGATCTCAAATAATCTGTCTGGCTGTTTGTCTTTCTGCCTGCCTGCCTGGCTGGCTATCTGTCTGTCTATCTACATCAATCATCTATCTATGTATGTCTGTCAATCATCTATCTATGTCTGTCTATCCATTTGTCTTTGTCTCTGTCTGTTTATTTTTGGTACCAGTACTGGGGCTTGAATTCAGGGCCTGAGTGCTGTGTCTTAGCCTTTTTGCTGAAGGCTAGCCCTCTTGCCACTTGAGCCAGGTGTCTACGTTGGCTCTTTGCTGGTAACTGGAAACAGGAGTCCCGCGGACTTTCCTGCCTGGCTTGGCTTTGAATTGTGATCCTCAGACCTTTGCCTCCTGAGTGACAAGGATGGCAGGCGTGAGCTGCTGCCCCCTGCATGCGTCAGTCTCTTTTGATCTCAGCCAGGCGGACGTGGCAGTCCGAGCCTCGTTCAGACTAGACTCTACTAGACTCCAGATCTGCAGGGCCCAGTCAGAAGCCAGGGGAGGGGAACCTGGGATTGCCAGCCTGTGCCTGGCTTTTGAGGCCCTGGAGCCTTGGAGAAGAGGCAAATGGCCTCCTGGGAGTCTCCAATACCAGCGACTAACATCTTCCCTGTGTTCACTTCAGTGTCTATAGATCAGACCTGCACCTTGGCAATCATTAAGCCGGATGCAGTGGTCCACGGGAAGATGGATGAGATTATTATGAAGGTGAGAGACACAGCACTTCACCTGTGCAGATCCTCAAGGCCTCTCTGGTAGATAAGCAGGAGGGGCTGGGGGCTGGGAAGGTGGCTCAGTGGTAGAGCGCTAGCCTCGCACGCATGAGGCCCTGGGTTCGATTCCTCAATACCACATAAGCAGAAAAAGCCAGAACTGGCGCTGTGGCTCAAGTGGTAGAGCGCTCGCCTTGAGCTGAAGAGCTGAGGGACAGCACCCAGGCCCAGAGTTCAAGCCCCACGACTGACAAAAGGGGGACATAGGGAAAAAATGGGGGAGTAGCATTCTCCTTTGGGGAAAGCAAGCTTCTGAGAGGCAATTCAGCTTCCTGTTGAGGAAATGGAGATGTCAACTCTGACTGGGACTTGATCTACCCTAACAGCCTCCTCGTGTGTATTTTACAGATCCAGGAAGCTGGGTTCGACATTCTGGTAAACGAAGAGAGAGCACTGACAGAGAAGGAAATGCGACTTTTCTACCAACACAGGGCCGGAGAGGTATCCGGCTCTCTACTCATTTCTCCTCACCCCCCAGCACTATGCACACACACTGGCAGTCATGTGAGAGAAGTTAGACTACTGTGGAGAGCAGGTATAGGAACAGGAAGTGGTCATGAGTCCTGGCTATGAGTCAGGTGTGCTACTCTGGAAGTAGGGTTAGGAGAATCGCTGTCCAAGGCCAGCCTAACCAAAGTTAGCACAAGATCCTATAAGAAAAGCACACTACAGAGCTCACATCTGTAATCCTAGCTACTCAGGAGGCTGAGATCGCAGTTCGAAGCTAGCCTGGGCAGGAAAGTCTGTGAGACACTTATGTCCAATGAACCACAAGAAAACCATTAAGTGGAGTTAGTGGCTCAAAGTGGTAGAGCGCTTGCCTTGAGCTGAAGAGCTCAGGGACAGCGCCCAGGCCCAGAGTCCAAAACAAAACAAACAAACAAAATCAGAAACCAAAGCCTCAGGCATTAGCCCTTGACATTACCAACTGCCACTTTAAACATATGACTCATCTCCTTGGGAGTCTGTGTGACCTGGCTTGAGTTACAGCACCACCTACTGGTCAGGTTGGGGGATAAAAATCAGTCAAACTAGGGCCAAATGAAGTGAACGGGAACAGCCATGGGCTGGTTGCTGTTGTGGCTGAGCTCTTCGCTCTTCAGCTCAAGGCGAGTGCTCTACCACTTGGAGCCACAGCGCTACTTCCGGTTTTCTGGTACTTCATTGGAGATAAGAGTCTCAATGGGCTTTCCTGCCCAGGCTGGCTTTGAACCATAATCCTCAAATCTCAGCCTCCTGAGTAGCTAGGACAGGTGTGAGCTGCTGGTGCCTGGTTTCATTTGGTCCTCGATACACTTCTGTCCGGCTTATTGTAACTACATCCTGTCACAATATAGGTGGATGATCATCCCCGCCGAGATGCCCAAAGGCAGGGACTTCTTACCTACGGGCATGGGGAAAAGTGACAAGACCGCTTACTAACTCTCTCCCATTCTGGGGGTGGTGGTGGTCTGTCTTTGTGTCTAGGAGACATTGGAAAAGATGGTCCACCACATGTGCAGCGGGCCCAGCCGCCTCCTGATCCTCACCAGGACCGAAGACTCCCAGGATGTGGTCAGTGCCTGGAGAGTCCTCATGGGGCCTTGTGACCCGGATGTAGCCAGGAGGGAGCAACCTGAAAGGTGATGTCACCAGCTGCGGTCCCTCTGCCCCTGTCAAAGCCAATGTCCCCACCACATGGTCCCCGGAAGTAGATTCTAGGATCCCACTTGAGCCTGCCAAGTCAGACACTCTGGGGAATGGTCTGTGGTCTAGACTCGACCCCTTCCACTTCCGCTGTCCACCCTGGGTGACCTAAGGGTCTGATGTCTCAGTATCCTGTCCAGCACGATGCACTAGACAGGTGCCTTGCTTCTTGCCTCTGTGAGTAGTTACCCTAGTGTCACCAATGTCAAACCCACACTACCACAACCAAAAGGAACTTAGCAAGAGACCAAGGAGCTGTACTTGTCCCTTGCAGTATTTTTTTTGGGGGGGATGGGGTGGGGGGGTTGGTCATGGGGCCTGGGTGCTATCCCTGAGCTCATTTGCTCTACCACTTGGAGCCACAGCTCCACCTCTGGTTTGCTGGTAGTTCATTGGAGATAAAAGAGTCTCACAGACTTTCTTGCCCAGGCTGGCTTTGAACCACAATGCTGGTATCTCAGCCTCCTGAGTAGATAGGATGACGGGCATGAGCCACCAGCACCTGGCCCTTGCCGTTCTAAGGTGCCTAGAGCACATCCCTCCTCAGGCTCACGTCTCCCATCTGTACAATGGGTGCATGAACAACCACGTTGAAAAGGCAGAGGCTTTCAGCACAGTACTTGCACCCAAGTCTTGCTAGCAATAAGGTATGGGGTTACTGTGAGGACTAACTAGCTCAGCAGGAGCAAAGCTGAAGCCCTCGGCATGGTACGGAGCTCTTGGGGGCAACACGAACAAAATGGCAGCTCAGATGCTTCTGTCTACTCACATGGTCAGCGTGGGCATCGCAGAGCCTTCCTTTTGGGGCTGTGCTGGAATGTGACAAGGCCCAGATGTTAAGCACATGGCCGAGTGCTCCTGTTCTAGCTTTCGGAGCTGGCATTCTGGATTTTTGTTGTTTTTTTCCTACAAAGAGAAAGCAGTTCCACAGAAACTCACTGGTAATTGGTAACCATATTGGTATATTCCCAAAGGACACACTCATCTATTTATTTTTTTCCTATCAGTCTTGGGGCTTGAACTCCGGGCCTGGGCACTGCCCCTCAGCTCTTCAGCTCAAGGCGAGAGCTCTACCACTTGAGCCACAGTGCCACTTCCCATTTTCTGGTGGTTTATTGGAGCTAAGAGTCTCATGGCCTTTCCCGCCCTGGCTGGCTTTGAACGGTAATCCTCAGATCTCAGCCTCCTTAGTAGCTAGGATTGCAGGCATGAGCCACTGGCGCCCAGCACTCATTTCTTTTTTGTATTTGGCCAATGTCCCCAGTCTCCGGGCTCAGTACGGCACAGAAATGCCATTCAATGCGGTCCACGGGAGCTGGAACAGAGAAGAGGCAAGCAGAGAGCTGGCCTTGCTCTTCCCCAATTTCAGGTTTTCAGACAACGACACAGAAGCCCTTCAGGGTAAGTCATCAGAACCCAACTGGCCTTTATTCAATCTGAGGTGAAGAGGAATTGGGTTCATTATTTAACTAATCAAGTGTTGTTCTGAAAACACGGGGTCCTTCTGTAACTCGAGTTACATACACTACTGAGTTTTCCGTGTCTGAGTGTTGTGTGCTTTCATAGCACAACAGTATTGCTTTTTTAGTTCTTGTTTTTAATTATTTTATTTTTGTGTGTGCCAATACTGGGGTTTGAACTCAGATCTGGTTCTCACTTGGCTTTTTTTTTTTTTTTTTTTTTTTTTTTTTCAGTCAAGGCTGGGGCTCTACTGTTTGAGCCATAACTCCACTTCTGGCTTTTGGTGGTTAATTGGAGATAAGAGTCTCACAGATTTTTCTGCCCAGGCTGATTTTGAACCCTAATCTTCAGATCTCAGTTTTCTGGTAGCTAGGATTAGAGGTGTCAGCCACTGGCCTTGTGTATGACATCCTACATGCTGAATAAATGTTATTCCTTTTGAAATATCTATATCTATATCTATATCTATAAATAATTTGGTCGGTTGTGGGGCTTGAACTCAGTCTGGGTGTTGTCCCTGAGTTCTTTTGCTCAGGGCTAGGGCTCTACCACTTTGAGCTCCAGCTCCCCATCTGGTTTTCTGGTGGTGGTTCGTTGCAGGTAAAGAGTCTCATAGATGTTCCTGCCTGGGCTGGCTTTGAACTATGAACCTCAGGTCTTAGCCTCCTCAGTAGCTAGGATGACAGGCATGAGCCTCTGGTTTTGTGTAGGACATCTTAAATGATGAATGAATGTTATTCCTTTGGGGGAATTTTTAACTTCTCACCTCTAACACACACATTAAGCTCTCCCTGGTGCTTCTCCTAGCCTAACTCCTATCTTAAGGCTAGGTGGTTTGGTTCTGTTTGCTTGGGGGTGGCCAGCGGGCAGAAGACCTGGGCTGTGGCTGTTGCTGAACTTCTATCATCCCACAGGTGATGAGACCCAACCAGAGGCAGGCCCCAAGGAGGTACTTTGTGCTCCTGACGACATGGACAAAGACCCCATGCTGCTCTTCCAACCCCGTGACTAGAGGCAAGACCACAGGGCCACCCAATCACAGGTCAGCACGTAGAAGAGAGTCTGAGAACAAGACCTATGACGTGATCACCAGTGGGGTTCTGTCTTAACTGTCCTTTAAGGGCAATCAAAACCACAGTCTATGCTTCCCGGCCTTATTAATCAGTAGAAAGGACATACTGGTTTCCCCTCTTGCTTCTGGGTTTTTATAACACCGGTGAGCCTGGGCTGGGAAGGTGGCTCAGTGGTAGAGCGCTGGCTTAGTATACATGAAGAGTTGGGTTCAATTCCTCAGTACCACACACACATGCGTACAGAAAGCTGGAAGTGGTGCTGTGGCCCAAGTAATAGAGTGCTAGCCTGGAGCAAAAGCTCACAGACAGTGCACAGGCCCTGAGTTCAAGCCCCAGGATTGGCAAAAAAAAAAAAAAAAAAATCATTAGGCAAGAGTCATCATACTCTGCTAAGACAATAGTGTCACACGGGACAGGGGTGGAATTCCAGACAAGCTCATCTCCTTTTTTTTGGTCAGTCATGGGGCCTGAACTCTGGGCCTGGGCACTGTCCCTCAGCTCTTCAGCTCAAGGCAGGCGCTCTACCACTTGAGCCACAGCGCTACTTCTGGATTCTTCTACTTAAGTGGTGCTGAGGAATCGATCTCAGGGCCTCATGCATGCAAGGCAAGCACTCTACTACTGAGCCACCTTCCCAGCCCAGAAGCTCATGTTCTAACTGTGATCTTGAACACAGCACAGGGCAAGCTGATGCAGCCAGCATGTTGCTGTGCTGTGCTCTTCTGCTGTGCCCACCTGCAGCTTTCCTGCATGCCATTGGGGAACATCTCTATTTTCTTGGCAAATTCCTCCGTTTTCCTTGGTTCAACATAATTTAAGACCCAATGAGCCAAGGGCCGGTGGCTCACGCCTGTCATCCTAGCTACTCAGGAGGCTGAGATCTGAGGATCATAGTTCAAAGCCAGCCTGGGCAGGAACGTCTGAGACCCTTATCTCCAATGAAGCTCCAGAAAACCGGAAGTGGTGCTGTGGCTCAAGTGGTAGAGCGCTCACCTTGAGCTGAAGAGCTCAGAGACAGTGCCCAGGCCAAGTTCAAACTCCACAACTGACCAAACAAACAAAACCCCAGATTCCTTGGTTGTGAGTGGGGGCAGGGAGCCTTCACTGAATTGCTGGCTTAGCCACGGCTCCAGAGTTCTTCCTCTAAGGGATGGAGGACTTGGATGAAAAGGGTCTAGAACCCCAGGGAACACCTCTAGGCGCGCACGACACCCTCTTCCCACTTTGTTCTTGGCTTCTTTGTTAAATTCACCAAACCCAGGCCTCCTCTGCTCTCGCTAAGTGAAAGAGGCTGGGTCCCTCCACTGCACATCAGGAAGGAAACACCCATAGACAACACCTCTCTCGGGTGCCGCTTGTGTCAGGAGTCAATCCAGACACTGGCAAAAACTTCCCTTAAGTGGGCAGCTGGCTCCCACAAGCCAGCATGTCCTAGACGCACTGCATTTTCCACCAGCCTGGCATAAGCCATTCTCTGGGGAGCCCTGGGCTGGCTCTGGGGAGAGGAGGTGGGAACCAAGGCCTGGCACACTGGGTTCATCTACTAGTCCCTCAAGGGAAGATGGGAGAATTCACCAGTGGCTTCAGGCTGCCCACTCTCTAGGCCTGGCTTCCCACGCCAGATCACGGGGGGAACATTGCATCTGGATGGGCTTCTAGGGGTGTAAAAGCCCCTCGACTCCTCCCCGGTGTGGGTTTCTGGTGGGAGAGGGGCAGGCCTTGTTAGTGAACAATCTTAGGCTCAGGGGCTGGGAAGGTGGCTCAGTGGTAGAATGCTCACCTAGCATGCATGAAGCCCTGGGTTTGACTCCTCAGCACCACATACACAGAAAAAGCCAAAGCGGCACTGTGGCTCAAGTGGTAGAGCGCTAGCCCTGAGCAAAAGAAGCCCAGGGACATTGCCCAGGCCCTGAGTTCAAGCCCCAGGACAGGCAAAAATAAAAAAGGACCCCAGGCTCCATTCAACGGCCTGGCTCTGGCCTGTCCTCAGGAAACACTGCCGGGCAGCATTGAGGCCAGGAGCCCCACAGGACACAGAGGCAGAGGTGAGAGGAGGCTGGACCAAGCTTCCCGTGGACCACAGAGCCAAGTCTGGGCACTGTAACCAGGGAAGGTCCGTGCTAGGGACAGAAGAGGGAAGCAGTCCTACCCCAGGTGACACGGGGTTGGGACACTTTCCTGCTGGCCTTCTAACCAGGGCCTGGGGCGGGAGTGTCCCCCCCCCCCCTTCTCCCTTCTCAGTTCTCCCTAAGATGGTTATATAAAGGGGCCTGCTCAGCCTTCCTCCTGGTCTCTCCCCTGGGGTCCCCCCCAGAGCTTCACGAAAATCCTCTCCCTGCCACTGTGTCCTTGAGAGGTGACCATACAGCTGACCCCATTAACTGAGTTCAGGTTGGCGGGTGGCAGCCAGGGGTACATACCCCAGGGAAGACGGAGGAGGAAGGGGTCGACTCCTTGGCAGTGGGGGTCTTGGTGTCTGGGAGCGACCACCTGCAGACCCCCGTGGGAGTCCTGAGGCATAGACCCCCTCCTCCCCCCGCCATCAGCCCTCCAATCACCAAGAAAAAGCCACCAATGATGATCTACCAGTTCCTAATGATCCAGACGTGTGGAAAACAGACTCACTTCTTCTTCTTTTTTTTTTTTTAAAGAAGTTGCCATGATTTTTCTTGGCAGTTTATTCTCATGTGTTAAAACCAGATCCAAACACTCCCAGAAGAACATGTATGGTTCTGAATAAAGTGCTTCGGGGGGGGGGGGGGGTAGGAGGGGGAGGAAGGAGGGGGAGAGAAAGAAAGCAACTTATTTATTACCTGGACATTCTTTTCTAGTTTGTAAGTTCTGGGTTACAATTTGGACACAAAGGAGAGCGGAAGCCTGATGCTGTTCCTCCTCCCTCCATCTTCGTGCTTCTGGAACACGGCACCTGTACACGGTGGTAATAATGAATACATCTCCCTTCGCTCAGAGAAGAAACCAAATCAAACTATAAAGCACTTCTCTCCAGCACTGTTTCTACGCCCAGGCAGGATTTCTCCAGAGTAGGTGTCAGGGTGTTAGTTTCCTGGGCCTTCGCTATCTAGGTTCAAGATTGTCTCAGCAAAGCAAGTATTGGTTTCTTGATATTTACCTGGTACTTTTAGATACCAACACTAGAGAGTTTTGTGTTTCCAATGTCAACTAAGGATTTCTTTTTCCCCCAGTAATTAAAAGTGACAAGGAGTAGGCCCTAAAGAAAGCTGAATTCCTAAATAAATTGGTTTTCTTACATTGAGCACTCCTGGGATCTGCATATAATCCAAGTTCCTGCTGGGGCAGGTTTTAAAACTCAGTAAATACCCTGGAAAAATAAAAATAAAGCGGACATCTCCGTGTTTGAATCTTGGGAGGAGGGTCATGTTGAGAACAGGAAGCGTTGCATTAAATACATCTTAAAAACATTCATTCACAATCAACCATGTGAAGCCTTCCAACCAAGGAAGGTGGGCGTTGGAGAGAGGACGCTGTGTGGTGGGCGCAGCCCCTCGGGAGTGGCCGGTGGGCGGGCATGGGGCCCCATCGGGGGGCAGACACAGTGGCACGCTTCAGTCAGGAGCGACCGCAAGCTGGAGCTGGTGTCCAGCCAAGGGGTACAAAGGGCTGCCAAGAAGAAAGACGTCATCTGCAATCATCCTGGGGGGAAGAGTCTCGTCCTGCCCACGAGCATCTTGCGGGGATGGCAGAGGCAGGCTTCTCGGCGGGGCACCCTGTCCCTTCCTTCCAGGGATGGGTCGCTGAAACCTTGGGAGCTTCGCAGTGACACGACACTGCGGCTTCAGAGAGCACGCGATCCGACTTCACTCCACCAAGCTTGGGGCCGGAGCGTTCCATACCAGCGGCAGGCTCTGGCACGGCTGAGCAGCTCCGGGTGCTTCCTGCTGGTCCAGGGTAGGCCCCCAGGACTTGTCTGCGGCAGCGGGGGCACCTCGGGGTGTGAATTTGTTGCCTCGCTCGCTCCACCCTGGCCTTCTGACTTGGGGCACCTGAGAATGGGATGACGGGGCTGCAGGGGGCTCAGCGCCTGCGCACACCGTTGCAGCCAGGCGCGCGGTTTCACACGGCGCCTGCGCACACCGTTGCAGCCAGGCGCGCAGGTTCACACAGCGCCTGCGCACACCGTTGCAGCCAGGCGCGCAGGTTCACGCAGCACCAAGGACAGAGCCGGCTGACAGCCAAGTTTGTTTTTTTCCTGTGAATTTTTTTTTTTTTGGTCTTTGTTTTTATAAAGAAAAATCTAAGTTGAGGTTCAGAAATGCATATATATATATATATATATGTATATATATTTTTTTACTTACAAATATTCATCTGACCAAAATTCAACATAACCTTTATGGAACACTAAACAATTGTTTTGTTTTAAAATAACATTTCATTCAAACTGTATATAATTCAGTAAAGTTTTTTGTTATTTTCTTTTATACAGCAAGCAATGCTTAAACCCTGGAAAATCTGTAGAAAAGAGATTTTCACACAAAATAAGAAAAGAAAAAATCTGAGGTATCCCTCACCCACACATACATTCAGTTGACTCCTGTGTACACACGCACACACACACACGCACACACGTGCACACGCACACACGTGCACACGCACACACACATACGCACACTCATTCCCACCCACAAAGTGGCTGCAGCATAGGCAAAAAATTGTAGGTCCAAAGGAAAATGATTGATTGTTCTAATAAAGAGTCCAGGTAGCTCAGAAAAACCAAACCAAACCAAAATACAATGTTAATAGTCCTCTGAGGAAAATACTACCTCAAAAAAAAAAAAAGTTCTCAAGATGAATTTGAGATCTAAGCCTACTAAATTGCTTTTGCAAAACAGCTCCCTGCAGTCCAAGGTGACTTGTGCAAATAGAAGGAATCAAATGAGGCTAGTCCTGTGCATCCTTAGGCCAGGACGGAGGGACACTGGCAGGTGCCGGGCTGGGCTGGGCCGGGCCAGGCCGGGCCGGGGAGCTCCAATCACGCCAGGTACTGCTGCAATGCGGTCTTTGCCCTGAAATCACAAAGGTCCTGTTACCATCATCTCAGAGGCAAAAAACCCCCAGGGCCAATGATAGCAGCTGACATTTAAAAAGGCTCATCTCCAAGGGGACTTGGGGAGCCCAGCTTCAAACCCAGGTCGGGCTGTATCTTTCTGCCTGGTGCTCTGTCAGATGGCTGGTTAAGCCCACCGTGGCTCGGGGTCTACGAGTTTCCTGTGAAGGTGGCACACAGCTGTGATGGGTGAAACTCCTTGGTGGTGTCTCAGCACTAGAGGAAGTTACTTAGGACTCTGGGAGGCTGAGAGAGGAGGAGAGCTGAGCAGGTAAAGGTGCTGAGGGTTGGCTGGAGGCTGCGTGGAGGGAGCCAGTGGGCTGAGGCTGTCTCATGGTTGAAAGGCCTCCTCACACTTGGCCAACGTGGGCTGTAGGTTGTCATAGTGACTGGCAGAGAGCAAAACACAGGATGGCCTTACCCAATCCTTAGCAAAGTGGCCTCCTTTATGGGAGAATCCTCAAGCACGGTGGATTTTCAAGAGGATGCAATTGAGGATGAGGAAGGCTGCGTCTGTGTTACTAAGGAATGGAACCCAGGGCTTCATGCATGTCAGGCAAGCACTCTACCACTGAGCCACCTTCCCGGCCCTGCATTTCTATTCTAACAGTCAAGTGGCTTCTGGACTTTCTCCGGATACCACCGGCCCGAGCTCACTAACTGCTGGACAAGTGAGAGGCTATAATAATCTCCTCATTATTACTTCTCTCACTCGAATGTCATAGTTGGTCCATGGGAACTCCAATTCAAAGCTTTCATGAAAGAATGTAACACAGCCCAGATAAAACAAGGATCGTAGCTGGGAGCTGGTGGCCCACACCTGTCATCCTAGCTACTTAGGAGGCTGAAATCTGAAGATTGCGGTTCAAAGCCAGCCTGGGCAGGAAAGTCGTGACACTCTTATCTCCAATGAACCACCAGAAAACCAGAAGTGGCACGGTGGCTCAAGTGATAGAGCACTATCCTCAGCTGAAGAGCTGAGGGACAGCACCCAGGCCCAGCGTTCAAGCCCCACAACCAACTGACAAAACAAAACAAAACAAAAAACAAGGCTCTTTCCCACCACTACTCACTTGTCACAAAGGTTTGAATCTGGCGACTGACTCAGTTTATGGAGGATATCTACGATGCCCATGTCTCGTAATTTATCCTGGCGTTCCTGTGAACCTGTAAGATGAGCACCGTCAGGTTACAGGGAACGAGATGCAGGCGGCTGCTGAGCTCAATCTCAGCACAGTGCTTCCCTCCTCTCTCCTCTGCCTCCCGTCTGCCCCAGTGTCACTGGATTGCTCCCTCCCTCCCTTTCTCTGTCCCTGTCCTTCCTTTTGTTGTACTAGGGACTGAACTCTCAGTTCATGCATGCTAGGCAAGGGCCCTACATTTGGGCCACTCTCCAGCCCTTTTATTCCAGCCTTAAACTTGCTATCTTCCTGCCTCTGCCTTCTCAGTCGCTGGGATTATAGATGTGCTCAACCACACCCAGCCTCTCCTACACTTCTAAGTGGTCTATGCCTCTTGGCTCTCCTTCTAGCAGTCCATCCTGGGTTCTGCTGTGCAACTTGTTTTTTCTGTGAATGAAGTCATAAGATTCTTCAGCCTGGCACAGGCCTGTCATTCTTTTAGGACTTAACAGCAGCTTCCTGCTCCAAAAGTTCTTGTTTTCTACTCTTCTCCTCTCTCCTGGCACTGTCTGCTACTGCCTCTTGGTAGTAGCACAATCCACACCGCTCTGTTCTATCTTCCAACACTAAGCCCTTGAGCCTGCCCTTGCCTCCCAGGAACACAGATGCTACTTT
The DNA here is from genome assembly GCF_024711535.1 of Dipodomys merriami. Lineage (NCBI taxonomy): Eukaryota > Metazoa > Chordata > Mammalia > Rodentia > Heteromyidae > Dipodomys > Dipodomys merriami. The sequence goes on along the minus strand of NW_027206268.1, from coordinate 3,854,407 downwards.
ATATCCAGGCCTGTGGATGGAGTCTGGTTTCTCTTCCTTCCACTTTGTTCTGCACTTAACTACTTAGCCCAGTGTGCACCCCTCTTTAGGAGTCCACTTTCCCCACCGAAGAGCCTGGTGACCCCTCATGCACGCAACCTCCCAGGCAAGCCAGACTCTAGGCCTGGTTAGAGAGCAGATACTGGCATTCCAAGTTTCCCAGGAGACTGGGAATGGTCCAGCCAATCCAGCACTGACACCCGGGGCTCTCTGCCACCCGTTCATGCCTTGCTGGACCCTGGACCCACCTAGGGAGCACTAAGGCCATCTATGTCCACCATCTACCCTTCGAGATGGATTTAGTTGGCTTGAGGTGATGCTAACACGTAGCCAAGGATCTCTGAACTGTATGGGCTCTGTATAGATGGACACCACGCACCCCCTCTGCACCTTGCCTCTCCCCAACTGTCCTTAAGTGCACTTCTTTTGCTGATAATGGAAGACCCACCTGCCCCGCCCCGCTCTCTCCTCTCACCTTCCTCTCGCACGTCTTTCCTCCTGCACGGGGAGGGATGAGTGCGTCTCACCCTCATGATTCTGGGGTGCTTGTTTTGACACCCCTGCCGGTTCAGGCTGGGGGCTGGCTGGCCCAATGCAGCGAGTGGGTTCCTGCCCAGGGGCTCGGGGGCACCTTTGCTGCCTTGCCCTACGTGACTGTCTTCCCATAATATAAACTCAGAACCAATCTCCCCGATCTCTTACCTTCCTCTTCGTTCCATATGAGGTTTGATACACAAAACATAGCGGCGAGCTGCAGTTTGACGTGGGAATGGCCCTATGGACGCAGAGAAGGGATGAAAAGCAAAAGGTGGATGATGTCATTTGAAGAGGCTTTTTCTGATATTCCGTAGATCATTGGAAGAGCCTCTGGGCTTGAAGCCGAGGCCAGAACCTCTACGGCCTCGAGGAGCCATGAGTTACTATCTGTAACTGTTCGGGTCAGGCCTGGCACGAATCTGACCAGCCCTGCCAGGAGGTATCCGAACCCATTCTACATCCACTTCTTGAACTACAAACCACCTCACAACTTACAAAGGCTCTACTCTCCCAACATTGCTTGTCCAAAGTAAAATTAGAGAACATATCCATGGCAGAAGCTGAATAAATCATACCTATGTCTAGAAGAGTATGCAGAAAATAAAAAGACAAGATCTCTAATGGATTGATCAAATGTCCCAAGTATGGTTCTAAAGGACAATACTGGTTATGTATGTATGTACTGACAGCGCAAACATCCTGATTAGGTCCACTGTTCATGGGCAGTGATTTCTCTCGCTGTACGAAAGAGGGGTGGACAGTGAAACAATCTGTAAAGATGATTTCCCCACTGGTCAATGTGAAGAGCCTTCTTGTACACTTAATGTACACTCCTCTGTCAGGCCTGTAATCCTAGCTACTCAGGAGGCTGATTTCTGAGGATCGAGGTTCAAAGCCAGCCGGGACAGGAAAGTCTATGAGATTCTTATCGCCAATTAACCACCCAGGAAACTGGAAGTGGTGCTGTGGCTCAAAGTGCTAGAGTGCTAGCCTTGAGTGAAAAAGCTAAGGGACAGTGCCCAGATCCTGAGTTCAAGCCCCACGACTAACCAAAAAAAACCAAAAACCAAAAAAAAAAAAACAAACCCAAAACCAACAGATTTGAGGGAATTCACTGGCAAGGTATGTAATGATTTGCTGAAGGCAAGGACAAGATATCCTCTCGTGTAGGACTAAACTCCTAAGAAGACAAAGACGTGGAGACATGGACAGGACCTCCTCCATTTGCATTCTGCGGTTAGGGATTCTGTTTTTACTTTTACCTCTCAACCATTATAGGGACATGTCTGCTTTGGGCTCCATTAAGAAAGAATACAAGTTATCATCTGCTCCCGGCGGGTGAAGGAGGGCAGGGGGCACTGGCTTACAAGAGAATCAGCCAAGGACACAGGCAGGGCTGAGAGCACATTTGGGCTTTGCGCGTGTGAGCCCTCAGCTTGGCTCTGTGCTTTCTCTGCAACATCTGAACAAAAGCGGGGGTGAGGGGGGAAGGGGGCGGGCACTCAGGCTCACCATGTAATACTTGATTTTCTGCAGGATGTCATCATTGGTCATGATGAGCTCTTTTGCTGTTGTCCCGTCGGCTATGTTGGCTAAGATGCACAGTGTCTGGAAAGCACAAACAGCCAGGGATCAGGAAAGCTCTGAGGTGGGGCTGGAGGGGAGGCTCAGGTGGCAGAGTATGTGTGAGGCGGAGTTCAAACCCAGCAACCACAGGGGAAAAGAGAACAAAGGAAGGGAGGGAGGGGAGACCCTAAGTTATCCTTCTCGCAAAGCCTGGATTTCTCACTCCTGCGCCCCTTCCAACAGCAGCGACCACACCCACCCACAGCCCACCTCAGCTAAGGCGAGCTCAAACCACGACAGGGGTTTCCACACGAGAAAGAGCACATACCTGCTCCTTCACCTCAATGCTATGCTCTCCTTCCAGTATCAGAGTGACCGCCTGCATGATCTGCTTCCCGTGAGTACTCATTATTTTGTCTATGTGCTGCAAAACAATGGGGAAGACAGGATTATCATCCAGGAAACCAAAGAAAAAGACCACAGAGAGAAGCCTTCCAGAAGTTTAGTGATGGGAGACACCACAACCTACCCTACAAGACTAGATGGCAAACCTCGGGGGTTCGGTATACTCTGAAGCCACATTTTACCTTCATATACAACGACCAGGAAGGGAGAACATGGAGTTGAATACAGAACTAAAATCCCTGGCGTTCCTCAAGCCCAAAGAACTAACGCAGCACAAAAATGGTTGAGGGGTGGGACAGGGGGAGGGGCGGTGTGACGCATGGTGTGGCTTTACTACTATCCTGGCATCCTGGGGCAGGGGCTGATGCATGCAGAAGACTCAAAAGACCAGAGAGGTCCCGAGAAGGGAGCAGGCACATTTTCACGTCTACCTGAAGGCCTTCAGACACTTGCTCGCCCCTGTAATCTTAGCTACTCGGGAGGCTGAGATCTGAGGATCCTGGGTCAAGGCCAGCCTGGACAGGAAAGTCTGTGAGACTGTTGTCTCTAATTAACCACCGTAAGACCAGAAGTGGCGCTGTGGCTCAAAGTGGTGCAGCGCTCGTCTTGAGCTAAAGAGCTCAGGGACAGCTCCCAGACCCACAACCCACCAAACAAGAAAAAAAAAAAAGAAAAAAGAAGGCTCCCCACAGCCAGCGACGTGGTCCTTCCACTCTGCCATGAACTCATTGAACTACAAACACGCCTTCTGAGGTCCACCCCGTGAACGGGGGCAGGGAGGGGACCTCTATGAAACAGACTGAACAAGAATGTCCTATGGAGAAGCAGGGATAGGGATTGAGGCAGCGAAGAAAAGCCATGCTGACTGGCAAAGCAGGTGTAGAATAAGATACAAAGGTGGGGGAAGGAGGAGAGAAGAGGGGGAGAGGGAGCCGTGCAGGGTGGTGGGTGGGACTAGATGGTAACCTCTAAGGTATCCTATAGCTCCCAGAGCAGCTCTGAAGATGGCAGGCAACCCCACAATGCCTTGCTTCTCTGGGGACGGATGGGATTAGGTCACACTTCCGGGCAGCATTTACTTACGGGCCGAGTGGAGAGGAGATTCCGAAGAAGGCCCAGGGTCTTCATCAGCACATTCAAATCTGAATCTGATAATAACCGGAAGAGCTGTTCAGTACTCAAGCTTCGTAAAATATCGGCTTTTATTTTTTGTTCAGCCTGAAATGCCATATTCTGAAAGGATCGAAGAAGTTGCAAGAATCATGTCTACAGTGACTTAGTACAATGAGATTGCATAGTAACTGATATTTTCAAACGTGTGGCACACTGCTCTGAGCTCCTGCTCGTGGACTTCACCCTTCTGTGCGCTGGAAGTCTAAGTGCCACTCACAGATGAGCTTCCCTGCGGGAATGGAGCCGCTTTCTGACTCACAGGGGCATCTGAATGTCTTATCGCTGAAAAACTATCAAATATACTTAGTGCTTTTTAAATTTAATGTTGGTCCTTGGGCTTGAACTTAGGACCTAGGCATTGTCCTGAGCTTTCTTGCTCTCTATCCCCTGAGCTACAGTTCCACTTGCAGTTCGTTGTTAGTTTGGGGTTTGTTTTTCTTGGCGGCTTATGAGAGGTTAAGAGTCTTTTTTTGTTGTTGTCGGTCGTGGGGCTCAGCTCTTCAGCTCAAGGCGAGCGCTCTACCACTTGAGCCACAGCGCCACTTCTGGCTTTTTCTGTTTATGTGGCGCTGAGGAATCGAACCCAGAGCCTCATGCATGCAAGGCAAGCGCTCTACCACTGAGCCACCTTCCCAGCCCTTTTTTTAAATTTAAAAAGAATATTCCAGGCATTTCAAATGAAGCACCAACTTTTGACAATACCTTTATTTTCTCTGTAAACTGTGACTTTAAAAAAGATTAACGTACCATTAAGGCCCAAATTCCATTCACTCGTAAAGCAGGATTTTCACTCTGGGTTAATCCACAAAGTAGTTCCACAGCTCCCGATTCTAGAATTGGCTACAGTTGACAAAAGAGAAGAAAAGCAGACCACAGCTCTCAAATCAGATTGGCAAGCTAAATGTGTCTATGCACCAGCAGCTGCACGTGGTCTCTTTCATACACACACAGCCGGGGCCATGTTGCTGTAAGTTACTCTGAGGAAGGCAAGGAGACATTTTCCTCTCACAAATTACGACAATGAACATGTGTCACTTCCTTTCTTTTTGAGGGGCCTGGGGACATCTCCATTACCTGCTCGCTTCATACCCACATCTGCCCCCTGCCGTTCCCCATCGCTAGGTCCTTGCTCCTCTCAAGCTCCCCAACCTCTGTTCCCGCACGCCCCTCATTTGCCGTGCACTAACCGTAGCCATAACTGAAGCGTGTCTCATAACACGTCCCTGAGCACTATTCCTAAGAACCATGCTTTTCTAGTCATGCCCGCATACTTGGCAAACTTCTGGCCATTTCTGACAACTTCGGGCCATAGGCTAGAGGATTAAGGTTTGCCATCACCTATAAATGCTGAAATCAAGGCCACATAACAAGATGGATTCTAGAAACATCTTAGCCAATCAGATTATATACCTGGGAAAAAGGCAGTCCCTTTCCAGATGGCCTTTTAAAAGCGGTCCTCATCCTACTACATGGACGAGTTGTGGTGTTTCTAACTGCCACAATTGTTCTCTCAGCTCTCATTCCATGTGTCCACACCATCCATCATACCCCATCATTCAGATAAAGCCCCCTTTCCCTAAGTACAGGATGCCAGCATGGAGATCACAGCACGGTTGCTAACGTCAAGGAAATCAGCATCACATTAAAACAGCACTTTTTATAGCCCTGATTCCAATTCTATCAATTGGTCCAACAGTGTTTCTGTAGCATTTCCCTTCCAACTCAAGATCGGGTTTATTCCTTTTTTTTTTTTTTTGTTGGTCATGGGGCTTGAACTCTGGGCTTGGGCGCTGTCCCTCAGCTCTTCAGCTCAAGGCGAGCGCTCTACCACTTGAGCCACAGTGCCACTTTCGGTTTTCTAGTAGTTTATTGGAGATAAGAGTCCATGGACTTCCCTGCCCGGGCTGGCTTTGAACGGTCCTCAGATCTCAGCCTCCTGAGTAGCTAGGATTATAGGCGTGAGCCACTGGCGCCCAGCTGGGTTTATTCTTAAATGTTAAAAAAAAAAAAAACTCATATTAGTGATCTCCCACTTGCATCCGTCCACCCTGTTTCCTAAGCAGGTAAGATCTCAGGTAAGCTGAGAGTCGTTCAAGATCACTGATGGGGTGGCAGAGTGTATGCAGACCAGGAACAGGCCAAGACCCCACTGAAGGGCAGAAGGCTGCTGTCCTCTCCTACTTTTCTCCTTCAAAGACCTTGCTGGGCAAGACCTCTAACCACTTGAGCTATGCCCCCAGTCTTTTTGCTTTTATTTTGTTTTTGAGACCGAGTCTCATTAACTTTGCCCAGGCTGGCTTCAAGCCTGAGATCCTCTCTGCTTCCTCCTCTGGGTGGCTGAGATAAGTGTACTCTACCATACCTGGCTTCAGGTAATTATTTCTTATATTAGCAAACTCAAGTAGTTTGGATTAACTTTACTGTAGCTTTTTTTATTTTTTTGGGTCCGGTCGTGGGCCTGAACTCTGGGCCTGGGCGCTGTCCCTCAGCTCTTCAGCTCAAGGCTAGCACTCTACCACTTGAGCCACAGCGTCACTTCCGGCTTTTTTCTTTTTGCTTATGTGGTGCTGAGGAATCGAACCCAGGGCCTCAGGCATGCAAGGCAAGCGCTCTACCACTGAGCCACCTTCCCAGCCCTGGATTAACTTTAAACAGTAACGTCTTAAGTCTTATTTTTCTGAAGCAGGGTCTTGTTAGCCCTTACAAGCTGGCCTCCAATTCCTAGGTTCAAAGGGATCCTCCTGTTTCAGCCTCCTGAGTAGCTAGGACTACAGGCACATGCTACTGTGCTTGGCTTTGTAACAGCTTTTAAATATGTCAGGAAACAGTTAACATTATTTTTATATAAATAACTTATTTCTACCCTCCCCCCACATAGAGCAATTCTTAAAGCCAACCCATAAATTTGAGGAAAAAAAAGAGAAAGCATTTGACTAAGCTCTAGCAAGACAAGGCAATGTGTGCCAGGCAGAGAAAATCAGAACTAACCTCTTTGCTTGGAGAAAACTCGAGAAGAAGATTACATAACATAGAAGATGCTACTACTAGGATTTCATCTGGTGCATTCTGTAAAACCTATGGAATAAAAACATTCATTGTTTGGAATCCTGGACATGACTAAATAAAGAAAATTACCTTACCATACAACACATAAGAGCCACACTAAAATTCACAAGTCGACATCCAATATGGACCAAATAGGATCTCATCAAAATAGGAGCAAAAAAAAAAAAAAAAATGTCATCAAAAATTTTACTGAAAATCAAATGTCTATTCCTATGGTTTGCCAGTAATTTGAAAGAAACAAAAGGGGAATAGCAAGGAGATTATGTAAACTGCCTCTGAACTATGAGAAATCAATTATCTAAAGCAAGCTATTGGTGTCTGGAAGACAGCTTTTTTTGGTCTGTTGTGGGGCCTGAACTCTGGGCCTGGGTGCTGTCCCTCAGCTCTTAAGCTCAAGGCAAGCACTCTACCACTTGAGCCACAGCACCACTTCTGGCTTTTTCTGCTTATATGGTGTTGAGGAATCGAACCCAGGGCCTCATGCATGTGAGGCAAGCGCTCTACCACTAAGCTACCTTCTCAGCCCTGGAAGATAGCTTTTAATAACCCCCTTTATTATATGTGCATGGACACATCCCTGAAAGCTAGACAGAGATCGTGTTACTCCATTCTGAATTTAGTATAGCTGAGCCATCAGAGAAAAGGGCTCTACATATAAAAGAAAGGAATGATTTTGGCAAAGTTAAAAAAAATAATCTTGGATAGAAACCAACAAATCAAGACCAAGTTGCTATGAAAAAGATTTAAGTAGGGCTGGGAAGGTGGCTTGGTGCTAGAGTGCTTGCCTTGCATGCATGAGGTCCTGGGTTCGATTCCTCAGCACCACATAAGCAAAGAAGCTGGAAGTGGCGCTGTGGCTCAAGTGGTAGTGTGCTAGCCTTGAGCTGAAGAGCTGAGGGACAGAGCCCAGGCCCAGAGGTCAAGCCCCAGGACCCACCAAAAAGAAAAAAAAAGAGAAAAAGACACAAGCTAGAAACAACCAACTGTGGGAAAATGAAAGAAAGCCTTAATCAACTTAGGCAAAGCCTTTGAAATCTTGGGGGAAAGCCAAACCTAGCCCCGAGGCTTCCGGTAAGAGATCATGGATCTGAAATGGGCCGAGCAGCTGTCTTCCCAGTGAGGGAAGGCACTGGTGCTACAGCTGGAGCGTGGATAAACCACCTTTCTGAACTCATCAAGAGGAAACATTCAGGAAAGACAAGGCCAGCAGGAAGTGAAGGCGTGATTGGTCCGAAGGGCTGATGTGTGTCCTACACAGTAAGGGAGTGCCACTAGATGGAAACAGTTCGACTCATGTCACCCGGTGCTTACGTAGGATTGAGTACGGCTGATGGGACTCACATACCCATATCAAGACATCCTTTCAAACCCTTCTGGTGTCCCCTGATAGCTCCTGACTGGAAAAACCACATACCCAGTCCACCAGTCTCCTTTAGCCAGAACATCTCCAGGATTTAGTGCTTGTTTTCTCTCCCTCTTCCTTCCTTTCTCTTTCTGCCAGCTGTAGGGCTTGAACTCAGGGCCTGGGTGCTGTCCCTTAGCAATTTTTACTTGAAGAGTTTCATGGACTTTCCTGCCCTGGCTGGCTTTGAACCAGATCAATCCTCAGATCTCAGTCTCCTGAGTAGCTAGGATGACAGGTGTGAGTCACCAGCGCCCACCAGAAGTGTCTTTCTTTAACCAATGATGCCACCTTGTTCTAAAACCTGGATGCATGAATCGGGTCCACCATGAGACGGATTTCCACAGCCTATGGCACTGGTCCAACTCTTCCACCTGATTCTAATCCCCCTCCCTCCCCCTTTGCTGGCATCTTTCATCACACCCCACCCCTCCTGGTGTCCCTTCCAGTTCCCCACACGGAACCGTATGTGATGTTTCTTCGCGTGCAGGAACAATTGCCTGATCCTTCCTTTTGCCTTTGAGGTCTCCGTCACATCCCCCTCCCCCCCATGCCTCAAGCCTTTCCTGTCAGTGCTACACTTGATGCTCCTAACACTAGCCTGAAGCTTGAAGTGAGAACTAGAGCCCCGCAGAAAAAGGTTTTGGTAGTCTACTGGGCCAGGAAGCTTTGCTGATTGGTGTTTAAAAAATATTTTTTTTTCTTCGAATTGGAAATTACAAGGATAGCTCTAGAGCTAAGGTTCAAGAGGATTACTAACACCCTGGGAGATGAGGGACTAAGGCTTTTTGTTAATACAGAAATCCAGCATTTCTCTCTCACACAAGGCTCTGCCCTCAGAAACTGCAGGGAGACTGACAGAGGCTCAGAACATCAGCTTCAAGGAAACAGACGTTCACAGCGCCCTGTGTACTCCTGGACTCAGCCTTGAGGACTCCTTTGTTGTTGTTGTTGGCCATGGGGCTTGAACTAATGTCCCTGAGCTCTTTTTGTTCACGGATAGTGCCCTATCACTTCGAATCACAGCTCCACTTCTGGTTTTCTGGTGGTTCATTGGAGGTTAAGAGTCTCACGGACTTTCCTGCCTGGGCTGGCTTCAATCCTCAAGATCTCAGCCTCCTGAGTGGCTAGGACTGCAGGCGTGAGCTACCAGTGCCTGGCTCAAGGAGGAGTCCTCCTTACCTTCATTAAAGGTTTCCACACCGCGTGATCCTGGAAACTGGTTCTAAGTTGCTGTACAGATCTGGATAAACTGTGCAAACATCTACAAAGAATAACCTGAAATTAGCTTTACCAGGAAGCCCAAACTCCCCTTTCAAATACATTGCTTGGCTTTTCACTTATCACTAACGTCCACTGCAAATACATCTATGGACGCTAAGTCCGCTACCATAAAGACCCTTCCCGAGTGCTGGATGCTAGGTTCTCTGGTAGGGAATAGCACACAGTGCATGAATTCACCTGAGCCTATGTTCCAGGGTAATACTTGCATTGTGCACTTATTACTTGGCGAAGGACCGGAGAAGGAAACGGGTTAAACACAACGGGCAAAAAGAGTTGGCTTGAGGCCACAGAGAGCTCATACCTGACAGCAGCTAAGCGCACCTTGACACTAGACTCAGACAAGCCAGTCACAATTCGGTCCATCATATTTTCAGTCTCAATGATCTGGAGAAAGAGGTTAATGCTGCATAAATAACAACACGCAGGTGACAGAACATAGCTGCTTGTAAATACAAGTAGGTTAAGGTCCATTACAAGTTTCAAGTGGGTTTGAGCAAAGGGGTTTTTGTCATTGTTTTTTTTTTTTGACCTCTCAATCAATCTCCTGCAGGGGGGAGGAGGGGAGAGGCAACTCATCAGAAAGGCAGGACCAACCCAGGCACAACAATCCAGGCTGAGTTTGACAGATGGAAGAGGACAGCTAAGTTGATTTTTTTTTTAAGACATTTAAACCGGTATGAGAAGGCAGAGGTACTGAATAAACAATTGTGAATGGGGTTGGCAGGAGGTTATAAATAAACTTCCACTAGGGAGGGTTCAACCAGGGAAAATCTAGAAAGATCCACCAACCTCAGTCCTCAGGAAGTTAAGATCTGGGGGTTCATGAAGGGGCACCCCCATGGCTACGTTCTTACCAAGTGGACTAGAACGAAGTTAAACATTCTCAACGGTTCCCCTTCTACCCCTTCCCTTTCAGTGATGGCACCCAGGCCACCCAAAACTAGCAGGCTCCAGAGTCAAAGGTCAGATCAAGGAGTGTGCTTTGATAGGTTCCAAACACTTGGTGGCCTCTGCAGGTGTCTACTGACCATTTCTTCTTTTCCCTCTGACTTAGGAAGGCTTGTTATGAATGCTAAGTTTTAAAACCATGTCTCTTTTTTCATTTATTTTTCAGATAGGGTTTGTTTTTTTTTTTTTTTTTACTGAGATCTGCCTCTACACGGATTACTGAGATTACAAGCATGCACCACCATGCCTCGCCTCAAGACTTTGTATCATTTTGTTCTTTGTCTCCCCTCTCTATACGCCTCCCTTCCCTCCCAACAGGGTGCCTGGGTGTATTGAGTTCCTCTTTACATACATGGAGAGTCGCTAGCGAGTTTGGCAAAGGGCCTACTGAAGACAGGACCATCTAGGGTGTGGGAAGGGCCGCGGTGGGGTCCTCCTTTCCTGTGTGTGTTCCTTCATTTTCTTGACTCAGTCTTTCATTCTTCAAGTGCTTATTCAGAATCAGCTGTGCACAGGCCGTGTTGTAGGTGCGAGTCGTACAGTCAATGAGCAAAACGGCAAAGCCCCTGCCCTCCTGGAGCTTACATTCTAGGACCCGCAACGTACGCTAGGCTGGAAGGAGGCTTCAAATGGAAGAGAGAGTTGCCTCAAAGGCTGTCAGTCAGATGCTGAGAGGAGCAAAGGGGAAAGTGCTTTCCTTGCACATTGCAATGCGTTCATTTTTATCAACAGGAAAAGCATCCTGGTTCCTTTATTAAATGCTTACTTTTTGTTTGTTTGCTTTGCTGGTCCTAGGGGCTTGAACTCAGGACCTGTGCACTTTATCAAGGCTGGCACTCTACCACTTGACCCATACCTCCACTTCCAGCTTTTTGTTGGTTAACAGAGATAAGAATCTCATGGACTTTCCTGCTTTGAACTCAGATCTCAACCCAAGTAGCTGGGACTATAGGTGTGAGCCACCAGTGCCAGGCTCTTACATTTTAATTCATACTACTGCCAGTTTTCTTCAACTTATACTTTGTGACAAGTTCCACTTGTTCCTTGGAATGAGTAAAAGAGAACTGTTTTTCAGTTGATGCTGCAGATGACAATCTAATGGATGATCGCTAGGCATTGATCAAGTATTGGTCAGCATAATAGTAATACTTTCTTACAAAAAAAGAACTGGCCTCAAAAACTACAGGACTGTTTGCTATGGCAATACCTGAACTTGACCCTAACATGTGGTCAGGATTATTATTAGAAACTACACCTGCTATGGCAGAGAGGAGCGCTGACGTTCACTGGGCAGTGTGGTCAGTGCAGTTACTGCTAATCTGCTCATTTCCTGCCACAATCCTACGAGAATCCAGGTCAGTTATTACAGGCAATCTGAGTTCTTCTGAAGTTAACACACAGGCTACAACTGCTGCTGGGCTCAGTGACACCCTTGCCCCCTTCTCCCCCCCATCTTCTCTTGGGCTTCTTCTCCCTCTTCAGGTCACAAGAACAACTTGGCAGTACCGCCCTCCTGGGCTTGTGTGTGACCAAGACCCCTCTCAGGAAGTTAAGAAATGTCCATACAGGCCACAGAGGCTGATTACGGATGCAAGGCTGGGAATTACATGGGATACAGAAAAGTCCAGGCCCATTTAAGTTAATATCCCTCTGTATGACTGCTCGGTTTTCATTTCCACACTTATTCATAGAAATGAGTTTATCTTGAGCGTTTCTTAGGAACAGCTGATTTGTTTTAATGAGACTATACCAACAATGTTCCAAAGCAAGGATGGTCTTTGGTCTAGAGGTCTAGAGAGGTCTGGTCTAGAGAGACAGCCCAACTGCAAGCCTTGAGAATAATCTGTTAGAAGCCAGGCATGGTGGCACATGCCTGTAGTTCCAGATACTTAGAAGGCTAAGGCAAGGGGATCGCTCAAGTCCATGTGCTCAGGGTTAGTTTGGACAACTGAGATCCCCTTCTCAAAAATCAAGAACAAGACAATAAACAAATAAATGAATTTAAAAGTCTAAAGAAAAAGAAGTCTCTTATAGTGCTGAAATAGAGACTTCCAGGGCAAGGTTAGCTCTTTCACATGGTGTGTATTTTCTCCGCTCTTGGTTTTTCTATTTATTCCTTCTCCTTTCCCTTCCTAGCCACAAGAGGGCACTTTAGCTTCTCTAGTAATAATTTGGTTCCCATTTTCTGCATCTTAAAAATGATACCAAGTGAACATTTCATTTTTTTTTTTTTTTTTTTTTTACTGAAACAAAAAAAAATCCTTCGTTACTTGGGGAGGAGGAGAAGAGACAGGAAAATCTACAGTGGTTAAAATTTCTTTCAGAGATCATTAACTAAAATTCCATTTTGACAAGCATACATTAAAAAAAAGGAAACACTATAAGAAACTACACACAAAAAGGAATATAATCAAAGTTTATAAGGCATAAGTATAAAGGTGAACTATTGCATGGATAAAATTAAAAGCGATCCAAATGATTATCTTAACAAAAGATAAAAACTAAAGGCATTCAAAGGAAAATTAATCACTTCTTATACAGAGAAAATAAGGATTTTCCACTTCTAAGCACAGACTTCAAGTAACTTTTAACACAAAGTGATGTTTCTCCCATTGTAAGTTCTCTCACTGGTAGGTACTTGGAACGATAAATGATTCAAATAATTTCCCAGAAATTAAAAATTTTCCTAAAAGCACAACAGAATGCCCAGCATGTAAGAACATCACAGTGTCTTGACCACACACAAACTATCATCAATAAGGATAACTTAGTCTTTATTTGCCATCTTTCAACAGCAATGATCAATAGTGAACCTTACCAGGCAACTGTACATATTAGGAACACAAATGTTAATAAGACTGCCCATTAGACGGTTCGGTTGCAAGTATTTCTGCAACATGATACCACAAATTAAGCCATGAGTTCCAAAACAATAGTTTATTGACAAAGAGTACAAAGAGGTACAAGTGTGCATCCTGTTCCCCCCGTTCTGATTTGTCTCTCTTCCTCCCTTCCAGTTCATACCACACCTGGCCTTACAGCAGCAAGAGCAGGTGAAAGGCCACTCCTGTCTCTGGAGGGCCTTCGTAACCACCAGGACCCAAGCCAACGTGCATGTAAGGGATACACTCCAGCACAGGCTCAGTTATGACTGAGTTCCTTCTCCCGTACCACACACCTCAAGTGAACGGGCAGAGCAGGGGCCACAACCTCCTATCAGCTTTAGAAATACAGGCAATAGTGCATGCCTAGCGTCTCTGCCTCCAAGTAACGGTTTGTAAGTGAAACCTTTTAGAGGTGTCAAACATCATTTTTAGCAGTAATGTGGTAATGCTCCCTAAAAAGGGAAAAAGAAACAAAAGAAACTTGCTAGCTGCACTAGGCTGAGGCGCAGGGAGAACACTCGCAGGTTAGCTGTGCTTTTCTGCACTGATGCGTCTGACCTTATTGCTATTCTCCCATGACTTCAAAGATGGTTTACCTCCAACTGATTTCAACAAACAACGTTGTTCTACATGCCCCTTTCCAATGGGCATGAGGAACTTCTTTGAATGATGTGAGGTACAAACACCGTGTGGCTATTGGTTTTGCTTTTGTTGTTGCTGTTGTTTTTGGTCGGTGGTGCGGCTTCAACCCTAGGCCTGGGTACTTTCCCTCAGTTCTTCAGCTCAAGGCGAGCACTCTACTACTGAGCCACACAGCACTACTTCCGGTTTTCTGGTGGTTCATTGGAGGTAAAAGTCTCATGGACTTTCCTGCCCAGGTTGGCTTTGAACTGTGATCCTCAGATCTCAGCCTCCTGAGTAGCTAGGATTACAGGCGTGAGCCACCGGTGCCCGCTGTGTGGCTATTGTTAAAAAAAAAACCAAAACACTGGGGTAGAGATGGGGAGAGTCAGGAAACAGTGGTGTCAGCAGATACTGTCACCTGCTATGTGGCTTTGCTCCCTGGAGATTATGACGGGCTTGAGCAGCCTGAAAGGACATGTTTTGAGAGGTAACCTCCAGCAACTTTTGGCTTGTGGAAGGAGCCAGGCAGAACGTTATCACTACTCTACTTCCTGCCTAGTTCTTTTCTCATAAAGAAAGAATTACGAGTTTAGTGTTGGACTAGCCTGGTGGCACAAGGATCCTACATCAGTGACACATTTGCGGAGAACTGGAAAATTCAGATGACCACTCACTAAACATAAAACCATCATTCCACAAAGATTTTATTCACAGTCAACTTGCACAGTAGCAAAAAAAACCAAAAACAACCCCCCCAAACAAAACAAAAAAAGAAACCCCAAACATAAAAACTAAGCCACATATCAGAGAACAATATACAATAAGAGATTTGAACTTCTCCATGGCATTGGAAGGAAGTTTCCATAAATAACATTTACAATTCTAAGTGTTAGATCTTTTCAAAGTGTCTGAAGCTTCACAGTGCTAGAAGTGATTCTTATCAGAACACATGCAAGAATGTGCAACACAATAATCCATATTAATGACACACACACACACACACTCACACACACGCACACACAAAAGCAGGCCGGTTATTTGTCATTCCAGCATGGCCATGAAACTCTAGGCTCTCACAACAAACGCCCGCCCCCCGCCCACCCTCCAGATCCAGGTCCCACTCCTTCTTCACTTATGCCTTTGTCACTGCTTTATTCTAGTCACAGTCGCTGTTAGTGCTCTCCGGGGCTCTCAGGGGGGCGCCACGCCCTGCCTGCCGGCTGTCAGGACTGGGGGACGCCCTTCTCCCACACTCACCTTCTTCCGGATGTCCTCGTCGTTGGCGCCCAGGGAGGCGTAGAGCTTGAAGGCCGCCTGGCGGAGCTCGTGAGCGTGCTTTAGGTCGTGATCCAGCTACAGGAGAGAAAAGAACATTCAGTCCAACTCTGCCTGCGACTAGCATTCTCAATCAAAATGACCGACCAACTATGGAACGACGACGAACGTGTGGATGGTGATCAGTTAGCTCTGGGTTCTATCACACATGCCTGAGGCCACGCGTGGCTGCATCCGCGGGATGCGCCCTGGTAGCCAGCATCTCACAGGGAACCCCCAAACTGACACTAGAATAAGAGAACGCCCTTCTAAATGTCTGCCCCGCAAATCTCCATGTTCCCAGGGGCAGTTCTAGGAACAGGGATGCTTGCTCCTCACACCACATGAAATGCTCTCCGGCAACAGAAAAGGAGGTACGCGTGGGCTTCACGAGTGCTAACGGCCAATGCCGAAGTGGGTGCTGGCGATCAGATTTTTAGAGGACTTTCCAAACGGGGAGAGAAATGTTGGCCTGATTTCAGCAAATTTTTAAAAAGTTTTAGAAACAGAAACTCTTTGTGAAAACTTACAAAACAATACACCACAATATGGGCTGGGAAGGTGGCTCAGTGGTAGAGTGCTTGCCTAGCATGCATGAAACCCTGGGTTCCATTCCTTAGTACCATATAAACACAAAAGGCTGGAACTGGTGCTGGCTCAAGCGGTAGAGTGCTAGCCTTGAGCCAAAAAAGAAGCTCGGGGACAGTGCCCAGGCCCTGAGTTCAAGCCCCAGGACTGGTAAAAAAAAAAAAAAAGAAGAAAAAAAATATATAGATTTACATATAGATAGATAGATCACAATACATTATACATTAGCTATAGTTACTATTACAGTTATCTGAGATTTATGTCCAAGCTGCTTTTGTGTTGAGAACATTATTAAAATGATCAGCTGATATGAGCTATTAGATGCTATTTAAACACATGGATGGCCAAACTTGACAGTCCTTCCAAACACCTGCTACTTCAACAAACTACCACAGAAGGGATGTCCAAGCACACTCTCAGAATAGTTTATTTATTGGTCAATTGTGGGGCTTGAACTCTGGGCCTGGGCGCTTGGTCCCCCAGCTCTTCAGCTCAAGGCAAGCACTCTACCAATTGAGCCACTGTGCCACTTCCAGCTTTTCTGTTTATGTGGTGCTGAGCAATCGAACCTAGGGCCTTATGCATGCAAGGCGAACACTCTACCACTAAGCCAACTTCCCAGCCCTCTCAATATACTTTTAATCACAACGAGCCAGTCATCATACAAAGTATAATGCTGATATGAATAATTTAAAATGGGGCTGAGTTCAGGGTTTGGGCACTGTCACTGAGGTATTTTGCTCAAGGCTAGTGCTCTACCATTTGAGCCACAGATCTATTCCAGCTTTTGGGGAGTTTAATGGGAGTTAAGGTTCTCAGACTTTCCTGCCTAGACTGGCAGATCTCAGATCTCAGCCTCCTGATGACAAGCGTGAGCGTGTGGCTAGGAGTACACTCTTTCCAAAGGAGTTACCTTAGGAAAGTCCTGGTAAACTCCAATGGTTTAGGTGCTGTTTAAACCATTTTGAGACACTCATTTCAAACTCCTGAGAGACTAACTGGCATACTGGCTCAAAACAACAACAAAAACATTGTCAGTGATATAACGTTATCAACCAAGAGTTTTGAATTAACTGTCACTGATTAAAATGTGTTAAATCCAGTGAGTACTTATCATGTAGCGTAACAAAAACTCCATAAACTATCAAATAGAAAATAAAAACGAATTTGAAGTAGTTATGGAGACAATTTTGGGGGTGGAGGTGGGGGGAACTGGTCATGGGGCTTAAACTCAGGGGCCCTCCCTGGGCTCGTATGCTTAAGGCTAGCACTCTATCACTTTAAGCCACAGCACCACTTCTGGTTTTCTGGCAGTTAACTGAAGGTAAGAGTCTCACAGATTTTCCTTTCGTCGGCTTTGAACTGTGGTCCTCAGATCTCAGCCTCCTGAGTAGCTAAGATTACAGGTGTCACCCATCAGCACCCAAAACCTTTAAGACAATTCTTAAAGGTTATTCCAAAAATGTCTTCTGATGGATTATGAAAGGAGCCTTGCAATATACCAATAGGTCCTTTTATTTTTTGTAAATTCTAAAGGATCTGCCTTTAAAGTCTTAACTACATTCTAGCAGCAACATGAAGTCATTTGGCAGTACTGGGGACTGAACTTAGGGCAGGAAGAAACCTCTGGATAATCTGCCACCAAAATTAAAGATGACAAAACAAAACCAACTTTTTTTTAAAAGCATGTTACTGTAAAGGAAATGAAAGGGAAAGACTCCGTTCACAGCAGAGATCATCTATCCTCCGCCAAACAGCCTGCACATGAAGACACATCAGATGTTCTTGGTCTGGAGGGGTCAGCCAATAGGGTGCAATAGGAAGCCTCAGTCAGCACTCGGTTGCATATCCATGCACACTGTAAACAAATAGCCTGAGGGAAGCAGACTAGTCCACTGGTTCAGGATAGTGCAGCCCTTATCCCAGGAAAGAAGACCTTGAGGAAGAGCAGACCTGTAACTTGAAGACAGGGCGGTGGACATGACTAATGCCAATGCTGCTAAAGGTTATTTCAGGCCCTTACTGAGACAGAGAAAGGACATAGGTGAATCGTGTATTTTCAGCACTGCAGGCCTGCTGGGTGAGGTGTTTTCAAATTCATACCATGGAGAGGTCATGACAGCAATTACACTGGGACCAAAGGAAATTCCAAAACAGCAGTGGCTACTCATTAGGAGGCAGTACCCTCTCTGCGATGACCTTCTTAAGCACTGTTTCTAACAGAATCTCCCACTCTTACAGAAACGGACAGAGGGGCTGGGAAGATGGCTCAGTGGTAGAGCGCTTGCCTTGCATGCCTGAGGCTCTGGGTTCGATTCCTCAGTACCATATAAGCAAAAAGAGAAAAAAAGCCGAAAGTGGCACTGTGGCTCAAGTGGTAGAGCGCTAGCCTTGAGCTGAAGAGCTGAGGGACAGCGCCCAGGCCCAGAGTTCAGGCCCCACGACCAGACCAAAAAAAAAAAAAACAGAAACGGACAGAGCAGAACTGGCTGAGAAGCAACAAATCAGAGGAATACCTTTCAATTCTAGACAACTTCTATTTCAGAACAAGCTGGTGTGACTGGGTCCTTCACAGTCCAAGCTAGAGGTCAAATGGCGCTTTCGTCATTCACCTCTGGCAGGCCTAAAGCACTGTGTGAGCAGAGAGAGGGAAGGTGGGAAGGGGTGGCAGGAAAGACGGAGGGTGGAGGGTAAGACGAGGCCACTCAGTTCACAGTACAAAAGATCACCCTTGACCAAAAGGCAGAGAATGAAGCCGCAGAGCTGATTCTGGGACATCGTCGGAGTCTGTACGCAGTGGAGACTCTGCTATTTCAGAGCCTTATTTGCAGGCTAGGAATACAAGTTTCCTTGTCCTGTTAATGTGCTTCCTAAAAACTTTCCTGACAGGAAATGGCAAAAACCACAAAGCAGTATCATCTCTGTGAACAAGGCTAAAAAGACCTCTTTATTCAAAAGGCTAGCCGGGCACCGGTGGCTCACGCCTGTCATCCTAGCTACATATGAGGCTAAGATCTGAGGATCACAGTTCGAAGCCAGCCGGAGCAAAGGCAATCCATGAGCCTCTAATCTCCAATTAATCATAAAAAAAGACGAAAGTGATGTTGTGGCTCAAGTGGTAGAATGCTAGCCTTTAGATGAAGAGCTCACTGACAGTGCCCAGGCCCAGAGTTCAAGCCCCCGGATCGGCAAAAAAAAAAAAAAAAAAAAAAAAAGTGGGGGGGAGTGAGGGTGGGTTTGAGCTATAACTAGAAACTGTTAAAAAGTGAGAGCAGTATGGAAAAGTAGAATCCCCCGTCGTGGCTGCTGAACAGGAAAGAGAACACACCCGTTTAATGTCGGTGATGGCACTCACGGAGCTGGGGTACTTGAAGTAGTCGGCCAGCATGGCAATGAGGTGGTCAGTTATGCTGGCGATCCTCTGCAGTTCTACGTCGGGCTCAATCAGATAGGCCAGTGTCTCCGCTCCCTCCACCCTCTCCTCCAGTAGTCTTTCCTTACTGCACATTCGAACCAAACAAGGCAATGTCTGAAATACAGGCAGAGAGCAATGATTGGCTTTTGAGGAAAGGCAAAAGTTTGATCAAGAGCATGTAGAAACTTCACTGACTCAATGGATATTACTGAGAGTTATGTAACATCAAGTATTTCCTCTATTGGCTTTCAGAGAATAAAAGGTTCTCTTCAATGCAAAAACAAACAAAATGCAGTGTATAGGTTAATCGCTGGTGTGTGCTGGTACAGGGAAACTGTTTCTACAAGGTATATTAACAGAAACTCTGCTTACAAGTGAGCAGAGCCAGGCACCAGTGGCTCACACCTGTCATCCTAGCTACTCAGGAAGCTGAGATCTGAGGATCATGGTTCAAAGCCAGCTAGCAGGAAGGAAAATCCAGTAAAATCTGTGAGACTTTTTTGCCGGTCATGGGGCTTG
This sequence comes from Dipodomys merriami, assembly GCF_024711535.1. Lineage (NCBI taxonomy): Eukaryota > Metazoa > Chordata > Mammalia > Rodentia > Heteromyidae > Dipodomys > Dipodomys merriami. Next base: position 3,834,642 of record NW_027206268.1, on the reverse strand, counting down.
ATTGACCTCTGGGCCTGGGCACTGTCCCTTAGCTCTTCAGCTCAAGGTGAGTGCTCTACCACTTGAGCCACAGCACCATTTCAGGCTTTTTCTGTGGTGCTGAGGAATCGAACCGAGGGCCTCAAGCATGTGAGGCAAGCACTCGACCACTGAGCCACCTTCCCAGCCCTGATTTCATGGGTTTAGAGTGAATGAATTAATTAGCTTACCTTCAGTACAATGCAGCTGTCATCAGTCCGAATTGCTCCAGCTCTGCACATGTAAGTTAAACTGGAATAAAATGACAGAGTAAGTCTTTACTTCAGGTTTAAAACTTTTCTTTTAGAAAAATGTTTTGTCTTTTAAGACTTTGTGAAAATAACAAGTAGTGTCATTTATTTGGAGGGAAAAGTTTTCGGCTTTGCCATTCCCTCATCTGAGGTTCGGTCAGCTCAGTAATAAAACTAGAAAAGATTCAAAAACAGTATGCCAGAGATGTACATTAAATATTATAAATATAAATATATACAGTACATGTATATTTTTATATTTTATGTAAATTTAAACACATACATTATCAGTAGTGGGGCTTGAACTCAGGGCTTGGGCATTGTACCTGAGCTTTTCTGCTCAAGGCTAGCATTCTACCATGTTTAGCCACAGTGCCACTTCTGTGTTGGGAGTGGTTAAGCCTCTCATGAACTTTCCTGCCTGGTCTGGCTTTGAACCATGATCCTGATATCAGACCCCTGCATAGCTAGGATTACAGGCATGAGCCACCAGTGCAAGCACAAATACATATGTATATTTAATATCTACAAAATTGGGCTAGACCTGGTAATGCATGCTTGTAATCTAAGATACTCAAGAGGCAGGATTCCCAATTTTGGGCTAGCTCAGGCTACACAGTGTTACCCTATCTTAAAAACAAACAGCCTAACAAACACATATATTTTGAAGCTAGGTGCTAAGCATGTGTTGACTTACTTTTTTTAGGGGAAGTAATTTTCTCTGTATGTTTTGTCATTGAATTTTCTATCATAAAAGGGAAGAAATGTTAAAAATAAAATATGAGATTAACAAAGCGTCTCAGTTTAAGTGGGATATTCTAACTCCAGCAGCAGAAGACAATCACAGAAGAGAAGGCTTGCATTTGATTAAACACAGTGATCCATCAGAAATTAGCTATTTGAACATTACCAGTCACAGCTTTAGAGATAAGTCAATGAACTGGTTCTCACTTTTCTTTCTTTTTCTTTTTCTTTTTTTGTCGGCTGTGGGGCCTAAACTCTGGGTGTGGGTGCTGTCCCAAGCACTCTACTTGAGCTACAGCGCCACTTCCAGTTTTTTCTGCTTATGTGGTGCTAAGGAATCAAACTCATGGCCTCATGCATGCAAGGCAAGTACTCTACTACTGAACCACTTTCCCAAGCCCCATATTTTTATTTTTGAAAATAAATTTACTTCTGAGTAAAAAATAAAAATAATTTGTAGAAAGATGAGTACTTCATAAATTCAAATTAGTGTCACTTTTGTGTTCAAGTCCTTAGTAATGTGGGAGGAGGGGGAAGGATGGCTAACACATCCCATGTTTGGGTTTTATAAAAAGCTAGAAACAATTCTATCATCTGTATTTGTCTTGTGTTGCTTATATTATCATACAGCTTGTTATTATCATTTTAGCTACTGACAGGAAAACTTTACCTTGCTAATAATGAAGTGCTCATTTTGAGGTTGAGACAGAAACAGGAAACAGAAACATAATACAAATAACTGATCCAGAAGGCACCTGTGGTTCAGACCAGCCCCCGTTCTCTTGAATATAAAACTCAATAGTTGAGTTAGCAGAGCGCTGTACCACAGGCGCTAGAGGTTCGTATGTCAGAATGGGTGCACATGTGTGTACATCTCAACTCCAGTTCCTAGATCTCTGGATTTTCCTGGCTTAGTGCTGAAAGAGGACACTGATTCTACATGATCTAATTCTGCATTCATGTGAACTGAGAGACGAGGAAGGAGAGTAGCTGAGGCTATAATAAGGTATTTTCTGCCGTCTCAGCTATAAAGAGACTTCCTATACAGCACAGTACTGGTAATAAAGGAGTTCACAATGCCCTCACAGATGTGGGGGACGGGGTGGGGGGGCCACTGACAAAGGAGGCCGTTCCGCCATGCGGCTCTGACAGTTACCATTTGGCAGACGTGAGCTGCATTTCGATGGGCTTATCCCTCTGCAACATCTTCACAAAGATCTGCGGCAACAACTCTCCATCAACCAACACTGGAAATGACACAAACAGCAGCAATGAGGGCAACTCTCGAAATGCACAAAGTGGGTGAAGTAAATCATGAAGGGGCCATGGAAAGTTCCAGCCTACCGTTTACCAGAGTCATCGATACCTGGGGGTTTTCAAAAGCTAACACGGAGAAGCATTTCAGTGCTTGCATTCGAACCTGTAAAGAACAATTGGACAAACAGAAGGTAGGCTAACTTTAATTCTTCCAATATGACTTTGAAGAAATAATTACTTAATTCTGCTTAAAATACTGAGGATGGGCTGAGGGCACAGCGCCAGGCTAGAGTGTTTGCCTTGTGTGTTTGAGGGTCTGGGTTCAATTGCTAACACTGGGGGGAAAAAATGAAGTAAACTGAACGAAGGCTTGGGGAATCACAGTATCCCCCGTGTATTTGAAGAGCGGAATAAGAGCCAAAATTAATGTTGAAGTATAAAACACTATCATATAAAATACGTTTCTTAGATTTTTACATATTTTTTTCTTTAGATTTTTAAATATCTTAATAGGCTTAATAGTAAGTGGCAAGCTCTCTCAAGTGGATGCTTCTATTTCTTCTAAACCCAAATCAGAAATGTGAAGGGAGGCAAATTAAAAGAAGAAAAAAAAAAAGTTCTCTTTCCAATGTACTGGGTGGAGAAGGGAAAAGCACACAGGGCGAGAGAGTGCTCCTACAGCTGTGAAAACGCTATGGTCTGGGCTGCTGCCAGGGCCCAGTCTCTTGACTCACATGAAAGTACAAGGTGCCCAAGGGCCATGCTGTTTCCACCAAACCACCTCAGCCTGCAGGCACCCGGCGGAGGAGGGGAGGGACCTGGGCATGAAGAAGACCCGCCCCTCACCTGACCAGTGCCCTGCAGCACTAGCAGGTGCCCAGAGGGGGAAGCAGACTCTGCTAATGCAATGTGACTAGGGCGCAAACCTTCCCATGAGCTCCACCTTCCCAGCCTCTGAGTCTTAGGATGTGTGGCGGGATGGAGGAGGAGCCCAGAAAAGCAGAGGAGAGGGGAGCTCAGCAACTGCTCCCTGCTGTGCAAGTACTGCCAGGTTCTGGGTCACTACATGTGACCTTCCCTGCCAGCAGCTCCATTCCAGCTGGCTCCTCCCCATTCCTACCGCGGGGAGCCCTGGGAGTCACAAGGAGGAAGGCTGAGGTGGACAGGCCCTACGAGACAGAGAGCTAAGCCACAGAAACTGAACTGGGTTCAAGGTGAGTAAGAAACAAACCTGGCTTCCTCTCTGTTCTGCCACATGGGCTTCTAACAGGATAGAATTTGCTACCACGGACTAGATGGGCAACACTGAGCGGCCGGTGTTAAGTCAATGCCAGACAGTAAGTTGTGGGGCTGCAGAGAAGCCAGGAAAAAAAAAGAAAGAAAGAAGGAAATGTGCAGGCCGGGTGCTGGTGGCTCATGCCTGTAATCCTAGTCAGGACGCTGAGATCTGAGGACTGCGGTTGAAAGCCAGGCCTGGCAGGAAAGTCTGTGAGACTCTTATCTCCAACGAACCACCAGAAAAGCACAAGTGGTGCTGTGGCTCAAAGTGATAGAGTGCTCGCCTTGAACAAAAAGAACTCAGGAGCAGTGCCCAGAGCCTGGGGGTTCCAGCCCCATGACTGACAAAAACTAACACCCCAAAACCCCTAGTGATGTGCAGACTTTGATCTTCAGTCAAAATATGAAACAACACATTGTTCAATGCAGATGTATGCTGCAAGTTTAAGTTGCTGTGGCCCCATAAATGTTTGCATCTTCACTGCTCCAGGCAGCCGCAGCTTCTAGTACATTCTAGAAAGTACCTGCTGAAGCACAAGCTTCAGTACTGAAGCCGAAATCAAGGATATGAAAATACCATGCAACCAATGAAAAGCAACAGCAATGCAAAGAACAGAGTCTTGAGAAGATGGAAATGAAGGGGCACCTTTAAAAAAAAAAACAACACAAAAACACACTCTCTAGGTGAGCCAGCACTCTGTAAAGTTCCTGATAAAGCACTCCTGACCCACCTCCATCAGTGAAGTGGGACAATGTGGGGGCCTCTGTCTCTACGACCAAAACCAGGGGAGAAAAAAAAAATCTGGCCATGAGTTTTGCCATCTTACCTTGTAGGAGAGTGAGGTGAGTAGGTGAGCAATGTTCTGAACTGCGCCGTGGTTAAATAAAATTGTTTGATGATCTGGCCCCTGTAAGAAGAAGGGAGAATACAACATGTTAACCAAAGTCATGTTTCGCTCCATGAAGAAAAACTCCATTTATGACTGCATACAGTTCTCAGTTACCCCTAGAAAAAGTCAACCCCAAAAGAGCAGAGTGGACCTTGTTTTAGTCCTGAAGGGGAGAGCAGGGCGCCGAGAAGCTAGTCCTCGGCAGTCACTGCACAGAGCCCCATTGGAGCCGCAGAGTCGCTGTGAACTCGGTGCTTCATGGGCAGAGCCCAGCCCTAGGCCTGGGAGACCAGACAGCGGTGCTGCCATTCTTCGAACTGGAGTCTGATGGGCTTCATCAGAGGGATCGCGAACCAACTGCGAGAGAACCTCACCAACCACACCACACCACACCAGGACAGTTTCAGGCCTACAACACTCTGTAACTGTGATGGGAATGTGCTTCCTCTCACTTTTCCTTCGAAAATGGGTACTTCTTAGAATAGGAAGTTATGGAGATAGGAAAATAAAAATATTTTATTTTTCATCAACTATTCTGTACTCATCAATGTCACAACGATCTTCCAAGTGGCAGAAGTGAAGTGTTCATGTAAAGCTTTAATGGTGCCACAACTCTAATGTATTTTATGGCCAATCTCATTCAAGGCATCCATGAGAAGTCTACTGAAGCCAGGGCAGGGAAGATATCAAATGACTTTAATCAGAAGAGAACAAAACATATCATGAAAAGGCAGGCTAGTTATCTGGCCAGGAAACTCTGTTGAGACTCTTAGCTCCAATTAATCAGCAAAAAGAAGCTCTAAGTAGAGCTGTGGCTCAAGTGGTAGAGTGCCAGCCTTGAGCAAAAGAGCTCAGGATCGTGCCTAGGTCCTGAGTTCAAGACTGGCATACACACATAAAACGGTACCTACAACTGCACTTGTATATGTACTCTCATCTCTGGAAGAACACAGAAACAAGGCACGTATGGGTCTTACTTTGCAGCAGTGTGAGAAGATCTGACAGATGTACTCCTGGGTGTAGCGGGACCTGCTCAGCAGCGCCATGAGGTGTGGTATTACTGTGGCATCCTGGAGAGGAAGGGAGGGAGAGGACAGTAACGAGGAACTTAGGTACTGCGCATACACCCTTTGTACGTATACTTCAACTCATATCTTATGGGCAGTCAAACAAGTCTGTTTAGGGGACGAGGTGAAAGGAAAGTAAGATGGCCATCTGCTCATGCAAAAACCAAGGAAAAGGGTTCAATATTCATCCTTGAAACCAATAAAAGCAAGTAATTCTCCCTTCCCATAATCAGCCTATGTTCTCACAATAAAGTACCATCACTGTAGTAAGACTCATCAGAATCAGTGCTGAAATGGAGGTGACCGCTATGATAGGGAAGGTAAGCAGCATATAAGGAAGAACTACTGTGTAGAAATAAAACGTGACGATTTTCATCTTGAGGTGCTTTGGTAAGTGCCAGTAATGACTACAATCTCTCACAATAACTGTAGCTGGCTATTTTCAATCTGCATTAGTCAAGATAATTTAGAGGATTAGTCCTTCTTACCTAAAGCCCCAAACCGGCCCACTGTTGACACAGGCTGGCCTAGGAAAAAAAACCAAAACCTCCCCAAGGATCCCCTAGGAGTTTCCTTTTATTTACCCTACAGAAGAAGGGACAGGGCGAAAGGGAGTTTTAGCCTGAACCACAGATGGCAAAGGAGACTTGCATCCAGCATCCCAGACCACGCTTGTCCTCCACCCATGCAGACTCCCAGAAGCTGTTTAGCAAATCTTGCCCTGTGGTTTGAGAAAGGATCTAAGTCTGCATCCTAACTAGCTACGGAACAAGACTGATCCTTCTAGTCCAAAGGCCTTCACAGAAGACAAGAGGACGAGAAAAGAATGCCCCACGTATGCAAAAGCTACTGAGTGGCAAAGACAGGAGGCATCTCATCCCATGTGCTGTCCTAAGCAGAGAGAGAAAAAAAACTTAGGAAACCTCAAAAGTAAGTCAGGTAGTCAGTGCTCAGAAAGCAGAGAAGATGAAAGAGCAGTTCCTCCGGCAGAAAGCAGGGAGGCAGGGACAACCACACCGCAGGCAACTGAGAGGCGGGCAGAAGACTCCCAGTGCTCCCAGCACCTCGCCCCCTCCTGTTCTCCATAGCTCTCTCATGCGTCTGCACGCATTTCCACAGCTCCATCCCAGTTCACACACGCTCCCTTCTCTGTCAACTGAGCCAAGGTATCCGCAGTTCACAGATGACTAAATAAGACTCAGAACAGTTACATAACTGCCCAAAGTTACCCATCCAATAATGAGGACTTCAAACTACAAGTCCTGCCCATTTCTGACTAGACAGCCTCATCTCTAGTGACAGTCTACAGCTGGCCTGCACACACTCTAACCCAGTCGTGAGCACTGAAACATGGCGGTTCTCAGGCCCATCCCACACCACCCAACCCTTGTTAGGATTCTCCAGTGTCTCCAGGGAATAAAAAGTGACATGGCCTGTAATTTAGATGATCTCATCGTCTAAATTCACCCTCTCTGGGGCTTTATTAGTCTCATTTAAAAAAATAGAATGAAATAAAAGCCATGCGCCAGTGGTTCACGCCTATCATCCTAGCTACCCAGGAGGCTAAGATCTGAGGATCACAGTTCAAAGCCAGCCAGGGCAGGAAAGGCCATGAGACTCTTATCTCCAATAAACTACTCAGAAAACTGAAGTGGCGCTGTGGCTCAAGTGGTAGAGTGCTTGCCTTGAGCTGAAGAGCTAAGGGATAGCGCCCAGGCCCAGAGTTCAAACCCTGTGACCAACAACAAAAAAAAAAGTTCAATTGGCCTAGATTAGAGTCTTCCAAGTTACGCACTACAACCCATTGGTAGGATAAGGATGGGTCTGGAGCAGTTAGAAAAAGCAAGTGAAAGGTGACCGATGGCCGACGCACAGCGAGCTCACCGTATAGAGCAGCTCCTCGGGCGTGACGGGGCTGGTGAAGATGGTGCGGAGGCATCGGAGGCACGCTTCGATGAACTTCAGGTCTGGAGACAACAGTCCTGCGAGCAGAGCCGACGCGTGAGGCTTACCTCTCCCCGGGTGACACGCTACGACTCGACAAGCCCACTCTGACCTTTCTGCGGCTTCCCTTACCCACCTTGCAGTAAGGCAGGGATGATATGGCAGTCCAGGAGAGACTTGACGTTGTTCTCAGTGCCCATGGCGAGACTTCCTAACACCACCGCGCATTCTGCCTTCAGCTCTGTGCTTGAAGCTTCTTGCTGAAGCAAATACAACAATCTACAAAGAAGGGGATTGGGAAAGAGATGAGAAAACCAGAGTTAATGCGATAAAGCAACACGTGGTAGGAGACTAACATTACCTCCCCCAGGGGGGAAAACATGGCTGGCTGCACTCATCTGACCCTCTGTAGACAATCAGGCACCAGTGGCTCAAGGCTGTAATCCTAGCTACTCAGGAAGCTGAGATCTGAGGATCACCGTTCAACGTCCAGCCCAGTGAGTGAAGTCCCCGTGTCCAATCAACCACTTAAAAACTGGAAGTGGACCTGTGGCTCAAAGTTGTAGAAAAAGCTCAGGGGCAGTGCCTAGGCCCTGTGGAGTTCAAGTCCCACAACTGAAAAAAAGAGAAGCATCTGAAAAGATCTAGGAGATCTTTTTTTTTTTTTTTTTTTCAGTTTCAACAAAAGAGCTTAACAGGGTATACACCAGAAGTCTGTGTACAGTGGTCTCGGTGGAAACAGTGCCATAGCCGCATTGCCTGCTTCTCCCTCCCCAGGGGAGTCGCTCAGAATGCAAAGACTCTCACTGCCAAGTTCTGTCGGGTCTGAACTTCAAAGTGGAAATGGAGCCTAAGTCCACACCGGTAGTGATGAGACTGCAGAGCTGAGGCCCCGAGAAGCTCTTCAGGCAAGGAAAGCTCTCTCTTCTAACTCTCCCGTGTAGGGAATGAGAAAATCCTCCCATTTCTGCTCCAGTCCAGCTTATCAAATTAGTCCTCCCCAAATCCCAGTCCTCCACAATTTAAGACAAGTTCAGAATAACACTCCAGCATTCTGACCTTACATGTGTGCACCATGCATGCATGTCTACATATAACATGTGAGTTTTTTGCATAGTGTGAAAGAAGACAGTTTTTCAGTAGAGTACTTGTCCAGTATGTGACAGGGAGCCAAGCTTCTAGTCAAGTTTTATGGAGAGAATGATGGAAGGGGGACACGGATCAGAAAGCGTTGAACGCATAATTTGACATGTTGAATTGAAACCCTTTGTGCAACTATTTAAATATAATATAAAAATAAGTTTATTAAAATATTAGAGATAGAACAGAATATTTAGCTGTCTATCCATCCAGAGAATATGTATATAAAATAAATCTAAATCCTCAGAAAGGGGAGGAGGGTCAATAATATTCCTGAATTCCCAGAGTATTAATAGAATCATTTCTTTCTTTTTTTGCCAGTCTTGGGGCTTGAACTCAGGGCCTGGGCACTGTCCCGAGCTCCTTTCACTCAAGGCTAGCACTCTACTTCTTGAACCAGAGCACCACTTCTGGCCTTCTCTGTGTATGTGGAGGAACCCAGGGCTTCATGCATGCTAGGCGAGCACTCTACCACTAAGCCACATTCCCAGCCCCATTCCTGAGCTTCATTTGCTCAAGTCTAGCACTCTACCATTTGAGCCACTTCTGCTTTTTGGTGGTTAATTGGAGATAACAGTCTCATGGACGTTACTGCCCTGGCTAGCTTTGAACGTCAATCTTCAGATCTCAGCCTCCTGAGCATCTGGGAATATAGGTATGAGCCACAATCATTTCTCATTCTACTTGCTGGCATGTGTATGTAATGTACATATACAACACATATTACAACCATATGATATAAATAGGCTATATATACAGATTTCCTTAAAGATAATCCAGATACTTCAAAGCATATCTTTTTTTTTTTTTTGGTCTGGTGGTGGGGCCCAAACTCTGGGCCTGGGCGCTGTCCCTCAGCTCTTCAGCTCAAGGGGAGCACTCTACCACTTGAGCCACAACGCCACTTCTGGCTTTTTTCTTTTTTCTTATGTGGTGCTGAGGAATCGAACCCAAGGCCTCAGGCATGCAAGGCAAGCCTCTACCACTGAGCCACCTTCCCAGCCCCAAAGCATATCTTTTAAATAAAAGGATTTATTTTAAAAATAGGAAAGACAATACAAAATCAAAGGAGCATTCTGACTGGCAGTTAGGAGCTGCATTAGGAACTTAGGAAGAATGGCAGAAAGGAAGTTAGAAGCAAACAGACCTTGGGACAGCTCCTAAAACGATGAGGTTGGCTTTCTGCTTGTTGTTTCCAATGACAGCATTTTTCATGTCTCTGAATGAAGGGAAAGAAAAGAGGATGACGTATACTGACACGACACATTGTAGAGAGAGGGATTCACTCCACCTGCATGCCACATCTTGGATTGGCAAGTGTGGAGCACTGACCACCTGGTGTGTGACAGGGAAGGGACAGTGCTAGGCGCTCAGTGACCAGAGGTGCGTGTGTGCTTGCGTGCATGCGTGTGTGAATGATAGCTATGTGGAGAGGGAGAGCAACTACTGAGTTGCTGTAGGGAGGCCCAGCGTCCTGAACATAAAGAAGTACAGGCCACCTTCAACACCCAATTCAAACCAGCAGCCTTTGAACATATGGGACTTGTTTCAGGGGATACTCCGCCTACTTTTCCTCTCTTTCTGACTTCAGTCAGACGACTTCCTGTGATTCCCTTTCATCTGCTTTACTGTCTATGAGCCGCATGCCTTTGAGGTTTGCTCTGCTGGTTTTGTTTTTTCAATGGCTGCCTTCGGATTTCAGGACATCCTTTAATGAATTGGGACTTTCTCGTGGAGCCACACTGGCCAACAGGGCCTGCAGGGCGCTTCCATCTCCCCGCCTTTCTTTGGGCTCCTAGGAAGGTCTCAAACTTTATTTGTGCACTGGTTAGAAACAACAGAGTACATTGTACTAGTTTGGCTTTACGCAGCCAAGTATCTTTTAGGCAGATTAAGCTATTTTAAACATTTTCCCTGTTCTCCTATATTGGCCAGTATGTTTATTCTAGCCACATGGGGCTCTTTAGCTTTCAGGGAGAAAACTACAGTAAGAATACCTAAGCTCACGATGGGAGAAACATCAACCCCACCCCTCCTAACACAGTGCCTTAAAAACCCTCTCCTCGTTGGTCAGATCTGCTGAATCCCGGACACGGCACTTCCCACCCCTGCGGATGCTGCTTTCCTTCCCAGCCTCACAGCTAGTCCTTTATGCTCTCTTCTTCCCTTTCTCTTATGGCTTCTTTCTGTCTGTTCCAAATGCAGCTCATTCGTTTGCCTAGCAGCTACCTACTCATAGTCTACGTTGTGCCAGGTGCCACCGTGGGTACTCTAATCTAGAACCCTCAGCTCTAGTGTTTCCCCGGTCTCCTCATTCTTCCTAAACTGAAATAAGGTGTCTGCCCCATGATCCCATTCCAAACATAGGAAATAGGAATAAATTAAATGTTTTTATAGACAAAAAAATACACACACACACACACACACCTGAACCAATTTACCAGTTCTCTTGATAGTTTTACCAAAAAAAAAAAAAAAAAAGATAAGAAGAAGGTAGCCAACCTGCTAAAAAGTTAAATGCAGACTGAAGAAAACACAATTAGTAATATGTACCTTGCAGCTGGGTGCTGGTGGCTCATACCTGTAATCCTAACAACTAAGGAGGCTGAGATCTGAGGATCACAGTTCAAAGCCAGCCCAGGCAGGGAAATCTGCAAGATTATCTCCAATTAATCACCAAAAAGCCAGAAGTGGAGGTGTGGCTCAGGGGTAGAGCACTAGCCTTGAGCTGAAAAAGCTCAGGAACAACGTCCAGGCCCTGAGTTCAAATTCAGAACCAGAAGGGGAAAAAAAGAATTCTTGCTTTGGCTTTAACAGGTTAAGCTGCCTATGATAGAGAGCAAATAAATTCCATTCAGTGTTACAAGGGGAGGATAGCAGATCACTTCTATGAACAAGCTAAAACTAAAAGAGAAAATAATCATAATTCTCCAGGGCTCTAGCAAATCTAAGGACAGTGTAGTCTGTCTGTCCGTCCCTCCCTCCATCACACATCTGTCATCCTCATCCTCTCGTCTGAGCTTACATCACTGTTACATCCTCCAGAAAGATGACCGCCACACCTCCGGCTTCTCTGTGAAAATACACCTGTCACTTTGTTACAACCGAAGTCTGCTCCCCTTTAAAGGCAAGAAAAGTAAATCTGACCTGGAAGTATCAGAGAAATTCCTACCAATGGATCATTACTTGTCGTGATTCTAGAAAATGGGCCACAGAGAAATACGCACCTTTGTAAAAGGCAAACTCAACCATCACACAAGACAGGAGGAGCACAGCAAAACTCAGTGAGATCGCTGTGTAATTACCTTTAACTTTACAATATGCTATCATCCTCACCACAGCCCTGAGGAGCATCAACTCCGCTGGGGCAGACAAGGAGGGCACGGCTAGCTGTGGAGGTGCTTTCAGAACCCGTATTCACTGACAGCCAATCCTCTGAAGCCACAGCTACCATACTAGATGATTATTCCATTACCTTCAACACATCAGGCCTTATAATAAACTTGACAGAAAATGAAATTTGGTAGATTCATTTGCTTTGCTCTTTATATGTGTGTCTTTTAGTCAGACATGTTTTCCCCAGATCAAAGGAACACAATCTCACAATCTCTTCCTTTTTTTTTTTGTTGGTTGTGGAACTTGAACTCTGGGCCTGGGCGCTGTCCCTCAGGTCTTCAGCTCAAGGCAACAGCTCTACCATTTGAGCCACAACTCCACTTCCTGCTTTTTCTGTGTATATGGTACTGGGGAATGGAATCCAGGGCCTCATGCATGCTAGACAAGCACTCTACCACTGAGCCACCTTCCCAGCCCAAGAACTTATCTCTTGCCAATCAACTTGAATGTCAGGGGAAGGGGATGCTCTAGTTAAATTACTGCAATTCAACCATTTGATTTTGAGCTCAGCACGGTACTAGGCACTGGAAAGCATACAGAAACACCGTTCACAGGACCTGTTCTGAAGTATTCACAGTCTTCTTAGAGAGACAGAGGCAACACAATGTAAGGCAGGGCTGGGTTATCACAGAGTGCTCACAAGACTAAGAAACCAGATGCTAAGTGACCCAGACAGATTTCTACGGCAATGGTAAAGAACCAACACAATCCCAGGAAAGTAGATGCAGAGGGAAAAGCAGAATACAGCCCATTTCTGAGCAATGCGAGGATCCTGGACTGAACTACTTACCCAGCCCAAGGAAGTGAACGTGCTTTCCATCAAAAACCCAAGTCAACTTAGAGAGTTACTGTTTACTTTTACACTATGTTTACTTTTACTATGTACACTAAGTGCAAGGGAAAAAGGCTTGGAAATTGACAGTAATTTAGTTCATTCTTATAAATTACAATGTGATACGTATACTTGGAGCATAAATAATTTTAGATACAGTTCTGATCTATATCAAAAAAAAATCACAAAATGCTGTAAATATTTAAGTCTTTCTACAGTATCTATGGTTCCTTAATAAAGAGAACAGCTGGGCGCTGGTGGCTCACGCCTGTCATCCCAGCTACTCAGGAGGCTGAGATTTGAGGATCCTGGTTCAAAGCCAGCCTGGGCAGGAAAGTCCGTGAGATCATATCTCCAATAAACCACTCAGAAAACCAGAAGTGGCACTGTGGCTCAAGTGATGGCGCATTTTCCTTGAGCTGAAGAGCTGACAGACTGTGCCCAGGCCCAGAGTTCAAGCCCCAAGACCAATACATAAACAAACAAACAAACAAACAATTAATTTGGGGGCTTAAAGGCATGGCTCAAGTGGTAGAGAAATTGCCTAACAAGCACAAAACCCTAGTACTAGCAAAACCACAACAAAACAATACAAAACAAAGAGGACAATTCTGAAAATTAAACCCTGGCTCAGAAATTAGGGTGTCTATTATAAAACTACTTTATCAATATAAGATTCCATATCAATTTACATTTTCCAAAATCAAAGTGTAGAGTAGCTACATTAATAAGTACCCAAGCACCCAAACACTTTTGAGGCCTATTATTCTTTAACTCTACCTAATAATGTCTAGTGAACATCAAAAAATATATTAGAACATTATGGAATAATGAGAAGTCTACAGATATAAAAAAGGCATATACTAAAATACATAAATACATAGCTACTTGTGGTATTCACAATATTACACTTATACACACCCAGATTGCTAGTGTATTTAAGCAAAAATTACAGAAACTTGATGTAATAAATTCTAGATAACCCTGCCTCTCTTTTAACCATAGTTTTCTGAGCAGATCTGGTTTAGAACATACTGTTTTAAATAAGCAGGACTCAAACTGCTACATCTGGTGTTAAATGTTCTTTGTATGTATTTATTGTGTATATTTATTAGATGAATAACAAATCTTTGATAGCACTAGGGTTTGAACTCAGGACTTCCCATTAATTAGCTTGCTTACTCAGCTCAGACTGCTTGAGTTGGGCCTTCTGCTGGTTATTTAGAGATGGAGTCTGGTGGAATTTTCTCCCCAGGCTAGTCTCAAACTGTAATTCTCAGATTTCAGTCTCCTGAGTCGTTATGATTACAGGTGTGAGCCACTAGCACCCAATAAGGAAATAAGTTTTTAGGATATTAACCTAGAATTATGTTAAAACTATTTAACTTAAAAGTTTCAAAAAGCGGGGCTGGGAAGGTGGCTCAGTGGTAGAGCACTTGCCTTGCATGCCTGAGGCCCTGGTTTCGATTCCTCAGCACCACATAAGCAAAAATAAAAAGCCGGAAGTGGCGCTGTGGCTCAAGTGGTAGAGCGCTAGCCTTGAGCTGAAGAGCTGAGGGACAGCGCCAAGGCCCAGAGTTCAGGCCCCACGACCGGACACCCCCCCCCCCCAAAAAAAAAAAGTTTCAAAAAGCCTCATGCTTTGTGATAGGAACTTGTTTCTTTAGCTCAGGCAGGAAGATATATGTCCATAGTCTATTGAAATCTTAGGCACTTCATTTTCTAGAATCGGAAAACTAAATAATTATTATGAAACCAACCTCTTCAGTAGATTAAAATTCCTACCCCACCCCACCCCTTTTTTTTTTTGGTGCCAGTCCTAGCTAGGGCTTGAACTCAGGGCCTGGGCGCTGTCCTTGAGATTCTTTTGCTCAAGGCTAGCAATCTATCACTAGAGACTCAGCACCACTTCTGGCTTTTGTGATTAACTAGAGATAAGAATCTCACAGACTGGCTGGGAAGTTGGCTCAGTGGTAGAGCGCTCGCCTTGAGCTGAAGAGCTGAGGGACAGTGCCCAGGCCCAGAGTTCAGGCCCCACGACCGGACCCAAAAAAACAAAACAAAAAAAAAAAAGAATCTCACAGACTTTCCTGACTTTGGAGCTTTCAGCAAGTCAGAAGACCTATGGCCATGGTTGGTACTATGTGGCTGGTAATATTAACTAACATTGGAAGAGAGGAAGGGGACCAGCTTGCTCAAGTCCAAATGCATCTGCTCACAACCCTGCTCTGTGCACCCCTGTCCCGGAACAGCTCAGGCCTTTAGTCCTGTGTGTTTCCCAGTTCCATGAGAAGCCTTAGGCTAGACCTAAGCTAGGCAGCCTCTTTACAACTCTCGTGTGAATTGTAGCTGGGGTGCTGAATGGCAAAAGGAGGGACAAGTCACCTTTGCATCTCATGGTTTCCTATCTGTCCGGCTTTATTTGTGTAAAGTATAAGCCCCTCCAGTAGTTGCTTTAAAATGTTTCCTCTTATTAAACAACATGGAAATTTTGGAGAAAAGGGCATGTAGGTTATTAAGAGTTTATCTAAATTTCTAATGACTGACTGCTTTCTCAATTCTGGTATTTCAGACATCACTTGGAAATCTAATAATTGGTGAGTTAACTAAAAATAAAGCAAAACAAAAGCAAAAACAAAAAGAACTAACAAGATTTACCAGCTTATTCTCCCCTTGGCTTTCCAGTTACAAAACTGCAATTTTATTCTCTTCTTTTGTGGCTATTGAAAGCAGCAAAAGCATTCTCCAAAGGAAATTCTTTTATTTATTTTTTGAATGTGAAACAAGTATTCTGGGGGCGGGAGTGGGAGGGTGGCAGGGAAGAAGCTAATCAATCAGATCAGCTATAACTATCCAACAGACAAATCTTTTATAATAAAATACGAAAAGGCTCAAATGACAGTCTTTCCAAAAAGAAGCCAAATGGAGGAAAAGAGTTATAGCCCTGCATTTACAGAAGTATAGTAGGTAGCAGATTAAAACAAAACAAACAAGACTTTTTGAAAGACTCTTAAATACATACTACTTACATGACACCTTGTAGAACTTTCTGGGGATCAGGGTCAAATAGCCTGTCAACATAGTGGCGACTGCTAGCTGTTACTTCCTAGAAAGTAGGGGAGAAATGATGACATCTGAAGCCATGCATATCAAAATTCACAGCCCCACCCCCAACAGCAACCAGCTATATCATCTACCTAAAGGAAGGTGCATAGATTCCTACTGAAGACTTCTTACTGCCTTCTCCTCTCTGGAATATGCAGGCAAGGGGTTTCTTTCTTGAAAGAACTGCAAACGGCAGTGTTCCCTTCAAGATGTCAAAGATCAGTATTTTTTTTCCCAAGAGCACCCCATATCAAAAAAAAAAAAACAAAGTCCACGGAATTACTGCAAATATTGAAACTGAAACTGGCAGAAGAGTTTAGGAAATTAACATATCAAAACTTTGTTCATTTAAAAGCTAAAGGGGAAAAATACTAAGGGTATTTCTGTAGCTACTTTACTAATTCATTCTGAGAAAAGCTTGGGAAGCATGACAAATGGCAAGTTGGAGAAGAAAGAAGACACCAAATCCCATTGGAACCTTAACCGGACAGTGAACTCACTCTGGTGAATCCGGGCAGAGAGTCTCCCTAGACTTAGGAAGCAAGCTTGCAGATACATGTCACATATGTATAAGTATTTTAATATAGAGGAATATAAGCTCAGTGCTGGTGACTCATGCCAGAAGTCCAACCTGCTCAGGAGACTGAGATCTGAGGATCTCAGCTGAAGCCAGCTTAAGCAGGAAAATTCCAAGAGACTTATGGAGAAAGACAGACAGACAGACAGACAGAAAGAGAGAGAGAGAGAGAAAGAGAGAGAGAGAGAGAGGAAGGAAGGAAGGAAGGAAGGAAGGAAGGAAGGAAGGATGGAAGGAAGGAAGGAAGAAAGGAAGGAAGGAAGGAAGGAAGGAAGGAAGGAAGGAAGGAAGCTGGAAGTAGAACCATGGCTCAAGTGGGAGAGCACTAGCTTTGAGAAAATTTAAACAAAAAAAAAAAAAGCTCAGGGACAGTCCAGGCTCTAAGTTCAAGGCCCAAGACTATACCAAAGAGAGAAAGGGGGAGGGGGCACACACGCACACAGACACATAGACACACAGACACACACGGGAAGGCGGGGGATAATTGATGTGACTTCTGTTTAGTATATACAGAGGATGGAGAATTTGTCCCTTGAACTGACTCAGAAAAAAATAAAAACTTCAGTAATAGAGTTGTCACACTTCTGTAAAGGAAAACAATTCAGAAATGGGCTGATTACAGGTCCAACAGAGCTATCTATCTAGTCTACACTAGATGAGGCTGGGTAAGTTGGAGAGTTAGAACAGAAAGAGTAACTGGAGCCAGGTAGTACGTGCCTATAATCCTAGCAACTGGGGTGTGTGGGGGTGGGGAGGGGTGAGGCAGAAGGATCTCAAGAAATTCAAGGCCAGATGGTTAAACTGTGTCTTCAAAAATGAAATACTAAAAACAAAATAAAACAAAACAAGGGAGATACTTACCTCCTTTTACTTGTATTTTGGGGTTATGGTTATTTGTTTACTTGGATGGCTAGCTCTTTTATATTTAGTTTCAATGTTGCATTATTTAAAACAAAGAGAATACACTAAAGCACCAGAGGAGAAGACTTTGTTGCCCACTTGCTTTCAGAAGTGGGCTAGAATACGCTCATACATTGCCACCCGTTAGCCATAAATCATCACCAAGAGGAAGTAACTTTTCCAGCATAGTCGGTAGAAGATGGAATACCAGCTTGAAACTCGGAGTTACAAAACAGTAGCTTTGGAGAACTGTACAAACTCTCGATTTGTGGCAATGAAGGGAACCCAAATCAGCGTTATGCTTTCCTTTTACACCCTCACTGGCAACTCAATTACTTTACCACTTCCAATATGAACCCCATGTATGAAAACCCAACAGTAGAAGGAAACAAGCCACGGGGACAGAAATCACTGTACCCACTACAGACCACTAAAGCACAAGGTCGTTTTCTTAACAGAACAGAATCAGAGTTGGAAGGACTCTTCCCAATTCCTTGCTGTGCAAACACATGCCTCTGATGATCTTCATCCAGAGGTCAGATCATTAAATCTTAAATAAAGGCCACAAGCAACAACACAAACATATCATGAAGCAATACATCAAGAGCAAAAGCTAGGGCACAGCAGGGGTGTGTGTGTGTGTGTGTGTGTGTGTGTGTGTGTGTGTGTGTGTGTGTGTGTGTGTGTGTGTGTGTGTGTGTGTGTGTGTGTGTGTGTGTGTGTGTGTGTGTGTGTGTGTGTGTGTGTGTGTGTGTGTGTGTGTGTGTGTGTGTGTGTGTGTGTGTGTGTGTGTGTGTGTTCTGTCAATCCGTTTTTTTTCCCCTTGGGTTTGTTTGTTTGGGGTATTTTTTCTTTTTTTTTAACAGTAAGTTCTAGGCTGGTCAAACTCTTAGCCTCTGTTCTGTTTGGTGGTGGATCTTGGTTTTACTGCTTCCTCTTTTCCGTTCCACAGCTCTACATCTCTAGCCTCTCAGTGTGGTTAGCAATCATGAAAAGGCTGAAAAACAGGTGTCTGAACAGCAACCCTGTTGCTCTGCATCTGGCTCATGGATGCCACTAGCCCCGGGAATCTGGAGCAAGGCAGTGCACTGAAGATGACAAGCAGAGCAGGCCCAATGTTTCTTCCTACTGTGACTGTGCTCGCTCTTCTGTGTCCCCTGCTAGTATTCGAAAACACAAGTCTGCCCAAGACCAAGGCAGCACTGAGGAGGAGTCACTAGCTGGGAGAAGTCAGGGAGGAAGGCTTTGCCGCAAGGTGAGTGACACCAGGAAGGACAGAGAAAAACAAACAAGCCAATGTTAGGATCTTAGCTCCAGGACATGTGAACCAACATGCTTACACATCAGCAAGTGTATTTGCTGCTGGCTGTGCAGAAGAAGGGTACACACCTCCAAAGAGAAGACAGCTCAGGAAAGCCAGGGCCAGCAAACACCTCTCACAAGCCTGATGCAGCCAAGTGAGGCTACTTGGGTGCCACTGTGGTGTTGTGCCAGCCCACAGTTTAAGTTACCTTAGTGCTCAACACTGAGATTGCGCAACAGAGAGACCCCTTGCCAACTCTCCCGGTACACTTTGGGAGTGATATTGGGCCCGCTGCCTTGTAACTAAAAAGGCTTTATTTATTTGCTCTGACTCTTTAACAGGCAGCAATAGCCTATGGCCTTGGAGCTATCCATGGTGCTTGGGCCCGATCTAGCCGCTGCCACTGGCTTTCCTATCATAGTGCCCCTCTAAGGGGCTACCTGACGCACCATCTGCACTGCAATAACCACCATCAGGAGCCACTTCATACCCAGGGCCCCCCCCACACCATCTGTTAACACAAAGCCCTTTCTGTGGGCGTGACATCTTCATGGGAGATGGCTAGCATATTCTGAACCAAAAAAAAAAAAAAAAAAGGAAGGGTCTTGAGAACCAAACCCCACACAACACCTTGTATAAATCTTTAAGTTGTCTTGTGATACTTTGATTCCCGTCCTCCTAGACTTAAAATTGCGTTTTGGCTCAGCATATGCTGAGTTAAAGGTATTAATTCAGAACTAATGCTGGGATTCAAGTACCCACAGCTCCTTAAAGTTATATATGTTTGTTCTGATGAAGAGGATGTGGAGCGGCATACCCGGGAAGGGCTAAGAACCAGTAATCTATAAATGTGTCAGCAGACGAGACCACATACATGGCCAAAGAGAGAAAATTTCTGGGTGCCGTACCCCATCAAGACAATGCTCATGGCTCTTCCTTTTCCTTGGTCTTCTTATCCCATCAGTCATCATGCACATTCAAGCTGAATAAAAAAAAATTTGAACCCTCCTCCCTGACCAGGGCAAAAGATGCTAATATTCTGTAATAATTTTCCCGGTGGCAAGCATCTCCAAATATTAACAGGTCCCATGGACTGGAAATGCTTTTATATCACAATTTATTTTCCAATATAAAGCACACTCCTACTATCCTCCTTCCCAAATACCCCTGTTATGAATATACCAAAGAACCTAACTAGTTCTTTATTCTTTTCAGTTTATGGAATGATGTCAAAATGAAAAGGTTGAGGAGCACTCCTGCAAAGCTGACCTCCAGTGGAATGCCTTTCATTCCTATTCAAATGGCCCAGGGATCCTGGCAGGGTTCGGTGATAGCTCTGACTACCAGAAGGAAACAGGAATTTTGTTTTTGTCGAATAATACCCTCACCAGAACTCCACATGGCAAATGGTATTGTGAAACAACCGCCAACTCAGAAATCGCGAAGATATAAGCCACAGGCTGGGGATGTGGTCAGTGGTAAAGCACTCATATAGTGCATCTGAAGCTCTTGGTTTATATTTACATACTGAGTATTTTAAAATTTAAAGACTGAATACACAGGCCTTTCTGATTCTTCATAGTTCAAGAGCCTTCCTCAATACTGGGCGTCTGAATCTAGGCGGCGATTTTACCTTAAAGACACAAGAGGGCCGGGCGCTGGTGGCTCACACCTGTAATCCTAGCTACTCAGGAGGCTGAGATCTGAGGATCCCGGTTCAAAGCCAGCCCGGGCAGGAAAGACCGTGAGACTCCTATCTCCAATAAACCACCAGAAAACCGGAAGTGGCGCTGTAGCTCAAGTGGTAGAGCGCTCGCCTTGAGCTGAAGAGCTGAGGGACAGCGCCCAGGCCCAGAGTTCAAGCCCCACGACCGACAAAAAAAAAAAAAAAAAAAAAAAGACACAAGAGGCCCTGAAGCACACAATAAGCACCCCGGATTCTTCAGACCCTGAAGAGAAGGAAGTTCCTCTCCTAACTCATGACCACCTGCTGATGTACGCTGTGCTTAGTGGTAGGGTAAACTAATACACATTTTTAAAGGTGCTCAACAGATTTCATTCTGTATTTATGATTAAAAGCCAAGGCTGAAGCAGACTTGGGTTTGTCAGTTGCCTATGTAAGAGAGCAAATCAATACGAAACAATAGGCAAAGCCAAACAAATACAACCAGCAAGAACCCAACGAACTCAAGTTCTATCAGGATTCTGAATAGCCTGTAGTTCTAATGGCTGCTTGTCAAAAAAAAAAAAAAAAAAAAAAGAGAGCAGACTGGCATTTGGAAGACTGTAGAGAAGGCAGTTTATTTAGCCTGACCTGTCTATATCAGCCTACAATGTGATCAAAGGCATATTTACCTTGCCACTCTCAAGCCAAACTCAATCCTCTTAACAAGGTCTTGCTTGCACGGGCATAAATTTTCAGTTTGTTAAGTCTTAATTTTCTTTTTAAAATTAGGTCTAATAATTCTTCACCAAATGGAAGATTCTGTGGATTTTTTCCTGTTTTATTCTAAAATTTTCACATTTTACAATCAAATCTATCATTCACTTTGAGTTACTTTTTGTGTAAGGTACAAGGTTGAGATCAAAGTTCTTTGGGGAGCCAGATACTCATGGAAGTAATCCTCGCTACTCAGAAGGCTGAGATCTGAGGATCACAGAGCAAAGTCAGCCCAAGCTGGAACTCTTATCTCCAGATAATCACCCAAAAGCCAGACGTTGAGGCGTGATTAAAGTGATACAGCATCAGCTTTGAGAGAAAACGCTAAGGGGGAGCATGAGACCCCAAGTTAAAACTTCAGTACTGGAACAAAAACAAAACACAATGAGGTTTTTTAGGGGAGGGAGTACAAACCCCAAATCTTACTCTACCACTGAACTATACCTGCAGAACCAAGTTTTTTTGTTGTTTTTGGTGGTACTACATTACTAGGATGGTATGCTAAGACCTAGCCATGCTTCCAGCCCTATTTTGCACTATTTTTAGGCTAGGGCCTTGCTTAGCACCCAGGAGAGTACCTGAGCAGCAATCCACTAACTTTCAGGCTTTCCCATGAGCCTAGGAACATAGCTGTGTGTCTAGTTTCTTATTGGTGAAGATGAAGTCTCATGGACTTTCCTACTTGGGCTGGCTACAAACCACGACCCCGCCTCCCAAGAATCTTAGGATGACAGGTGTGAGCCACTGCACCCAGCTCTGGGGTGGGGAGGGAGAGGTCTCACAAACTTTTCTACTGGGGCTGGATGCAAACCACAAGCCTCCCATTCTCAGTCTCCTCCTGTTCTCAGTACCCTGAGTCCCTGGGATTTCAGCACCAGCCACTAGTGCCCGGTCATCCATGTTCTTGTCTAACCTAGATTTAAAAGGATGGAACAATAACCTATACATCTGGAGAAAGTACTTGCCAATACCCATTGGTGTTCATATATATAGCTTTCAACAGTCAGCAATTAAAATGAACAGTCCAATTTGGAAGTGGGCCAAAAGATAGGAAGAAATATTTCACCAGAGAACGTACAGATGGCAAATAGGCAATGGAAAGATTTTTGAACATTACTAACTACTAGAGAAATAAATGCCAAGATAAGCTGGTGTCACACACCTGTTAGACCAGTTAACATGAAACATCACAACAGCACTGGAGAGGATGCAGAGAAGCTGGGTATCTTGACTGTTACCAGTGGGAATGTACAATGGTACCGCCACTCTGGAGAAGTTCATCAGATCCTTTGCACACTGAGCACACACTAACTGTGTGCCCTGCAAACTATACTTCTAGGCTCTACATGACTGCTCACAGCTGCTTATAATGGCCCAAATAGCAAACAACCAAAATGTCCAATAGATGAATGATTAAACTGGCATACGATGGGATCCCATTCCATATGATGGATGCTACTCAGCAACAACGATGGAACACACAAACACACCACTGATAGCACAAATAACACCTGTGCATGTGGTAACCTGGACATATTTCAAGAGCACTATGCTAAGTGACAAAAAGCCAATAACAAAAAGCCACGTTATATGATCCGGTATATGTAACATCATAGAAAATAGAACTACAGACATGGACAGCAGGTCTGTAGTTGTTAGGGGTTAATGATGGTCAAGGGGTAGAGAGGGTAGGTGTGACTAGACTATAAAGAAGTATTGGAGCTGGGCACTGGTGGCTCACGCCTGTAACCCTAGCTACTCAGGAGGCTGAGATCTGAGGATCACGGTTCAAAGCCAGCCTGGGCAGGAAAAGCCATGAAACTCTTATCTCCAATGAAACTACCAGAAAACCAGAAGTGGTGCTTTGGTTCAAGTAGTAGAGAGCTCGCCTAGAGCTGAGGGACAGCGCCCAGGTCCAGGGTTCAGGCCCCATGACAAAAAAAAAAAAAAAAAAAGGTGTTGGAAGGAGATCTCGTTGGGGGCAGGAGGGATGATAATGGTATTGTTTTCTACCTGGAATGGAGGTGGTCCATCCATGATGGACAGAAGATGCGCATGCTTACCCCAGTGGCTGAGTTCAGATACTGTACTGTTATAGAAGATGGAACCCATGGGGGAAACACCCAAAGAGCTCTTCATGAGCTCTTTGCTACTTCCAAAGGATCTATACTTCTTTCCAAACATAAAACAACCTGAAGTCTACAGAACCTGGGAGAACTTACTAATCTGTTGAAAGGGGTGAGGTTGTAATGCTGAACGCAAACCAGACAGAAAGAGAGAGATCACGGGGCTATCCACAAAGAGTTGGAGGGGGCCCAACTCCCAAAGCAGACAGTCCAACCAAGCATCAAGTACCTAGTATTGGTAGGACACAAGAGTTTAGGAAAGGCCAACAGATCACTTCTGAAGTAACTTACTCTCTAAGATAAGGCAGAATAATTATACACAGCCCTGAAAAAAACAGGCCCCTTTGCCTGGAAGTCTCATATGTCTTTTTTTTCTGTCTTTTCTTGGGCTCCCAGCTAAATGCCTTTTTTTGGGGGGGAGGGGGGCAGGGGGTCCGGTTGTGGGGCCTGAACTCTGGGCCTGGGCGCTGTCCCTCAGCTCTTCAGCTCAAGGCTAGCACTCTACCACTTGAGCCACAGCGCCACTTCCAGCTTTTTTTCTTTTTGTTTATGTAGTGCTAGGGAATCGAACCCAGGGCCTCTGGCATGGCAAGGCAAGCGCTCTACCACTGAGCCACCTTCCCAGCCCCTCAATGCCTCTTTTTGAGTGAAAACTTCCCTATTTCTGTAGGACTGTTGGATGTGAATTCTCCTTACCCTGATACTAACATCTCCAAGAAGACCTACTGTGTACCTCTCTAATACCATGCTTGGCAAAAATACCCAAAGCTCCAAATACATTAGAGGAAGAAAACCTGTTACACAAAGTTGTAATTCATACCACAGAAAGCAGCCAGTAAGTTACTGCAGTTTGGAAGAACCCAATGATCAACTTCAACCTGAGAAGGCAGTTTCTCTGAGAAAGATCATTCAAGGACAGAATGAAGAATCTTAAGTTCAAAACTAAACACAAGCAAGGTGTGGTGGTCCATGCCTGTGATCACAGCACTTGGGAAGGTAAGGCAGGAGAAGCGAGAGTTGGAGGCCAGTCTGAGCTACAGGGTGAAGTTTCTTCTCAAAAGACAAACACACAAGAAACTATTCACTACTTTAAGAAACCCACTAAAGATTGAGGCTGGGCACTGTGGTAGTTGGAGCCTGTAACCCTAGCTACTCATGAGATCAGGAGGATAGTGGTTTGAGGTCAGCAGGCAAAAAGTTAGTGAGATCCCGTATCAGTGAAATGTGCCGGTGTGGCAATACACCTGTAATCCCAACTGTAGGTATAAAGTATAGGTAAGAAGATCACTGCCTGAGACCAGCTCTGGGCAAAAATGTAAAGTAAAAGTATAAAGGGGGAGGGGGTGGGGCCTGGAGGCATGGCTCAAATGGTAGTACCTGCTTGGCAAGTAGAAAGCCCCAAGTTCAACTACATCCTCTCCAGGCGAATAAATAAATAATAACAATAATAATAATAATAATAATAATAATTCAGAGGAGTGATTATCCCAAAATGTTTTTAGGAAAGTTAATGTAGAAATGGATTTGAAACAACAAGTACAACAGGAAAAAAAAATAATGAAAGACATGAAGAATGCCTATAGTCCCAGAGACCTGACAGGCTGAGTAAGAAGGATCAGCTCATAAGGTGAAGGTCAAAGAATAGAGGTTTTAAACAAAAAAAAAAAAAGGCAGGCTGGGAAGGTGGCTTAGCGGTCAAGTGCTTACCTAGCAGGCATGAAGCCTTGTGTTCAATTCCTCAGTACCATATACACAGAAAAAGCTGTGGCTCAAGTAGTAGAGTGCTGGCCTTGAGCAAAAGAAGCTCAGAGACAGTGCCCAGGCTCTGAGTTCAAGCTCCAGGACTGGCCAAAAAAAAGATCAACTGATAGACAGATAAACACACTTTCAATGAGATTAGAGCTAAAGCAAATTCTAATGGAAAATCTGAAGTTTTTGAATAAAATATGGGGATACTATTTACTAAAAAAGTGAAGCGAGTAACAAACTTAATTGAAAGGCAATCAGGGTTAGAGGCTAGTCCAGGCAAATAATTAGCAAAGCGCTCTCTCAACAAATAATAAGCCAAGTGTGGTGGTGCACAACCATGATCTAACTAGGCAGAAGACACATGTAGAAAGAAACCATGAGTTCAAGCCCCAAGACCTGCATAAAACTAAAAAAAAAAAAAATTGTTGTCACCTGCAGCATTTTCAAGGCCACGGTTGCTACATGGCTCTAGGGCTTTCAGATGGGTGTGCTTGTGGGAGAAGAGAAACCAGCTGCAGTTACCTGACACATCACCCATAATCCAACTACCCTCTCCACCGTCAGAGCGCCTTCCTGTCTCTTCCTTTCTTATTTCCAACACCCGCCAATGGACCATTAGTAAAAAAACGGACCATGATGAGTCCGGACAGCTAAAACTTGCTGCTGTCATCTCCCAACAACTTTCACTATGGGTCCTGGTCCTTTTCAAAGGTAACAGTGAAAGAGGCAAAGTAGTCTTCCTGTTTAGCTGAGGAAGGGAGGGAAGAGAGGAAGGAAGGGAGGTTGGTTAACAACTATTATTTCTTGCCGGACGGATACGTTCCTTCTTTCACTAGTGGGGTTTTGGGGGGGGGGGAGAGGAAGGGGGAGAGAGGGACTGGCTGGCCTTGTCCATCCCTTTTCATAAGAGAAAAAAGGAAGAAGTACATGAAGATGAAGCTTAGGAAGAAAAGAGAAATGGAAGGAGAGGAGGGGGGAAAAAAAAAGTGGATAACCAGGTAGACAAGGAACATATCTTTAAAACTCCATGGAAGGAAAAGGAAGATTTCCAGAGACTACGTCCACTTGGAAGAGGGGTGACATCTACATCTCCAAGAAGCTGGGGGCGGGGAGGAGGGTTGTCTGGTGGGTGAAGTGGGTGGGGTGAGGTGGGGATGGGGTGGAATAGGGTGAGATTGGGGTGGGGTGTGGTGAGGTGGGGATGGGATGGGGTGGGGATGGGGTGAGGTGGAATGGGATGAGATTGGGGTGGGATGGGGTGAGGTGGGGATGGGGTGGGTTGAGGTGGGGAGGAGGGAATGGGGTGGGGTGAGATTGGAATGGGAAGGGATGGGGTGAGGTAGGGATGGGGTGAGATGGGGATAGGGTGAGGGGGGATGGGGTGAGGGGGGATGGGGTGAGGTGGAATGGGATGAGATTGGGGTGGGATGGGGTGAGGTAGGGATGGGGTGAGATGGGGATAGGGTGAGGGGGGATGGGGTGAGGGGGGATGGGGTGAGGTGGAATGGGGTGAGATTGGGGTGGGATGGGGTGAGGTAGGGATGGGGATGGGGTGAGGTGGGATGAGACGCTGTCAGAGCCACCAGCCTGTCCCCAATCCCCTCGTTCTCGCCTCAGCCCCCGGGGTGGGGTGGCGGGGGGGTGCTGGGGGGGGGCGGACCCCCGCCCCACGCCCGGACCCCCAGGCCTCGGGCAGCGCGCCGGGCGCCCGGGGGGGCGGCGCGGCCTGGCTGCGGGCCGGCGGGGTGCGGAGGGAGCTCCGCGGAGGTCGGACCCCCGGGCCGGGGCCTCCCGGCCGGCCGAGGCGCGCGCGCGCGGCCGAGGCGCGCAGGTCACGGCCCGAGGCGGGGCGGCGCGGAGGCGGCTCCCGCGGAGTCCGCCCGCACCGCGGGGCTGGGGGGAGGGCGAGGGAGGGCAGGCCGCCCGGCGCCCCGAGGGGCGGGCCGGCGGCGGCGGCGGCGCACTCACCGAGAGGACGCTCATGCGGATGGGGGTCTCCAGCAGGCACGCCATCTTGGGCCCTTCCCACCCCGGCGGCGGCCGGCTGCCGGCGCGCGCGCGCGCGCGCGGGGACTCGCACTTTCGACACGCTCGAACCGTCCCCCGGAGCCCCTCACACGCCGGGTAAAACCGGAGCGCACACGACCCCACACACCGGGCTGGACACACCTCTCGGTAACCCGGAGAGGGGCCGGGGTCGGGGTGTGGGGGGGGAAACCGCGTCAGACGCCGGCCGGCGAATCGGCCGCTGCGGAACAGCAGCTACACTCGGGCTGGGGGCGGGGGGGGGAGTGAGAGGGCGCGGGCAGCGCTGTGCGCATGCGCGAGAGGGCGGCAGGGGTGTTTTTCCTCCCCCCCTCCCTCTTCTCCCGGCGCCCGGTCGTACGTGGTGGGCGGGGCCTCGAGGGCATGGGCGGGGGGCTCAATGATGTGGGCGTGGTCTCGGGGAAGGGGCGGAGCTTTATACTGGCGCTCGGCGGAGCTGCCAGGGGGATTCCCTTGGTTGAGTTCACGTTGGTTGGGTTCACGTCTTTTCATGTCAGTTTTCAGAAGCAGAAGAAAAATCTAGTAGGTGGAACCGCCCGCATACTTTTCAGGTTTGCTTTTTCACGCTCAAATTCTCGGCCCTGTCTTTACACCGCACCCCTAGGGATGCGATTATTATTTCCATCTTACAGCTGGAGGCAGGGAATCTCAAAAAAACAAATAAAACCACAACAAACACCGGCCTGGGTGTGACAGGTGCACGACCCCACTTCTCCTGCTGTCACATCAAGAATGGACGCTAGTTAGGACGTCGGGGCTCATCAGTTGCCTTCGCTTGGAGAGATCATTCTGTTGCCAATTAGTTTCCGTTTTCTCCAGTGTTAAATAATAAGAGTTCACGGAAGCTCGATAGACAAAGTACTTACAACACGCCTGGAACGTGGAAAGCATTGCACAATAGGTGTGATAGCCTATTTCCAGCCTCTGAATCAAATGTGTGTGTGTGTGTGTGTGTAGGGGGGAATTGATCAAATGTTTGAATGTTTTATATTAAAACACTGAGAAATGAGGTCACATGCCTAATTTAGGCTGTTACCTCTCCCCTGAATTAAAGCTATCTATAGCCTTCCGAGTGGAGTAGATTAAAAAAAAAAATCTATCCCTCACAATTGCTTCTCATTGATTTTCTCTGTTCTTCCCGTCCTGAGTGTCTAACTAAAATAATTGCAGCATTTATCAGCCCCAGCTCATGGGGACTGCTTTCCTTTAAAAAAAAAAAAAAAAGTTGAATTCCTAGAAGGTAAGAATTTTATTTAAGATAACCCTGACACTTTAGCTCTTTTCCCAAAAAAAACGTCCACAATCTGTCTACTTGCTTGTTGGCATCTTGATCATTCGTCTTTCATGGATGAATTGGATGCTTTTCGAAGTTTCTGACACATCTAATTTTATTCAGCTTTCTAATTAGGGAGATAACTATTTGGTAGGAAAATCTAGAGTCCCAAGTCCCATTATTTTTTTAACTTAATAATTCCAGAAGCTTTTAGGAATAGTTTTTAAAAAATCAGTAAGTTCTTAAGTTGCCTATTAAGAACATATTATTTGTGAATGTCTTTAGAAATAAAATTGTCTTTTATAGGGAGACTTCACACTAAAGAATTAACCAATCTCTCTTACACAGTTGTATTAACCTTGTTTTAATGTTTAGCAAAGGAAAACTTCTATTTCCAGGGCTTTCATTTACCCTTTTGGTTTTAAGTTCTATCATCTGTCAAACTGCTAAAACACAAGGACTAAGAGATAACAGACACACAGAGTTCCAGTGCACACCAAAATCTCCAGGGCAATCAGATGCCCATGGCTCAGTCAGAAGATTGAGTTCTGAGGATTGAGGTTTGTTCTCAGCCTGGACAGGAAAGGCCAAGAGACCCTGTTCCCCAATTAACTACCGAAAAGCCAGAAGTGGAATTGTGGCTCCAGTGGTGGAGAAATAACCTGGAGCAATAAAAACAGGCAACGCCCAGGTTCTGAACCCAAGCCCCATTACTGGCACAATACATACATAAGTAAATAAATGATACGTAATAAATATAAATAAGTAAACGCAAGTAAATAGAAAAAAGTAATGTAAATAAGATATAACGCATATATTTTTATAAATAAAAATATTCAAGTATATTTATGTATTATATAACAGTATATAACATACTACATATATGTAGTATATAATTTTATATATTATATGCTATAATATGTATAATTATGTAATACCTTTATACAAATACACATAAATATATAATACATTACAGAATATGATATAGGATATGTTTACGTATAACTATATGTAACTGTCATATAAAGGTGATTTATAAATATGAAATATTTAAAGTATAAAAACAAATATAAATATAATTTAATTGCAATTCTAATCTATGATTATAAATATATTTATATTTAATAAATATATGTTATGTATTACATTGTATATAAATGTGATATAGTATACATAAATATATCACATACCACATAAATATTATGTTCTGTATCTATATATATATTGTATATAATTGTATGTAATATAACCTATCACATATAATTTATCATAGACTTATATTTATATATGTATAACTGTCACATTACCATATAAATATGATTTATATAATATATAATTTATGTTATATATTTATATATAACATATATATGTTATGTATATATACTTATATATAACTTATATATAATATATAAGTTATATATAAAATATAAATATGTATATGTCGTATTTATATTTATACGTATTGTATTTATATAAACAAATATATAAATAGAAACAAATACATGAATAGAAACAAGCACCTCTGGGGTTGGCGGTGCCCTTCCAGCTTCCGCTCTCGCGAGACTTGCGGGCCGGAAGTGACGTCGCGCTCGCGTCAAAGGCGGCCCCGGTGGGGCTGCGTGATGTTGGCGGGAACTCCGCGCGGCCCCGGGACGCGGACGAGCCCGCGGCGTTGCGGGCAGCGAGATGCGGGTAGCCGTGACCGGCTGCTGCCATGGGGAGCTGGACAAGATCTACGAGACGCTGGCGGTGGCGGAGCGGCGCGGCCCGGGCCCGGTGGACCTGCTGCTGTGCTGCGGCGACTTCCAGGCGGTGCGCAACGAGGCCGACCTGCGCTGCATGGCCGTGCCGCCGCGCTACCGCCACATGCAGACCTTCTACCGGTGAGCCGGGGGCCGGGAACGTCACCGTCCCCCCTGCCCGCACACACCCGGCCCGGCCCGTCTGCGGGCCGGCCGCGCGCTCGGAGGGACTGGACAGGGTCGCCTCCCCCGCTTGGTCCTGGGCTGAGCCGTCTGGGGGCGGGGGGGGGGGGAGTCGCTCCGTTAATCATCCGGGAGCTTTGCTCTGGGCCCAGGCCCTCCCTGTCTGAGACGCTCAAGTGACAGCCGTGGACTCGATCAACTTCCTTACCTCACTGGAGGATCGTGCTGGCCTCAATGTCAGGCAGAAGGAGGGAGGGAGGGAGAGAGAGAGGGAGAGAGTTCTGCTAGCCTAAAACTCAGGCGTGTGTGTGTGTGTGTGTGCGCGTGCTGGGTCTTGAACTTGTGTGTGTGTGTTGGGTCTTGAACTTGTGTGTGTGTGCTGGGTCTTGAACTTGTGTGTGTGTGTGTGCTGGGTCTTGAACTTGTGTGTGTGTGTGTGTGTGTGTGTGTGTGTGTTTGTGTGTGGTGGGACTTGAACATGTGTGTGTGTGTGCTGGGACTTGAACTTGTATGTGTGTGTGTGCTGGGACTTGAACTTGTGTGTGTGTGTGTGTGTGTGTGTGTGCTGGGACTTGAGCTTGTATGTGTGCACGCGTGCTGGGACTTGAACCTGGGGGGGGGGGCGCTGTCCCTTTTCTGCTTGGAGCCCTGATTGATGCCCTACCACTTGAGTCATAGTTCCACTTCCTGTTTCTTTACAGTTAATTTCTGGGCTGGCTTTGAACCTCCACCCTGAGATCTCAACCTCCTGAGTAACTAGGCTGATGCCTATAACCTTATAGCCTATAACCCCTTCATTCTTTTTTTTTTTTTTTTGGTCGGTCATGGGGCTTGAACTCTGGGCCTGGGTACTGTTCCTGTGCTCTTCAGCTCAAGGCAAGCGCTCTACTGCTTGAGCCACAGCCGCACTTCCGGTTTTTCTAGTGGTTTATTGGACTTTCCTGCCTGGGCTGGCTCTGAACTCTGATCCTCAGATCTCAGCCTCCTGAGTAGCTAGGATGACAGATGTGAGCCATGGGTGCCCGGCTAACCCCTTTATTCTTAAGCACAAGGGTGGATACAGGAGACCTTTACAAAGAGCTTTACAACATTTTTGAATGAGATCAGCTTTGTCCTCTAGACATTATTTTACATCTCTGCTTGATTTGCCGACTGAGAATTTTACCTTTCTGTTTCTAGGTATTATTCTGGAGAGAAAAAGGCCCCGGTTCTCACCATCTTCATTGGTGGAAACCATGAAGCTTCAAATCATTTGCAAGAGTTGCCCTATGGTGGCTGGGTGGCACCAAACATTTATTATTTAGGTATGTGATCATGTGTCATCGTTCGCTTTGAAGAGATAGAAGGGCTTGTTGGAATTTGTATTAATAGGCAGCATCTTGAGATAAATAGTGTTTTCAGAATGTCAATTTTATCATTAATTTTATCATGAAAATTTACTTGATATAGTTATGTAGGACTGCATAAAATTCCAGGCCCCTGCTTTTCCCTTAGAAAAGCAATTGCCTTTGTCTATGATAATTGTATTTATTCCTTTACTTACTTACTGTCAGACCTGGGGTTCAAACTCAGTGCCGGGGCTGTATCTCTGAGCTTTTATGCTCCAGGCTAGCTCTCTACCACTTGAGCCACAGCTCTACTTCTGACTTTTTGGTCATCAATTGGTGATAAGAATCTCATAGACTTCACTGCCCTGCTGGTTTTGAAATGTTATCCTCAGATTTCAACCTCCTGAGTAGCTTACAGGCCTAGCCTCTGTAGTCCAGCAATAATTTTATTTCACTGCACAATTTTCCAGGTTTGGCAGGTGTGGTGAAATACCGAGGTGTGAGGATTGGTGGCATCTCTGGTATCTTCAAATCTCATGACTATCGAAAAGGTATTGTCATCGTGAAAACTTGTTCTTCACTTTTAGGACTTACCTGACTTAGAGTAATACAAGCACGGTGTACACTGTGACATAGTTATTACACTTTATTTCTCCTGTGAATACTTTTATTCTCAATTTTTATGTTTCATTTTGTTTGATGCTTTTCTATGCAGGTCCTGGGACTTGAACTCAGGACCTGGACTCTGTCCCAGACCTTCATTTTGCTCAAGGCTATGCTTGAGCCATAGCTCTACTGCCAGCTTTTTTATTGGTCAGTGGAGATAAGACTCTCACAGACTTTTTTTGCCTGAGATCCTTGGATCTCAGATCTCAGCTTCCTGCATATCTGTGTCAGCATTCACCTGACTTCTATCCTATTCTCTCCTGCCTTTTTTCCTCTCTTGCCAGGCAAGCCCTCTGCCTAATTTGGTGTTTGTCATTCACTAGATTACTTTATATCTCCAGTACACCTAGGAAAGCTGGGAACAATGTATCAAACAGCATGTTTGCAACTTTATATAAATGTATCTCATTGCTTGTGTGTTTCTATACATTGCTTACTTATTTGACATAATTCCCAAGCCAGTGGTTATCCATATGACTCTAATCTGTTCATATGTGAATAATAGTTCATTCTCTCAATATATCACAATGTGCTATGAATTTTAAAGTTAGAGGAATGAATAGCTTGGATTCGTATTGATTAATTTAACTTCGTAAATTAAGTTGGCAGCCAAAACTTACATCATTAAAGTAATTGTAGAGTCACAAGTTTGTTCCTGTCCTTTTCCTCTGTATGATTATTTTTCTTTATTTGTGTGTGTCAGTCCTGGGGCTTAAACTAGGGGCCTGGGCTCTGTCCCTGAGCTTTTATACTCAAGGCTAATGCTCTACCACTTGAGCACAGCTCCACTTCTGGCTTTCTATGGATAAGAATCTCATGGTCTTTCCTGGCATCAAACAGTGATCCTCAAATCTCAGCCTCCTGAGTAGCTAGGATTATAGACATCAGCCATTGTATGGCTGTTCTTTATGATTTTAACCTCTGGCATGGATTTACAAAGATAGGCTGTTGGCTACATGTGTAATTCCATGTATGTTATATCCATCTTGGGAAGACAGTTGATAACATAGCTTGTTTCTCTTCTGATTTAAGGTCATTTTGAGTGTCCCCCTTACAATTCGTCCACCATAAGGAGTATATATCATGTGAGAAATATTGAAGTCTATAAATTAAAACAGGTATGTAAAAAGTCCATTACAGCAGACTTGAGAGGGAAAAAAAAAAAAAAGTTCAGTGATTTGGTACCAGAATGCATTTTGATCCTCTTCGGAGAACAGCAATTTGATATTTCTAAAATTTAGCATTTGAATTGCTTTTAGGAGGTTCACAGATGGCCAGAGTTTTGTTTCTTAATAGCTAAGAATTCTTTTTAAGAACTTAAGGTAGAAGCAAAGAATTATGTATAAAAGCCAAGCATTGTGGTTCATGATTATAATCCCAGCTGTGGGATATTTAAGATGGTCCCTGAGGCAGAGAGAAGCTGTTTCTGTCTGTTTAGATGGGTGTGTGGCTTCCTGCGTGAGGACGGGCCCCCGCGATGAGTTCTGCGGAGAGGTTCCGGACATCTCCGTGGCGGGCATCAAGTGGACGGGATTCTTCTGGTTACTTCAGCTCTTGTTCAGAGTTTTTTCCTTCCTGTTCTGTTCTTAAAAGCTGAAGCAGCCTATAGATGTATTCTTATCTCATGATTGGCCCAGAAGTATCTATCACTATGGAAATAAGAAGCAACTCCTGAAGACCAAGTCTTTTTTCCGCCAAGAGGTGGAGAATAACACGCTGGGCAGCCCAGCCGCCTCGGAACTCCTGGACCATCTAAAGCCCACTTACTGGTTCTCCGCCCACCTGCACGTCAAATTTGCAGCCTTGATGCAGCATCAGGTAGAGCGCCGAGTCCTTCCTCTCGTCTCTCATCAGCACTCACCGAACACTCGTGAACTAGACGCAGTGGGCGCAGCTGTACAGCTAGAGAGAGAAATGAGAGTTCACTCACCTCTTCTGAGTAGCTCAGCACAGAAAGTGATCAAGAAACCAGCAATTACAAAGCAGTCTGAGCTTGGTGTGGGAAATTGTCGGGCGTTGTGGGAGCTCTACACTGGCTTGGTGCAGTGGGGAGGGGGATTGAGGGCGGAGCTGAGCCCTGCAATGCCAGGAAGAAATAGCCCCCCCCCCTCCCCCAATCCAAGCCTGGGGACTGTCCCTGAGCTTCTTTTGCTCAAGGCTACCACTTGAGCAAATAGCGCCACCTCTGGCTTATGTGTAGATGGTGCTGAGGAATGGAACCTGGGCTTCATGCATGCTAGGCAAGCACTCTACCACTAAGCCACATTCCCAGCTCCTGTGTGTCTTTTTGGTTTCTTGGTTTTGTGTTGTGCTGGTTAGTAAGGTTTGACCTCAGGGCTTTAAGCTCTTGTTTTGTTTTGTTTTAATTCAAGTGTGGTGCTCTACCACTTGAGCCACAGCCCTACTTTTGGCTATTTGCTGATTAACTTAAATAAGCGGCTCCTGGACTTTCCTGCCCAGGCTGGCTTTGAACCTCAGTCCTCAGATCTCAGCCTCCTGAGTAGCTCGGATGACAGGCGTGAGCACTTGCGCCCACCAGCACTTCAGTTTTCAGGGAGACACGGGTGTTGCCTCCAGTAGGACCTTCACGTTCATGAATTCTCCCCGCTTGCTTTTTCTCAGTTCACTTTAAAAAAAAAAAGAGCTTTTTAGGAAGTATAATTACATAGCAGGAAATCAGCATACAATTCAGTGATTCTACTTCTGTTCCAGTTATGCAGATATCACATGATCCAGTTTGGTGACTCTTTTGGTAATGTTGAGGCTTGAACTCAGGGCTTTGTGCTCGATAGGCAGGTATTCTATTGGAGCCATGCCCCCCAGTCCAGTCTTGCCTTCCATGACACAGCGAATATGGAATATTTTGGGGAGGAAAGTAACATTCTTTTGATGCACCGCTTAGGAGCACTTGTGATAGTGTCCTAGTCAATATATGAATGACCTGTGGTACGTTAATATTCTCCCATTGTGTCTTATCTTGCCTAGGCCACAGATAAAGGAGAGACAGCCAAAGCAACCAGATTTTTAGCCTTGGACAAATGCTTACCACATAGAGACTTTCTTCAGGTAAGCAAACATAAAACATTTTGCAAAACAGTTTTCACTCTTGCAGTGATTAAAAATGTTAGTTTGGTTTGGTTTTGTTGTGCTGGTCCTGGGGCTCGAACTCAGGTCCCAGACACTATCCTTGAGCTTTTTTTTTTTTTTTCCTCAACGCTAAGACTCTTAATCACTCAAGCTACAGCTCTACTTCCAGCTTTTTTTTGTAGTTTATTGGAGGTAATATTCTCAGGGACTTCCCTGCCAAGGCTGGCTCCAACCCTTAGATCTCATCCTCCTGAATAGCTGGGATTACAGGCATGAGCCACTGGCGCCAGGCTCAAATACCTTTGTGGTCTGATTAGTTTATCTTAAGATACTTAGGCTAGGCAGACGGTGTCTGTTATCACCTCATGGTGCTGCTTTCTCCGATAGGTCTTAGAAATCCCACACGACCCCGGTGCGTCTGACCAGCTGGAGTATGACGTGGAATGGCTGGCTGTCCTCCGGGCCACTAACGACCTCGTGAACGTGACTGGGGGCCTGTGGAATATGCCCGAGAACAACGGCCTGCACGCACGGTGAGCGGAGCGTGCACTTTGCATGTGCAGGGAGGTCTCTGCCGCTTCCATGTCGTTTTGTTTTGTTGGGTTTGTGGGATGGACGAGAGGCAAGGGGACAGTGTTCCCTGGGAAAACCTACCAAATGTCTGCCCGGTGACCTGACCTGACCTGGCGAGGCCCAGTGGTTGCATGGCATCTTTAGCCTGAACGGCTGTGGCCCTTACCCCCGGCACGCCCTGGCCTGGGTGCCATCCCTGAGCGTTTGTGCTCAAGTCTTAGCACTTGAGCTACAGCTCCACTTCCACCTTTCATTTTATTTTATTTTTAGGGAAGATGGTACTTATTTGGAGATAAGAATCTCCTGGACTTTTCTGTTTGAACCATGATCCTCAGATCTCAGCCTCCTGAGTTGCTAGGATGACAAGGTGTGAGCCACTGGTACCCGGTGAAGATTTTTTTTTTTTCCCCCTAAGAGTTTTTGCACTGGTCTTTTGCTAAATTAATTGCAATCTGACCATACAGAATTTTGCTGGGTGATTCATTTCCTCTGTGTGCACTTGCCAGTTACTATTTGAGGGGGATCACATGTGAAAATGGATCGCTCAGGCTGAGAAGGTGGCTTCGAGCTAGAGTGCTTGCCTAGCATGCGTGGAGCCCTGGGTTCAATTCCTCAGTAACACAGACACAGAAAAAGCCAGAAGTGGCGCCATGGCTCAAGTGGTAGAGCACTGGTCTTGAGCAAAAAGAAGCTCAGGGAGAGCGCCCAGGCCCTGAGTTCAAGTCCCAGGACTGGCCAAAAAAAAAAGACCATGGATTGTTCTGCCTCTTATAGGTGGGATTACAGTGCCACCGAGGAAGCCATGAAGGAGGTGATGGATAAGATGAACCAGGACCTCAAGGTGCCCTGCAACTTCAGCGTCACCACGGCCTGCTATGACCCCAGCAAGCCACAGGCCCCAGTGCAGCCTGTGCACAGGATCAACCCGCAGACCACTGAGTTCTGTGCCCAGCTTGGCATCACAGACATGAACGTGAGGCTTCAGGAGGCCAAGGAAGAGCAGCCACCTTGTGGGGACTACGAAGAGCAGGAGGAGGGGAGCGACGACTCTGGAGAAGACCGGAGCGAGTACACCACCGACACCTCCGCCCTGTCCTCCATTAATCCCGATGAGATCACGCTAGATGAAGAAGAGGAGGAGGAGGAGGATTGTGGAGGTGCACCCAGTGACATGCACACACCCTCAGCAGAACCTCCTTCCTATCAGGCTTCTGATTTCTCCACAAGCTTTTCTGATGTGAGGGTCTTGCCGGGGTCCATGGTTGTATCTTCCGATGACTTACCAGGCTCTCCCTCGGGTACCGAAGGGGGACCCCTAGAGGACGATGGGAAGGACTTCACTGAGTCGCCCTTGAAGAGGCTGAGTAATGAACACGAACCTGAACAGAGAAAGAAAATCAAGAGGAGGAATCAAGCCATCTATGCGGCGGTAGAGGATGATGGCGATGATGATGCCGAAGCCTGACACATTGACTTGCCTCCTATTATGTGTACATATGTGATTTTTTTTGAGACCCTATTTTTAGAGTTGGGTTTTTGATGCAAGGATTACCTTTGTAATAATGAAGTTATAAAAGGGGATTTTTTTTTTTTTTTAGATATCAACTTGGTCTTTAGGCCTTTAGATACAAATGCATTAAAGTTTCCTGTCCAGTTTTGATTGACCTAACGTCATTTACCTCCATTTCTACGCCCTTATCGCTTATGCACTTGATGACAAACACATCTGAAATACCGGACTGTGAACACAGAGGACACACAGATTTTTTTTCAAGGAGTTAAAATTACACATATTTTGATATATTCAAAAAGAGGTGTATTTAAGATGTTTTTCAAAGTCCATATCACTTTTGTACATATAATTTTATGTATCCCTCCTTTTCATGATCATCCCACCCTCCCCACCCTCCCACCCCCACCCCCCACCCCTGCAATCAGCTTAATGTCTGTCAGAAATAAATTGCAATTGGAGATGTTACATAAAATTTCAGGAAGTTATTTAAATATTAAACATGGGTAAAACATACAGTCTCATACTTCATTGCTGAAAAGTGGTATCCTTATTGGCTTCTGCATATTGTATTTTAGCTTTAGCTTTCATTTCATGCACGTATAGTGAGTATGTACAGATTATTTTCTCCACAGTGCAGCTTTTCTTGTATGAATTGATCAAGGTATAGCTGGACACCACTGGCTCATTCCTGTAATTGTAGCTACTCAGGAGGCTGAGATCTAAGGATTGCCGTTCAAAGCCAGCCCAGGCAGGAAAGTCTGTGAGACTTATCTCCAGCTAGCCACCAAAAAGCCAGAAGTGGAGGTGTGTGGTTCAAGTGGTAGAAGTGCTAGCCTTGAGCAACAAAACCTCAGGCACGGCATGTAGACTTTTTTTTTCTTTTTTTTTTTTGGGCCATCCAGAGGCTTGAACTCAGGGCCTGGGCA
This sequence comes from Dipodomys merriami, assembly GCF_024711535.1. Classification (NCBI taxonomy): domain Eukaryota; kingdom Metazoa; phylum Chordata; class Mammalia; order Rodentia; family Heteromyidae; genus Dipodomys; species Dipodomys merriami. The sequence continues at coordinate 3,796,288 of NW_027206268.1, read as the reverse complement.
GCTGTCCCTTAGCTTTTTCACTCAAGACTGATGCTCTCATCACTTGAACCCACAGCTCTACTTGTGTGGTTAATTGGAGGTAAGAGATTCACAGCCTTTTCTTCCTGGGCTGTCTTTGAACCGGGATCCTCAGGACTCGGCCTCCTGATAATCTAGGGTTTCAAGTGTGAGCCACCAGTGCCACCAGTTAGGATAGTCTTAGGTTCACAGTAAAACAGAGGATGGTCAGAGATCTCCCATAGACCCTCTACCTCCACGTATGCCAGACTTCTGCTAATCTCACATTCCTTTACCACTCAAGTCCGTATATCCAGACTGACAATCATCTCCCAAAGCCGATGGCATGTGTCCTTCCGTTCTGGCTGCTGTGTATTCTGTGGGTCTGGATGGGTGCCCAGAATCACATCCAGCCTTCGAGCATCCTGCAGGTGATTTCACCAACCTGACAATCCTCTGTGCCCTTTCTCCCTCAGCCCCTGTCCACCCTTCACCCTTTTGCTGCCTCTGTAATTCTGGGACCTGCACCTATCCCACAATGCCATATAGGTGGCAGCCTCCCGTGTGTAAGTAACCACACGCAGGGCTTTTGTCACAGAAGCGTTCGGCTCCTGTGCTAAGAGCATACATAATGTGTGCTCACGTAAGCATTCAGCTCCTGCGGGGTCACGTAAGCATTCAGCTCCTGCGGGGAAGAGAGCGTAAGCAGCTGCTGCCTTATCGCCCACAATGCCTGCCCCATTCTTTGCTAAACCCTAATTAAGGGCTTTGGCTCATTTCTAAGTCATAGTTTTTTTTTTTTTATTATTTTGAGTTTATTGAGTTGCTTTGTGTGTGTGTGTGTGTTTTGGACCAGGACCTCATATGTAGCCCAGACAGACTTTACCTTTATGATCCTCCTGTCCCCTGCACTCCACTATGCTGGGATTACAGGATTCCACACGCACACCACCACACCTAGTTTATGGTCGAATTTTATAAGTTCTTTGTATATTTTGGAGAACCATTCTTGGTCAGATAGGTATTTTATCAGTATTTCCCTTCTCGGGATATGGCCTCTTTCTGTTCTCTTGACAGAATAAAATCTTGCTTGTAAACAGTGAGGGAGAACATTGTGGAAGAGAGCCATGAGTCAGGGAGAGAATGTCTCGCCTCATGGTAGGGGAGAGGGAGGAAAGAACGAGAGAGAGAGAAAGATCTGAGACTTCATCTAAACCTGATCACTTAAAGGCCTCAACTTAAAATAGCATCACATTAAGGTGGCAGGGTTTCAATATAGGAATTTGGGAGTGACACAAATATATAGTCTATAATAGTTTATTGAGTTCTTTCTCACAGATGGTTTATGAAAGTACAGGGGAGGGACATCTGGTAAGCCCAGATGTTCCATATTCTTCTATTTTTGTGTGTGTATGTGTCTGTGTGTGTGTCTGTGTGTGTGTGTGTGTGTGTGTGCCAGTCCTTGGGCTTAAACTTAGGGCCTGGACTCTGCCTTCTTTTTACTCAGTGCTAGCGTTCAGCCACAACTCCCTTTCCACATGTTCTTGGTAGTGTCTCAGAGTTTCCTGCTCAGGCTGGCTCCAAACTGTGATCCTCACATCTCAGCCTTCTGAGTAGCTAGGATTATAGGTGTGAGCCATCAGTAGTACCTGGCTTAAATTCCCTCTTCTGGGCAGGAAGAAGGAATTAAACTCTGGCTCCTAGAACTTACCTGCCCACTATCAGAAAGTCACTGGCATTTTCAGGCCTGGTTTTTTTATTTTTTTCTTTTGCCAGTCCTGGGGCTTGAACTCATGGCCTGGTCTCTGTCTCTGAGACTCTATGTGCTCAAGGTTAGCACTACCACTTAAGTCATGGCACCACTTCAGGCTTTTTCTGTGTATGTGATACTGAGATGGAATTGAACCCAGGGTCTGATGCATGCTAGGCAAGCACTCTACCACTGAGCCACTTCCTCAGGCCCAGCTCTTTAGCCTTAAAGAGTTGGGCTGAGAACATATTGGTTCACTGGAAACAATTATTTTACCTTATCTCCCCACCCTTGTCCCCCAGCAAGCACTTTATCCTCAAGTAAATGTTAAAACGGAGATTCGTGCGTGGAGAATTATGCATGTAAATACAAGCATTTCCAGAGCAAACCCAGAAAGGTATTCTCAATAGCTCTGGAAGGTTCTATAAGCAGAAGGATGTTTGATTGGTATAACTTAACAGGCAACAAAAAGCCGGAAACATGAGGCTAGGACCATTTTATTGAAAACATAAGCCAGGTGCTGCTGGCTTATTTCTAATTCTAGCTTCTCAGGAGGTTGAGATCTGAGGGTTATGGTTCAAAGCCCACCCAAGCAGGAAAGTCTGTGAGACTCTTAACGCCAATTAAGCACCAAAAATAAAACTGGAAGTAGAGCTGTGACTCAAGTGGTAGAGCGCTAGCCTTGGGGAAAAAGCTCAGGAACAGTGCCCAGGCCCTGAGTTCAAGCCCCAGGACCGACACACATACACACACTCACACACACACACACACACACACACACACACACACACACACACACACACACACACACAGAGTGTAGAATAGTTGAAGCTATATCTTTTGAAACAATGTTGTGTTATATTTGAGTAGTTGTACAACTGAGTTCAACATGGCAGTTTGTGACTACAATGCATCTTTTTTTGGTAAGTCATGGGGCCTGAACTCTGGGCCTGGGTGCTGTTCCTCAGCTCTTCAGCTCAAGGCAAGCACTCTCCCACTTGAGCTACAGCGCCACTTCCAGTTTTCTGGTGGTTTATTGGAGATAAGAGTTTCACGGCTTTTCCTGCCTGGGCTGGCTTTGAACCACGATCCTCAGATCTCAGCCTCCTGAATAAGTAGAAGGATGACAGGCGTGAGCCCCCAGCACCTGGCTATACTGCATCTCGACCAGTGTGACCCCTTCTATAATTCTCCATCATCTCTCTTAACCCCACCCCTCCCCTCCAGTTACCTGGCTCAATTTTTACATATATACATTGAATATTACAACTACATTTTCCCACCCTTCCTTCCTCCATTCACCTGCCCCCACCCCCACGCCTCCCTCCCCACAACCCATGTTCCAGCTTCCTGGTATTCCTTTAGGTAAACTAAGTTATAGTTCTTTGAAGGAGTTACATTATTGCATTCTCCCCTGTGTGTACCCTACTTTAGTCAGTGTGTGTGTGTGTGTGTGTGTGTGTGTGTGTGTGTGTGTGTGTGTGTTTTATCTGCCAGTCCTGGGGCTTGAACTCAGGGCCTGGGCATTGTCCCTGAGCTGCTTGGGCTCAAGGCTAAAACTCTACCACTTGAACCACAGCATGGCTTCTAGCTTTTTCTGTGTCTGTGGAACTGAGGAATGGAACTCAGGGCTTCGTGCAAGCACTCTACCACTAAGCCAGCCACCTTCCCAGCCGTGTGTGTGTGTGTGTGTGTGTGTGTGTGTGTGTGTGTGTGTGTGTGTGTGTGCGTGTGTGTGCGTGTGTGCGTGTGTGTGTGTGTGTGTGTGTGTGTGTGTGTGTATTTCTATGACTTTGTTTTTCTTTTTCTTTTTTCTTTTTTTGGTCAGTCGTGAGGCTTGAACTCTGGGCCTGGGCGCTGTCCCTCAGCTCTTCAGCTCAAGGCTAGCACTCTACCACTTGAACCACAGAGCCAGTTCTGGCTTTTTCTGCTTATGTGGTACTGAGGAATCGAACCCAGGGCCTCTTGCATGCGAGGCAAGCACTCTACCACTGAGCCACCTTCCCAGCCCCCTGTATATGTTTTTATATATGATTTCTAGTTTAGATCTAACTTGTGGTAGCCATTTCTTTGCCACAAGCACATTTTACTCAGACCCTCAAGTACTGACTTTAGCCAGCCATCATTGTCTTCAGGATTTAGTGAATAATGCCAGTTCTCCATGTGAGTTATTTGATTATTAATTTTTCCATGGATTCCCAATATTTAGTGGGAATTGATTCCCCAACTGAACCCCAAAATGATCAGGTCTAACTAGGTCCTCTCCATATAAGCGAAGCCAACCCCTTTACCTTTATTCCAGCTTCCAGACAGAGAAGAAAGAAATGGGTGCTGGGTGTCAGTGACTCACGTCTACAATCTCAGCTCCTCCACAGGCTGAGATCTGAGGATCCTGGTTCAAATCCAGCCAGGGCAAAACAAGGCCTTAAGATTCTTACCTCCAATTAACCACCAAAAGGCCAGAAATGGAGATGTGGTTTAAATGGTAGAGTACTAGCCTTGAGCTAAAAAGTTCACGGACAGCTGGGTGCTGGTAGCTTACACCTGTCATCCTAGCTACTCAGGAGGCTGAGATCTGAGGATCCAGGTTCGAAGCCAGCCTGAGCAGAAAAGTCCTTGTGAGACTCTTATCTCCAAAAACAGAAGTGTTAGCACTAACCTCGAACAAAAAAAATCTCAGAAACAGTACCTAGGCCTTGGGTTCAAGTCCCAGGATAGCCCCCCCCCAAAAAAAAAGGAAAAGAAAGAAGAAAAGTAGCAGCAATGTCGATTAGATAGCACTTTGTGTATTTATTTTGTTCTGTTTGGAGCTGAATGTTTTAACAAGCTTATCAGTTCCAGTTGCTTAACAAATATGATAAACCGGAACTGTGGTCCCACAGACTCCTGAACAAACAGCACAGGAATGGTTGGGGCTAACATTTCCTTCTTGCCATAAAACCCCAGTTGAAAGAATCCACAGAAATTATGAGGTGTACTTTCCATGTGAGGTGCAAGTCAATAAACGTATATTGTGAAAGAGTCCTCTAGCATTTGTGGCTCCATACAGTGGGTCTTTTACAAAAGGGGATTTGAGCCCTAATCACCAAACGCTTTCCACTGCAAGTTATCTGAAGAGATAGAGAAATTTCTCCTCTTTTTCTGTGGTTTCCTCCTCTGGCCTTCCCTTTATACTAGCTCCAAAAGCTCAGGAATAGCCTTGTAAAATAGAAGTAACATTGGATTCAGAGATCTGGTTTTCCCCCATTCAGCTTGTTTATGTATTTATTTGTGCATGTGTGTGTGCATGCGCACGCCAGTACTTAGACTTGAAATTCATGGCCTGGACATTTGTCCCTTAGCTTTTGTTTTTTTGTTTTTTGGAGGGGTCAAGGCTGATGCTCTACTACTTGAACCACACCCCCATATCCAGCTTTTTGGTGGTTTATGGGATATAAGACTCCCACAGATTTTCCTATCCAGGCTAGCTTTGAACCATAACCCTCAGATCTCAGCCTCCTGAGTCAGCTAGGAATACAAGCATAAGACACTGGCGTTCAACTCTGCTTCTGTATTCATAAGGAGTCACACCAATGCACATTTCCTAAGGTGTCTTCAGCCAGCCACCATTGTCCAGGCATCCCACCCCGAGTAGGTTAGAAAGAAAAAAAAGAAGTTCTAGGAAGCAGAAAACTTTTAAAACCTCCACGTCACCAGAGCGTGTGCACCTATACATCACCCCAAAACTGTGCTCTGCTGCACCTCTCTTTAGATTCCTACAGGTTGCTTGAATAGTCGGATGACATCTGAGGCTTAAGGTACTGTAGCAAAGCTGGGGCTCCCCATTCAGGGTGCCCTAAGCCCATCCTTGCAGTCTCCAGAGGGATCTGCGAATAAGTCTGCGGTTCTTGCTTCTGCTAGGGTCCCCTGCCTGAGCAGACAGGAGCAGTGGAGGCCAGAGCAGAATGAAGAAAGGAAGGTGTGCTCTTGGGAAGGACGCGTCTATGGGATCTTGGAAGTTCTACCTACGTTGAGATGACTGACGCCTGCTTTCTTCCTTTCTTTTTTGAAAATCAATGAATGAATTTAGGCCTGAGCCCTGTCTCTGAGCTTCTTTTGCTCAAAGCTAGTACTTAACCACGTGAGCCACAGCGCCACTTCCGGCTTCTTCTGTGGATGTGGTACTGAGGAATCAAACCCAGGGCTTCGTGCGTGCTAGGCAAGCACTCTACCACTGCGCCACATCCCCAGGTCCTGTCACCTGCTCTCTAGAACATCTCATTAACCCTCACAGAGGGGCAAGGATGTCCTTTTCAGGACACTGTCCCTTAGCTTTATCTGCTCAAGGTTGGCGTTCTACCACTTGAGCCACAGCACCACTTCCAGCTTTTTCTGTTTATGTGGTGCTGAGGAATCGAACCCAGGGCTTCATGCAGGCAAGGCAAGCGCTCTACCACTGAGCCACCTTCCCAGACCCTCTTTTTTTTTCTTTCTTTCTTTCTCTCTTTCTTTTTTGTCAGTCCTGGGGCTTGAACTCAGGGCCTGAGCACTCCACTTTGGCATTTTATTGGTTAATTGGAACATAAGAGTCTCACAGACTTTTCTGTTCAGCTGGCTTCAAACCTTGATCCTCAGATCTCAGCCTCCTGAGTAGCTAGGATGACAGACGTGAACCACTGGTGCCTGATTCGTCCTCCCTCCCTTCCTTCCTTCCTTCCTTGTCCTCTCTCTCCCTCCCTACTTCCCTCCCTCTCTTTCTCTCTCCCTCCCTTGCTTTTCTTTTCTTCCCTGGTAGAGAGTGACAGTTCTTCTTTGATCACAGAGCAATTTTGTCCTCATAATGAGCCAGAGGTGGAATCATTTCCTGAGCTTCACAGGGGAGGAAAGACTTGGTCTGGTCTCCCTGGTCCACTTGGGACCGAGGGAGCTGCAACTATGAACATGGTACTAGCTCCTTCACACCCTTGCTTAGTTCCTGGTGAGCAGCTCACCGAGAAGATTCTGCTGGCTGACTCATGGTCTCATCCATCTCTGTCTGGCACAGGCCATTAACTACTTCATTGCTTGCTTGCTGGCTTTGAACTCAGGGCCTCATGTTCACCCCGCTGGCCCTCTACCACTTGAGCCAAGGCTCCACTTCTAGCTTTTTCAATGGTTCATTGGAGATAGGCGTCTCACAGACTTTCCTGCCTGGGCAGGCTTTCAGCTATGATCCTCAGATCTCAGCCTCCTGAGTAGTCACGGGCTCTGAGGACAGATACTTATTTGGAGTGGTGGGTAGCTCCAAAGAGGATAACTCAGGGCTTGTTACAGGGGTGATGGGGGTAGTCCCTAGAGTGAGGCTCTCTTGGGAGGTGTGTAGGCTGCCACATTTGATGATGACGGTCAAGCTGGGTTTGTGAGAACGAGAAGGGGCTCAAGTCACACAGGAATTCACACAAGCTGGTGGCTCATGCCTGTCATCCTAGCTACTCAGGAGGCTGAGATCTGAGGATCGTGGTTCGAAACCAGCCCAGGCAGGAAAGTCCATGAGACTCTGATCTCCAATGAACCACCAGAAAACTGGAAGTGGCGCTGTGGCTCAAGTGGTAGAGCGCTCACCTTGAGCACAGAGAGAGAGAGGCTCAGGGGACAGTGCCCAGGCCCTGAGTTCAAGCCCCAGGACCTGCGACCCTCCGCCCCCCCCAAATAAAAGTTGTAATTGATGAGTTTGTGTTTTGTTTTGTTTTCCCATCGAGCCTCATGCTTTCAAAGGAGCAGTTAGACCCAATGCCTAGGCCTGTGTCTCTCTCCATGAATTAGATTCAAGCTAGACAGAGCAGGTGCAGAAGCCATGAACTATGGATTGATTTATGCTAGAACGGTTTCCTCCAGATGAAACTGTCCCCCCCCCCCAGCTCCATACAGCCCCAATCAGTATGTGAGTCTTGGGAGAAATCCTGTGAACCCTAATTGTCACCTGGTGTCTGTTTGGGGGGTGTATGTGGGGAGAGACTTAGTCAAGGGAGGAGCTTACTGGGACTTCTTGTGTGTAGCCCTTAATCTTTTGCCAATTGTTTACTTACCTGTGAGTTGTTCAATTGGAAGACTGGGTGGTGATTTATCAGAAGGTATACCAGGAAAAGTTGGTCCTGGTTTTCTAAGACCTCCAAACCTGGCTCACACCAAGTGTCTGGCTAGAAGGTACGCTCTAATTTGCTGGGTTTGTGTTTTCTAGAGTGGGCTGGAGTTTGAGCCACCATTTATGGAGAGACAGGTAGTGCTAGGGTGGTGTTCAAAGCCTAGGTTTTGGGTGGCTTCAAGTTGGACTTTCATGACTGCTACTTGCAAACTGTGTGTTTTGAACTTTCTAACTCAGCCATTTGAATCTTCGCTCAATAGGCTTCTTAAATAATTTTTCCCCCCCAGGAAATGCTTCCTGGATATTCTCGGATATTCTGCAAACCTGTCTTCTGGAACTTGTGATTGTTCTGCTTCTTTGAATATTCACAAGTAGGTATTTTCTTCTTCTTGGGTCTCATTGCATGATGAGAATTTAGCTAAACGATGTTGAATGGGAACAGTAATGGTGAGAGTCTGGATCATAGTTCTGATCTTAATGGGATGATTCAAATGTTTCCCATGAAGTGTGGTGGTGGTTGATGTATGATCTGATAATAGGCATAATTGATCAGCTTAACAAAGCTTCTTTATACTTTTTAAAAACGATGCCCAAGTTGATTCCATTCTTGACATCAAAATGGTCCAATGGCTTTTTTCCTTTATTCTCTTATGCTAATGCATTCATTACTTTTTTTCCTGTTACCTGATTATTTTCCTAAGTTGGATCATTCTTTTTTTTTTTTTTTTTGCAAGCCTGGGACTTGAACTCAGGGCCTGGGCACCGTCCCAGTGCTCAAAGCTAGCACTCTACCACTTGAGCCACAGCGCCACTTCTGGCTTTTGTTGTGTCTGTGGAACTGAGGACTCGAACCTAGGGCTTCATGCACGGTAGGCAAGCGCTCTACCACTAAGCCGGCTTCCCAGCCTCCTTAACTTTTTCACTCAAGGCTAGCACTCTATCGCTTGAACCACACCTCTACTTCTAGGTTTTTGGTGGCTCATTGACGATAAGAGTTTCTTGCTTTGGCTGGCTTTAAACAGAGCTCCTCAGATCTCACCTCCTAAGTAGCCCGGGATTCTAGGCATGTGCTACTGGCTCTTCTACCACTTTTGTTGGGTACAGTGTCCCGTCAGGGCGATTGCTCATGAAGTGTCTCCACTGAAGCAGGAGGCTGGCGGACATGCTGAAGGAGCTCCAGGTGTCCCTGTCGCTGGTCCTGCTACTTGCCTGTGGCTTTCTCTACCGGCTCAGCCTGAAGTCCCGCTGCCTCTTCTCCTGTCTGCCTCCTTTCAAGTCCCCCCAGGGGTCCGAGGACCTCTTGCGTCAAGGCCGCAGTATAGTATTCATAGAGACCTCCGAGAGAATGGAGCCCACGCCCCTGGTCTCCTGTGCCGTGGAGTCTGCAGCCAAGGTTTATCCCGAGCAGCCAGTGGCTTTCTTCATGAAGGGGCTGAGTAATGCCACCCAACTGCTCCCCAGCTCCAGCTACCCGGCCTTGTCCCTGCTCTTGGCCATCGACAACGTTTTCTTCTTCCCACTGGACATGGAGAGACTGTTTGAAGGCACCCCTTTATATGCGTGGTACACTCACGTAAGTGCTCAGGGAGACTAAGAGTTGGGGGGGGGAACCACCAGGGGAACACGGAGCTGGGTTTCCATCCACCCAACTGTGTCGATGGGTAAACTGAGGGCAGAGGTAGGACTGGCACTGAGATCCTTTGACTCTTACTGGCTTTCTTCCCATCCTGTGAAGTCCTGACGGAAGCAAATGGAAGACTCTTAATTAGTTAATTAATTAATCTTTAATTTTAATTTTGTGGTCAGTGGTGGGTCTTGAACTCAGGGCCTAGGTACTGTCCCTAAGTTCTTTTGTTCAAGGCTTGGTGCTCTACCCTTTGGGCCACATTAGTTTTCTGGACATTCGTTGGAGTTAAGAGTCTCAAAGACTTTCCTTACCTGGGCTGGCTTTGAACTGAGATCCTCAGATCTCAACTTCCTGAGTAGCTAGGATGACAGGCGTGAGCCACCAGGGGTGGGCTTGGGGCTCACCTTTAGATGGGTATCTTTGTGTCATACCCATTTCTTTGAGGACCTTGATCACTTTGGAGGCTCTTTTAAATTCTGTTTTCTTCCCCTAGTTTTGGGGCTTGCTCAGGGCGGGCACACTGTCCCTGAGTTTTTATGCTCAAGACTAATGCTCTACATTACACACCTCCATTGCCAGCCTTTTGGTAATTAATTGGAGATGAGAGTCTCATGGACTTTCCTGCCCAGGCTGGCTTTGAACCACGATCCTCAGATCTCAGCCTCCTGAGTTGCCAGGATGACAGGCGTGAGCCACCAGAACCTGGCCTAGAGGTGCTTCTTAATGGAATGAAAATTTTGATATCTTTTCTAGACATGTGGAACATTAAATTTTCATGATAGCTTAAGCTCACCTTTGTTAAGTTTCTCTCTTTCTATCTTGCACCAGAGGTAGTAGCCAGGCCGTGTTTAACATGAAAATGATGTAAGTAGCAAATTCATAACGTGTCAGTGGGATTCTTCTATTCCAGATCAGATTATATTGAGGGATGATTGAGGGATTCCTGGAGCTCTTAGAAATGTTATAACCCTCTGCTTAGCACCATAACATGATAAGGAAATAATATTTCAATGTAATATTCTTATCACAAAGGATCCAGTCAGGGAATACTCCGAAGGAAATTATAAAGCTGGGCACCAGTGGCTCACGCCTGTCATCCTAGCTACTCAGAAGGCTGAGATCTGAGGATCACAGTTTGAAGTCAGCCTGGGCAGGAAAGTCCATGAAACTTTTATTTCCAATGAACCACCAGAAAATAGGAAGTGGTGCTGTGGCTTGAGTGGTACAGTGCTAGCCTTGAGCGCCCAGGCCCAGAGTTCAAGCCCCATGACTGATAAAAACAACAAAAAAAGCTAATCAAGAGCATGAGGCTCTGTGTTCAGCCCCAGTACAGACAGACACACAGACACACCTACAGACACACACACATTTTTCATATACATATATGTGTGTGTGTGAATTTATATATAATATATATGCATATATTTGTCAGCCATCATGAACAGCATGATGACATTTTTAGATGAAGAAGATACTAGGGGAAGAAGATGGATACTTTTAGATGAAGAAGATGAAGATTTCTGACAAGTGTTAGTTGTATCCAAACTTCTAGTATTTTCTGTGAGAATGCTGCTGTTTGTACTGATTACTCTTTATCTCTTTTCAGTTCATTGTTTTGGTCATATTTTGCCATTTGTAGTTGTTTCTGATCTCTCTCTCTCTCTCTCTCTCTCTCTCTCTCTCTCTCTCTCTCTCTCTCTCACACACACACACACACACACACACACACACAGTCATCTCATCAGCAAAGCGTGGCTAGTTTTATCTGCAACGTGGAACTTCTCTCTCCACCCCCTGCCTATTGCCCTGTTCCAAGCAGCCACCATCTCCTCCTGGATCATTTCAGCAGCCTCTTAACTTGGCTGTTTCTGCCTTTGAGTTCCTCACCCCTGCTCCAGACTCTTTTCCACTCAGTTGCTGGTGTGACCCTTTGGAAACCAACTCAAGTCACATTACCTCCCCCTCTCTCTTTCTCTTTTTCTCTCTGGTAGTTTGACCTCAGTGTATTGTGTTCCTTTGGCTCGCTTGCTCAGCTGGCACTCTACTGCTTGAGCCATGCCTCCAGCCCTGCTTTTTGCTGTTTTTTTTTTTTTTGAGCTAGAATCACATTGACTTTCTGCCCAAGGCTGACTTCCAGCTGTGATCCTCTAGATCTCAGCCGCCTGAGTTAGCTAGGATTACAGAGGTGCGCTACAGGTGCAAAGCCCACCCCAGCCTCTGTGATCTGTGCCCACTCCTCCCCCTCTCTGTTCTCACACCTGCCCCTCTCTCCTCTCTCCTCTGCTTCTGCCACACAGCCAGACTCTGCTACTGCCTCAGGGCCCTTGAACTGGCTGTTCCCTTTCACCTCAAACCAACAGTCTTCTCTCAGATAATGGCCATGCCTTCCCCACCCACTTGATTCAAGGTTCTGCCCGATCTTCCGGTCTTCCATACCTGCCCCTTTCATAGCTCTCTCACCCAGCTTTGACTTCTCTTTGTAGTCCTTATCAACAGCCAGCAAAGTGTGTATTTGCCTATTTCTTGTCCATGGTCTCCCAGGAGGGATTTTGGTCCCTTTCTTTGCTGCTACAACCGTGGCAGCTGGAACAGAGCTGGCTCTGTGGATACCAAAGCAGTGAACAAGCAAGCCAGGGCACGCCTTTGAAAATTCTGCAGCTAGCATATGCATTCTACCTTCCAAGACCTTTGTTTCTCCCCTTCTCAGATCAGCTTGTTAGCATTTTGGAGGACTTGTGTTTGCTTCTTCCTCCACCGTTTAAGATCTGTCCTGGAGTGCAGAAGACATACAGCTCGTTGTGAAATCCCCGCTGGATGTCTTCGTGTACCTTTCCATTGTTTTTAATTAAAAAATAAATAAATTAAAAAAATAAAAGTTCAATGAAATCTTCAAGCGTTGTTAAAAAATCTTTCTGTGGATATGAATTGCTGTTAAACGTTTTTTACGTTAGGAGGTAAGTGTGGAGAGTGGGTGAAATTAGGCTTGATGGCAAATAGGTTTGGGGAAAGCTACTCCGGGCCATACCCCTCGTCCTCCTCACTGCTGATTGGCTCCGGACCACACTACTATTAAGAAGCCCCTCCCTCTTCTTGATGCTGAATGGCTCTAGGCCCCGCCTCCTCCTGGGAAGCCCCTCCCTCTCCTCACTGCTCCTTTGGCTCTGGCCCCGCCTCCTCCTGGGAAGCCCCTCCTCCTAACTGCTCCTTTGGCTCTGGCCCCACCTCCTCCTAGGAAGCCCCTCCCTCTCACTGCTCCTTTGGCTCTGGCCCCGCCTCCTCCTGGGAAGCCCCGCCCCTCACTGCTCCTTTGGCTCTGGGCCCCGCCTCCTCTTGGGAAGCCCCTCCCTCTCCTCTCTGCTTCTTTGGCTCTGGGCCCCGCCCCCTCCTGGGAAACCCCGCCTCCTCACTGTTCCTTTGGCTCTGGGCCCCGCCCCCGCCTGGGAAGCCCCGCCCCTCACTGCTCCTTTGGCTCTGGGCCCCGCCTCCTCTTGGGAAGCCCCTCCCTCTCCTCTCTGCTTCTTTGGCTCTGGGCCCCGCCCCCTCCTGGGAAGCCCCGCCTCCTCACTGTTCCTTTGGCTCTGGGCCCCGCCTCCTCCCGGGAAGCCCCTCCCTCTCCCCCCTGCTGATTGGCTGCTGCTCCTGTAGATCAACAGCGACAAGGAGAAATACTGGCTGCACGTCAGCTCGGACGCGTCGCGCCTGGCCATCATCTGGAAATACGGCGGCATCTACATGGACACGGACATCATCTCCCTCAGGCCCATCCCGGAGGCGAACTTCCTGGCGGCGCAGGGCTCCCGCTCGTCCAGCAACGGGGTGTTCGGCTTCGAGCCCCGCCACCCTTTCCTGTGGGCCTGCATGGAGAACTTCGTGGAGCACTACAACTCGCACCTCTGGGGCAACCAGGGCCCCCTGCTGATGACCCGGATGCTGAGGGTGAGGTGCAGACTGGGCGATTTCCAGGAGCTGGGGGACCTCAAGTGTCAGAACGTGTCCTTCCTGCACCCCCAGAGGTTCTACCCCATCCCCTTCCGGGAGTGGAAGCGTTACTACCAAGTGTGGGACCCCCCGCACCCCAGCTTCCCGGCCTCCTACGCCCTGCACCTGTGGAACTTCATGAACCGCCGGGAGAGGAAGACCGTGCAGGCGGGCAGCAACACCCTGGCCGAGCACCTCTACCGTCAGCACTGTCCCAGGACCTACAGGGTCCTGGTTCGAGGCCCACAGGGCTTTGTGACCAGAGGCCTGGGCCCAAGGACCCAGTAGAGCCCAGGCTGGGCGGCTGCTGTGTGACCCTGTGGCACTGGGCCTCCTCCTGGACTGCGATTATTGCTTTCTTTGAGTCTCAGGAGGAGTATGGCTGTCTACGCTAACACAGACCCAGAGAACAGTGGCTGGAGGGAAAAAATTTTAAAAAAGCCACCAGGTTATCTCTCTGTCATGAACACAGAAGTCTGAAGGCAGGTGATTCAGGGATGGGGAGATGGTCACCAGAGGCGGGACACTACAGTTAGGTTCAACTTTTTGTTGTTGTCATTGCTGGTCATGGGGCTTGAACTCGGGGACTAAGCACTGTCCCAGAGCTCTTTAAGGTGAGCAGCTCTACCACGCTGAGCCACAAGCGCCACTTCCAGCTTTCTGGTGGTTCACTGGAGATGAGAGGCTCAGGGACTTTCCTGCTTCGAACGGTGATCCTCCTAACACAGCTTCCTATGCGGCTAGGATGACAGGTGTGAGCTACCAGGCCCTGGCCTAGGTTCAACTTTTGGCTTACCCCCAGGATGGCTTTCTCTTGGTTTGTCCCTGGAATTCCTGCTGGATTTCTTTCTTCTAAGGCGGGGTGGGAAGGGCAGGAGTCTCAGGGTTAGTCCTTCCCAAAGGAGTAGGGGAGGTGTTACAAGTTGGTTCTCATTTCTGTAAGTGAAGAATGCATAGCTCATGGTTCTCCAACGCCAATTTCCTGAACATCAAGGTTTTGTGGGCCTTGATTTTGTGGGCTTGGTTAGAACCTTTCTCACCATTTCAAAACACATGGTTTTCTTCTCATGAGACTAAATATGATGTAGCTATCCTGTTTCCTTGAGCTGTGCTCTGATGATATGAATTTACTGTGGCCATTAATGATATTTTGATACTTATAGGTGCTTTGTCTAGGATAGCATGTGGGAAAGAGGTGACCAATGGGTGCCATAATAAATGCATTTTGCAACCTGGACAATGGTAGTAGTGGTATGTGTATGTGTGTGGGGGGGGTTGGGAATTGGATATTATAATTTTGTATGTTCATTTTGGTTTTGCTGAGAGTTTCACATGTTCAACTGGTAATGTGTTTTTCTTTTTCTTTTCTTTCTTTCTTTTTTTTTTTTTGTCGGTCATGGGACTTGAACTCTGGACCTGAATACTGTCCCTTAGCTCTCCAGCTCAAGGCTAGTGTTCTGCCACTTGAGCCACAGTGCCACTTCTGGTTTTCTGAGTGGTTTATTGGAGATAAGAGTCTCACGGACTTTCCTGCTCAGGCTGGCTTTGAACCTCAATCCTCAGATCTCAGCCTCCTGAGTAGCTAGGATGACAGGTGTGAGCCACCAGCACCCAGCTATGTTGTGTTTTCTTATGTTGTGAATTACATCTTTTGTCCACTTTCCTAGTGGACTGTTTTTCTACTTTATCCATTTGTAACCATTTTCCATATTAACAAGACTGACACTTTATGATTACATTGCAAGGTTTTTGTCTGTCCTTTCGTTTTTCAGTTCATTTATTAGGTGATTTATATATTCATATATATATATATAGATAGATAGATGTATTGCATGTGTGAATGCATGTTTGTGTGTGTGTGTGTGTGTGTGTGTGTGTGTGTGTGTGTGTGTGTGTGTGTGTACCAGGAATATGTGTGTACCAGGATTTGAACTCAGAGTTAGTGTCTCACTTTTTTTTTTTTTGTCAGTCATAGGGCTTGAACTCAACCTTTGGGATCTGTACCTGAGCTATTTTTGCACAAGGCAAGTGCTCTTACCACTTTGAGCCACAGTCCCACTTTTGGTTTTCTGGTGGGTGATTTATTGGAGATAACAGTCTCACAGACTTTCCTGCCCAGACTAGCTTTGACTCAGCTGAGTCTCTCACTTGTGCTTGGCTTTTTTGTTCTGGGCTGGCACTCCACCATTTGAACCAAGTCTCTAGTCTGGCATTTTGCTAGTTGAGATACAGAGTCTCACAGACAGAGCCCAGGCCTGGAGTTCAAGTATTATCTTTTAAATCATCATCTTGCCAGGCTTTCTTGCTTACAGCTAGGGTTCTACCATTTGAGCCATGCCTCCAGTCCAGCATTTTACTAGTGAATTAGAGATAGACTCTCAAGGGCTGGCTTTGAGCCACTCTCTCCGAGATTTTAGCCTCCTAAGAAGCTGAGATTACAGGTATGAGCCACCTAGCTTGGCCACAAGTTTCATTCCCTCATGTTTTTGTCGTGTAAATTCAGTGAATTGGCTTATCACGGACTTTCCTGCCTACAGCTGGCTTTGAACCATGATCCCCAGATCTCAACCTCCTGAGTAGCTAGGATGACAGGTATGATGATGTTATTTTAAACCTAAGTTAATCATGTTTGGGTCTTTGCCTTCCATTCTTCAGGATAGATACCCAGAAATCGAATTTGCTGGCTCAGGTGGCCAATTCTGTATTATTATTATTTTTTTAGAGGTCCTAAAGAGAAAAAGAGAGGCAAGGAAAGGAAAAGGGGAAGGAAGAAAGGAAAGGAAGGCAAGGAAAGAAAAGAGAAGAAGGAAAAGGAGAGAACACATCCCAGACAAGCCAGATGTGGAAAGGCAGGCTGGTAGGGGAGAGGGGGGGGAGGGGGAGGCGAGGAAAGCCACCAGGAGGGAACTTGGGGTGCTGTTGGTTAGTTCTGAGCCTCAGGCCTAGGTGAAAGACTGGAGCACACCCAAGGGCAAGTGTGGGTGCTGGTGAAGCCCCAGGAAGTTCCCTTTAGTGTCCTGCCATGGGTCCCGGCTCCCCACTGGCTAAAGGCTGTGCCCAGGCCTTGTACACCCCCCTCAGGCCCTGTGGTAGTGGGGTGATCAGAGCAGTAAGAAGCAGCCAGCCAGCCTCCAGTCCTTTGGGCAAGGCCTGATATCCCCCCCCCACTCCTTCTTTCTTCTCCTTCTCCTCCTCCTCCTTCTCTCTCTCTCCTCCTCCCCCCTCTCTCCCT